>NC_081427.1:56027467-56627467 GCF_949786415.1 Peromyscus eremicus
AGCAGAATATATTAGGAAACAAAATCCATCTGTCTTTTGCCTACAAGAAACTCACTTTTGAAGACAGTACCACTTTAAAGTGAAAGGATGGTAAAAAAGTATTCCGGGCAAATGGGATCAGGAAGCAACTAGCCATTGTTATCTAATATCTGACAAAAATAGATGGCAAACTAAAACTAAACAGAAGAGACAAACAGGACACTTTGTTCTAGCCAAGGGATCAATTCTTCAGGAAAATATTAAAATACTAAGCATATATGCACCAAACTCTGGTGCACCTAGTTTCATAAAAAGCATATTAATGGAATTAAAGGCACAGATAGATATAAACACAATAATTTTGATGACTTCAACACTCCACTTTTTCCAATAGATAGGTCATCTGGACAAAAAGTGCACAGAGAAACTTCATAATTGAATGACATTTTTCATCAAATGGACCTAACAGATATCTACAGATTCCATCCGAATGTCAAAGAATATACATTCCTCTTAGCAGCACATGCAAACTTCTCTAAAACAGGCCATGAGCTGGGGCACAAAGCAAACGTTAACCAATATAGAAAACTTGAAATAATTGTGCAATAAAACTTAAAATCAACAGCATATAAAACTCCAATAAGTAAAAATGGAAAAAACAAAAAACAAAACTTCCAGTAAGTGTATAAACTCATAGAGATCAAACAACTCTTTATTAAATAATGAATAGGTCAAAGAAGAAATGAAGTAAAAAATATTTCTGGAATTAAATGAAAATAAACATACAACATGACAAAACTCTTGGGACATATTAAAAGCAATTCTAAGAGGAAGATTTATAGCACTAAGTGCCTATATTAAAAAATCAGAAAGAGCATGAAAAATGACTTAATGATGCAACTCAAGAATTTAGAAAACCAAGAACAAACCAAACTTAAACCCAGCAGATAAAATAATAAAAGTCAAAGCAGAAATCAATGAATTAGAAACAAAGAAAACAATTCAAAGAACCAATGACTCTAAGAGCTGCTTCTTTGAGAAGATAAACGAGATTGACAGACCCTTGGTCTAAGTGACCAAAAGAAAGAAAGAGGTGACCCAGGTTAATAGAATCAGAAATGAACAGGGAAACATTACAACAGATATCAAAGAAATACAGAATATTCTAAGGGAATACTTTAAAATCCTGTATTCCATTAAGTTGGAAAATCTATAATAAATGAATGAATTCTTAATTCATCCAAATTCCCGAAGTTAAACTAAGAGACCAACAACCTACATAGGCCTGTAATAAAGGAGATTGAAACAGTAATAAAGCCCTCCCAACTAAAAAATGTCTGGACCCACAAGGATTCACAGAATTCTACTAGACTATTGAAGAACTGTAATCAAGCCTTCTTAAACTCTTCAAATAGAGTAAAATAAAGGCAGAAACAGAGGGATCATTTCCAAACTTGTTCTATGAAGCCAGTATTATTTTGATACCCAAAGTAGGTAAAGACACAAAAAGGCAAAACTACAGAGTGATATTCCTGATGAACAGAGATGCAAAAATCCTCAGTGAGATGCTGGCAAACTGAATGGGAGCACATATGAAGAAAATCATTTACCACAATCAAGTTGCCTTTATCCTGGAAATGCAGGGTTAGCTCAACATATACTAAGTCAATAGATATAATAAATCACATAAATGCACTTAAAGACAAAATCACATGAGCACCTCAATAGGTGCAGGAAAGCTTTTGACAAATATCCGGCATGCTTTCATGATAAAAGTCCTAGAGAAAGGAGGACTGCCAGGGCCGTAAGCAACATAACAAAGGCTGTATATGAGAAACCCACAGCCATCATGATTCTAAATGGAGAAAATCTAAAAAAATCCACTAAAATCAGGACTGAGAGCTGTGCAGTAGTCCCACTCTTTTTTTTTTTTTTTTTTTTTTTGTTTTGTTTTTCGAGACAGAGTTTCTCTGTGTAGCTTTGCGCCTTTTCCTGGAACTTACTTGGTAGCCCAGGCTGGCCTCGAACTCACAGAGATCCACCTGGCTCTGCCTCCCGAGTGCTGGGATTAAAGGCGTGTGCCACCACCACCCAGCCCCACTCTTTTTTAATAGAGTGCTGGAAGCACTAACTGGAGCAACAAGGCAAGAGAAGAGAAGCAGATACAAGAGTTAAAGGGATACAAATAGGAAAGGAAGACGTCACATTACCCCTATTTGCAGGTGTTATTATATTATACATGAGAGACACTAAAAATTCCACCAAGAAACTTCTAGAAAAAAATCCCAACAATTTCAGCAATGTGGCAGGGTACAAAATCAACTTACAAAAACCAGTAGCATTTCTTTACACCAACAACAAACACACTGTGAAAGAGATCATGGAAATATCCCCATTTATAATAGTATCAAAGACAATAAAATATCTTGGAATAAACGTAACCAAGGAGGTGATACACATCTATAATGAAAACTTCAAATATCTGAAGAAAAAATATTGAGAAAGACACTAGAAAATGGACAGACAGCTGTGCTGTTGGCTTGGTAGAGTGAGTATTGTGAAAATGTCCATCCTACTAAAAGCATTTTACAGATTCAATGCAAACCCCATCAACAGACCCAAAAAGTTTTCTCAGAAATAGAAAAAAAATCCTAAAATTAATATGGAACCAGAAAAGACCCCAGATAACTAAAGCAATCTTGAGCATGATTAACAATACTGGAGGGATTATGATTCCAGACTTCAATATATGTTACAGAGCTATAGCAATAAAAGCATTATTGCACTGACACAAAACAGACACATGGACAGTGGAATAAAACAGAAGATAAAAACATGAGTGATCACAACGGCAGGCATCTGATATTTGACCAAGAGGCAAACAACATAAACCAGAGAACAGACAGCTGCATGACAAACAGTGCTGGGAAAACTGGATGTCTATATGCTGAAAAGTGAAATCAGACCTGCATCTATCATCCTGCACACAATTAGATCTGAATGAATCAAAGACTTCAGTTTGAAGACTCAAACACTAGCCCTGCTGGAAGAAAGCATAGCCCACACCCTGAAGATATAGGACTTTCTGAATATGAATCCTTTTGCCTGGGACTTAAGGCCAACAATTGACAACTGGGACTCGAGAAACTGATAGGTTTCTGTACAGCCAAGGAAACAATTGGTTAAGTGAAGAAGAAACCTACCCAACGGGAGAGAACTTTTTCAGCTATATATCTGACAGAGGATAGTATCTAGAATATATAAAGAACTCAAAAAAAAAAAAAAAAAAAGAGACAAGGAAACAAATAGCCCAATTAAAAAATTGACTAGGTATCTAAACAGAGTTCTCAATAGAAGAAATAGAAATGGCTGAGAAACGCCTTAGAAAAAGTTCATCATCCTTAGCAATTGGGGAAATATAAATTAAAACAGTGTTGAGATTTCATCTTACTCTAGTCAGAACGGCTAAGATCAACAAAACAATGGACAACAAATGTTGGCGAGGTGTGGCGAAAGAGGAACACTATTCACTGTTAGAATTTTCACTCTGGAAATCAGTATGCAGAATCTTTAAAAAAACTAAAATTAAATATACAATATAACCCAGCTTTACTACTCTTTGGCATGTGCCCAAAGGACTCGAAATCCTACTGCACAGATACTTGCTCAGTAATGGTCATAATCAAGACCAGATAAACTATTAAAATAGTCCAATAACCCCTAACGAAATAGAAACAGTCATTAAAAAGCCCAGGACCAGATGGTTTCAGTGCAGAATTCTACCAGATCTTCAAAGAAGAGTTAATACCAATACTCTCTAAATTGTTCCATACAATAGAGACAGAAGGAACATTACCAAACTCCTATGAGGCTACAATTACCCTGATTCCCAAACCAAACAAGGATACAACAAAGAAAGAGAACTACAGACCGATCTCCCTCATGAACATTGATGCAAAAATACTCAATAAAATACTGGCAAACAGACTCCAAGAACACATCAAAACAATTATCCACCATGATCAAGTAGGATTCATTCCAGGGATGCAAGGATGGTTCAACATACGAAAGTCTGTCAATGTGATACACCATATAAACAAACTCAAAGAAAAAAACCACATGATCATCTCACTAGATGCTAAAAAGGCATTTGACAAAACCCTATTCAAAATAGCCAGGAAATGGAAACAACCTAAACGCCTTTCAACAGAAGAATGGTTAATGAGAATGTTGTACACGTATGCTGTGGAATGCTATTCAGCTGTAAAGAAAAATGAAATCATGAAATTTTCAGGTAAATGGATAGACCTAATAAAAATTGTATTGAGTGAAATAACCCAGACCCAGAAAGACAAATGCTTTATTTCTGTCTCATCCATGATTCCTAGCTCCAAATCTTCAGAAATGAGTATACAACAAAACCAGGAAACTATAAAGGAACCGTGGGTGGCAGGGGAGAGAGTACTTGAGAGGGGAATAACAGGATACAGGTGATGTAAAGCGAGGAACAGAAAATCAGGGAGATGGTTCCAATTTGGGAGGGGGAAGGAGAAGGTAGGGTACCAGGGATTGATAATACTTAGATTGTTTGATGAAGTCTAAAGAATCACATTACCTTATGTTTACCTAAAATTCTACATACTATATCTTAAAGGACGTTATACCACTGAGGCTGACAGTGTGTTGCACAAGCCCCACAGACAAACAAAACTGGTGGGAGGCACGAGAAAACTCTTTTCAAAGGATTGGGCAGGGTAGCTGAAGTCGCTCTCAAAATGGTGTAGGCTACTGTGTTGGCCTTGGTTGTCTCCCAGAAGGTGAAGGTAAGCCCTCGTTGCTGAACACACCACACTTAGGGCACAGGACTCAGAGGATTTGAACTGGATCTAATGTGAAGCCCTCAATCCTGTGGTTTAATGTCCATGGTACCAAAACGATAGTGTGCAAGCTGCCAAGGCAGGGAAGCAATCAATAGTCTTGCCCAGCTGCAACATCTATGAACCACAACAGTGGCCAGCATGGTAAGATGTCTGTCAAGGTTCAGTAAGTGGCACTCACAGCAGCTCTCTATTGCACTTAAGGCCCACTCAGTAGGAGTGAAATCATGCTTGGTACTAAGAACTTAACCAGCTCCCCAGGGCTAGTGAGATCATGGACCTTGTAGAAGAATCTACTACTTGCACATTGCTAGACCAGCACAATTCCTTACTAATTCTAAATCTTATCCTCATACCCACAGATAAGTGTAGCTACCCCTGACATCAAAGCAGCCTCTCTTTAGAGTAAATGGAGACTAGTACAGAAAACTACACTGGACACAATGCAGAGAGCAGTGGATCACAAGGAGCCGAGCCCCAATCTATACGTCTACATCACAGCTTCTGTGTCTATGGCTCAGGAAACATCTCTCAGAAGAGGGGGTGATAATACTGTAAGAGCCTGAATAGCAGAAATTCTGCTGTGAAACTGTCTTTCCTAGAAATTGCTACATAAACAAGACTGAAAAAATGGTAATATCAATAAACATGCTAATGTGGAAAGGGGAAAACTGAATGGGCATCCCACCTCTAGACCAAGAACTACAGGCAACAAATTATACTAAGAGAGGGATAATTAGCCTCTCCCAGGGATGAGCCCACTAATTGGATGAGCCCACTAATACAAAGTGGTCAGCTCTGAAACCATATACACACAAACAATAAAAATACACTCAGCAGGTTGTATGTATATATTTGTTTATACATACATATACACATGTAATAATAATAATAATAATAATAATAATAATAATAATAATGATAGACTGTCAGTTTGAGGGGTCATGGGAAGGAAGGAGACCTGGGAAGGACTAGAAGGATGAAAGGAACAGGATAAATGATGTAATTCTATTTTAATTAAAAAATGCATACAAATTAAAAAAGAGGCTGCTTACAGTATCTGTCTTGGTCCCCTGGCTGTTACAATCTCTCTTATGTGATGTACCTTGAGCCTTAAGGGTAAGGGTTGTGTTGTAAATATATTTAACTTGGGGCAGGCACCCATAATTAGTTGATCTCTGCGTTTTGACTAGCAGCTTTCTGTAATGATCTCCATCTACTGCAAAGCTCGATTAGATGACTGTTCGTTGGCACTAGGGTATAAAGTGCCACTACTGTACCTTTCAGAATATCTTGCCATCCTGGTCATTGTTGTGGCTCATTGTGTTGCAGCCAGATAGGACTGTTTGTTGCTTTTCTCCATTGGGAGTTCGCATGGCTCTTTCTGAAACTGAGAGTCGTCCTCAGTGAGGAGGCTTCCAGTCCAGATCTAGGTAGATCCCTCCAAATCCTGTGTCTGTTGTGCGGTGTCTTCAGCCATGGGGTCTTACCTTCTTTTCTGGAAGGTACCAAATGCAATAGTAACAGTAATAGAGTACATTGTTTGAGAGGTCTCTGGGACTCCTCTGGCCAACAACTCAAGAGAAGGTTTCCCATGCCTGGCACTGGGGTTCTTGTTAGATAGTCTGTGGTTTTTCGAGGAACATTGTCACTCCAAATGGCATAATTCCAATTGAACTCTTTCTATATAATATACACACACACCTAAGCTTATATGTAGTATGTGTAATTTTAAATACCCATAAATTAATTCCCTCTGTCTTTCCCAAACATTCTTAGTGTTGTTTATCCCTTCCTGGTCCCTCTCCCCTCTACTGCCCTCTCGCTTCCCTCCCCAGGTAAGTCTCCCCCGGCTGTTTTGTCCATTTCTTCCTTCATAGCAACTGCATCCCACAGTCCCCCCTCTTTAGGGCTCCCGCTCCCCACACCAGCATGCCCCTTTCCACTTTCCTGGTATTTGCAGTTTTCTACAGGCTGTATACCCACATCCAAGATTGGGCTTTACGTACACATGTGGGAGAAGGTGTCTTTGGAATTAAATATGCTAACATCTGTGGGCTCCAAGCCCACAATTTCACAGTCCTTTAAGATAGTGATTATGGGCCAATGCAATACTTTACAGGAAAAAAAAAACCCCTGTTGTTCCTGCTCTCTCTTTAAAAATAGTGTTGATTTGGTTTGTAAGAGAGTCTATGAACTACCAGGTTTCACTGTGGCATTTCATACATGGCTTGTTTTTGTGGGTCCCCTTCCCTCTCTCCCCTTTCAGCCCTGTCACCCCAAGGTGATCCCCTTTGTGCTTTCATGTCCCAAGGATTCTGTCACCCTCTTCCCAGTAACTCCATTCATTCTCTCCCCTCTCCCCGTGGTCTACTTTCTATATTCATGACATTTTACCACACACCCCCTAATATACATTAAATTAGAAGCTAGGATTCCCATAAGTACGAGAACAGGTAGTATTTGTCTTTCTGAGCCTGGTTATTTCATTCAATATATTTCCAAGATCCATTCATTTTCCTGAAATTTTCGTTATTTCATTTTTACTTAGGGCTGAATAAAATTCATTTCATATATGTAGATTTTCATTATCCATCCATTTGTTGATGGACTTCTAGGATGATTTTATTTATTATTTATTTATTTGTTTATTTGCTTCTGTAAATAGAAGAGCAATAACTAAGGGTGTACAACTATCTCTGTGGTAGGCTATAAAGAGCCCCTTGTGTATGCACCCAGGAGTAGCAGAGCTGGGCCATATCGTCGTTTTATTTTCAGGGTTTTGAGAAAGTTCCACAAAGGTTCCACGGAGGCTGCACCCAGTCACACCCACACTAGCACTGGATAAGTGCTGCCCGCCCCCTCACACTACCACCCGCGTTTGTTGTCATTTGTTTTCCTGGTGATGACAGCTGTCATGACTGGGGGCGAGATGGGAATCTCTAATTATTCTGAGTTTGCATTTCTCTAATACCTGAAATGTTGAACACTTGAAATATTTATGGCCATTTGTGTTTCCTCTTTTAAGACTCATCTGTTGGGTTCTTGAGCTCATTTATTGATGGAAAGTTTTGGGGGTTTTGTGTGTTCAACTTTTGCAGTGATTTATGTATTTGACATATTAACTTCTTGTCTCAAGCACAGCTGGCACAGACTTTTTCCCATTCTGTGGCCTGTCGTTTCACCCTGCCGATGTTCCCTTTGGGGTGCTTTGGTCTTCATATTTTGTGTAATCCTATTTCTCAGTCCTTAGGGTTAACAAGTCTGTATGTTGAGCCTCTGTTCTGGCAGATAGCAAGAGCATGAGCCTAGGTAGGATCTCTCCTCCCTTTTCCCCGCAGGCTTCACATTGTATCGAGGCATTGGAATAGAGTGGGCATCTGACCCGGGATCCATTTATTTCTCCATTTCCCCCTCCTCCCAGCTGTGGCTGAGACAGTCCACGGTGAGTCACAGAGAGAGGCTACTGGGAAAAGCAGCCAGGAGGGAGGTGGCTGCCCTCCTTTGTCACTCACAGATTGCCTGGTGGAGTCGTCAGAAGCACAGATGTTCACAGACGCGCTCTTTCCCCTGGTAGTCTCCCCCTCTTCCTCCAGCAGCTGGTCCTCCACTATCAGGTCCACAACTCTCACTAACTATGTAGTCAAACATGGTTGTGTGGTGGATGGATTGCAGACCCAGGAGACGGTGGGGAGTGGAAATGAGGGGTAGGGAGAGGATGAAAGGAAGGAAAGTCCCAGGAACTAGTAGAGAGGAGTAGGTAAGCATGAGCTGGTGGGCTAACAAGCAGACTTGCTGGCTATTCCTAGTAAGGGATGTACTGGTTTTCAATTGGACATCAGGAAAAAGGAGGAACCCAGTATAATGCAAAGAACTTCTCCTTTCACCATTTCTATAAATATATATTATGATGTATAATTATATATAAATAGATATATATAATATATTTTATATAGTGTATAATTTGTATTTGAGCCTTCCTGAATGATAGCTATCTATCTATATCCATTTCTTTCACATAAAGAGCAATTAAAAATCGAAATGCAAGTAGGGCATGGTGGCACACACCTTTCATTCCAGCGTTTGGGAGGCAGAGGCAAACGCAGGTGGATCTCTGTGAGTTCAAGGCCAGCCTGGTTTACACAGTGAGTTCCAGGACAGCCAGAGCTACATAGTGGGACCTTATCTCAGCAAAAACAAACAAAAAAACAAAGCAACAATCAAAATGCAAATAACAGGTTTTGGCAAATAACAATGATTTTACCACCACGCGTAGCTTTGGAGAACAGAGGCAAATGGTTTCTTTGGCCCAACTGTGCCTACACAACCATGGTTCGGTTTCTTCTGGAAGAAAAGTCTTCTGTCCATTCTGGCTGTTCCTTGGAGAATGCAGCCAGGCAGCACATCCGGGTCTCGGGAGCACAGTCATCACTGCAGCCTGCTTCCTAACACGACACGCGTCACCATTTATTCCCTAAGCGGCTGTTCGTGCTGTTAGTTTTCTTTTCCATCGGATTCACTCTGAGTCACAGGGAGACATTCTCATGTGATGGGGCGTACTGCAGAGAAGCCTGCCTCTCCTGTTCCGCACCGTTAAACTCCTGCTCGTGTCTTTCCATCAGAAATGGTTTGGCAAGTCACAGCACAGAAAGAAAAAAAGGAGTACGAGGGTTCTGCCTGGGAGGAGTCGGGGCTAGAAAGAATGGGATTAATGAGAAGGTTTCTGCTTTGTTTTCACAGGAAAAAAAAAATAGACACATGCTTGATAAAGCAGCTAAATCTGTCTGTCATGGTTCTTAAGCCCCCAAGGGGCAGTTCAACAATGGCATTGTCTCCTGAGGAAGGGTTTCATCAGAGCGTGCCAGGTTCCCATGCAGGCCGCGAGCACTGGTGGGATCACCAAGTGACAAAAACCCATTACCAAATTCCAAACGTCATTTGTCATCATCCCTTGCCCCTCACCCAAATCCATTAATTTATAATCCCTGGGCAAGGAACTGAAGCTGCTATCCTGGTCAAATCGCCAAGGATGTGATTTTTCCAGGATATGGGAGGTTTCTGTTCATTAAGAGCTCTCTGATGCCGAGCATAGCTTGAAAAATTTAATTTGAACGAAGTTGGTCCTGTACTCAATGAGAATTCCTGCCAGGGAGATAGGACAAGGGCAGTCTGCCCCTCAAAGGTATTAAAATCCAGATTAGGATAAAAAGTGGTAGATTTTTCTCATCTCTCTCTCAGACTCAAGTATGGTACACTTAGAACATGGAGACAATGGATTGTAAATGCACATTTTGACATCTCTTTTGCCTCCAGACATTAAAATTCAGTTGACCTGCTATAGTAGTAATAGTTCCACTCACAAGGGACAAGAACTGTGACATCAGTAAGATGACAGAGAAATGCAATTTGTTCCATTATCGGCCAATGATGGGAACCAAATGTGTTGGTGATTTAGAATCCATTCCCTGTGTGCTTTGTAGTAAGAAATGCACAAAAAACAGAAACACTTTTTCATTGGGGTAAATAATTTTACTTGGGTGTCTTTCTATAGTTGCAAGTTGCGCGCACACACACACACACACACACACACACACACACACACACACGAGCAACACATGCAGCATATTTGCTCAGCTTAACTGTACAGACTGCAATAAAATCCATCTTTGCTGCTTCTGAATTCAGCTCACACAGCCCTCTGCTAGGCTCCAAGGAGGTTCAAGCTGTTCTGAAACAGTCATCATGATCCATTACACCCTGTTCCTTGGAGCTTTTGTTCCTAGCTGCATGTGATACTGTAATTGTGAAAGAAAATTTAAAAAGGACTCTGGCCTTGTACAGGGTGGGGTTTAGTTGCATTCATTCGAAACATCCTTGGAAATGCCATCAGAATGTAATCCAGAACAAAGACAATATTTCAAAGTGGATATATTAAGTTAATATTATTTTTTTCTGTTGAAAGAAATGCCTTAGAAGGAAAAAATGCTCTTTGAGAGAGGTAATTCCACAATAGAAATCACCTCTTCCCAGCTACATATAGTCATGTGTCAAGCTGACAAAAATTAGCCAACAAATGTGTAAAAAATTAGCCATCTAAAAGCAAAACAATTATTTCAAATAAAAACCATATTCTAAAGATCTCAAAAGAAAAGAGAAGAAGAAGATACTGGCAGAAAACTCACGCTATTAATTTAAGGACTATAGGCTTACTGAAAATATCTATGTTCCTGGAACAAAACCGTTTTGCTTAAGTATGCAGTTAAAATTTGTTTCAATGTTTGATGCGGTGGTTCACACATGTAATCTTGGCACTCTGGAGGCTGAGGCAGGAGAATCGCTGTAAATTCCAGGCAATCTTGGACTATGCCATCTGAAAATATCCACCCTAAAATTGTTTTAAATTTTAATTTTGTAATGTATGTAGTATATATGTGTGTACATGTTCTTGCATGTGTGTCAATGCATGTATGTCAGTGAACGTGTGTGTGCGCGCGCGTGTGTATGTCTGTGTCTATGTCTGCGCGCGCACGTGCTTAGGGAAGCCAGAACTCAAAGTCAAGTGTTTCCTTCACTTGGCTTTCTACGAACCTGTTTTTTGAAACAGAATCTCACTGAATGTGGAGCTGACTGATCTGGCTGGACTGGATAGCCAGCAAGGCCTGTGCATTTTCTCGCCTCTGCCTCGCACCACTGGGAGTGCAGGTTTGCGCTGCCAGGCCTGGCCCTTCCATGGTGCTGCAGACTGAATTCAGGTCCTATGTCTAGACAGACAGTGCTTCACCAGCTGAGCCGACTCCCCGGCCCCTCAAATTTAATTATTAATTATTAATATCATTATTAATTTTCTATTTTGACTCACTTTTATTTCTAGATAATAAGAAGGAAGATTGCACACAATATTTCAGGTTATGTTTAGAATGAAACTATTCCCTGATTGGAGATTGTAAATTATAGAGAAAGATTTACTTTGTCAACAAAACAATCAACAGATTACACATGCTTCATATCCAGAACTTCCCAATTAAAAATAAAATAACAAAGCAGGGCTTGGTATGTGACTCAGTTTGTAGAGTGCTTGTCTGGTGTGAGAAGGTCCTGTGTGAGGCAAGAAGATCAGCAGCTGAAAGCCATTTTCCACAGAGTCTGAGGCCAGCCTGGGCTACAGGAGATCCTATCTCAAACACAAAGAGCTGGAGAGATGGCTTAAGCCAGTAAGAGCTTAACATGTAAGCAAGGGGACCCAAGTTAAGATGCCTAGCACCCATATAAAAGCCACCAGCTGTCTGTAATTCCAGCCCTCAATGGGGGAAGGGGCAGAGCTGAGGTAGGTGGATTTCCTGGATGTCTGGCTACCTAGCTCAAATCTGTGAGCTCCAAGATCAGTGAGATATCTACACACACACACACACACACACACACACACACACACAGAGAGAGAGAGAGAGAGAGAGAGAGAGAGAGAGAGAGAGAGAGGAAGACAGAGAGAGAGAGAGAGGCAGAGAGAGACAGGGAGACACACACACAGAGAGAGAGAGAGAGAGAGAGAGAGAGAGAGAGAGAGAGAGAGAGAGAGAGGCAGAGAGAGAGACAGGGAGACACCCACACACACCACACACATCACACACACACACACACACACACACACACACACACACACACACACACACAGGCCAGGGTGGGGGTGGGTAGACAGAGAGAGAGAGACATAGATGGAGAGCATAAATCAAACTGAATGTGGTTTGGTTCAGGCTACAGTGGTGGGAAACAGCTCCCTCTATTGATGCTTTTGCTGGCTTTCTGTCATCTCCAAAGACGCACTATGTAACTTCTAAGACATATTAGGCGCAGAATAAATAAAAATCCAAAGAGCGCTAATGACTTGCCCAGGATCATGAAGTCACTTAGTGCTGCACCAGAGCTTCTTTGGCACTACCTACAAGCTCACTGTCTCCTCCCCTTCCCCGTTAGACAGCTGGGTATGTGAAGCTTCCCAGGAGCTTCTGGTATCTCCTCTTAATGTTTGCCTGCTTGCAGAACATAGACTAATTTGCACTCTCTGTATCTGACTTCTGAGACCTCGTTCCCAATGAAATCAGACCTGTACAGGTTCATTTAAAGCTCCTTGTAATCTGAATGTTTTCTTAACCCTGTTCATCAATTCAAAGCTGATGTGTCGGTGACTTCTACAGCATCTCTAAGCCGTTCCTTTCCTCAAATACCACAGTTCCTTCTAATCTGTTTTTCAAGCTTTATGTCAGGATATTTGAAGTGTGTTCTGACATGACTGATTTATGGTCACTATTTTTGACTTTTGAAGGATTGTAGTTCTGTATCATGTTTTAGCTTTTAGATATCCAAAAAGTATGAGTAGTAATTTTGGGGCATACTATGTATTGTCTCTTTAGTGAAAAAATAAGTGCTGGTAGGACTTGGGCTCAGGCTTTTTTATATTTGTTTGTATTGCTGGCCTGACATTGTAGTGTGGATACCAGGTATTTTATGGATGAATTGAATTGAAGTGGAGTGGAGAAAAGTCATACCCCTGTTCTTGGCCACTGCACAAGGTCTACTTTGGTGTTTATCATAGCTGATGATAATTATTCAATCTTCATGCTGGCACTAAGTACTATGAACTTTCCTCTTAGCACCACTTTCATTGTGTCCCATAAGTTTGGGTATGTGGTGTACTCATTTTCATTGAATTCCAGGAAGTCTTTAATGTCTTTTTTTCATTTCTTCCTTGGCCCAGTGGTAGTTCAGTAGAGAGTTGTTCAGTTTCCATGAGTTTGTAGGGTTTCTGTTGTTTCTGTTGTTGTTAACATTGAAGGGACACTAGCCCACTCGAGCATGGCTCTGGGAATGGCTGTGTGAACAGGAACTACAGATGCATGCATCACCAACAAAGTACAAGAGACGAAAGAAAGAATCTCAGACATTGAAGACACAATAGAGGAAATCGATTCATCAGTTTATGATGAGTATTCATATTCATCAGAAAATGTCAAATCTAAAAATTCTTAACACAAAACATCCAGGAAGTCTGGGACACTATGAAATGACCAATAATAAGAGTAATAGAAATAGAAGAAGGAGAAGAAACCCAGCTCAAAAACCAGAGAATATATTTAACAAAATCATAGAAGAAAAACTTCCCAACCTAAAGAAGGACATGCCTATAAATGTACAAGAAGCTTACAGAACACCAAATGGATTGAATCAGAAAAAAATACCCTTGCCACATATTAATCAAAACATTAAACATACAGAACAAAGAATATTAAAACTGGTAAAGGAAAAAGGCCAAGTAACATATAAAGGCAGACCTATTAGAGTTACAATAGACTTCTCAACAGAGACCCTAAAATTCTGAAGGGCCTGGACTGATGTCTTACAGACTCTAAGAGACCACGAATGCCAGCCCAGACTACTATACCCAGCAAAATTGCCAATCACCATAGATGGAGAAAACAAGATATTTCATGACAAAGTCAATTTTAAACAATATCTATCCACAAATCCACTCTATAGAAGGTACTAGAAAGAAAGCTCCAATTGTAGGAAGTTTATACCCACAAAAATACAGGCAATAGATAATCCTACACCAGCAAAACGCAAAAGAAGGGAAACACACACACACACACACACCACCACCACCACCACCACCAACAACAACAACAAAGTAACAGAAATTAACAATCATTGGTTATTAGTATCCCTCAATATGAATGGACTCAATCCACCAATAAAAAGACACAGGCTAAGGAATGGATACAAAAACAGGATCCATCATTCTTCTGCATACAATAAACATACCTCAATATCAAAGATAGACATTACCTCAGAGTAAAGTATTGGGAAAAGATTTTCCAATCAAATTGGACCAAAGAAGCAAGCTGGTGTAGCTATAATAATATCTAACAAAATAGACTTTCAACCAAAGTTGATAAAAAAGATGGAAAAGGGCATTTCATATTCATCAATGGAAAAATCCACCAAGATGATGTCTCAATTCTGAACATCTATGCCCTAAATGTAAGGACACCGGCATTTGTCAAAGAAACATTACTAAAGCTTAAATCACACATAGAACACTACATGTTTATAGAGTGAGACTTCAACACCCCACTCTCACGAATGGACATGTCATCCAGACAGAAACTAAACAGAAATAACAGAACTAATGGATATTATGACTCAAACAGATACCTACAGAACATTTCACCCAAACACAAAATAATATACCTTCTTCTCAGCATCGCATGGAACCTTCTCCAAAATTGGCCATATACTTGGCCACAAAGCAAGTCTCAACAGATATAAAAAAATTGAGATAACCCCCTGTATTTTATCAGACCACCATGGATTAAAGCTGGATTTCAACAACAACAGAAAGCCTACAAACTCATAGAAACTGAACAACTCTACTGAATTACCACTGGGCCAAGAAAGAACTAAAGAAAGAAATTAAAGACTTCCTAGAATTCAATGAAAATGAATGTACCACATACCCAAACTTATGGGACACAATGAAAGCAGTGCTAAGAGGAAAGTTCATAGCACTAAGTGCCTTCATGAAGAATTTGGAAGGGTCCCATACTAGTGACTTAACAGCACCTCTGAAAACTCTAGAACAAAAAGAAGCAAACACACCCAAGAGGAGTAGACAGCAGGAAATAATCAAACTGGGGGCTGAAATCAATAAAACAGAAATAAAGAGAGCAATACAAAGAATCAATGAAATGAAGAATTAGTTCTTTGAGAAAATCAACAAAACCAGAAATGAAAAGGGTGGATATAACAACAGACTCAGAGGAAATCCAGAGAATCATTAGGTCACACTTCAAAAACCTGTACTCAAAAAAAAAAAAAAAATGGAAAAATCTAAAAGAAATGGACAAAATTCTTGATAGATAACACTTACCAAAATTAAATCAAGATTAGATGAACAATTAAAATAGACCTATAATCCCTAAGGAAATAGAAGCAATCATTAAAAGTCTCCTAAGCAAGAAAAAAAAAAAAGCCCAGGGCCAGATAGTTTTAGTTCAGAATTGTACCAGACTTTCAAAGAAAAGCTAATATTAAATTATTCTGCAAAATAGAAACAGAAGTAACACTGCTAAATTCTTTCTATGAGGCCACAGTCACCCTGATACCCAAACCACACAAAGACTCAGCAAAGAAAGAGAAAAACAGACCAATTTCATTCATGAGCATTAATGTAAAAATACTCAATAAAATACTCACAAACTGAATCCAAGAACACATCAAAAAGATCATCCACCATGTTCAAGTAGGCTTCATCCCAGAGATACAGGAATGGTTCAACATACAAAAATCTGTCAATGTAATCCACCATATAAACAAACTGAAAGAAAAAAATGTTTTTTTAAACATGATAATCTCATTATATGCTGAAAAAGCTTTTGACAAAATCCAATACTCCTTCATGATAAAAGTCTTGGAGAGATCAGGGATACAAGGGACATACTTAAACATAATAAAAGCAATATACATCAAGCTAAGGGCCGAGATCAAATTAAATAAAATGGAGAGAAACTCAAAGCAATTCCACTACAGTAAGAAACAAGACAAGGCTGCCCACTTTCTCCATACCTATTCAATATGGTACTTGAAGTTCTAGCTAGAGCAATAAGACAACACAAGGAGATTAAGGGGATACAAATTGGAAAGGAAGAAGTCAAAGTATCATTATTTTCAGATGATATGATAGTATATGTAAGTGACCCCAAAAATTCTACCTAGGTACTCCTACAGCTGATAAACACCTTTAGTCAAGTGACTGCATACAAGAATAACTAAAAAAAACACTACTCCTCCTATATACAAATGATAAATGGGCTGAGAAAGAAATCAGGGAAGTAACACCCTTCACAATAGCCACAAATAATATAAAATATCTTGGGGTAACTCTAACCAAGGAAATGAAAGGCTGTATGATAAGAACTTCAAGTCTTTGAAGTAAGAAATTGAAGAAGTTATCAGAAGATGGAGAAACTTCCCAAGCTCATGGATTGGCAGAATTAACATAGTAAAAATGGCCATCCTACCAAAAGCAATCTACAGATTCAATGCATTCCCATTAAAACCCCAACACAATTCTTTTTTTTAATTTTTTTTCTTTATTAAGAAATTTTCTACTCACTCCACATACCATCCACAGATCCCCCCTCCTTCTTGCTTCCACCCCCCAGCCCTCTTTCCCAAGCCACCCCAAATCCCCACATCCCCCAAATCAGGGTCTCCCATGGGGAGTCAGCAGAGCCCAGCACACTGAGCCTAGGCAGATCCAAGCCCCTTCCCACTGCACCAAGGCTGTGCAAGGTGTCACACCACAGGCACTGGATTCCCAGAAGCCTACCCATAGATCAGGGACAGATCCCGATCCCCCTGTCTGGATGGCCCCCAAACAGTTTGAGCCAAACAACCATCTTCTGTATCCAGAGGGCCTAGTCCAGTCCCATGGGGGCTCCACAGCCACCAGTCCACAGTTCATGGGCTTCCACTAGTGTGGCTGGTCATCTCTGCACATCCTCCCATCATGATCTCTATGTCCCTCTCCTGCGGAATCTCTCCTCTCTCTCGTTGATTGGATTCCCAGAGCTCAGCCTGATGCCTGGTTGTGGATCTCTGCATCTGCCTCCATCAGTCACTGGACAAAGGCTCTATGATGACAGCTAGGTTATTTGCTAGGCTGCTCACCAGAGTAGACCAGTCCAGGCACCCTCTGGACCACTGCCAGCAGACCAAGGTGGGGTCATCCTTGTGGATTCCTGAGAGCCTCCCCAGCACCCTGCCTCTTCCTATTCCTATGATGTCTTCATTTATCATGGAATCTTCCTCCCTGCCCTCCCACTCTGTCCCTGTTCCAGCTTGACCCTCCCATTTCCCTATGTTCTCATCCCCCACTCCTCGCCCTCTGCCACCCTCCCACACCCAGTCTGCCCATGTAGATCTCATCCACTTCTCCTTTGCAGGGTCATCCATGTGTCCCTCCTAGGGTCTTTCTCTGTTAGCTAGCCTCTCTGAAGTTGTGGGTTGCAGTCTGGCCATCCCTTCCCTTACATCTAGTATCCACTTATGAGTGAGTACATACTATGTTTGTCCTTCTGAGTCTGGGTTACCTCACTCAAGATGATATTTCCCAACACAATTCTTTATAGATCTTGAAAGAACAATACTCAACATCATATGGAAAAACAAAAAACCCAGGATAACGAAAATAATCCTATACAATTAAAAGAATTTCTAGAAGTATCACCATCTCTGATTTCAAGCTCTACTATAGAGCTATAGTGATAAAAACCACATGGTATGAGCATAAAAATGAACAGGTTGATCAGTGGAATTGAATTGAAGACCAAGACTTAAATTCACATACCTATGAACACCTGATTTTTGATAATGAAGCCAAAATTATACAATGGAAAAAAGAAAGCATCTTCAACAAATGGTGCTGGCATACCCGAATGTCAGCATGTAGAAGAATGCAAATAGATCCATATCTACCACTCTACATAAACTCAAGTGCGAGTAGATCAAACATATCAACATAAATCCAGATACACTGAACCTGATAGAAGAGAAATTGGGGAATAGCCTTCAATGTATTGGCACAGGAGACAACTTCCTGAATAGAACACTAATAGCACAAACACAGAAATCAACAATTAATAAATGGGACCTCATGAAACTTAAAAGCTTCTATAAGGAAAAGGACACTGTCAATAGAAGAAAACAGAAGCCTATAGAATGAGGAAAGATCTTCACCAACCCGACATCTGACAGAGGGCTGATTTCCAAAATATATAAAGAACTCAAGAAACTAGACATCAACAAACAAAATAAGCCAATTACAAGATGGAGTACAGATCTAAACAGAGAATTCTCAACAGAGGAATCTCAAATGGCTGAGAAACACAAAGGAATGTTCACCATCTTTAGCCATCAGGGAAATGCAAATCAAAACAACTCTGAGATTCCATCTTATGTCTGTCTGAATGGCTAAGATCAAAACCACAAATGACAGCTTATGCTGGAGAGGAGGAGGAGGAGGAGGAGGGAGTGCACACTTGTACAGCCACTTTGGAAATCAATATGGTAGTTTCTCAGAAAACTGGGAACTGATCTACATCAAGACCCAGCTGTATTACTCTTGGGCATATACCCAAAGGATGCTCAAACTATTTTCAGAGCAGCTTCATTTGTAATAGCCAGAACCTGGAAACAACCTAGATATCCCTCAGCAGAAGAATGGACAAAGAAAATGTGGTACATTTATAAATGGAGTACTACTCAGCTGTCTAAAAAAACCACATCATGAAATTTGCAGACAAATGGATGGAACTTGAAAAAAAAAATCATCTTGAGTGAGTTAACCCAGACCCAGAAAGATAGACATGGTGTGTACTCACTCATAAGTGGATATTAGCTGTAAAATAAAGGATAACTATACTACAATCTGCAAACCCAGAGAGGTTAAGTAACAAGGAGGGCCCAAGGAGGGCAACACTGGGATCTCCCTGGGAAGGGGAAATAAAAGAGATTTCATGGGTGGATTGGGGGCAGGTGGGGATGGGAACATGAGTGATCAGGTTGGGGGTGTGGAGGGGGAGAGTACTGAAAGATAACTGGAAATGGGGTCATTTCAGGGGTAGGTAGAAACCTGGTGTAAGGGAAACTCCCAGGAATCTACAAGGATGTCCCCAGCTAAGACTCCTAGCAATAGTGGATATGTAGCCTGAACTGGCCATCTCCTGTGACCAGGCAAGACTTCCAGTGGAGGGACTGGGACACCAACCCAGCCACATAACCTTTGATCTACAGTCTGTCTTGCTTATGGAATGTGCTGGGATAAGGGTGATGCATAGATTGAGGCAGTGGCCAACAAATGACTGGTCTAACCTGAGACCCATGCCATAAGAGTTACCCCACCCCGACACTGCCTGGAGCACCAGGACTCAGAGGCTGGATGGCCCTAAGGTAGAACCAAACATGACTGGAGAAAAAAAGTCAATATAATGATGCCCAATGATATTCTGTTATACTCATAGATTGCTGCCAAGACCAATTGTCATCAGGGAGGCTTCCTCCAGCAGTTGATGGAAACAGATGCAGAGACTCACAGCCAAATATTAGACCAAGCTCGGTGAATCCTGCTGAAGAAAAGGAGGAAGGATTATAGAAGCCAGAGAGATCAAAGACATCACAAAAAACCCCACAGAAACAACTAACCTGGGCTCATAGAGGCTCACAGAGACTTAATTGACAACCAGGGAGCCTGCATGGGACTGACCTAGGCCCTCTGCATATATGGAACAGTTGTGTAGCTTGGTCTTCTTGTGGGACTGCTAACAGTAGGGGCAGAAGCTGTCTTTAGCTCTTTTGCTGGCTTTTGTACAAGGGGAGGTATTTAGTACAAGGGGAGTATTTAGTCTTGCTGCAATTTGATATGCCATGTTTTGTTGATATCCATGGGAGGCCTGCCTTTTTCTGAACAGAAACAGAGGAGGAGTGGACTGGGGCGGGGAGGGGGAGGTGAGGAGAGGGACTGGGAGGAGAGGAGAAGGGAAACTGTGGTCAGGATGCAAAATAAATAAATAAAAACAAAGAAACAACAACAAAAAAATTAAAAAAAATCAATGAAACAAAGAGCTGGTACTTTGAAAAGATCAACAAGATTATGACGGTTAGTTTTAATTACCAACCAGAATAGTATCAAATCACCTGGGAAGAGAGTCTTAATGAAGAATCAACCAGATTATGTTGGCTTGTGGGTGTGTCTGCAGGGGGATTATTTTGATTATGTCGATCACTGTGAGAAGACTCAGTTTAAAAATGGGCAGGGCCATTCCTGGATTTGGGTCCTGGATTACCTGAAGAAGGAGAAAGCGGCTGAGCACTAGGAAGCATGTTTGCATTCATTTTCTTTTCACCCTTGACTAGATATGGCTAGCTGCTTCAAGTTCCATGCCTTAACTTCCATGCAAGGGTGGACTGAAATCTTGAATGGTAAGCTAAAATACATTGTTCACCCCAAGTTGCTTTTGTCAAGGTATTTTATCATAGCAATCTGAAATGAAGACAGACAAACAACTTCATATTTTTCTTGTCTATCCCATCACAATTATGATTTGAAAAGTTATTTCTACTGTGAATTGCAACAGGGTGAGGACTGACTCTATCTCATTCATTCCTGTATCATCAAGGGAGCCAAGCACAGAGATGTATAAAAGCAACATGGTATTTCTTGAAGGGATGAAAAGTTAATATAGATTATTCTTTTTACGATTTTTAGGATTTCTTCATTTAGTCTGTGGGAAGAATATGCCAAGAGGGTGTATGATTAGAGGATCCCTTTTGAGAATCAGCTCTTTCCTTCTACCATGTGGGTCCTAGGGATTGAACTCATATTGTCAGGCTTGGCAGCAAGTGTTCTTACATGCTGAGCCATCTAGCCATCCCCTACAGCTTATTTTTATTTAGCAGCATGTGATTGCAGATACTTGAGAATCCTGATTATCCATTTAAGGTAGAAGAAACATGCATATTCTTGAAAGATAATCAAGAAAGCCTTATAAGTGATTGCATGTGTCAAATGTGAGAAAAAAATGAAGGAGATTAAAATCTGTTGACTATGTTATGTAAACTGTGTGTCAATCAGAGTTCTCTGAGAACAGTTTTCAATATTGTGTTACATTGGGAGATTTATTGGGGCAAATGTTTGCAAAAGTTAGAGAAGAGAGGAAGAGAGTGGGGATGGGTGGGGAGTCTGAGACCACGTTACAGGGCCGACACATGTGAATCAAAAGAGGAAGGAGGGGCTGCCAAGAAGGGTCTCAGGTGGCAGTGCAGGTGGGTAAATGATTAATAGAGTTCTGCAGCCCAGGTCTCCAGCTTGAGGGCTTTATATCCTCTAAGAACAGATCATAGCTATGTAGCTAGAGTTTTCCTGCCTGGCCCACAGTCAGGACAAATCTCTATCACCTGCCAGTCCCACAGCCTCAGACCCGACCAAGTAAACACAGAGACTTATATTGGTTACAAACTGTATGGCCATGGCAGGCTTCTTGCTAACTGTCCTTACAGCTTAAATTAATCCATTTCCATTAATCTATACCTTGCCACATGGCTCGTGGCTTACCGGCATCTTCACATGCTGTTTCTCATCATGGCGGCTGGCAGTGTCTCTCTGACTCAGCCTTCCACTTCCCAGCTTTATTCTCCTCCTTGTCCCACCTACACTTCCTGCCTAGCCAATGGCCAATCAGTGTTTTATTTATTGACTAATTAGCAACACATTTGCCATACAGAACATCCCACAGCATAGCTATGCACACTCAGAACCTGGAGTCATCTGGAGGAAGCATGGACTTGGTAATGTGATGGATTCAGATGGGTGCAGATGGGGCTGTGGGTTCCTTCTATTCCTGACAACAGGGAATCCAATGTTGCAACACCCAGAACTTTAGAGAAGCATCATTGTCCCCAGTGTATTTTATGTATCAGGATATGCTACCCAATGATGGGTGTTATCGTTCTGTATGCTGTGAATATGTGTTGCTCCGATTGGTTGATAAATAAAGCTGTGCGGCCAATGATGAGGCAGAATAAGGTTAGGCAGGACATTCTAACTAGAGAGGGGAAGGAGAAAGACAGAGCAGAGGACACGCCATCCCGCTGTCCAGGGAGCAGCATGTAATGGCACGCAGGTAAAGCCACGGAACACATGGCGACATATAGATTAACAGAAATGGGCTGAGTTTAAATGTAAGAGCTAGTCAGTAATAAGTCTGAGCTAATGGCCAAGCAGTTATAATTAATATAAGCCTCTGTGTGCTTACTTGGGGGACGCAAGTGGGAGAGATTTGTCCTGACTGCTGGCCGGCCAGGACACAGGAAAACTTCTAGCTACCACCCAAGGCCAGGTATAGGGTTTACATGTTTCATTTTCTGGTTCATGGTGTATGGGGTGTGTTTTTCCACAACACAGGGTATACTTCTTTGAACAATCAGTACCACTCAGCTTCCCACCTTACCTCTTATGTGTCATTAACTAATTGCATGTTAGTTAAACATGGATCTCACTTCCTTGTGGCTCCTAACTCATTTCCTGACAAGTCAATCCTTGATTATTCCAGTGTTGGGTTGGAGAATAGTGAAAGCAAACAAGGCTTTGGAACAAGGCTTTAGCAAACAAAACAGTTCACTGATGTACCAGCTGTCTGAGATGACCAATTTCAGAACACTGTAAAAAGTAACAGTTCAAAGGAACAGAGTCACACACTCAGGTAACTACTGCATCACCTCCAATTCCATTAGCTTATAAGCTGGCAGCAAATTGCACTTTGGGGAGCTATGGATACCAAGGGATATGTTAGTGCTCAGAGGGGCCAGCCAAGGAGAGCTGTCTTCTCCTCTGGGGCTACATCTGTCTTTAGTATTCAGCTCCATTTGTCTCTAGAGAAGTTTTGTTAATGGTTCTGCTACTATCCATTGTCAAGCCATCTTTAGAGGAACAGATTAAAGTACAATCACTATAGCGATGCCAGATGGGTCAATTTGTTCTTTTATTGGAGAACCAGGCTTCATGGGGTTTGATTTGATGTCCTGCTCTGTAGTCTCCTTTAGGGATATGAAATTAGGAACCAATCGCAGAGAGTGCTAACTAATCACATGGAAGTCTAATGTTAAAATAAAGCCCAGAGGGAAAACCTTTCAGATGTGCCCCCTCCTTTGGTATCTCACATTTCTTCTTCAGGGCAGTCAGATTTTGAGTGGCTGAATAATTACGTGGTAGTTTTGCTGCCTGCTTATTCTTACTCTCTTCTGACCTTTCACCTTACACAATTTGTAGGCTTTTCTGAAGTAGAACATAGATTGAGAATTGTTGAGTGTCACTGCCAAAGGAATAAAGGGGCTTCTAATAAGACAGGATCAGAACTTCCTCCTGACTTTTCTTTTGTTTTAGAGGTTGCCATGGTGATGGGGGGTACATGTGGCAGAACATGCCTTGCCTCTCTTTGGGAGACGGAGGGAAAAAGATCAGTAGTTCAAGGCCATTCATATAGCACATTTGAAGACAATCTGTGTTACATGAGACCCTGTCTGGAATTTATTATAATATGTGAAGCTTATAAAAGTCATGTGGTTATTTCTGACAGAGGTATTTTTTTTTTTCTTTTTAGTTTTGCAAAAGCCCACTCACAGATATTTATTTAGCTTTACAAATTCAACTGGACTGCAAAGAGTTAAAATATACCAGCATGTGCTCCTAACTGATAGCTATTAAAGGAATTCTCTTTTTTAACAGCCTGGGATAAATAATCTATAATCATGACTGTTATCTGTCTGCAACCATAGTAATCTTGTATCCAACTAACTTTGTGATGAAGGTTCTTTTTTTCCTCCTCTATGAGAATGTCATCCGCAGAACCACTGAGGAAAACTGCCTCGCGCATGGGAGCACAGGATCACTTGATGGATCCTTTTCCTCCTCTTTGGAGTTTCAGTTGACAAATCAAACCCTTGTTCTTTACTCCTTCCTTTACATCTGCTATGAAGGGGCTCACCGTGAGAATGCTCACACCGACAACTTTATGTAAGTGATAAACAAACTGCACTCCCTGTCAACAAAAACATGTTTTCTCTTGAGTGAAAAGGCTAGATTCTGAATGAGGTATTTTTATCTCCATTGTGTGGAAAGCATACTTTGTCTAAAAAGTGTCCTAGCATTCTTTTTTTTTTTTTTTTTTTTTTTTTTTTTTGGGATCTTGCTCTGTAGATCAGGCTGGCCTCGAACTCAGAGATCTGCCTGGCTCTGCCTCCCGAGTGCATTCTTTCATGCAAATACATAGTATCCTTACCTTCTTGCATTCCTTCAAGTTTCCCTGCAACTTTGGAGAGTGTAGTTGATGGAGAAAGCGTTCTTGCACCTGCACCGTGGTTTAGTTTCATTCATTACACTATTTAGTTTCACTTGCGCTGGAGAGAGTCAAGTACTATATTCTAGGATTGCTGAAGGATGTTTATTGTGTCAGACAGGAAGAATAATGGAGACGCTGACCCAACAGAGGGTCACTCTTCAGCACAGAAGGATGCTGATCCCTGCACAAAGAGCATATGCTCTTGGGGGAGAAGGGTCTACTGTAGCTACATGAGAACCCTGCCAGCTGGAGCGGTTTGTGATAATGAATGGCGATGAATTAGTTGTTATCAACTATACTCGAGAAAGTGTACAACCAGGACTGATTTCTACCTGTGACAGATGCAAGAGGGTTGGGAAGAAGGCAGTTGCTTCCTCCAGGTATGGTGGTCACAGCACGTGAAAGTAACTGAAGCAGACTGGATGGCATATAGAATAGTCTCATAAACCCTCAGTTCAGATGGAGGGCTTTATCTAGGGAGGCATAGACCAAGCTGTCCCTTAGTGTCTTGTTAAAGAGCATTCTTACTGTTGAACACTGAGCAGCATTTGAGTGCAAGAAAATGTAGCAAACTCTCTAGGGGAATCTGCTCTACAGCATGGCCCTGGGCATTTTCCTTGGAGGCATCTTTCTTATTGTTTGGCTTGGTCAGTTTCCCAGGAGTGGTGAAGTTGCAAGGAGTGATGGTTCTAAGGAGGTGTGGTAGTTTGAAGGTAGTTGGTCCCTGTAAGTTCATAAGGAGCGGCACTATTAAGAGGTGTGGCCTTGTTGGAGGAAGTGGGGGTCTTATTGGAGGAGGCTGGATGACACGTGTCTTTAATTCAGACCTTGAGGCTGGAGGGCACACCTTTAATCTGGGCCACATCTTCTGGAGGAAGTATGTCATTGTTGGGTGGCCCTTGAGGACTTTTTCTCAAGCTTCTCTCCGTGTGACAGTCAGTTGACTTCCTGTTGCCTCTGAGTCAAGATGTAGGACTCTCAGCTCCAGCACCATGTCTGCCTGTACGCTGCCATGCTCCCCTTCACGATCATAATGGACTGAACCTCTGAAATTGTAAGTGAGCCACCCTCAATTAAATGTTTCTGTTATAGGAGTTGCCCTGGCCATGGTGTCTCTTCACAGTAATAGTAAACCCTAACTAAGACAGGTGGTGACTGTCCACAGATTCCCTAAGCTCAGGGAAGGGACTATCCATGTGTGGTCAAAAACAATGTTTAATAACAGAGCACTGACCGGTGGGTTGGAGAAGACTATTGGGATGGGAACTTCAAGACAATTTTTACTGAAGTTAAAAAAAAAAAACTAGAAAACTAGAATATTTCTACAAAGAGAATTAGGTTTTTTTCATCAGTTTGATAGACAATTCAAAGTATCCTTTTCTTTCTTCTTTCTTTCTTTTTCTTTCTTCTTTTCTTCCTTTCTTCCTTTCTTCCTTTCTTTCTTTCTTTCTTTCTTTCTTTCTTTCTTTCTTTCTTTCTTTCTTTCTTTCTTTCTTTCTTTCTTTCTTTCTTTCTTTCTTTTTCTTGAGACAGAGTTTCTTTGTGTAGGCCTGGCTGTCCTGGAACTCACTCTGTAGACCAGTTAGCCTTGAACTTACAGAGATCTGCCTGCCTCTGTCTCTTGAGCACTGGGATTAAAGGCGTGCACCACTACTGCCCGGCAATTCAAAGTATCTTATATATGATATTTTCCCTAATGTGCTTTTACAGATGAAAATAAAAGAAAAAAAACCAGTAAACTTAGATGTAGCAAAAGAACCAAAGACTGTTAAGCTACAATGTTGCATCTGAATCAGAAATTGGGAGGGAGAAAAGCAATGTAATAATTTAAGGCATGCTTCTGTAATGTAACTTATATATGAATAATTGCAGGTTATAAGAATGACAAAGAGAGAACTTGTGTCCAGTTGATGCCCTTGGTTGATGGACCACATTGTTTAGAGAGGTACTGAGGTCTTTAAAAGAAAAAAGGAGAAAGAGGGAGAAAAGTAGAGATCAGTGGCGGTTTGAGTAACCAGTCACATTTACTTGTATAAGTACTCAAAGTTGAGTCTCATCTAAAGCCTCAACTCATAAGCGACATTTAACAAATGTGTTCCTCTCCTTAATGCTGAAGTTAGTCTTGTTTTGGTCCACAGTTTCAGAATGCTTCTTACACCTACTTGACAATTAAGAACAGAGCCATATGCAGATCTGAAAACACTGCTCTAATTTGATATCTAAATCACTGAAAAATAAGCAATTTTCCTCTCCCAGATATTTTCTGGCATTCAAAAGCCTCTGTTCAACTCTTACTATAATCAAAGGCCCATTTCAAACTCTGACTCTTTCCTGAAGACTCCCATGATGTAGGCACCGCATCTGCTCATGAGCATGAGAGTGGGGGTCAGTCATGTTACTAACATTTATGCTGATAAATGGGGCGTATTCTGATTTACTTATAACATTAACAATACTTGGTAAGTACTATTGGTAATATAGTGTTAATAAATAACTGTATAGAGAAAAGGTACTCAAGGAACTCACCACATGTATATGATATATCTTTACATATCATGTATCTTACTATTCCCACTTCTGTTACTGACCAAATAAAAGAAATCAGTTCTATTTCTTACTCGTTATAGATTTTTCTGCTCTGACCTTTTCTTTGAATTTTGTTTTTGCTGTTATCCAAATGTATCTTTTATTTTGTCCTTGCTTCTGGGTTCTGTGTCATGCTGGGGAAGGTTTTTTAAAACTTCAGTTTTAACTAATAAAACTGTTCAGTCTAATTTTTAATAGTACTTCTTTGGTTTAACCTTTTATTTATACCTACTATTAGATTATGAAGTTGCAACTTAGATTATCATCAAGTTAACCTATTTTAAAATGTAGTATTCAGAAGCGTTTAGCAGATGTAGTCTTATGTAGTCATCAGCACAACCTTGTTTGAGAACGTTTCCATTACCTCTCAAACATTTTGTATCATTTACAATTATTATATGATTATGAATTTGGATCTATATGAAATTTGGTTAGAAGAAGTGGGGTAAAAATGTCAAAAGTATAGAGGCAAAAATAAATATATTAAATTAGAAATCTATTTTTTTTCCAAATTGACTTTCCCAGTGCCCTTATATCTCCAGTTCTTACCATAAGCAAAATCCCTGTGTCTATAAACAATAGACAGCCAAAGTTATGGTTACAATATGCAAGGTAGAATATTCTGTCCTGTAGTCGGCATTCTATTTTGTTCTGTTGACTGACTTCCCTTAATGTGTGATAATCATATTTTTATGGTCACCAAATCATTCTGATGGTCTAATCATGGAGGTACTAACCTTTGGTTATTATGCCCCTCCCTTTTCAGGCTTCTTCAGATACCTTATGCTGTGATTTGATTATAAAATGCCCCCTATCCAAGAGGTTCATAGGCTGAATTATTGGTCCTCAGCTAGTGATGTTATTTTGGAAGATTCTGGAGACTTTAGACATTGGGACATAACTGGAAGAGGTAGATCCTTGGGGGCATGCCCCCAGAGGCTATCCTTGGTCCTCAACCCCTTCCTTTCTCTTTGCTTCTTGCCTGCCTTGAGGTAGAAAGCCTCCTTCTCCATAACCTCTTGCTACCACGATATTCTGCTTGACCACAGAGCCACAAAATCATGGGCTAACTCCTCCGAAACTGTGGGCCAAAATAAGGCCTTCTCCCTTAGTTGTTTCTGCCAGGCATTTAATCACAACCACAAGAAAAATTAGCTAAAATAATACAACTTATATATCATTTTTAGATCATTTTGGTAAGCTTTCCTATTCCTCACAAAATAAAAATTTTTCAAGCACTTTCATATTGTATTGAATTGATAAATTCAATAGAGAAAATTGACTTCTTTATAAATGCAGTTTCCTACCCAGTACCAAGTATGTTTTTCTATTAAAACAATCTTCTGTTGTCTCTCACATGAATTTAAAGTTGTTTTCATTCAGGACCTGAATAGTTTTTGTGAAATTTATTTCAAGCCTTTTCTTTGTTCATTATCAAAATTACTATTTGTAAAGTGCTTGTAATTGTTAAAAATAAGTATGGTCTTTTGTGTTCAGCCACATATCGACTTTGTAATTGTTATTAATATGTACTTTTTCCAGTTGATGCTTTCAGGTTTTCAAACCACATAACAACATAATCTTTAGGTAATAGTATTAATATCTTCACTAGGCATCTTTGGCAATTCTTCACTTTTCTGGGGAGGTTTCTATTCTTTTGCCATAAACTATGAAGCTGGATTTTGATGATTATAGTAATATGTATTCCACTAAGGTTTGTTTCATTCCCCAACTCCCTGACTTTAAGTCAGAAGGAAGTATTTGGTTTCAAGCAATACCTCTTTTCTTCTCTATTTTTCAGGACTATGATTCTGTTCTGACTTTGAGGATTCATCAGTTAGTTTTTGGGGGAGAATGTGATTTCCTTCATTTTGTCCTCTGATTCACACTGTCTCTTTCTTTGTCTTTCATCTTTCCCATTTCTGAGTTTTTTTCCAAGGCTGCATCACAGATCACTGACTTGGGTTTCTGCCATTTTGCTCATGGTCCTCTCTATATTTAGCCCATGGCTTGATTCTTAATGCTGTTGTTTTAACTCCTGATTTTTTTCTTTAATTTTGCAATGTCATTTAAAAACGGAAGCCTATTGCCGTTGCTCACCCTTCAAAACACAGATTTAACATTTTCTTCAGTTTTCACCTGTGGAGAATTCAAGGACAGGGAAGATCAGTCTGGAAATGTGTTCTGCTTCTCGGGATGTGTTTCCTCTTGGACTTCATTCTGTATCTAATTTTTCACACTCTGTTCAGTTCCATTTTTTTCCCACTGCACTTGTTGTTTTGTGAATTGATTCATTGTTGTGTTCCTTTTGGCCTGGTCAAGCTGTTGAGAGTAGTTCTCATTAGGTCTTTAAAGTGCCCAGCTATCATATGGTTTTCCCTATGTATAATATATTCACCGTACATGGTCTTGTGTTTTAGGAACACAGCAGACATATTGTACCCTGAGCATACCCCCTCTTACAGGGTCATAGAAAAATATTGTTTGTAAGGTATGCTGTCTAATTTTATATCAACTTGACACAGGCTAGAGTCATCTGAGAGAAGGGAACATTAGTTGAGACAATGCCTCCATAAGACTATGCTGTAGGCAACCCTGTAGAACATTTTCTTCATCTTTGATTGATGTTGGAGGGCCAGCTCATTGTAGGTGGGACAGCCTCTGGGAAGGTGGGCCTAAGTTCTATAAAAAAGCAGGCTGATTAAGCCACGGGGAGCTAGCCAGTAATCAACACTCCTCCAGGACCACTGCATCAGCTTCTGCCTCCAGGTTCCTGCCCTGCTTGAGTTCCTGTCCTGACTTCCTTCAATGATGAACAGTGATATGGAAGTGTAAGTCGAATAAACCCTTTCCTCTCCCAGTTGCTTTGGTCATGGTGTTTTGGTACAGCAATGGTTGTCCTAAATAGGACAAGAGGGTTGACAGGGTATTCTAGAGAGGTCTATCCAGCAACCAGTACCTGTCCCACATCAAGAAAGGCTGATAAATGCAGTTTATTGGGGCACATTGTCAGCCCATTCAAAATCCTGATGATGCTGAGGGGAAGGAAAATGAATATGGACAGACAAGATGCCATAGCCCCATTCTAGGTATTTCCCTCTTGTAGCGATGGGGCAGGAAATGTATTATGGGTTGTCTTGTTGACTGTAATATTTGTGCACTTTTATTTTGGTAGGAACCAGTTTGTGAGCATGTGTGCAGGCTGCAACATATAATTCCTCCTGATGAGAACTACTATATTCATTATCTTTACCTTGTCCAGTGAGCAATTTGTGGAGAATGCCAAACTCCCCAGACCATGTTTCACCCAGTAATTTTGTGATGTGTTCTTGCTTGTCTACCTGGTGCACACATATTGGAGGTTACTAATGTGACAGAAGCAATACAGAGGCAAAGGAAATGGGACCAAGAGGGGAGTGTTGGGTCCAGTTAGGTGACTCAGCAAGTAAAGGTGCTTTGCCACCAAACCGGATGACTTGGTTTTGATCCCTGGGCCTACATGACGGAAGGAGAGAACTGATTCCCATAAATCGTCCTCTGATCTCCCCACACATGCTACGGCACACCCCACACACTGTGCACACACACAAAATAAATAAGTAAATGCAAAACATTAAAAGAAGGGAAGTCTATCAAGGAAGACAGCAGCACTTCACTGCCCAAGAACACTGGCTAGAACTTCACCAGAGTTTGGTCCTTGAGGTATAGCAGAAAGAACAGAACAAACATATGGATGCTATAAGTGAAGAAATCTCAATGGCTTCTACTGATCATTATGTCGTGACTGTAGTACTCACCTTAATATTTGAGAGAATGTATTATTTTCTCATAGTCACCCTGGGAACATAAGATGTTCTCGCTGTGAGTGTTTCCACCTTGAAAGATGCATTAGCCATTAAGGTATCTAATGCACTGATAATAAGATCTGACCTATTTTTATTTTTCAAAATGTGCCTCTCATGGATGGGTCTAGATTGTGTATGGCCCGAAAATCAATGAAAAATTTTAGATACTCTTTGAGGAAAATGGCACTCAATTAGGTACATATGCAGAAATTTATTTAGAGTAAGAAGATATCAAAACAAGTTAAAAATGACAAATTCTGACAAAGTAGTAGGCATCCAGACTTCCAGAAAGCATGACATAATATTTTAATTCATTAACTGGAATTCTTATTTTCTTTCCTACTTTTTTTCTTTTTCCTTTTTTTGCCTTTGTAATCTTTAACCACATTCTTCAGGTGACAAATGATTTTGTAATATGAGTGTTCTATAGATAAAACAGAAAGATAATTAAATCTTTCCTCTATCAAGTTTCATCAGAATTATTATGGCTTAGAAAAGTTTCTTTTTAGTGTTACTAGTCGGTAAAGTCATGTAGTATTTAGGATTTCTCTCAAAATTTGAAAAAATTCTGTCAGGTTTATATATATATGAACAATACGACTTTAGGACACTCTAAGTGTTCTTGGGCAGTGACTAATTTTAAATGTCCTGAACTGGCTAATTCACCGTCAATTGTCCCCACTGTCCTGGTGAACCCCGAGTTCTGTGTTATCTGACATTGGAGATTCCATTTTGAGAAGGCATGACGACAAGCAAATCTTTGACTAGCTCTTCTCCAAGTCTGAGGTTGAAGTGGTTTCCTCCAGACTAGCTTTCCCTCCTTACTCAGTCTTCATTCACTATCCACAAAATGCCTGGCTGAGTACCACGGAATGATATTCACTTCTGAATGTGACAATCTTGTCAGGGCACGAGATTGACACCTGGGCGTCAGGAACATTCCAGGAAACAATCTCCAAAATAAGATAATACCTTGTCTTCATAGGAAGTGACAGAATTTAGGTAAACGTAGCCTTCTAATCCAGATGAGCATAGTCCCAACTCACCTTAAGCTTGATTGAATCCGTCAGTGTCGATCCTTGCTGTAAAACCGCGTGATGTGCCGAGAAGCGCGGAACAGCAGATGCTGGGACGGAAGGAGACGGCACTCTTAACTAATTGCAGGTATGTGTCTTATTTTGCAAATTTCACAAAGTTACTGCAAGGGTAGGCTAATGTGTTAGGCTAAACTCCCGGGAAGCACACTCTGAGACAGAGCATGAGGGATGCTCATTAGGACGGTTGAACATCCTTTCCTGGCCCCCTGGGGGAACTCTGGAGTGAGAATAGCTCTTCCATGTTGTCCGTCTTTTCATGTCATTAATCTTTTGAATAGGTAAAGTGTAGATATGGTAGGAAATCCGGAATTCCATTAATATCCCGAGGAAAGCTCACTTTCTGATTCTGAACTCCCGCCGCCATGCCCCCTTCTCCTGAGATAGCCAGAGTTATCTGTTCCTTTTTATATTTCTGGAGAGAAGTGGAGACATACGATCTCATTCAGATTGCTGCTTCCATTTTTATACAAATTGTGGCGTGCTGCACACAAGGTCTGAATGTTGCCCTTTGTCTTTTAAAAAACCTTTTTAAAAGCTAATTTTATATTACAGAAATGACAGTTACACCAAAAGTAGTATAGGGACTTCCCATATACCTTTTTCTCACCTTCTCCTTCTGCTGGCACCTTACAGATTAGAATAGCTACCATATCAGATAAACTAACCAGACCTATCATCATCAAATGAAAAGAGCAGGACCTGTGGAAAGCAAAGACCTAATTAAGCAAGGCCTCCAGAAAAGGATGTTTATTTCCAATTCCATTCAGTCTATTAAAAAAATGAAACCAAAACCACCATGTTAACCTCCTCAAAAAGACATTTTCTTCTCAGTTTTAGCTGCACAAAGCAACTCCTGGTAGCAAACTACTGTGGAAAATGTTCTGAGGCCCTAGTTACATAAACAGCTCTTTTCCAGTAGCGTCTGGAACATATACAACTATGGCCATGTACTACATCATGCTTCAGTCCATGATTGAGTGCATGTACAATGGTGTTCCCATAAGATTGCAGTAGAGCTGAAAGGTCCTCACAGCCTCGTGGTAAGATAGTAATGCCATATAGCACAACACTCCACTTACATGGTAACATGGTAACCATGCCAACAAATCTACTGTGTTGCCTTAGCACAATTACAAGGATACCTCAGAAATATTGTGAGATCATACAAAGGTTTTGCCTTCTTGGTACATAAAGCTATACTATGCTATTTAGTATGCATTAGCATTGTCTAAAGTGCACATAGTTTAAAATACTTTAGTTACTAAAAATGCTAATAAATACCTGAGCATTTAGCAACCCTAGGGGGTTTATGGCTACTGACTAAGGCGTGGTTATTGAAGACTGGGGCATCTGGGGAAATTTCTTAAAATAAAACAGCAATGCAGTTGTTTTTATTTCTCTTTGTTTTTTTTTGCTTTTTAAAAAACTTGTTTCAGGAGCATTCACATTATTTTCATAGTGTTATTCACTTTCCTATATTTTTCTTATTCAATATCACATGATTTCTGTTCTGAAAGGCTATATAATATTTTTTCCCAAACCACAGATTTCCCTAAAGGATTTTTTTGCAGGCCTCAAATTGAGCTGTCATCTAGTTCACTGATCCAGCAAGAGTGATAATACACTTATATAAATAATACAGGAGGATTTCTCCTGACAAAATAAAAAGTGCCTTTAAACAGAGCATGTGATGAAAGCCAATTACCAAACAGGCAGACTTATTATTATATATTTCTTGGCCAGAATCCTGTCAAGTGGCTGTATTTTGGGTTGCCATGGAGTCTGGGAAATTTATAGATGTTTAATAGTCTCTATAAAATGGCAGTTGTCTTAGTCAACTGTACTAAATGCTCAGCTTCTTTTCAATTTCATTTTCTCCTAAGCTCCCCAAGGTCCAGTATAGCTTGTCATTCTTTATTTATTAATGGTTTATGGGTAAGAACTTGTAAAAATAGAAGAAATTTTCTTTGTAATCTTTACTCGGCATCCTCAGATGAAAATATCTTGCATGTGCATTGCAAATTGTAATGACATAAAAATTGATGCTAACTTAAAACGCCGCCAATCAGATATAGACTGTATTTAAATTTCATCACTTTTCTGTGCAACTGTCTTCTTTTTTTGACATAGGATATTTTGCCGCAGTTCTAGATTGGATTAACCATGGCCACAATTGGGACATAAGACCATTCTGTCACTACAAATGAAAGTCCACACAGTGCCTCTTCCTGTACACCTTTCCACAGTAAGGCACAGTGACACACTTTGAAGAGTAGCCAAGGTTAAAACAGAATAATCACACCAAACATTGACGAAGGATGGAGAAGTTGAAACTCTCATGCACCACCACAGGGAGTGTAAAGTGGAGCAAACACTTCAGAGAACAGTTTAGAAGGTTCTTAAGATGGTAAGTGAGTGTGCACCATGTGATCTAGCCTGTCTCATTCAGGTATTTACTCAGGTGAATTCAGCATGTCTCTGTAATGACTCCAAGAAAAATGTTCATAGCTAATATATATGTAATGTCTGAAACCTAAAAACAACCTAAATTGCTATCAACAATTGTGAAGAACCCGTGTGCTGAAATAGTACTCAGCAATGAAAAAGGAGTGTGTGTGTGTGTGTGTGTGTGTGTGTGTGTGTGTGTGTGTGTGTGTGTGTGTATCTGACTATATGGATCCAACTAGACAAAAATGAGTATACACTATATCATTGCATTTATATGACACTTTTGTAGAAATACAAACTAATTCAAATGATAGAAAACAGAATAGTTGCTCTCAGGACTAGTGGAGGAAGAGTATAGTAGGGCCATTTGAATAGGGGACACATGGAATATTTGGAGATATTGACCATGTTCACTATCCTAACTGTGCTGGTAGGTTTGGGGTGTGATCCATGTTAAAAATTCTTAGATTGTACACTTTAAATATAGCCAGTGTTGCTATTATTTGGCTTTTGTGGTCCCGGGGACTGAACCTAGGGCCTCACATATACTAGGTTAGTGTTCTATCAGTGAGCTATATCTCTCTCCCTCTTTAATTTTGAGACAAGGTCTTACCAATTTGCCTAGATTGAGCTTGAACTCAACATGTAGTCCAGGTGGTCTTGAACTTGTTATCCTCCTATCTTAGCCTCCTGAGTGCAGTCAGGCTCCTCTTCAAGATTCCTTTGTTCTTCCCAGTGAAGGAGGTCTACTGAATGTCCTTTGGCTCTGAAATTTCATCAGCTTCTAGGCTTCTGTTAGATTGGCTGGTTTCAGTGTTTTTGGTGCCAGATTCTGGGGCATAAATTTGGTGTCACAAAAATACTCTAGGGAGCTATGGTTTGCTACTAGCAGGAAATATTTTTTTGTACTTCACACAAGACTACATTCTACCTTAGAGGAAATGGGATCAAATTACATTTTGCCAATTACATAGGGGATTGATTCTGGAAGTCTGGGATAACGACATTATATTTCTGATGGACTCCAGAATGTTTTAAATGGCTATTACAGCTGGCTGTTGCTTGGTAGCCTAGCTCTTAATCCAGTTTTGGGATAGCTAACTCCTAACAATGTGACTAGACTTGCATTCAGAGAACTAGAGTAGAATGAGAAGGTATGATTATGAAATCATACCTTGCACTGAGTGTGTATGCTTGGGCTCTCTACCTTTTTGGTATCTTCATTTTCTCACAGCACAGATAATGAATGAATGCGGGGTGAGGAAGAGCATGATGCTCTCAGATCGCATCAAAGGTTTCATTGTCCAGCTCAGTAGCCCCTCTCCACTCTTGTCAGTCTGCTTTAACCTGAAGGGCAATAGCACCTTGCTACTGATTTGTTGACTTGTACTAAGTTTTATTTGTGGGTGAGAGTCAGGTGGACTAACATGTAGTTCAGCATTTATATCTACTATATACATTTTTCTTTACCCATTAGGAATATGCTCAACAACAACAACAACAACAACAACCACAAACTAATAGCATTGGGTTTATCTTCCCATCCCCACCCCCTTCTTTGGGTGTTTGACAGGCAAACTAATAGTTCACTTTTGCATTCCATTGTGATTTATAGTAGCAGCACAACTTCTGATTTGGGAAAGGCAGATACCGATTTATGACCTGGATAAAATTGGTCAAAACTTTGATATGCCCTCAACAGTTATAGCAAATGAATCATTGTGATCCTGACTAGGAATTCAGATGTGTTTAGTTAGATGTTGAATACCGAGAAATTAATGATAATTGAAAGAGGGAGGAGGCTGATGCCTCAGTTTACTCTTGGCTCTCATGAATACTACATGAAACATTACCAGCTTTTTATCTCCATCTTTTAGTCAAGAAAACACAACTGTGAAGGCTGACACTCTAAGTAGGTGTTTCCTGGCAGAGCAGAACTAGAAATGTTCCAAGGACTTAAAGAAAAATGACCTAGAGTGAAGACACAGGTCTCTAATCTCAGCATTCAGAGGCTGAAGCAGGAGGATTGCACTTTCAAGGCCAACCTGGACACAGCAAGAACCCATATTGAGATAAATAAATTCAGGCTCAGAGAGGTAGAGCATGTATCAAATTATTAACAGTGCCAAATAACATAGACAATTCATATTTTCTATAGTTCCCCAAATTTCTTCTGTGAGTAGGTTTGATATCATAATTAGCAAAAATAATAAATGTAATTTAGGAAAGAAAATGGATCCGAGCTATGGATGGAAGGACACGGGTGTGCTCTGTACCACAGAGGATAACCAGAAGCAGAGTCCACCATTATCTGCTTTCCTAGATCAACAGGCTCAGTTTCACACTGACTACCTGGCTTGATCCCCTTCCTATTCTTCCCCGTATTATTCTCATTCCCAGATGCCCATTGCTTTTCTGGTATGGGGATTCATGGCTTATGGCTGAGATAGGTTGAATAACAGCCTCTGAAGATATCCCAACACCACCTCCTGAGGCCTGTGCATGTGACTGGGATCTTGCATATATGGTTAAGATCTTGAAGTGGGGATGGTAATCTTTGATTTTCAAGGTCAGGCCTAGACATAATCACAAGCATTATCATGAGAAGGAAGCAGAAGGTGAGGGTATAGTCAGTGGTAGAGCACCCAGCTAGCATGCATAGATGCCTAGTTTTGCTCCCCGGTCCCACAAAATGAATGAGTGAATGAGAAAGAGACAGAGAGAGATTTGACTGCGGAAGAACATAGTGCAAAGACAAAAGCAAGAGGATACCATGCTTCCCTTGATGATGGACCCAAGAAGCCACAAACTAAGGAGCAATAGCTCCAGAAGCTGGAAAAGGCAAGGGAATCTTTTCATCCATGAACCTCTGCAGGGACTACAGCCCTCCCAGTGAATTGATTTCTGTTCAATGGAATTGATTTTGGGTTTCTAGTCACCAGTACCATAAACTCTAAGAAAATTAATGCATGTTGCTTTAAGGTGTGAAGTGCTACAGCAGGTGTTCAGAACTAGTATTATCAATACCCAGGTCCCACATCCACGCAAATTAAAAAGAGTCAAGGAAAAATTGTGTAGGGTATGCCCAGACATTTTTCTTGTCACCATCCTATAAGCAGTATGTTTTTTTTTTAAACAATGTTTACACTGCATTATGTGCTATCGATAATCTAGAGCTGCTTGGAATATTCAGGAGGATGTATGTAGGTCAGACGTAAGTACTATATATACCATTTTAGATAAAGACACTGGAACACTCCTGAATTTTGGTGTCTGGGAAAAGGTGCTGGAATGAACACACCAAGGATACCAAGAGACAGCTCTACAGTGATCATATCCTGAATATATCACTGGGGATTATTTTTTCTGTTGCTTCCTGCAGGTGATAGCACCCAGGGCTTTACAAATTCTAGGCAAGTGCTATGCCACCAAGTTACATGCCCAGCCCAACAGCAGGCTCCTGGGGCCAACAACTTTGCCAGCCTCTCCAGTGCGGTAGGAGCAGCTGTAACCCAAGTAGCCTTTCCTTTGCTAGCAAGGATCAGATTTCACAGAAGGATCAGCATTTCTAACTGCTTGGGAAGGAATAAGAGAGCTGGATGACACTGAGAACTTCACCCTGCCCAGGGGGCTGGACCCCTAGCACCTCATGCCTCTTCTCTGTGTGTTGAAGTTGGTCTGGCCACAGTGTCTTCCAGCAAGGTTTAGGGAACATGTGATGGTCCGTTATGCTAAGGAGGCTAAGTTTGCATCATAGAGTAGCTATAGGCTCCCGGGCAGCCTTCTCTAGAACTCCTTAGGTCTAGTTTCTTGTCAAACTTGTCATACTTCTCTGTCTTTGTGAGACATTGTAAACTTGAAGATAGCTTTCCCAAGGACCTGCTATTTGTACTCTTTGAATCTCTATTTAAGAAAATTATTATTATTACAATTATTATTTGCCATTTAAAAATTTGTTCTTTGAGAACCTATTGATTGCTGTGGGATGGTCCTTCTGTACACTGTGAATATGTATTTCTCTCATTGGTTGATAATAAAGCTGTTTTGGCCTATGGCAAGACAGAATAAGGTTAGGTGGAAGAATCAAACTGGAGACGCAGAGGAAGAGGGGTGGAGTCAAAGGAGACTCAAGTGAGCCACCCAAGAAGCAGGATGCTAGAAGACTGGTAAGCCATGGACCTCATGGCAATGAAAAGATTAATAGGAATGGGCTAACTTAAATGTAAGAGCTAGTTAATAATAAGCTTGAGCCATTGACCAAGCATTTATAAATAATACAAAACTCTGTGTGGTAATTTGGGAAGTGGTTTCTGGGTATTTGGGAGCAGGTGGGACAGAGACTCCTCCCTTGTTTACAATTGATTATATTCACCACATTCCCCCCACCCAACTCCTCTAGGACCTACCATTGAGTTCAGCTTGTGTTGTCTGTCTGTCTGTTGGAAATAATGGCCTTCACTGGAGCATGGTCAACTTACCGGGACTATATTATTAAGGGAAGCTGACTCTTTCCCAACAGCTATCAATTGCCAATAGCCCCTGCGCTGGGGTAGGACTTGGTGCCCACTCTCCATCTCCATGTTGAGATTGTTTTCTGGACTGAGCTTGCAAAGGTCTTGTGTATACTTTCACAAGTGCTGTGAGTTTGTGCAACTGCCTTTCTGGGTCTGAAAACCAGTTTCCTTGTAGTTGCCCATCATCTTGGCTCTTACAATCTTTCTACTCCATCTTCTACAGTAATCTCTAAATGGTGAGAGGTGATGTGTGATAGAGATGTCCCATAGGGCTGAACATTCCACAGTCTCAAATTCTCTACATCTTGACCAGCAGTGGGTCTTTATAGAATTGCCATCTGCTGCAAATAGAAGCATCTCTGATTCGGGATGAGGGGGAGAGATGCATTAATATATGAGCATAATGATAAGTCATGGGGAGTTAGTTTAACACTGTGGTCATTTAGAAGAGTAATAGCAGTAGGTTCTCCCCTAGGGCTTATCTGTAGCTGCAGGTCATTAGCCCCAGTGATGGTGTCAGGGATGGGGTTCATCTTGGGCAATAGACCTTAAGTCCAATCAGAAAGTGGTTGATTACATGCCATTCATGCTACTATTGTACAAATGGGCATGTCTTGCCATATTGGTTGTCACTGTAGCTCTCAGAGGTCAGATAGGTAAGACTGATGATACTCTAGTCATCAGCATTCTTCCCTAACAGGGTGGACCCCAGTCTCCAAATGCCCCTAAATTCAGAACCCCAGAGGCTATCACCAAGTGAGAGATTTGGCTCATAATTTTTTTTTTTTTTTGCCAGTCTGAACGTTTTCCTGGTACCGAGGGCACTCATGACAGCTTCAGGTGGACAGTATTTCCACTCTAAATTGTGGACGGAAATGACCTGAATAGATTCAGAAAGTTTTCTGTCCTTGAAAAATATCCCTTAGAGTCTCTTATATGAATCATGAATAGCATCCCTGGAAAGTCTTCTCCATTATGAGAAACTTCAAACTGTGAAGACTAATTAGGTGTGGGCGTTAATTGTTCCGAACTCATCAGAGAAAGAGGTGTTATAGAAATAAAGGTTTTAAGCTGTTTTTCTTTAAAGCTGAAAACAAGTCCTTTAATATTTATGATCTCTGTTGGTTGGCTTTTATATGTTGAGTGTAGAATATGATGTTATCACTCTGTCTTTATCACCTTCCCTCTGAATTTGGGTCACATCAAGTCAAATCAGAAGTCGGCTTCCACTTAAGGTACCCACTGTCCTGCTTGTGCCTGAGTAGTCTCCATCTCAGCACTGTTATCTCCTCCTTGGTCTGTCCTAATGACATTCAAGATAATAGGACATCGTTGCCTATTTTTGATCCCTAGAAGCTCAGCCAATGAACCCTGAATTCTCTTCGGCTGTGCTCTCTTTTTGTCTTTACAGAGAAAACTTGAACTTGGCAGAAATAGGTTTGGATCATTTGAAGGGAAGACACACTTTATGAGTAGGTTTTCAGTGCAGGGATTAGCTGAGAGGGGATATTTTTCTGTCTCTGAGAATTCAAGGGTCGCAGAGCTGGCTCAAATGAACCTTTCATTTGCTTTGTGCTTTCACGAATTTTTAATGTTTGGAAGTGATTTAAGTGTGTTATATAATGAGCTATGTGAAGGAAGTTTTCAATGAGAGGATGTTCTGGAGGTTGGGAAATTTGTTCCTTGCCAGTTTAGTTTTCTTGGTCTTTACTATTTGCACTCTCAAAGCCAACATTGCAGAAGACTATTTAAAACAACTGGGGAAACCATATTCTCAGGATAAAGGTAGATTGTTATAGCTGTTGTCTGTAGAAAAGAGAAGACAGTATTCAAGGTTTAAAACTAATGCATTCTTGACTGGTTGACTGTTGGTGATGAGGTCTCTTTTACTATTGTTCTTAAAGACCCAAGTTTAACCAAGGGTGGACTCACCCGGTTTGGGAGGAATGCCCTAAACAGGATGGCTGTGGGTATGCTTATTAGAAATATGTATTAGCACTTGTCTTTGCTTCTTTTACTGTTGCTGGGATAAAATATCCCGAAAAAGGCAACATAAGGGAAAGGTTCATTGTGACTCCCAGTCCAAGGTACAGTTCATCATGGCAGGGAAGCTGAGGCAACAGGAGCTTGAAGCAGTTGCTTACATTGCATCCACACCCAAGCAGGAAAAAAATAAGTGAAAGCCCAGCTCCCTTTCTTCACAGGTCTAGTCCAGGGACTAGTGCTGCTTACAGAGGGCAAGTCTTCCCATGTCAATTGCCGTAGTCAAAGTAACTCTTCAGAGGCATGTCCAGGGGACCATTTCCCAGGTGATTCTAGATTTAGACAATTAACATTAACCATTAGTGATTTTAAAGGAAACATGGCCCATTATATATATTTGTACACATAGAATATTTATGTATTGTGTAAATTGCTGGATGGAAGTATCTGGTGCACCTCCCAACCCCCACCTCAAAGTAAGGAGGTCAGCAAACTCTTAACAACACACACTTAAAAGCACAGGTTCCACTCTGTGTTGTCTGGTCAAGCCCAGTACCATTAGGTACTTTTCTTTCTTTTGGGGTATGTCTGATATTACTTATAGGTTTATTTGCATAACTTTGCCAGTAGCCTTTTATAGGTAGGAGCAGGTCAGGACATGCTACATGGCTGAGGTGTGCTCTCTGCATAGAACAGGACAAGAACCACACTGTCATGTTCTTTCAAACATAAATGCTATCTCCAAAAAGGTGCAGAAGTTCATTTTTCCTTCCCAAGAAGGCATGAGCCGTGGAAACGAAGTGTCGCTCTAATCCCCACAGCAGAGCTGCTGTGTAGCCCTGAGAGTCTATGTGCATGAAGGCTTGCTGCTCTAATAGTTCGAGAAAACATTACTGGGACTCCTACTCATGGCTTATAGGGAGACAAAAATGGAACAACTACTTTGGAAGGTGTTTAGGCAGTTTCTGCAAAGCTGAGCACAGTCTTACCATGGGACTCAGCAATAATATTCCTAGGTGGTGATAAAATAAAATGAAAATACATCCACACTCAAACCTTTATGTGACTACTTATGACAACTTTCTACTATCCAAAGACCTGGGCATAACTAAGTTACATTTCAACATAATGGACAAATAAAATAGTATATTTATACAATGGAATATTATTCTTGGTGAAATGAACTTTCAAGCCATAAGAAGGCGTGAAAGAAACTTAAAGCATATTCAAATGAAAGAAGTCAGCCTTAAAAGGTTGTTCTCTCCATGATTCCAACTCTGACAATCTAGAAAGCCAAAATTATACAAATAGTAAAAAAAAAAAAAAAAATCAGTGGTTTTGGAGAGGGCAGGGGAAGGGATGGAGAGGTACAGGAGATTTTAGGATGTGAAACTATTCCTCACAATTCTGTAATAGTGGAGGTCATGCATTTATTGAAACCACAGAATAAAGAACTTCACAGAATAAAGAGTTAAACTCAATATACATAAATTGAAAAAAAAAAGCTCAGATGTCAGAGGACCAGTATAGAGTGAGACCAAGAGATGCGACAAGAGAATCTAGATGGATTGTAAATGTTTGAAATTAGTTTACTTGAGGGTCAGGGAACAGTGCAGACCAGGTAACTCTGTAATGAGAGGCACCTGCCAGATTAAAAGCAAAAGATGCCATAAATACTGCACTTGGGTGGAAAGCCATGTCTTTGGAGTAGAGATTAGCTATCCAGATGTTGTTGCACACTTGTATTGGATTTGAACAATTAAGTGTATCTTCTGAAGAATAATTCAAAATACCATTTTATGTAGCTACTTGGCCCTAAAAGAGGGAGCCCTCCAGCATACACCTTCAGTGTTGTCTGGACATAGTAGCACCCTTCCAAAGTGTACCCTACAGAGATGGGTGGGAGAAGTAATGGCGGCAGGGAGCTCCCTGGCAAACGCTACCTCGTCTGCTGATGAAGGTCAGCATCAACGGTTATAAATCATGCTGGCGGCAAGCATCCTTGACACATCGTGAGAAGAGTCAGACCTCACCTCTGCCATATTTCTCCCCCAGGGCACAGCCATGAGGAAAACATCAGACAAATAAGGCAGAAGCCTATGATTGCCTGGTCAATCCCAGGACCCCTGAATGGGATCCTAGGACAGAGAGAGGGCCTGAGTGAAAAATCAAGGAAACAGACTGAATGAATGACAGACTTCAGCTAAACATAATGTATCAGTATTTGTCCCATGATCTTGGTAAACAGGCACATTTAATAATGTTAATAACAGAGAAAGAAGGCCAAGTGTATGGCGGCACTCACTGCCTTCTCAATCTTCCTGGAAATCTAAAACAGTTCTAAGGGATGGTTTCCTTTTTGAAAAAAATTTTTTTTGTTACCCAACAAAATATATTTCTAATTTAATTAAATTTGGAGCATTTAGAATGAACCAGCAGGGCTAATTTACTCTCATGAATATTAATAATTTAGTTATTTGTATTTTGAGACACGGACTCATTAGGAAGTCAAAGCTGGGCTTGAACTCATGGTCTCCTGCTTCAGGCTCCTGAGTGTGGAGATTACAGGCATCTGCCATCTGGCCAAGGACAGTGAATGTATCAGTCACTGTTGTTGTCACTGTGACAAAGGAACAGCTAAAGGGACTAAGGTTTATTTTGTCTCACACTCTCAGAGGATCCAGTCCGTCATGGCAGGGAGGGCGTAGGAACGTAGCTGAGTTCACATTACTGAGGGCCAGGGAACGGAGAAAGCAGAGGAGCAGCAGCAAGTGGCTTTCTCCATTTCCTTCTGTTGCCCTATCCGGACCCTTAGCCGAGGAGACAGTGCTGCTTGCATGCAGAGTGTTATTCCCCCATCACTCCATCCCTGCTGGAAATGCCTTCACAGGCAGAACCCATCTCCTAGGTGACTCTATCCAGGTGACAATGAGGATTAGCCATCTCAATAGGTGACTTAATAGCACTTTCCCACCTGCAAATGATACTGCACGGACGTCAGATGGTATTCTAGGCAGCAAGTTAAAGCGTCTAGAGTCTGCCTTTGTGTGCGGTTTATACATTTAGTTTATTTTGAAGCAATCACAATAGAGACCTGCTCCTGGGATTCTGTGAAATCAAAGCTTAAGCCTTAGGAAGATGCCAGGTGTGTGGGCTTTCTTTCGCACTGGGACTTCACTTTATCCCATTTTCATTTCACAACTAGAATCTAAAGTGGTGTGGGCTTAATAATTGCCTCAGAAAGTTCTGTTGCAGGGTCTTTATTTTGTGTTGAAAGAACAAGGTCTTTATTTTGTGTTGAAAGAATACAGACTGATTTTTTGAAGCTTTGCAAACACTGTGCAGAACATTTGCAGTAACTGCCACCAAGATGATGCACTGAACCTACTCTAAACACGTCAGCCTCTCCATTCTTCTCTACGCCTTGGTGTCAGCATCTCTTGAATGAGACTGTGCTGCTGTTCACAAATTGGTTCTTCGTGAACAGTACAATGACGGTGTTGTCCGCAGAGGCAGTCCTAGCTTACTCTCCATTCAGACCTGACTATCATTGGATGAACAAAAAAGATTCATAATGCCGAAATCATCAGATTCAAGATATGTGGGTTTCTTTGGGATTGAATAAAACAGGACACTTAGGATGTCATATTAAATGGCAGAGAATACCAGATTTCTACCAGAAAATATGAAAATACTACAGAAGAGATAGCAAGCCATTCCTATGATTTCTTAAATGATAGCCCACGACAAAATTGTGAATGTCGGAGTCACATGCAAGTTTTAAAGAGCATATTTTGTTATTTTACAAAATTTATATTTATAATGGCTCAAAACAAAACAAACAAACAAACAAACAAACAAAGCCAAGGTTAGTCAGATGGCTATGACAGGTACAGTGGAGCAAATTAAACTCATCCACCATAGTTAAGGCTGAAAACATTCATTTGAGAGAATTTGGGGTATTGCAAATTTTATGGTCCCTCCCTGTATGATGGTTTTGCCCTTGAAACTTACAGGACACATCTAGTAGTCTTGGCATAATGAGGTCATTGCATTCATTTGTGTAAAATAAAACCAGAGCCCTGTATCTTACTGATTAACACATGGTATGAAGCTAAGGATTAATACTTGTAGTTATAAAATATGTTTAATAATTTAGTTATTTTAATAGAGTGAACTAGAGCCCAGTGCTGGAACTGTTTTCTGTTCCTCAGTGCACCCCCACTCAGGTCAGAATCGACAGAACCCATCCTTGGCCCAAGCAAAGGGAAAAAAACAGAAGCAATAGGAAAGCAGGAAATCCAAGGAGAGAGACAGGAAAGAGAAAGGTGGAGTGAGGCAGACGCCAGACTGCCATCCTGGGAGCAACATGTAATGGAATGCAGGTAAAGCCATGGAATATGTGGCGATACATAGATTAATAGTTATGGGTTGAGTTAAACTATAAGAGCTAGCTAGCAAGAGGCCTGCCATAGGCCATAAAGTTGATAATTAATATTAAGCCTCTGAATGATTATTTTATAAGCTGCTGGGGGACTGCCAGGCTGGGCGGGACCTGAGAAAACTTACCCTGGAGAAAATTTATGGCTACACTCCAGGATTTACCATTCTTCACCCTGCCAGTGATGGGATTACAGATGGGAGCTGCCATACTCAGTGCTTACATGGGTGCTGGGAATCCCAGCCAGGCCTGTGCTTGTGGGGCAAGCACTTTACCACTGAGCCATCTCTCCAGCCATGTTTTGTTTTTCAAATGGATGTAGTTACTGGCTAGTTTTGGGCCATATCATTTCTAGATGAAATCAGAAATCAATTGGAGATCTTTTACAACAGAGTAAGGATAAGTGATGTGCCAGGCTCTGCCCAACCTTCAGACGGTCCTTGGTATAGGGAAGTGTGGATTGAGAAATAATAGATATGAAAAATGTAGATGTAGATGAAGAAAAAGACAGAGACACAGGATAGCTTCAGGAGGGGTCTGGGTCAATACCACAGTAGCCTCAAGTTTATTCCTAATGGACTTTTTATACACCAGCAAGAGGAGAGGCAAAAGACCTCCCCCTCTCAAGGTCAAGGTACAAAGTACAAACAAGAGTAGACGCCTCCTTAATTCTCAAAACACCTGGTATCCATGCCTTATGGCAAAACATCTTGTAATTAGGCCTTGAAGTGTAAGACACCTAGTAACCACACCTTTGGCCAAAACATCCTATTATGCAGCCTTGTGGGGGCAAAGCAAGCTTGGACTCTCTGACCCTGAGTCAAGATGGAATAAGGTCTCTATATGGAGTTTCTTTGGGCTCCACAGTGGTGCTTCCAACTTTACTTGGTCCTGGATGGCAGAGCATGTATTGTGTGGATACTAGAAAAACATTTCCACTGCCCCATTTCTTCACACCCCCAGTTTCTATATCTGATGACTCTCCCTTATGTTAAACGTTCTAGGACAGTGGTTCTCAATCTGTGGGTCGTGACCTCCTTTGGAGGCCAAATGACCCTTTCACAGGGGTCACCTAAGGCCTTTGGAAAACACAGATATTTATATTATGATTCGTAACAGTAGCAAAATTACAGTTATGAAGTAGCAACAAAATTAATTTTATGGTTGGGGGTCGCCACAACATGAGGCACTGTATTAAAGGTCACAGTATTAAGAAGATTGAGAAGCACTGTTCTAGGATTAGAGCTGCCCACACGTTAGGAATGGGGCCAGGGAACAGCAGGGAACCAAAAATACTGACACATCACCCTGTAGTCTATTGGCTGCCCAACTGCAAAGCACACCTTACTTCACACTCTTCTGAAAAAAGTAGAGACAATACAAAAGCTATTTCTTGTCCTTTCCCAATTGTAGATGGGTTAGGTTCTAGCACATTCTTTTCCAAATCCACCTCCAGCCAGGTGGTACAACTCACATCGGTGCTCTGAATTCACTCACCATGGTGTGACGTCACCCACATCATATGTGTGTTACATAAATGGTGTTATATAAAATATGGAGGTCTATTGTCTCCTCCTCCTATGTGGATCTCATATGCCAGAAGCCATATGCTAGGGGGCACTGGGATGGTGAAGACATTTCCTGGCCCCCAAAGTGGCTCTGTTGGTGGCACCGTAGCAGCTGGGGCCTGTAGATTTAGTCCAGAAAGGTCAACCACAGTGATTTTAAATGTCTGCCTCTCTCAGGAAGGAGATCCAGTGTGGTCACTCAGCCATCACAGAGCCATTTGCAAGAGCCTTCTCCCTGTGGGCTCTTTGGAGACAGGGGCATCACTTGCCGACTTTATACTCTTGCAGCTTTGAGTTCGGGTTCTCTGGGTGAAGTCGAGTCTTCATCCAGTTCTTCTGTGATTCTACCCTAATAACCTTGACACCTGAAACTTGATCTTCTTTTCAAAATTCAAAATCCAAAATTCTCCTATGTGTAGGAGAGCCATTGCTATTAATACATATCATTCAAATCAATCATTTTTGCTATGATATGAATATTCTTTGATTAATATTACTTGCTCTTTCATTTTTTGACATATACATCTTAATTTTGATCTTTGGCTATCAAAAAAAGGCCAGTAATAAAGACATTTATGTGTGTTTCTGTTCACATAGGTAATGTGTATATGTACATGTGTGTGGATTTGCATGCATGTATGCACATGTGGAGGTCAGTTGTCAATATTGAGTGTCTTCCTCAGTGCTTCCCACTTTATCTTTAGAAACAATATCGCTCACTGAACTTGGAGCTCACTGATTGGCCCGGCTAGCCAGGGAGCTCTGGGTATCCACCTGTCTCTCCTTGACCTCAGCATTAGCTTCCAGAGGATCACTGCCACATTCGGCCTTTTTTCATGGATGCTGGAGATCTGAACTCAGGTTCTCATGCTTGTGTAGAAGGTCCTTAACTAGTGGAACCATCTCCCTAGACACCTACACAGGTTAGGTTTTCTTGGGACTAGCCCTAGTAGAGGCATAGGTGAATCAGGTGTGGACATTTCTAATTTCCTCTATTGTTATATTCTTTATGACATTTGGTTCCATCAACTGTGCTTGAGAATTTAATTCCTTGACTTTCTCAGGAATACTTACTGCTAGGTTCTAATATTTATGCTTATCTGATGGGTGTATGGTACCACATTACAGCTCCTATATCAAGATTATGTGGAGGTATCATTATTAACCCAGTTTTAGAGATAGGGAGTCTAAGGCTTAGGAAATGAGATGTTCAAGGCTTTATAGTTTGTAGCAGACTGGCAAACCAGAATAAGTCTGAAGCAATTTCATCCTCAAGCCCAGACCATTTATTACCTTGCTCCAACATACTAACTTATGCTTCACTGGAAGTCCAGATCCTTAATTAAAATGCAGAAGCAAGTAGGGAGTTGACTTTCTCCCTCATTCTGTATTCCAGTAATCTTCCCTCTGTAAGCATCATCTAAACATTCTACTCATCTTTATTTCCTGTTCCCTTTCCTCCATTTTTGCCATCTTCTCCCTTTCCTTTCTTCCATCCTTATATATTATATATCTTCCATCTTTATATATTTTATGAATGTGATTTCTAGCTCAGTAATCCTGCGTGGATATTCTTAGGATTGAGAAGATGAAATGCCTAGGTAGTTTGGAAATGACTGTTAGCAAAAATTCTCTCCAGAGCAGCTGCTTCTGATACACACCACTTGTCTCTTTTAATTAGAAGAAAATTTAAGCTTTCTTGGGAACTGAAATTATGTGGCAAATTTATAATTAACAATAAAATGTTGAGCTGAGAGTTGCCCCACTCACTCCTGCGTTAATTTTCCATTCAAATTCCCTGGCAAGTTCTATTCATCGCTCAAAGGGAATGACCACCTAAATGGATAACTTGAGAAATAGGTTTGGGAAACAAACCACAGGCTTGGGATTGCTCCTCACAGACCCTGCAGTGGAAGAGCGGCACCAGAGCTATGGAGAGCTGGTCGCCCACCACTAAGCTTTGCAAATCCTCAGGCATTGGGGTTTGTTAGGAAGAAGACAGAAGAAGTGACCTAGAAGATAGAGCTCTTTCCTTATGCCCAGGCAGCCTCTCTATGTCCTTAGGACATTTTGGTTTCCATGAGCATTTAGTTTACTTCGTTAACACCACCATAGAACAAGGAGGTATCCTTGACACTGAGGCACGAGACTCCATCTTTGATGCCTCACGGAGATTTTTGCCTTGGATGCCACACTGTAGATGTACAATATATGACTGGAGAATTAAGTCAAATGGAGTTTGTTAGGGTGGTGAACGCCCCACCTTCTAATCCTAACCGTGCCCTGGAGCAAACGATGCCTGCTATGCTGACAGAAAATCCCTTCATCTCCAATTCTTCAAGCAGAAAATTAAAGTTTCCTAGGTGCGATGTGGAAAGAGGTTATGGTAAAAACAGACCACCAATGAAAGCAACCCCATGTCCACACCTGGGGAAAGGACATGATGCCTTATCTTTGGAGAGAATGGTTTGATTTTGTACAAAATTTACTGTCTAAAAATTGCATAAGAAGTTATAGAGGGTAAAAGGCTTGAAAAAAATCCCCAGGTTAATTTTGAATAAAATTATGCCTGAGTTTACCAGAATAATTTTGAAAAAGTTTTAAGGAATGAAAATGTGTCAGACAAGACATTAGAACATATATGGTTTAGTTTCCAAAGCCTGGCAATACGGGAGGAAGAGTGGATACACTTATTGATCCATTCACATACCAGTAGGCACTGAATTGTTTCCAGGTTGGGGCTATTATGAATGGAGTCTATGAGTACTTAAACATTTTTTAAAAATAGAAAGTCTCTGTGTCCTGGCTTGGCCTAGACCTCACAATATAGTCCATCCTGGCTTCACACTTAATCCTCCTGCCACAGCTTCCTGAATGCTGAGATTTCAGATGTGAGCCACCAAAGCCGCAGTGTGGACATTATTACACAATTCCTTCTGTGGACAAAGAACCAAGCAAGTACCGGGTGATGGGATTACCGAGTCTTACAGTAAGAGCAGATGCAACTGTGTAAGGGAACACCTCAGTGTTGGTTAAAGTGACTACAGAATTGTCTTGCACCAACAGTGAGTAGAATTTTGGTTGTTTCACATTTTCTCCAATATTTGACATATTCAGTATTTTGAAATTCTAGCAGTTCTTATGGAAACAAAGCGAATCTCAATGTATTTTTAACTGGAACATGTCTGATGACTTACAGCGTTGGGCATATTTTCAAATGCTTATTGGTAATAACTGGTGAATGTTCTACTGTGAAGTGATTTTTTTTTTTAACCCAGTTGCCAGTATTCACTTTAGTTGGGATGTTTACTTCATTGTAACCAAATTTAAGATTCTTTATGTCTTCTGGATAGAAAGGCTTTGTCAGATATGTGCATGGCAAACTTTTCCTATCAGTTTGTGGGCTGCCATTTTGCTTTCTTACTGGTGGTGTCTTTAGAAAGGCAGGGATTAAAAACTTTGACCAATAAATAGGCTTTGTTGGATTTTTCCATTCATTGTTCCTGTCTTCTCTTTCCTAAGGACTTCTGTTTTTCACAAGGGTAGAGGGAAGTCTAAGAGACTCCTAAACAATATAGGTTATTGCTGTTGGCCTTGGTTGCCTTCTAGAGAAAGAAGGTAAGACCCCATTGCTGAAGACACTACACTTTGAACATAAATCTTTGAGGAATCGACCTGCATTTGAAGTAGTCAAATCTGTAATTGCAATCTAAAAACTTATTCTTATACCCACAGATAAGAGAAACTCTCATCCTCCCTTAAAGAAACCTCTTTCTGCAGTAGATGGAGATCACTACAGAAAGTCACAACTGATCAAACTGCAGAGAGGAACTGATTGCAGGTGCCCACCCCTAATAATACACTTACAACACAACCTTTATAACGAAGGCTCAGGGAACACTGCAGAAAAGTGGGTAGAGAACAGCCAGAGGACTAGCGCATCTGCCGTGAGACAGTCTCTTTAAAAAAAATGTGACGTGGAGGAGACGTTAGGGAGAGAGGGGTGGATCTGGATCTGGGAGGAGAGTTGGATGAATCTGATCAAACACACAAAATTATCAAAGAATTAATAAAATATTATTAAAATAATATTTTTTTTAAATTCAAAGGGTTACATTTCTATTTTCTTATAGGAAATGACATAGTTTTTTTCTGTATATAGTTTAGTTTTTCATAGTGCAAAGACTCAAAGCTAGAGAATTCCCTATAGGCTCTCCTTTAGTTTTATGGCACATGTTTTGATGTGCTATGCTATCATTAACATCCACTTTGAAGTCTCCTTAAATTTTCCTTGTGATTTCTTCTTGGACCAGTGTGCTGGTAAGTATGTCTGCTCTAATTATCCTTATTTGCAGATGGTGTGATCCTAAACTTAAGAGACCTAAAAGACTAACAGAAAGAGGTTTAGATCTTATAAATATGATTACCAAAGTAGCATAGTACAAAATTCAACATTCAAAAGTCAGCAGAGTTTTGATGTGAATGGCCTGTGCTACCACCTGGGGCCGTGGCGATGTCAAGGTCCATGCTGCTGCTCAGGGCCAGGTCTGAGTCTGTGGTGGTCCTACTGCAGCCAGGGTCTGTGTTGATGTCCATGGCCCATGTTACCACCAAAGGCCATGTGGATGTCCATGGTCTGGGATGCCTCCTGAGGACATATTGATGTCTATGAGCCAGGCTGCCTCTGCGGGCCATATCATCTGAGTGACCTGCACTGCCATTTGAGGTTATGGTGATGTCTAGGGCCTGTGTTGCTGCTGAGGGCTGTGGTGGTATCTGTGGCCTGTACCGCCACTGGAAGACCATGCTGAAGTCCTTGGCATGTGCTGACTCCTGAGACCATGTGAATGACCGTGATCTCTGCTGTTGGCAGAAATGATGCATAAGTACAAGATCCATGCTTGTGCTGACTGTAAAGGGCAAGGAAGCTATCTTTGTCGTGGCATTGATGACTGCAGACTCACAACTGAGAAAGAGGGGCATAGAAGGCTTCTGTGAAAACCCCTACCCACCCCCCAAAGTATCAGCCTAGACAGAAAGCCATTGAAGAGAACTCTTATAAATTGTGATAAGGATACTGAAGTGTAGCTCTCCGCAATTGATGGCTTCTGGCTTTGGTTGAGGTGGGGAAGGACTCAGTTTTTTTTTTTTTTAAGGGGCTAGCCACAGGGAGTTTGACCATGTTCCAGTGAGTATATGGGCAACACAAATTGAACTTGCTGTTGCTGTTATTGTTGTTGTTTTCTTTTTCATTTTTTTTTAACCGGGGATGGGGGTGGGGGGGTGGGGAGGTCCCAAGAGTGGGGGATGGATCTGGGAGGACTGGGAAGTGAGAGTGCTGGGGTTTCATGATGTAAAATTCCCGAATAAATAGTAAAATATTATGGAAAAAATAAAAATAACTAAAGCAAAAAAAAAAGTCAGCAGTTTTTCTATACAGCAATAACTTGCTGAGAAAGGAAGCGGTGTGTGTGTGTGTGGGGGAAGATTGCACTCACAATAGATTAAAAATACCTAGAAGCAAACTTAACCAAAAAGGTGAGAGAGTTTGACAAAGAAAACTTCAGAATAATTAGGAGTAAAATTGAAGGGGCTGCTAGAAGATGGATAGACCTCTCATACTCACATATTAGAAGAATCAATATTGTGGAAATGAGTATGTTATGAAAAAGAGGAATCAATGCAATCCCCATCAAAAATTCCAGGGACAGTTTTGTACATAATTAGGAGAAATTATCTTAAAATTTATATGGAAACAGAAGAGGCCCTGAATAGTCAAAGTAATTATGAGCATGAAGCAATGCCGGAGGAATCATAGTACTTTATTTCAAATTATACTATAGAGCCATGGTAACAAAACCAGCACAATACTGGCACAAAAACAAATACATCGACGAATGGAATAGCATACAGCATTTAGAAATAAATTTATGAAACTATAGCTACTTGATTTCTGACAAGGATGCCAAAAACATACACAGGAGAAAATAGCCTCTTTAACAAATGGTGTTGGGAGAACAGAGTGTCTGGATGTAGATGAATGAACTATATTCCTTTCACTTAGCCTGCACAAAATTCAATATAAAACATATCAAAGTCCTTAGTGTAAGACCTGAAATTCTGAGACTGCTAGAAGAAAACACAGAGAAAACCTAGAAAACAAATTCCCTGGGAACTCTGCAGATCCTCACAAAGAACCCAAACTCCCTCCTCCCCACCTGTCCCTTTGTGTCAGCTGCCAATACCTGGAGGCCCTCTCTATTTGGGAACCTACTGGTCACAGCAGCCTGAGAATCAGATAGGTGAAGACTCTCCTTCCTATCCGCCATTTTCAATTTGCCAGTCTCTTTACCAGGCCTGTAGCTGACAACTTGTAAGAGCCAGACTTTCATCTCTCACTTCACCCTGGGGACTCTGCTGAACCTCTAGCAGATGTAGCTTTCCTCCTCCCTGTGAACCCTTTCAACCCCCTTCTAGCCCATCTCCATTCCTTTGTGTTAACCCAAATACCTAGAAACACCTTCTACCCCAACCCCTGGTAGACACACCTGGCAGAGATTAAAAAACACTCCCTATCAAGTAACTCACAGCCACCACACTTCCTAAGATCCAGAGAGGACAACAGAAACCAAGGAGTGGGACACCTACCCAACAAAGATAAGACCAGGTATCAGCACCTACAAATCACCCCAAACCCAGATGTCTAGACACCAGTGCAAAAACACATTCATTAACATCCAAGACAATATGACTCCACCAGAACCCAGCAGCCCTACTACAGTTGACACTGAGAAATGTAATATAACTGAATCACAAATTCCAAATAGCTATTATGAATATGTCTAAGGACCTTAAAGAGGATATGAATAAATCCCTTAATGAAGTCTGTGAAAACACAAACAGAGGGATGAAGTGATGAACACAGTTCACGACATGAAAGTAAAATAGAAAAACTGAGGTAAAACTGGAAATGAAAAACTTAGGAAGTCAAACAAAAGCCTCAGAAGTTAGCCTCACCAGCAAAGTACAAGAGACAGAAGAGAGAATCCTAGACATTTAAGACGAGACAGAAGAAGTGGATACCTCAGTCGAAGAAAATGTTAAATCTAAAAGACAGTTCAGGCACAAAACAGCCAGGAAATTTGGGATACTATGAAAAGACCAAAGGATACTAGGAATAGAACCCAGGTCAAAGGCACAGAAAATATTTTCAACAAAACAAAATCATAGAAGAAAATTTCTCTAATCTAAAGAAGAAGGTGCCTATCAAGGAACAAGAAGCATACAGGACACCATAGAGATTAGATCAGCAAAGGAATTCCCTATGACTCATGTGAGCAAGTGTGTTGCAACTCTGAGGAAAAGGTATCCTGACTGGGAATCAGGCGACACCTTGAACTTCTAGGACAGCTCTGGCAACTGAAGCTGCAATGGAATAATAGCTCAGCTCTAGAGGGAAAGGTATCCCAGGTACCTCAAGCTGCTAGGACAGCTCTGTCAGCTGGAGCTGCAATGGGACAGCTCAGCCTGGAAGGAAAGGTATCCTGACTACTCCAGAGAGTCATGCAATAACTGGAGCTGCTAGGACAGTTCAGCTCTGGAGGGAAAGGATCTCGACTGCTCAGGAGATTCAGGCCTGGAACTGTTAGGACAGCTCAGCAGGGAAAGGCTATACCTGGTGCAGTGGGGGATGGTCTCCCCACAGGATATAGCAATCCTGCTCCTCTCCTGGAGAGCCACTACAGCTGAGCTTTGCTCAGCCCCCACTTAAGGGGGCTTCCCAGCAGAGCTTGGCTTCTTCTCCCATCCTGAGATATTGCTTCTTTTGCTTCACTCTGCTAAAGGGGAAACCCCTGCAGAAATGTAGTAATCTCCTCCAGCTCTGGCAAAAAGTTGTTATTTTTTTCTGCTCCACCTTGCTCAGCCCCCTTAGGGATGTCTCAGCAAGGTTCTTCTGTTCAGCTCCACCTTGCTTAGCCTCCCTAAGGGAACATCTCTGCAAGGTTTTTTTCTGCTCAGTCCTCTAAAAGACATTTTAGCAAGGTTCTTCTCTGCATCGGCAAATGAAGATCTTCATACCCAAAACTCTTTTGAGAAAGAGATTTATTTGGGAAGAAGGAGTCCAGAAGTGTGGCTGCCTCTACCAGGGTGGGAAAGAACAGCCCTCAACTGAACAGGCAGGGTGTTTATATAGGATCTCTTGGCGATGGAGTTTCTCCAGGAAGAAGATTTTCTGTCCAGGGATTGGTTAGGTGTTTTTTTTTTTTTTTTTTTTTTCTGCTCAGAGATTGGTTAGTTTTGTGGGTTAGGAGCAGAGATGGCCCTGATTTCAGAGCCAAACTATGTTTCTTTCACTGGCCTTTCTTAGCTTTTTGGCTCTAATTCTAAGGCCAGGGTATATTTCTATCACTGGCTCTGATTCTAGAGACAAAGCGTGTTTCTTTGGCACTGGTTTCAGAGTCAGGGTATATTTCTTTGGTTCTGAGTTTGGGGATAAAGTTTTTTTTTTTTCTTCTGGCCCAGGTCCCAGGTCCAGGGTGTGTTTCTTTCCCTGGTTCTGGGTTTGGGGATAAAGTGTTTCTTTCTCTGGCTCAGGTCCCAGATCTAGGCTGTGTTTCTTTCACTGGTTCTGAGCTCCAGGGTCAGGGTGGGTTTCTTTAGTCAGCCCTTTTTCCCTCCAACACATAGTAATCAAAACACTAAATGTACAGAACAAAGAAAGAATATTAAAAGCTGCCAGGGAAAAATACCAAGTGACACATAAAGGCAGACCTATTAGAATTACATCTGACTTCTCAATGGAAACTCTGAAAGCCAGAAAGGCCTGGATGGATGTTCTACATACTCTAAGAGACCACAGATGCCAGTCCAGACTATTAAACCCTGTGAAACTTTCAATCACAAGGGGTGGATAAAGAAAAACATTCCATGATAAAACCAACTTTAAAAGTATCTATTTTATATATATATATGTATGTATAGATCCATCTCTATTGAAGATGTAAAAAGGAAAACTTCAACCTGAGAAGATTAATCAACCCAAGAAAACACAAAGAATAAGTAATATCAGACCATTAAATAAAAATTATAAATAATATGAACTGACAAACACTGCTCATTAATAACTCACAACATCAAAGGCTTCAATTCCACAATAAAAAGACACAGACTAACAAATGAATGTGAAAACAGGATTCATCTTTCTGCTGCATCCATAAAACACACCTCATCATCAAGGATAGCTATCACCTCAGGTTAAAGGATGGAAAAAGATATTCCAAGCAAAAGGACCAAAGGAGCTTCTTTGGTGTAGCCATTTTAATATCTGACAAAATATAATTCAAACCAAAACTAATCAGAAGAGACAGGGTAGGACACTACATACTCATCAAAGAAAAAAAAATCCACCAAGAGGATATTGTAATTCTAAACATTTATATTAAACACAAGGGAACCTAAGTTTATAAAAGAAACACACTACAGCTAAAAAATCACATATTGATGCTCACAAGGTGATAGTAGGTTACTTCAAAACCCCGCTCTCACCAATAGACTGGTCATCTAGACCAAACTTAAAAGAAAAATGATGGTATTAAATGACATCAGAAATCAAATGGACCTAACAGATATTTACAGAATATTTCACCCAAACATAAAAGAATATATCTTCTTCTCAGAAGCTCATGGAACTTTCTCCAAAATTGATCACATACTTGGACACAAAGCAAGTCTTGTTTTTTTAAAAAACATAGTTAAGCAAATACTGTACTCTGAAACATTTCCCCCTTTTTGTGTAAATAAAAGAAAAGATATTAACTTTAATATAGTAAAACTATATACAATAGAACAATTACCAAGTAAAAATTACATTTACAATATCCAGTCCATTTTTATTTGGCAAATCCAGAGAAAATATTCCATTATTTATCCTAGCTTAGTGAGTCCAAAGTTTTATACCTAATTTATCTTCTATCATAACTAAGGAAAACTATAACTATAACTATCTAGTCTTCAACTCCATCAAAGACCCCAGAAGGATATAATATTACCTGAGTAAATAGGAAGTGCAGTGCAAGCCACTTCCAAAACTATAGAAATGACAGAAATATCTGGCTGCTTGGAGAGTCACCCACATTTCCTCTGCAACATTGGGGCACCCATCTTCAGCCTACAGGCCTGGATTAGCTGACAGACTTTTCTGTGAAGCAGGAATTTTGAAGGACTGTCTTACTTTGTCTTGGCAAAGTTCGGCTGTCACTTTCCTTTGTGTCCTGCTTGCCCAGTTTGGATGGTACACTGTCAGCAGTTGAGGAAAAAACAGTTTCTTGCCCAAAGGCTAGCTTCGCTACAATGAAAGCAAACTCCATATGGAGGTTCTTCAATGCCCACCATCCTCTTATGAAGTAGATTGGTGTTGTCAGGACCAAATGTGTCTCACTGTCATGAAAAGTCTTAGGTTACTAAACATATTAAATGCCATTTTTGTAGGTTTCTGAAGCATTTGGAGATTGTATATCTATCTAAACTACATTTGTTTCCACTAAAATCAGGAACAAGTCAAGGGTGTCCACTCCTGCCATACCTAATCAATATAATACTTAAAACCTTATCTAGAGCAAAGAGACAACTGAAGGAAATGAAGGGAATAAAAATTGGAAGGGAAGAAGTCAAAGTATCTTTTATTGCAGATGATATAATTTTATATAATAAGTGACCCTAATAACTCCACCAGGGAAATTTTACAGCTGATAAAGACTTTCAGCAAAGTAATCAGGATGCAAAAATCAACATACAAAAAAACATATACAAATGACAAATGGACTGAGAAAGACATCAGGGAAACAACACCTTTCACAATAGCCTCAAAAAAAATGTCTTGTGGATAACTGTAACCAAGCAAGTGAAAGACTTTTATAATAAAAACTTTAAGACATTGAAGAACAAATTGAAAAGGATATTAGAAGATAGAAAAATATCCCATGTTTATGTGCTGGTAGGATTAGTACAGTGAAATGGCCATCCTACCAAAAGTAATCTACAGATTCAATGCAATGCCTATCAAAAGTTCAACACAATTCTTCACAGAAATTGAAAGGACAATCTTCAGGTTCATGTGGAAACACAAAAACCCAGAATAGTTAAAACAATCCTGAATAATAAAAGAACTTCTGGAGTTCTCACTACCTCTCATCTCAAATTCTACTATAGAGCTATATTAATAAAAACAGCAGGTGTTGGCATAAAAACAGACATGTTGATCAGTGAAACTGAAAACCCAGACCTAGGTTCACACATTTGTGGACACCTGATTTATACAAAGAAGCCAGAAATACACACTGGAAAAAAATATAGCATCTTCAACAAATAGTGCTCTTCAAACTGAATGGTGCATGTTCAAGACACCAAATAGACCCATACTTATCACTCTGCACAAAACTCAATTCCAAATGGATCAAAGACCTCAAAATAAGTCCAGATACACTGAATCTGATGGAGGAGAAATTGGGGAACAGTCTTAAACTCATTGGGACAGGAAAAGACTTTTGTACAGAACACTAATGGCATAATCACTAAGATCAACAATTTAAAAAAATGGGACCCCATGAAACTGAAAACCTTTTGCACAGCAAAGAACACCATCATTACAAAGCAAAAGCCTACAGAATGAGAAAAGATTTTTTTTTAAAACCAACTACACATCTGATATGGGACTAAACATATATAATGAACTCTAAAAACTGGACATTAAGAAAACAAATAATCCAATTTAAAAATGGGCTACAGGTCTAAGCAAAGAATTCTCAAATGAGGAAATGTAAATGGCCGAGAAGCACTTAAAGAAATATTCAATATCCACAGCCATTAGGAAAATGCAAATCAAACCTACTTTGGGATTTTAACTTACAGCAGCCAGCATGGCCAAAATCAATAAAACAAATGACAGCTCATGCTGGCAAGAATGTGGAGTAAAGAGAACACTCATCCGTTGCTGGTGGGAATGCATACTTATACAGCCACTGTGGAAATCAGTGTGGCAGTTCCTCAGGAGAATGGAAATGTATCTACCTCAAGATCCAGCTATACCACTTTTGGGTGTATACCCAAAGGACTCTACATACTGCCACAGAAACACTTGTTCACCCATGTTCTTGCTGCTCTATTAATAACAATCAGCAAATGGAAACAGCCTAGATGGATGTTAGCAGAAGAATGGATAAATAAAATGTGGTACATTTACACAATGGAGTATTATTCAGTTTTTAAAAAAAGAAATAATAAAATTTTAAGACCAGGATGACCCAAAAAGTCAAATATGGTATGTATTGGCATATATGTGGATGTTAGCTGTTAAGTCTTCAATAAAGAAGCTACAATCCATATAACTACAGAGGTTAGATGTAGAGTAAGGAATTGGGGGAGTGAAGGATCCCCTGAGGAAGGGGAAATAGAATATATAGTTATGGATGGATAGGAGAAGGGGAGACTAGATCAGGAGGATAAAATGGAGTATAGAAAGGAAGAAAGGGGTAACGGAGGGAAGGGATAGTTAAAACAAAGGACCATTTGAGGACTGTGAGTTCATATGCACATTGCTCAGTTGATTTAGAAGGACTTGTTCTCCTCGAATTCTCCCTCCTCTCTGGACCTTACATTCTTCCCATCTCCTCTTCTGCAGGGTTCCCTGAGCTCTGAGGGGAAAGACTTGGTGGAGACATCCCATTTAGAGCTGTGTATTCCAAGGTCTCTCTCTCTCTGTAATATCTGGCTGTGGGTCTCTGTATTTGTTCCCATCTGCTGCAAAAGCAAGCTTCTTAAAATACATACATATTTGAAAGACATCTAAATCAAATCACCAAATAATAGGGGAGACAAAGCCCCAGCTAGACATCTCTTGCTATCAAATAAAATCTCTAGTTACCTAGAGATTGTTGTTGGTAAAAGACACACCATGGAAGCTCCCAGACAATGCAGGCTGTTGCCAAGGTTATTGGTTCCTCTCCACAAACTGATATCAGGGCCTTATTGATGAAGACAATACCTATACAACTCATTGGACGCAGAGAAGTCTAGCTGGTGCCTACCTAGAGCCTACACCTCTCCTGACTAGTGTTCATGGTACTGGAAGGTACTCTACATATTACCAGAGAAGAAAGGTAAACATCAACCCAGTTACAGACTCCGTGTTCTACCATGGCGGCATATCTGCCAAATACACCGGTGAAACAGCAGCACAAGAGTTGTAGGAGCAACCAACCGCTATCTGATTGGATGTAAGGCCCACCCCATGAGACGGGACCCATACCTGACATTGCTCAGATGACCAAGAACCTGAGACCAGACAGGCCAGGGACCGAGGTGAAAACTAAATACTACTGTTCTGCTAAAAAAAAAAAAAAAAAAAAAAAAAAAAGTGTAGCAATAAAATGACTCCTAACAGCATTCTGCTATACTCATAGATCAGTATCTTGCTCAGCCATCATCAGAAACTTCCTCCTGAAGTAGATGGGATCAAATACAGAGACCCACAACCAGAAAATGTGCAGAGAATGCGAGACCTTGGAACACTCAGTCCTACATGGGATGTCTTCATCAAATCCCTTCCCTCAGGGCTCAGAGAAGAGGAGATGTAAAGATTATAAGAGTCAGAGGGGGTGTAAGACACTAAAGAAACAAGCCTTCTAGACAAGACAGGACTTGCACGCACATGAACTCACAGAGACAGTTGCAGCATGCACAGGGCCTACACAGATCCAAGCCAGATGGTTTCCCAGCACTGAGAGGGGAAGTGAACCCGAGTCCCCATTTATAACCCAGAATATATCCTATTATCTATCTGATAAATGCTTGCAAAGGGAAAACTAGTTTTGTTCAGCAGAGTCTCACTGAGTATACAAACCCTACTTGAGGGCAGATCCCATGCCCAGCGGTAGATGGACAACACAAAACAAACACAATGACATTTTAGGAGGCTTTTTTGTCTCATAGTGCTCTGTCTGGGCATTTTTCTTACCTCTCAGGTCTTTTGTTTATATGTTATGGTTTCTAGCTTTTATGTTTTTATGGGATTTCTCTGTGTGTCAATGTATGTGTCTCTGTGTCTGTTTTCTTGTGCTTTTTTCCTGGCACCTTTTTTTCGTTTGTATATTTGTTTTGGTTTGTTTGTTGTTATTTTTATCTTATTTTATTTTTTAGATGCCTCTTTGTTTTGAGAGAGAGAGAGAGAGAGAGAGAGAGAGAGAGAGAGAGAGAGAGAGAGAGAGAGAGAGATAGGATTTGGGTGTGTGGGGAGGTGGGGAGGATCTGGGTGGAGTTGAGTGAGGAAAAACCCTGATAAAAATATATTGTATGGGTAAATTTTTTAATAATAATAATAATAATAATAATAATAATAACAAAAAGCAAAAAATAAAATACCTAACAGCCTTAGTCCCCCCTTATTTCTTTCATGGATCTTACAAACTCAATTTAACCTTTGTTTTTCTGAAATATATTAGAAAATGGTATGTTTGATATTAAATTGTTTTATTTTTTAAAAATCTGGAAAACATAGGCAGAGACTTTTTGGAATATACTGCAATAGCTTTGGAAACAATCCCAACAACTGACAAAAATGGATTGCAGGCAATTCAAAACTTCTTCACAGCAAAGGTGATGTCCAGGAGTGTAAGAAACAGCCTACTCTGTGTCTGACAAGAGATTAATAACTATAATCTACAAGGCCTCATAATCTATCTGTAAGTGGGCAAAAACAGTTCTTAAAAGAAGAAATACAAACTGCCTCGTCAGTACATGAAGACATGTTCAACATCACTGGTCACTAGGAAAATGCAAATGAAAACTACGTTGAGATTCTATCTCATTCCAGCCAGACTGGCCACACACAAGACGATGAATGGCAAGAACTGCTGGGGAGGATGTAGAGAAAATAAATCCTTATACACTGCCAGTGGGAATGTAATCTGCTGTGGCCAGTATGAAATTCAGTATGGCAGTACCTTAAAAAATTGAAAATAAGCCTATAGCATGACCCAGCTATACTACTCTTGAGTAGATGCCGGAAACAATCCAAGCAAGCATACCAAAAGAGACAGCTGCACATCCATGTTTACTGTTGCTCTATTCCTAACAGCCAGGAAATGTAATCAGCTACATATCCATCTACAGGGGAATAGACAAAGAAGATGTGGTATGTGTATGTACTCAATGGAAATTTATTCTTCCATAAAGAAAAATGAAATTGTTATTTGCAGTAAAAGGGATAGAATGGGAGAGCATCATGTTAAGCAAAATGAGCCAGATTCTGAAACGCAAATTTTGTATGTTTTCTCTCATATGCAGAAGCTAGAATATGTATAAATGACCTGAAAAGAGGAGGTTTATGTGGGGATAAGGAGTTCAGTGGGGGAAGGGAGCAAAGGAGTAAGAGAGAAAAATGGGGGAGTCAGAAAGAAAAACACCACATTTCTTCTCATTACAGAATCTAGATTTATAGGTAGATGGTAGATGGATGGGTGGAGAGACAGAGAGATGAAATGAAAGCAGAAGTGGACCACCCAGTGAAGGGAAGTGGATCAGAGGGAAAACAGGAACTTAGTGAAAGTGTGAACATCAGTAAAACACAATGACATCCATCTATGAAAATGTTACAATGAGCCAGGCGGTGGTGGCGCACGCCTTTAATCCCAGCACTCGGGAGGCAGAGCCAGGCGGATCTCTGTGAGTTCGAGGCCAGCCTGGTCTCCAAAGTGAGTTCCAGGAAAGGCGCAAAACTACACAGAGAAACCCTGTCTCGAAAAACCAAAAAAAAAAAAAAAAAAAAAAAAGAAAATGTTACAATGAAACCAATCATTTGGTATACTAACATTTTTAAAAGAATTATATTCACTTAATTTATACATATTTAACCATTTTCATATGTTCATATTATATTTTAATATAACTATAAGTGATATACTATGGTTTTTGTCCTTCTGTGTCTTGATTATTTCACTTAGAATAATATCAACTGAAGTTTACTAATGTTGTTGCAAATGACAGGACTTTCTTCCTCTGAGAGCCTGAATGATATTCTCTCCTCTCCTAGCTCTCTAGTTGGCACCTACAGAATACGCTATATTCATCTCTGCGGCTCTGGTTTATGTCACGTAACAGCTTGATCTCTCTTTCCATCCATTTCTTACAAACGATGTGATTTGTTCCGAGCGGCTGAAAATTTCTTCATTGTGTGTATCTGCCTCATGTTCAGTTCCCACATGGGCAGATGCAGAGGCGGACGCCAGGGCTGGGCTGTTGTGAACAGTGCCACAGCGAACATGGAGGCTTCCCTTATTTCTCCTTTTTGCTTGTTTCTGTCCTCCGAGTTCTTTCTCTTGGTGAGTCTTTTTTTCATGGCCTGGTTTGTGTTTGAGTGTGTGTGTGTGTGTGTGTGTGTGTGTGTGTGTGTAAGGATTTTTCTGACAGTTGGAATCAGTGGCACTGTTCATTTTTATGAATAAGGTCTTCAGATGTGGAGTAGAAGCTCTACACTGTGAGTGGAAATTCTAAGTGCTTATTGCATTGAATGCCCAAGTCGTGTGCTTTGATAAACAGTCTGTGCCTTCCTCTAACGGGATCTTTAAATGTCAATATTGTTAACCTTTCCGTCAGGCTCATTCTTCAAAGAGGAATTCTTGACTCTCCTGCCAGGATGACCGACTGAGATCACTGTCCAGGAGGCCTATCTGGGACTAGAGTTCTAGCTGTATATTGACCTCTCAATGTCACCATATCTCTGTGCTTACTGGTGCTGTCTCTGGTCTTCCATGCTTCATGTCCTAGCTGAGTAGATGGGTGAAATTCATCGGGATTTTAAGGACTTTGAGCCAAGGTTCTCACTTTAAAGTTCAAGTTAAATGGACTCAGTGATGTCTGGTTTATTCAACTCTTAAGAATTTCCAAGGTTCTGTAACTTATCAAATTTTTGACATATAATTAGCTTACTTCTTATTGGATTTCCCGTTATGGATTCAAGCCTCATTTTTCTCTGGTCTATTATACAATTCCTCATTTATCGCTTGTCAGCTTCTAGATTTTGTTGATATCTTCCATATGCTGTAATCATTTCTCTTTTTTTGTGGATTTATAGTTTTAAATTCTTTCCTTTTATTTTAGTGAGATTTCAGGAGGTCAAGGAGAAGCAATTATGTTCAATCCACTGATTTTACCCACAGATTTATGCTTTACATTTTAAATTAAGGGAAAAAACCCTTTCAGGGCATAATGGTTCATGTGTATAAATTCTAGTTACCCAAGAGGCTGAGGTGAAAGGACTTCTTGAACCTGGTATTTTGAGGCTAGCCTTGGCAACACAGTGAAACTTCATTTCAAAAGCAAAATATCTCTTGAAATTCAAGAATGCAAGTAGTACAGTTACATTAAGCAAATTTCCTTGTTGCTTACCTCAGCTTTAAGATAGAAAATGATTCAGATGACAGTGGAGATGATTTTGTGAAGTGAAATGGGTCAGGTACAGAAAGACAGACACTGTGTCATCTCATTCATATGAGAAATTGAACACAGTCAAGAGAAGAATGCTGGTGACCAGATCCAAGGAGAGTACGGGAGGAGTGATGGGAAGGCGTAGATTGGTGGATGATAAATTATCAGAACAAGAAGTTCTAGATATTGTACAATAGGGCGACTGTAGATGACAGCAATTGGTGTGCACCTCAAAAAGCTGGGAGGAAGGGTTTAGAAAGTCTTCACCATAAAGAAATGATGAATGAGGAGATAAAGGTGCTTTATTTAAGCCTTCTTTAAACATCATGACATGTATATGTGTATTAAACATTACATGGTATTCCAGTTTTAAATACCACTTTTATGATTTAAAATTATTGGTGTATATATTTTTACTCCATTTTAATTTTATTGAAAATAGATTTTTTTTCATAAAATATATTATGGTTCCCCTCCTCCAACACCTCAGGTATTCTCTCCATCTACCCTCTTATCTGAATCCACACCCTTTCTTTTATTAGGAAACAAACAGGAATTTAAAGAATAATAATGTAATAAAATAAGATAAAATAAGAACAAACCAGAATAGGACTAAACAAACAAACAAAGCATGGTGGTTTGAATAAGCATGGCCCTCACAGGCTCATATATATGACTGCTTAGTCACCAGTGAGTGGCACCATTTAAAAGGATTAGTATGATTAGGAGATATGGCCTTGTTGGTGTAGGTGTTTCACTGAGAGTGGGCTTTGAGGTTTAAAAAGCCCATGCCAGGCCTAGGCTTTCTCTTTCTGCTTGTTAATCAAGACGTAGCTCTCAGCTACTTCTCCAGTACCACACCTGCATGCCACCATGCTCTCTGCCGTGGTAATAATGGACTAAACCTCTGAAACTGTAAGCAAGCCACTAATTAAGTGCTTTCTTTTGTAAGAGTTGCTTTGGTCATGGGGTTTCTTTGAAGCAATAGAACAGTGACTAAGATAAGAAAAAGAAAAGAGGCAAAGAAAAAGCATAAGAAACACATGTAGACACAGAGACATACAGACACACAGAAATCCCATAAAACCACAAAAATGGAAGCTGTAATATAGATACAAAGGACAGTTAAGGTTTAAAAAATTTCTGACAAAACATTATGAGACAAAGAACCTTCAAAGATGTTGTTAAGAGTCATTTATGACTATGTTCCTTTAGCAGAAGAGTAGTGTTTGGTTTTCCCCTAGGCCCTGGTCTATCTGATTTCAGATTCATGGACACTTGAGTAGTGTCAGGTATGGGTTCCATCTCATGCAGTGGGCCTTAAAGCTAATTAGACAGTGGTTTGTTACTCCTACGAGCTTTGTACACTACTGCACTAATGCATCTTTCAGGCAGGTCACCATTGTGGATTGAAGGGTTTGTAGCTGGTTTTGTGTTTACCTTTCTCCTTTGATAGTATGTAGTGTATCTTCTGGTACCATAAATGGTAGCATGTATTAATTATACAAAACAATGGGTTGCATTATGACATTTTATTCATGTATATTACATATTTTAATGTGTTCATTCTTTCATTATCTATGAAATTTTTATCTAGAACATTAGATTTTTATCTAGAACATAAAAATTCTATTATTTTTATGTTAAGAAATAGTTTTAATTAAAACTAAAAAATCCATGTATTGAATCCTGAGATGATATTTTTATATAAATAAATAAGCAAGCAAATAAATAAATAACTGTTTTGTTATTAGTAATAGAAGATGGAGAAAATAGAAATAATCATAGTTATACCATAATTTTTTTCTTTATTTGACTGAAGTTTCTGTCATGGAGTATAGTAAGGAAAGCTGATTTAAGAGATTTTAATAACAACAAACATAATACCAGAAGAAATACATACCATGAATTTGTGTATAACATTGGATCACAAAGAAGTATTATTTTAGGATCACAGGACAATTCTTTTCTCTCTCTACTTAAGTAAAAGTGGTTATTATAAATACAGTTACTTTCTTACCCTTTCATTCAGGTTGCATTGGTATTTATCACTGGCCAGAAACTGGTAAAAAAAAAATAAGGTAAGAAATAACTGGGAATGAGGCATGTGGAGAATAGCCTACTGAAAAGGTGAGCCATCTCTGAGACTCTGGATTCTGAGATAGGAAAGTGGCTTTCCATGTTAACTCTTGTATTTTCCTGGATACTCTATTAGCAGGTTAACTTACTAGTCACAAAAAAAACATGTTGAAAGCAGGCATCTCAGGAACTTTATGTTTTTGCTCCTCTGTAGCTTTCTATGTTCTTTAAACTTTCTGGAAAGGATGTCTACAGACTGATGGCAAAGGGAAGTTCTATAGATGCTCAGTAGATGGGGTTAACTAGATGCAAAGGGATATAGAACATAAACAGTGGGAAGAACCCTGAGTGCTGGGTAGACAAATGATGCTGAGGGAGACTTCCCAGCCCCAAACCCTAACAGAAGAGAGGCCATATGTGACCAGTGATTACATAAACCAACCTTCTGCATAGCTCATGAGAATAGCAGCGGGCTTTGCCCCCCTGAAATGAAGTGCTGTGGGATAATCCTTCTGTACACTGTGTGAATATATGTCACTATGATTGGTTTAATAAACAAGTTGACTGGCCAATAGCTGAACAGGATAAAGTTAGATGGGAAAGCCAAACTGAGAATGATAGGATTAGGAGGGGCAGAATCAGAGGAGGTACTAGGCAGCTGCCGAGGAAGCAGGAGGTATAGAAATAAGGTAACAAGTCATGAACCACGTAGTGAAGCAAAGATAAGAAATATGAGTTTTTAAGTGTAAGAGTTAGCTAGTAATGAGCTCGAGCTATCAACCAAGCATTTATAAGTAATATTAAGCCTCTGAGTGGTTATTTGGGAATTGTTAGGTGAGCGAGAAATGTCCAACTACACATGGCACCCAACATGGGGCACAAATCCACATAAGACCTAAAAGTTTTTTTTTTAAAGGCTCTAAATGCACAAAACAGCTAGATGCAGCTTCCTAGTCTCATAGTCTTATGTCAGCTGCAGTGCAGAGATGCATCTCTCTACAGCTGCCTGTGAGATGGAGACAGCCAACAACTGCCATGAGCTAAGCATCATGGTGGGTTCCACAGTCTCTCACATGGGCTGCAATAAGAGAAGCTTCTTCTAGCTACTGCCTGTGGGCTTAACTGCTAGTGCAAACTCTGCCAGCACACTGCATGGCAGGTTTGGAGTTTTGCTCATGCAGACAGAAAAGAATCACAGGTACACAGTAAAGACAGATTCAGATGGGAAAAAGAACTCTAAATGGGTTATAGTGTGTTTAAAAATATATGTAGACTTAGGAGAGAAAAGAAAAAGGATAGAGAAAGTGTTTTAAAAAGGAATAGAGTAATAAAAAATATAAGCCACATAAAGATGGGAAATACACAGAGAGTCTGGATCCAGTATGTTATTGTATTGTCTTTGAATTTTTTGGCTTCTAAGAGACACTGGATTATAAAAACTGCTAGATTCAACCAACCTATATATTTTAAAGATACCTTGACTTCAAAATTTAAGTCAAAAGATGTGTTACTTTGGGGGAGAGGTTGTGCTTTTATTTCCACAGGAAATGAGAGGCTGTGGATTCATTTTAGGTTGAAGAAAATCAGGTTTGATTGAAGAAGACCCCCTGAAATCCTGCTACAGACATAAAAAAATAAACCTAGACCTACAAGACATATGATGTATATTTTACCTGTTCAAACACATAACAAAAAAACATCTTTGGCCGACTTATGGACAATGCACAGTCTATCGCTGTATTAATGCAAATATGTATGTTACCTTTAAAAGTTTATGTATTTTCAGAACAAGGGGACCAGGCATCAATAAAAATGCTCCAGGTGATCCAGCATCCAAAACAGTTTCAAGGCTGCTAACTGAGATGTTCCAACCTCACAGAATACTTCAGACAAGACTTAATGATTATCCTGACTATTTCAAAGTTTCCCCAAAGATGTCAGCACTCCCAAACAACAGGAAGTAGTCTATAAAATTATGCCCACATTGCCAAAAGATGGGTTATAAATATTTATTATTATTTAATGGGGGGTTGGTTACAAGTTATTGGCAATGGTCGAGAAAAAAGCTAAACAAGGAATATTAGTGTGGTGATATATTGTATACCCTAATAAACTTGCTTGAGGATCAGAGGACAGAGTCAGCCACCAGATTAGACTTAGAGGTCAGGCAGTGGTGGCACACACCTTTAATCCCAGCACTTAAGATATTATGCCTTTGCTTGGGAAGTACACACACCTTTAATCCTAGGAAGTAATATGGCAGGGCAAAGAAAGGTATATAAAGCATGAGGAAATAGAAACTCACTCTCTTTAGGCTGAAGATTTTGTAGAGTAAGAACTAGTGGCTGGCTGTTCTGCTTCTCTGATCTTTCAGCTTTCACCCTGATATCTGGCTCTGGGTTTTTTATTAAAAGACAATCTAAGATTTGAACAACATATTAGATTCAGGGATATCATTCTAAAAAGAAAAAGGGGGATATAGAAATGATAGGATAAAAGGGTAAATTATTGAATCTACTTTAATCCAAAAAACAACTATTAATCTTAAATATTTTATATTGGTATGGATTTTGGTTTATTGATATAAATTTAAAGTTAATTTTATTATATTGCATGTATATTTCTACTCTTGTTTAAGGTACTGTGTTTATGCAGATCATTTAAAAATGTAACGTATAATTAAGAAATATAGATTAATAGTCACCTATAATAGTTAAACTTATAATCATGTTAGCTATGTTTTCAAGGTCATACACAGATATATTTAGGTATATAGATGATCTTCAAACACTTCAAAGACTTATAGAACATAGCATTTAATATAGTTAATAACCCAAGGCTTTTCATGACAGTGAGACACATCTGCTCCTGGCAGCACCAATCTACTTCAGAGAAGATGATGGGTATTGAAGAAACCCCTATATGGAGTTTGTTTTCTTTATGGCAAAAGATAGTCATGTGGGCAAAGAAACTGCCCTTGTCTCAATTGCTGACAATATATTGTCCAAACTAGACCAGCAATATGCAAGAAAAGTGACTGCCAAACTTTGCCAAGGCAAGGTAAGACAGTCTTTCAGAATTCCCTTCTTCACTGGAAAGTCTGTCAGATATGCTAGGCCTATAGGCTAGAGTTGGATGCCACAATGTTATAGTGGAACTTTCAGTGACTGTTCAGGCAGCCTGATATCCCTGCCATTAGGTAACATTTCATCTTTCTAGGGTCTTTGATGGAGTTAAAGACTAAATAGTTAAACTTAGTTTTCCTTACTCACCAAGATAAGATAGATAATAGAATATTTTCTCTAATTTTGACAAATGCAATTAGAATGAATATTGTAACTGTAATTCTTACTTGATAACTATTTTGTGTATATAATTTTACTATGTTAAAGTTAAAACCTTCCTTTTTAATTAGGCAAAATGGGGAAATTCTGTGGAATAATCCTGTGTACACTGTGTGAATGTATATTGATACTATTGGTTTAATAAACAAGCTGACTGGCCAATACCTGAACAGGATAAAATTAGGCAGGAAAGCCAAATTGAGAATGATGGGATGAGGAAGGGCAGAGTCAGAGAAGGTGCCAGGCAGCTGCTGAAGAAGCAGGAGGTATAGAAATGAGGTAACAAGCCATGAGCCATGTAACAAAACATAGATAAGAAATATGGGTTAATTTAAGTGTAAGAGTTAGCTAGTAACAAGCCTGAGCTAGTGACCAATCATTTTAAGTACTCTTAAGCCTCTGAGTGGTTATTTGGAAATTGACAGGTGGGAGAGAAACATCTGACTACAGTAAAGTGGTTTTAAGAGATACTGATAACTTCTTTGACTGCCATTTCTGAAAAGAAGGCTCTGTGTACCTTGACTCCTTGAATCCAAACTGGGCTTAGTGAGCCATTGGCTAACAGAGTGTGGAGAAAGTGGCATCCATGACTTGCAAGGTAATGAGTTTTTCACATGAGTCTCTGTTATAGTTTGAGTGGCACTTTTAGCCACCATGAAAATAATTCTGCCTTCATTAGCTCACCATACTAAGGTAAAGCCCAGATTTTTCCATGTGGGGCAGCCACACAGAAAGCCCTTGAATTCTCAGAAGAGAATGATTCTTGATCTGCTGTGGGATTCCTCAGCAATAATGGTCTAGTTCTGGCTTAGGGCTGACTGAAGTTGAAGAGGAGACACTGGGCAGGAACTGAGTGCTTCTCACATTCTTGATTTGAGAAGTAGAAGAGACAATAAAATGCTTCAGATCACTGAAATATAGGTTTTGTAACAGAGTTGTGGAAATTTGACTTACTGTACCCAGATGTTTTCCAAATATGGATCACTGCCTAACAAATGCTCCTAGAACTCAGTGGTATCAAGTATACATTTGACTATCCTCATAGATGCTGTGAGTCAAGAATTCAAATTGCACAAGGATGGCTTGATGCTGTTTCATAATAGCTAATGTGTGAGCTGTAAACACCTAAAGTCTAGAAATTATTAACTGGCTAGGGACCAGTGTCATTAGGAGGTAGCTTTTCTCACACAGCTCAGGAGATTGATGCTGGTGGTTGTCCGGGACCTTCACCACATCTACCTGGCTTCTCTGTGTGGTTCTCACACCGGTGTGGCTGGATTTACACTAGTGTCTTCAAATCTGATCTCAGAATCCTATATAGTCACTTCTACTGCGTTCATGAAGTCCAGATTCAAAGGGAGGAGATGTAAATCCGATTCAAAAAATGTCAAATCACTTGAAAAACTGCCACATAACTCAGAGGTCAGGCACTGTGTTTGTAATGGTATGACTATCCTGCTAGGAGGAAAGATATTCTAAGAGATACTTACACCCATGCCTTTGGCTATTATATTAGTGAAATAGTCCTATCCCCAATAAGTTGGATTTCCCACAGGACTTGCATTCTGAAAGAAGGAATAGTTCCAGACAGACGAGGGATTTGTCTCCTGGAAAGAGATTTCACAGTTCTGACAAACTGTCAGACCACCTTGTAGCAGGGAGTAGAGTTAGAAGAATGATGACAAAGTCAGTCATGAGCAGGACCACACCCTGACATGGACTGTTTTGATTTGCATACCTCTTGCCTTCTATTTAAAATTGAACATCAGGTTAGGACCACAAAGATGGACGTGGGGGTGTCACTGGACCTCTTTGTTCCTCTTCCCAGCATGGCCACATCGGCTAAGTCTCCTCCTTTTCCTGCTTTTCACTACTGCTTGTTTAATTGATCTCTTGAGGATGGGTGACTGAGCTTTACTTGTCAGGGCTGCCTTGGCACTGGCCCTGACCCTACCCACTCAGGTTAAGGACAGAGTGTGGCTCAAGAAGAGAAACCGGGTTGTTTTTCCTTTTTCTAAAAATTTTGAACTGAGGAATATGAAGGCATGGTTCAGTTAGAAGTGGAAGGTAGAAGTAAAAAAAAAAAAATACTACAAATTATACACAGGCCCATGGTAAGCCAAAGCTGCAAAGAGTCTGAAGCCATGGGAAAGCAACATCGAGTAGAGATTTAGTAAAGGAAAGGAGAAGGAGAATCAAAGAAAGTTCATATAGCCACGGGAAGGGGCTAAAAGGCAAAGAGTTTCTCGCACAGCCCCTGCTTTCTGCCAGCTCCTGTTTACTTCAAAGTGCTGCTGGAACATTAATTTTTATCATTATTTCCTAGTTTTCTAGGTCACAATCAACAACAATGACCTGTCCGCTAATAACAGCCAAAATTTAATAGGACCAGTTAATAAATTTCTTCCTCCCTTAGGTTATTTTGCATGTAGAAGCTTGTGTGCATGTAGAAGCTCATGGAGGTCAGGAGAGGCATCGGATCCCCTGGAACTGGAGTTGTAGATGGTTGTGAGTTGTTATGTGGGTTCTGGGAACTGTCCTGGGATCCTCTGCAAGGGCAGTTAAGTGCTCTTAACTGTTGAGCCATCTCTCTAGACCTTCTATCTTATTTTTTTTTTTGGAGAGGGTCTCTCAATGAACTCAGAGCTCATCAATTTGACTATGATGGCTGGTCAGTGAGCTCTAGACCTTCCTATTTCTCCCTCATTGATAGGACCATAGATATGACACCATAACTGGCTTTTACACGAGGGAGGAGGACTGAACTCAGGTCCTTAACCTTGCTTGTCAGTTATTTTAACAACTGATCCATGTCCCCAGCACCTTCCTGACAATTTTGAAGGGCGTGTGGTGAAAGCTGTATTAAGAGAAGCCACTGTGGAATGGCCGTTGCTGTGTATGAAGAAGGAGCCATCAGTGCTCATTATTTCTATCTGACTATCTGAACTTGGCCACTATAGGCTGGGAAGATGTACGGGGGAAGAGGCAAGCAGAAACAAAAACCAAAACCAACCACTTCATTATTTTCTAATGATATGCTTGTTTTATAATGTGTAAAGTAATGGAAACAGACTCCTAAAGATATGATTTTACATCATCATAGGAATTATCTTCATAAATAGGGGAACGAAATGTCAACAACATTTGGTCAGAACAGTTCCCCTGAAGCCTGAGAGGATTAGCTCATACACATTGGTCATACCCCTTTCAAAGAAGTGTTTCATTGCCCTGTAAACTAGGTGTTTTCTGAGTATTCTTAAATAAAGGCATTTTGATTCTACCTATTGCTACACGCCAATCTTCTCATTTAAAGGAGTAGTAGGCAGACATTAAAACACCACTATCAAACACAGGTTGATGCCAAGAATATCATCATTTTATTAGAGAGAATAAAGAATTCCAAGTTATAAATTATTATACTTATATGTGTGTTTTTCTTGTAGGGAATTTCTACCAAACACTCAGTTAAGTGTTTCCAATAGGGTGTTTTGATCTGCTCTTGCTGTGAAGTCAGGTCATGGGGAGGGCTGTACCTGCTTACAAAGGTCATTCTTTGAAAACGCCTGAGCTTTTTACACATTGATACCACGGCACAGTCACATTGAGTACCTATTGTAGTTATTTTAACCTAATCACTGTACCAAAGATATAATTGATCTTTCTCCTGTAGGAGGAACATAGAATAACAATGCCCTAATTTTGTACATTTCTGTTCTCTACTGACAGGCTGTCATTTTCTATAATTTACCAGAGAGTATGAACAATGTGCGTAGGCTGAGAGCGGTTGCTTGGTAACCACCTTTTAAAACTTTCTTAAATGTAATTGCTTCTCTGCCAGGGAAACATTGATCCCACAGATTTGCATTGGACTGATCACTAAGCAGGCCAGCAAATCTCTCTGTGCTTTTGATGTCAAGTTATTTGCCTTTTAAATTCTGTTGAGGTGAATTACCTTTGTTGTGGTTGTTGTTTTTGAATGCAATGAGACTTCCAAATGACTATCTGCACTTTTCCATTCTTCTGCTGTCTTTCTGTATCTCTATTGATACTGTCCCCAGCCACATTTGGAGTTGAGGCCAGAAACTTGTGAAGAATCACAAGATCTCTCAGGTTCAGCATGACTGGAAATACCTCCAGACACCACCACTACAGACACGGGTAAGCTGATGTGTCAAAATTTGCACCCTACAAATATCACTCATGGCTACTGTTCCTGATTCTACCTCTTGCTGTTAATCAAACATCCACATTGCTATTTAAGAAAACATGGAATCTATGCTGACACACTGCACATACTTTGCTTAGTTTGGTGGTTGTCTGCTCAGGCGCTGGCTTGAAAGTTTAACGTCTATCGCAAATTATTATTCGCTGCATATTTTCAAGTTTCCCCTGGTTAGCTGCCCACTGGAGGCCATAAGCACAGTTTCCATCCAGAGTAAATCTCACACAGAAGGTGATGGTGAGGCCTTGGGGGTGAATAGGAAGGCATTGATGACAAAAGTTTCAGTGGGCAGGTTTTGAGCTGAGTTGGGAAAACACCACAACCACACACACTGTGCACTTCCAGTGTGCGGTTCTGGATGTGTGGAAAGTGCTCGGTTTACATTCAAAAATATGAGTGGACGGTTTTGATCTCTATCCTTCTTCTTTTTCTCTGTCATCATCTGTCACCAACCATATGCAAACTGAGTCTTCTCTATGAAGAATGTAAATAGTACTTAACTATATCACAAGGTTAGCATTGGTGGTTTATTAAGCTGTAAGAGTTGATCAGGATGGATAAAAAGTCAAAAGGGTTTTCATTTGACATTTCAAGACCACAGTTGGTCTTTAGGATGTAATCCACCATTAGATCCAGCTAGTGTATAAGATGGGCGAAAGAGCCGGGCGGTGGTGGCGCACGCCTTTAATCCCAGCACTCGGGAGGCAGAGCCAGGCGGATCTTTGTGAGTTCGAGGCCAGCCTGGGCTACCAAGTGAGTTCCAGGAAAGGCGCAAAGCTACACAGAGAAACCCTGTCTCGAAAAACCAAAAAAAAAAAAAAAAAAAAAAAAAAGATGGGCGAAAGACTTGGTTTGTGAATGGGAACTCTTAAAGGCTAATGTGACCAGGATATCAAATGCTGTCACAGTTTGGGTGTAAAATGTTTCTCACAGGCTCATGTGTTTGGACACTTGGTCACCATCAAGTGGACCTATATTCAAAGGTTGTGAAACCTTGAGGAGGTGAAGCCCCACTAGAGAAAACAGGCCCCTGGGGGTGGGCCTTGAAGTTCTAGAGCTGAGCCCCACTTCCTAATAGCTCTACTTCTTGGCTGCAGACACAATGTGACTGGCTGCCTGAAGTGCTTACTGGTATGCTGTGTCTACCCTGATAGCCTGTCCCCTCAACATGGAAGTCAAAACCCATCTCCCTCAGGTTGCTTCTTATCTTGTGATATTTGGTCACAGAAATAGGAAACATAACTAACACACCATTTTTATTTTCTCCTGTATTTTCAAAGTAAAACAGGAGCAAATATCAACCTTCCAGTGTTTAAGTTTTCATTATTTTAAATTGTAAATTTTGGGAGTGATGGCTAATGGTTCTTTGAAGAGAAAGCTAGTCATAAGTTTTTCTGAGATTTAACACCCTTGATGTGGTAAATGATGCTGCTCAATTCTGGTTTTCTTTAAAATTCTCATATTTAATCTTCAAACTTTTTGGCACAAAAAAGAATTCTCTATATACCTTAATATTTTGGCATTATTCATAAGATATAAAAATATGTATGCATTAATGATAAAAGAAAAAGGTTAACTCTTAAGTTCTTTTGAAAATAACTGATACATTGTCAGGCATGGTAGCTAAAGTTTGTGATCCCACCCTGGGAAGGCAGAGACAGGAGAATGGTGAGCCAGCCTGCATAGTGAGAGATTACCTCAAAAACCCTAGTAACAGGGGGCTAGAGAGGTGGCTCAGCAGCTAAAAGCACATACTACTTGTTCAGAGGATCCAAATTTAGTTCCCAGCACACATTTAGGGCACCTCACAACTGCATATAACTCTAGCTGCCTGGGATCTTTCTCTGACTTCTATGGACACACACACACACACACACACACACACACACACACACTAAATAATGAATCGGTACAAAACACAAAACAAAGAATTAAATAATACATAGATAATTATAAAAATAAATACATGCTCATTTCAAGATCATGTAAATGCTATCATTAGGTATTTCTGAAAAAGTGTTTCATGTTCCTGTAATGATCTTTCCCTAAGATTGGCAGCATGAAAGGGTTGAGCAGGAAAGCCAACAATAAAATCCACTGAACAGCAAAGGGCTTGTCTAGACAGATTTAAACTCTAAAATCATAGAAATTGCCAGATTTGGTCAGCCACAGATCTCTGGGTCATAAACCCAAGGACTTTGATTTAGTGGGCAGTACAGTATGGTGCGTCAAATGGTAGGCTCTAAAAAGATGTGTTTACATATCCATGGAACCTATGAATGTGAGCTTATTTGGAAAAATTGAATCTTTGTAGATATAATTGAAGGATGTCAAGATCAAATGATCCTGGGTTACATAGGAACCAGAAGAAACATATGTAAGACACAAAGACACATGGGAAAGACCATCAGTGCATGGAGTTTGTTTCATAGCCACATGGGAAGAAATGGTTGGAGTCATGATAGTCAGAAGAAACAGTGAAAGAGTCTACCCACAACACTCAAGACTTTGGGAAGGACACAGTTCTCCCAATACTCTGATGTAAGACTTCAGGACTCTATAATTGTAAGAGAATGAATTTATTTTGTCATAAACCACTCATAAAACCAATACAGGTTGGGAGTGAAAATTTGCATTTTCTATGAACATTGTTGCTGGTATGTGGACCATGTCTTGAGTGGCACTCATCATTCAGGCACTACAGGTTTTAATGGGAAAGAAATGAGACACAGGATAAGGTATGAGACAGCTGAGTTCAATAATTTTAGATCATTAAGAATTCAAGTGGCTGGATACAAGATTAACCCCCAAAACTCAGTAGCTCTTCTATATACAAATGACAAATGGGCTGAGAGAGAAATCAGGGAAATTATACTCTTCATAATAGCCACAAATGATATAAAATATCTTGGGGGTGACTCTAACCAAGCAAGTGAAAGACCTGTATGATTAAAAACTTTAAGTCTTTAAAGAAGGACATTGAAGGAGATATCAGAAAATGGAAAGATCTCCCATGCTCATGTATCAACAGGATTAACATAGTCAAACTGACCATCTTACCAAAAAAATCTGCAGTCAACCCAATCTCTATCAAAATTCCACAATAATTCTTTACATACCTTGAAAGAACAATACTCAACTTAAAAACAAAAAAAAAAAAAACAGGATAGCTAAAAACAATCCTATACAATAAAAGAACTTCCAGAAGTATCACAATTCCTGACTTCAAGCTGTACTACAGAGCTATAGTAATAAGATTGCATGGTATTGGCATAAAAACAGAAAGATGGATCAATGGAATTGATTTGAAGACCCAGACTTAAATCCACACACCTATGGACACTTGATTTTTGACAAAGAAGCCAAAATTATACAATGGGAAAAAATAGAAAGCATCTTCAACAAATGGTGCTGGCATAACCGGGCATTGGCACATAGAAGAATTCAAACAGATTCATATGTATCATCCCACACAGAACTCAAGTCCAAGTGGATCAAACACCTCAACATAAATCCAGTTACACTGGATCTGATAGAAGAGAAAGTGGAGAACAGCTTTGAATACATTGGTACAGGAGACAACTTCCTAAATAGAACACCAATAGCATGTGGCCCAAGAAAATGAAAAGCTTCTGTAAGGCAAAGAATACCATCAATAGGACAAAACAGCAGTCTACAGAATGAGAGGAGATCTTCACCAACCCCACATCTGACAGAGGGATGATATCCAAAATATGTAAAGAACTCAAGAAACTAGATATCAACAACCCAAATAATCCAATTAAAAATGGGGTACATCTCTAAACAGAGAATTCTCAACAGAGGAATCTAAAATGGATGAGAAACACTTAAAGAAATGCTCAACTTCCTTAGCCACCAGAGAAATGTAAATCAAAATGACTCTGAGATTCCATCTTTTATTTCCTTAAGAAATTTTTTATTTATTTTACATACCAATCATAGACCTCCCTTTTCCCTCCTCCCTCGCCCCTCCAGCCTTCCCCCCAATCCCACCCCCATTCCCTCCTACAAGAAGGTAAGGCCTCCCATGGGGAGTCAGCAGAGCCTGGTACATTCAATAGAGGCAGGTCCAGGCTCCTTCCCCTGCCTCAAGGCTGTGCGAGGTGTCCCACCATGGACAGTGGGCTCCAAAAAGCCAGCTCATGCACCAGGGATGGATCCTGATCCCACTGCCAGGGGGCCCCTTAAGCAGATCAAGCTACATAACTGTCTTGATATGCAGAGGGCCTAGTCCAGTCCCGTGGAGGCTCCACAGCTGTTGATCTAAAGTTCATGAGTTCCTACTATCTTGGTTTGGTTGTCTCTGTAGGTTTCCCCACCATGATCTTGATGTCCCTTGCTCATAGAATCCCTCTTCCCTCTCTTCGACTGGACTCCTGGGGCTCCGTCTGGTGTTTGGCTGTGGATCTCTGCATCTGCTTCCATCAGTTACTGGAGAAAGGATCTGTGATGACAGTTAGGTGTGATGACACCAATCTGATTACTGGGGTAGGCCAGTTCAGGCACCCTCTCCATTATTGCTAGTAGTCTAAACTGGGATCATCCTTGTGGATTCCTGGGAACTTCCCTAGCACCTGGTTTCTCCCTATCCCCATGATGTCTCCCTTCTATCATGGTACTGAGATTATACATGTCAGAATGGTTAAGATAAAAAACACAAGTGACAGTTCATTCTGGAGAAGATGTGGAGGGAGGGGACCACTCCTCATTGCTGGTGGGAGTGCAAACTTGTACAGCCACTTTGGAAATCAAAATGGTGGTTTCTCAGAAAATTGGGAATAGATCTACCTCAACACTCAGCTATACCACTTCTGGGAACATATCCAAAGGATGTTCTATCCTATCACAAGGATACTTGCTCAACTATGTCCAGAGCAGATTTACTCATAATAGCCAGACTCTGGAAACAATCTAGATGTCCCTCAACTAAGGAATGGATAAAGAAATTATACATTTACACAATGGAGTATTACTCAGCTGTTAAAAACAATGACATCATGAAATTTGTAGGCAAATGGATGGAAACTGAAAAACATCATCCTGAGTGAGGTAACCTAGACCCAGAAAGACAAACATGGTATGTACTCACTTTTAAGTGAATATTAGCTGTAAAGTAAAAGATAGTCATGCTACTATCCCCATACCCAGAGAGGCTCAGTAACAAGAAGGGATTATGGGAGCACACAGGATCTACCTGGAAAGGGAGTAATAAAATAGATTTTGGGGGTGTACTGGGGGGCAGGTGAAGTTGGGAACAGGAGGGATCATCTAGGGGGAATATTGGGAGAAACAACTGGAATTGGGGGCATTTCAGGGTGAGATGGAAACCTAGCACAATGGAAGCTCCATGGAATCCATAAGAGTAACCCTAGGAATGGGGGACACGGAACCTGAACTGGCCATCTTCTGTAACCAGGCAAGGCTTCAAGTGGAAGAATTGGAACACCAGCCCAGCCACAAAACCTTAGAACTACAGTTTGTCCTGCCTGCAGAGTGTTCGGGGACCAGAGCCTAGCGGAGTCCTCATCAAAGAGACCAGAGAGACTTCATCCAGCAACTGATGGGAGCAGATGCAGAGTCGCATAGCCAAACATTAGGCAGAGCTCAAGGAATCCGGAGAAGGATAGGGAGGAAGGATTGGAGGAACCAGAGGGGTCAGGGACACCAAGAGAACATGGCCTACAGAATCAACTGACCAGGACTTATGGGGATGCACAAAGATCAGGGAACCTGTAGGGGTCTGACCTAGATCCTCTACACATATGTTAAGGCTGAGTAGCTTGTTGTTTCTGTGGGACTCCTAACAGTGGGAGGGGGCTGTCTCTGACTCTTTTGCCTGTTTATGGGACCCTTTTCCTCCTGTTTGGTCCCTCATCTAGCCTTGATGTGATGATATGTGCCTGGTATTATTGTAGCGTATTGTGCCATGTTTGGTTGATGTCCCTAGGAGGCCTGCTCTTTTCTGAGGGGAGACAGAGAGTGGGGAGGGTAGATTTGGAAGAGAGGGGAGGTAGTGGGGAAAAGAAAGGGGACAGGAGGGAGGGGAAACTATGGTCAGGATGTCATATATGTGAGAGAATACAAAAGAGAATTCTAGACTTTCTGAAGAATAGAACTCTGATAGTTTGAATAAGAATGGTCTCCATAGACTCATATATTCAGATGCTTAGTCATCAGGGAGTGACTGAGCATTGGGAACTGTTTAGGAAGGATTAGGTATAGCTTTGCTGGAGCAGGTGTGTCACTTTGAGTGGGCTTTGAGCTTTCAAAAGCCCAGGCCAGTCTGAGTCTCTCCCTCTGCCTGCTGCCTGTGGATCGGGATGTAAATCTCTTAGCCACTGCTCCATGCCATGCCTGTCTGCTTCCTATCATGATGCTCACAGGCTAGCCCTCTAAATCTGTAGACAAGCTTCCAATTAAATGCTTCTCCAATAAGTTGCCTTGGTCATGGTGCTTCATCACAGCAATAGAGCAGTGACCAAGACAAGAACCAAGGGGGCAGTTCCATCCTTCTTATGTTTTCTATTGCATGAGGGTGGCCCTATGTGCTAACTTCCAGTTATCCTCAGACCTCAGATTAAAGTCCATTTCCTGGTCAGGATTCTCTAGATTAGGCCAGCCTAATATACCATAATATCACCTCTTAATTATTTGTAGTCTCCTTCCTTTTGTGATGATTGTTTCAGTGTAGATTATCTAAGACAGAAGCCATGAAAGAACATAACCCCAGTTCCTAATGGAATCTGACATGCAGTAGGTACTCAATAAACATGTCTTAATGAAATATCAATTCCTCCCTAAATGAAGTGGAATTAGAGGCCCAGAGATTATTCTTCAAAGTCTAATGTTGAGTGTTTCTTTTTGTAGAAACACTCTTTTTGATCTTCCATTGTAGATCTTATGAAGTAGATTTAGAAGATGAAATTGGATGTTAGAAACAAACCACAAATGGTTATCAATACTTGTTTCTGTGCAACATTAATTCTGGCTTAAAATACACCCTCACATGTCAGTCCAGTGACTGGGGGGGCTGAACTTTTCACTGCTGAGGCAAGTTGCCTTTTTCTGATAATCATGTTATAAAATTACAAAAAATGAAAAAAATCCTGACACTAAAAAGCACTCAATTTAATAATCACAAAATACTTATATTTTTAATTAGGTTTTTAAAGATAAGCTAAAAAAATTGCAGTTTCTTCTTTATATTTTCCTCCTAACCAGGAATATGAAATTAGTTGTTTGAGTGGGCCACCACTTTTCATTTCTGAGAACAACATGACCAATTTGTTGCTATGACAACCTAACACTGGTCAGAATTTAATTGTTGGATATGGGTAGTAGGAAGAGAAAGATAAGTGAAAGGCCTTGACTCATTCTCGGAGAAGCGTTGGTGAAGAAGTCAGAAAGGGAAGGTCATCCTACCCCGAGCGGAAAACACAGAGCAGCGCATTCAGAACATCAGAGTGAAAATGGCAAAAGCCACAGGAAGACGTCCTAGAGGCATGAGAAGGGGAAGAAAGATATGCAGACAAGGACTATGATTCATCTGATAGGAAACAATGCATGATACAAGGTAACAGAACCAACATATACCAAGTGCTAAAAGATCCCTTTAGTTAAAATATCCTCCAAATGTAAAGATAATAGGTTTTCAGAAGTATTAAAGGTGAACAAATTTGTTACTTATACAGTTGTGCTGCAATACATGAACATGTGGGCTATTTAGTTCAAGAAATGCGCATGTGGGCTGTTCAGTTGAAGAAATGCGCATGTGGGCTGTTCAGTTGAAGAAGTGCACATGGCTGGGCGGTGGTGTCAAACGCCCTTAATCCCAGCATTCATGAGGCAGAGGTAGGTGGATCTCTGAATTCCAGGCCAGCCTGGTCTACAGAGTGAGTTCCAGGACAGCCAAGGCTACACAGAGAAACCCTGTCTCAAAAAGCCAAAACAAACCAAAAATGAAAAAGAATGAAAAAAAAAAAAGAAAGAAAGAAATGCACACGGGGGCTGTTTAGTTGAAAAGGGATGGTACCCGCAGGAAACTTGGACCTCAGAGCGAGCAGAGGAGCATGGGAAGTAAATTGGGTGATAAATACACAGAAATCAAAACTTTCCTTATTTCTTTGACAGACATTTGACCATTTAAAATAAAACCAGAGGAAATATTATAATAAACACAGCACAAGAAAAGGTCAAAAGTGTTTGCTTCTCTAACTTTTGTGTGGCTGTGACTAGAAGACCTGAGGGAGGGTTTTAAAGGATGGAGCACTTGCTGTAGCTCACAGTTTCAATCCGCCATGGGGAGAGAGAGAGCAGGCAGAGCAGAGAGCCTCACCTTAGGCCAGCAGAGGCAAGGGAACCCAGCGACAGCTAAGCAAGGCGGCACCCTGAGGGATGTGCCTGCACCGCCCTGATTTCTCACCAGGGTCCCACCCTTTCTACTTTCATTATCTTTAATAATGTCAACATTTTATGAATCCATTTAGAGGTTAATCCAAACAATAGGTCAGGGCCTTTGTGATGTAATTGTTTCTAGAAATACCCTCACAGACACACCCAGAGCTGTACTTCACTGAACTCCTGGGTAATTCTTTTTCTTTTTAAATTAATTATTATCTTTTACATCCAGACTGCAGTTTCCCCTTCCTCTCCTCCTTCTAGCACCCTACCCACCTTCTACCTGCCCCCATCCACTTGTCTCCTGTTCCTCTTCGGGGCAGGGGCTCCCATGGATATCAATCAAACATGATATGTCAAGTTGCAGTAAGACTAGGCACCTCCTTTCATGTTAAAGATGGATTAGGCTACCCAGTAGAAGGAAAAGGGTCCCCAAAGCAGGCAAGAGTCAGAGACAGTATCTGCTCCCACTGTTAGGAGTCCCACAAGAAGACTCAGCTACTCAACTATAATACATGCAGAGGGCTTAGGTCAGTCCCATGCAGGCTCTCCGGGTTAATTCCTAATCCTAAAAAGTTGACAATCAAGATTACTGTCACCCTTTTGTAGCTCTTTAGACTATGTAGGAAGAGGCATATCACTTTAAAATAGCTTGAAGTAAGTTAGAGAAATATAAATCAACTAGAGACAAAATGTTAGGAAAAGACACAATAATGAACAACAAGGTTATGGAAAGATGAGTAAAGTGCCCATTTATATAATCAGAAATAGAAAACAACCAACTCTGCTGAAGGAAATGTGGAATATTAGTTAAAGAAGTGTTACATTCTTTTATGCTGTGGAATATTTGTTCAATGATGCAAAGATTTGTTGTATTCTTTTATGTTGCATTTGTTTAACTCTGTGAAGCTGTGTTACTTTGCCTGTCTAAAACACCTGATTGGTCTAATAAAGAACTGAATGGCCAATAGCTAGGCAGAAGAGGGATAGGTGAGGCTGCCAGGTAGAAAGAATAAATAGAAGAGAAAAGAGAGAGGAATGAGAAAAGGAGGAGAGGAGGATGCCAGGGGCCAGCCACCCAGCCACACAACCAGCCATGGAGTAAGAAGTAAATAAAGATATATAGACTAGAGAAAGGTAAAAGCCCAGAGGCAAAAGGTAGATGGAATAATTTAAGTTAAGAAAGCTGGCTAGAAACAAGCCAGGCTAAAGCCAGGCATTCATAAGTAAGAATAAGTCTCTGTGTATTTATTTGAGAGCTGGGTGGTGGGCCTCCAAAGAGCAAAGAGTGAAAACAAAAACAAAAACAAAACCCTGCAAGAAACATGGTCCTTGCCTGTTTTCCCTGATTCCTGCCTGTGTTTATGTGAACAAGCTACTATCCCATAGTCCCATCACCATGGAGCCGCTCAGCCATGCCTTCTGCACTATGATGGACTGGGATCCTTTGAGACCATGAGCCAAAACAAAGCTTTCCTTCCTCAAGTCATTTCTGCCAGGTGTTTTGGTCACAGCAACATAAAAGAAACCACTACAAAGCTGCTGGGAACATTCATGTGTAAATCATTTTTTTTAAAACAAGTGTTTTCATTTCTTTCAAGTGGACACCTAAGGAATGAAATGGTTGGGTTATATGGTAAGTGCTTTTGTATTTTTTCATATACTTATATAGAAACTATTTCCTAATTATTTTACTGTGTTTTATAAAAATATACATTTCCTTGATCATATCCTTTCACATGTGTGCTGATCATTCATGTCTTCGTGATGGACCTGCTTAACTCTTCTGCCTTCCTTAGGTGGCTTACATCATGCCTTCCTTTGATGTAAGAGTTTGTGTACATTCTGCTCATAAGCCCTTTGTCAGATACGTATTCTTTCAGTCTGGGTCTGGCCTTTTACTTTCATACTAGTATCTTTTGAAGATCAGATTGCCCTTCTAACTTCTACAAATCTTTTTGTTGGTGTTGTCTTCCCTATGCTTTCTTCTCAGTGCTTTATAGTTTTAGATTTTGGTTTTAAGTGAGTTAATTTTTTAATATGATGTAGGGTAAAGACTAAGATTCTAACCCCTCTGATATCCAGCTGTTCCTGCACCACTCACTAGCCAGCTGTTCTGCACCATACATTAGAAGACCATCCTTCCCTTTGTTTAATAAAGTCAGTTGACTGTGTATGCATGAGTCTTTGTGATTTCTCTAGGTTGTTGTGTTGGTCGAAATGTTTATACTTACAATAATTTTACTCTGTCTTTATTACTACAGATTTATAGTAAGTTGGAAGTCAAGTACTCTTCAGCCTCTAACTTGAATTTTCAAAAATATTTTGTCTATTTTCTGATTTACATTTTAAAATAATTATAGACTCAATCTGTTAATCTTTGTAAGAAAATCTTGTTTGAATTTTGAATTTAATTTATATTGGCTCTACAGGTAAATTTAATCAAATCTGTTTCTAAATATCCAATGATGTTTTCTATTTTAAGAAACATTAGATTTAAAATTTTAATTCCAAGTTTTATTTACTTGGAGACAGATATACAATTATTTATTAGATACTGATTGCTATTCTATGATCTTGTGAGATGAATAAGCTAGTTCCACTAATTCTTGTGTATCCCCAAGGGTCATATCATCTGTAACTAAGGGCAGTTTGGTTCTTACTTTTCTAATATGTATGCATATTAGACTTATTACTTAATTATTTAAAATATTTTTATACAGGCTGGGACATTTAGCACAGTACTGACTAGGAGTAGTAAAGAAGAGTGTCCCTTTCTTCCTTTTAATTTTAAAATGAACATTTTTACTTTTCACTATTACATGTGAGTGGATCCGTACTTTAAATAACAGGTTTGTTTTTATGAATAAAGTCATCTTGCTACTTAGTGAGCATAAAATAGCAAGTGGTGTGAGTTCTAAGATCCATTTAGGTTCCGTTCTGTAATCTGTACTATGTGGTCAAACGTCAAGTGTAGTGCTTCCTTTTCATATTTAAAAAAGTTTGATATTTGATGAATTTTTATTAGTACAAAATTGTACATGTTGATTAAAGAAGGGATTCTGACTTCTCAGCCAAATACATTGGACTAAAGACATAAGATCCACTTTTGATGTATCACTAGAGTTGTTTATCTCTTGAGTGACACCCAGAGCAAAGAATTAGAACCCTGATCTATCACCCTGTGTGTCTTATCTCTTCACACTCAAGGGCGCTTAAGTTTTGGAGTTTGTCTAAGGTCTGCAGGAGGAAACTCAACTCTCCAGAAACATCTTTATACAGCTGAGCATCTAATAAAACACATGGGCACTGTGTTTATAATTCATTGTAAGCAAACTCCTATTGGAGCAACACAGTCACTCTTCTGTTCATGCTACATGAAAGAATCTAATTAATACATATAAAATTAGAATAAAGAAGGAATTAGTAATTGCAGACTCTCTCCTCAACCATTGCTGGTGTATCCACTTCCTGTCCTTCCTCTGTCCTTTCTCAGAAGATGAAGTGCCCCAAGATGAAAGGCATTTTTATCTGCCCTTCTGCTTCCTGTGTTGTGATGATATTACACTGTCTGAGTAAAAACACGAAGAGAAACAAACAAACAACAAACACACAAACAAGTATTAGCACAGGAAGCATGTGAAACAAAACTGGTCCTTGTCAATCAGAACAGAACTTCTATGAAGATAAGAATGCAGTGTTGGCCTTCAAACTTACTATAAATCTGGAAGAGCAGACACATACTGCTGTCATGTATTCGACCATTGTTCTAGTTTTATTTCTGTGGCTATCATGAAATACTCCGAAAAAAAGCAACATAGGGGAGAAAGGGTTTATTTCCGCTCATGATTCCAGTCTACAGTTCATCATTATGCAAAAGCCAAACAGAACTTCAGCTAGCTGCAAGACATCCATGGTCAAGAGAAAGAGGAATAAATACATACATGGATACTTGCTTACTTGCTTGTTTGTGCTGGTTTCTTTCCACTATTACACAGTTCAGGATACCCTACCTAAGAATTGGTGCCACCCACAGTGGGCTTGATCTTTCCACATTCATTAACCTAACACAACACACCCATAGGCCAACACAATGTAGACAATTCCTCATTGAGAGTCTTTTCCCAGGATTCTGGGCTGTAAGGAGTTGATGATGAAAGCCAGCCACCACACTGTCACATCCTGTGGCACCACAACCTGTCACATCCTGTGACTTCCAAAAGATTTAGTATGTTGGTTCTTTATCAGAGAGAATGGAGACCCTTCTCACATTTTTACCTTCGGGAATAGTTTTGCCAAACTGTGCTGGTAAATGTTTAACCACAGATCCCCAAACAAAGAGAAAGCCATGATGAATGTACAATGCTGGCAATTTCTGTAATGAGGGTACTTTTATCATAGATGATGTAAGTAAGCTACCAGTGTGATGTCACTGAACAGATGAGAAGACAGACAGGATAATCAGCATTACACAGCATTTCTACCATACAGAGACAACAGCACATGGAGATAATAGCAAGTTGAGATAAAATTAAAAATGATGATTTTTGCACGTTTATTACCTTTTAAAATATTGGAAGTATCATGGTAATGATCTTATTGTTTGCAAAGACTGATTATTCATGTAGAATATTTAATTGGTTTTGTGTTGATGGCTTCTGCTTCTCATTTTCACGAGTCAGCTGCTCTGGTTCAACAGGGTTTTTATGCAGTATCTTGCTTGCCTTCAAATTTTGTGGTTTCATTCATCTATTTGGTTCTGATTTATTTCTGACATTAATGCCTGAGTTATTTTTAAAGCTAATATTCTTATAGTGAAACATTTACAAAACAAGATTTTTATATCCAAACATCATTCTAAGCAGATTAAATGCCACTTGGTCACATTATTTTTTATAATCCTAAACCATATTTTCTATGGATTGATTTTTCTGAATCAGTTTATTTACTAAGATAACTTTAAAGTATATCAAGATTTTATTTCATAATACATGACAATTTTCTACCCATTATATAAAGAAACGGCTTATTACTAGCCCTGATCGATGTAGCTTTGAGTTTCCTCATTATTTTATGCAAGAGAACTTTGGTGCAATATTCTATACACCACATTAAAAATGTCTTTTAAAATATTTTATTTTCTGTGTATGCATGTTTTGCCTGCATCTATATCTCTGCATCATGTGCACACAGTGCCCAAGGAGGCCAGGAGAGGGCATGGGAACCTCTGGAACAGGAGTTGTTGCTGGTTGTAGGCCATCGCATGCCTGCAGAAGATGGAACTGGGGTGCTTGGCAAGAGCAGCCGGGGCTCTTAATCATTGTGCCATTTCTTCAGCCTCTACAATGCCTTATTTTATGAGAGACATGAACAACAATATAAAAAAAAAAGTTTTGTTGAATTTGTCATATGGCGTGTGATTCTTTCATACCTTCCCATCTTCACTCTATCCCATAGTTACAAATAATACAGAAATATGGTTTTCTAGCAGTGTTTATACTTTTCTAAACCATTCACCAAGGGCATGAAGAATGTTATAGTAAAGGGATCCATTTCCAGCAAACGGACAGGCGATTTGATATTGGCGTTAGTTTCAAGGGATTTCAGTATATCAAGCACATAAATGCTCACAATAAACCTATGAACAAGGTGAAATTCCTTTATTTTATTAGTGAGGAAATTGATGCTTAGAAGAAATTGTGCGAGTTTTTAAAATTGGAGTTGGAATGTGAGAGAAATGGAATTTCATGCTTACTCTGTTGACTGCCCAGCATCACTAATGGCCAAGGCTAAAACTTTTTGACTAGGGAAGAGAAAGATAAAAGAAGCAGCAGGAAGTGAAAGCACTTATAGGAAACCTGATGGGAGGTAAGTGACTTTGAGAGGGCAAAAGGTTTCTGGTATAAGATATGAAACAAATCCAGAGCCCAGAATTTATAACATGAGCAGTAGAGAGGGGAAGAGTTCTTGACTTCCCAAGACAGAAAAGTTAAGACAGTTTTTGAATTGAAGGAAGAGTTATAGAGAGCTTGGGCAGATAATTAAGACATAGGATCATTAGGGAAGCTTGCTGACAAGGGGCCTCCCACATATTCCATTTTAGATTGGAGTAGAAGGGATAACAGAGATTCTGGTAGATTTGAGGACCCAAGAGCGAGAAGTTATATTTCCTTCTTCCTTATTAGAATTCTAGGAGGTGAAAGTCTTGTAAACTGCTCTATGTCAATGCCAGGCAGCTACTTGAAGGAAATACAGTAGCAGTAGCTGTAGGCAGAGAGCCAGACTAAGCTAGCTTCCAATGCCTCCACACTCCAAGGTTCCTGAGGACTCAAGACTACTTTGGGAAAGGCTCCTGTTTCCATATTTTCTATGGGAGGAGGCTAATGGCTGATTAGAAGTAAAGAGCTACTTTCTGTTGGCAAAGCACTGATAATTTTATAGAGAGTTTAGGCACATGGACCCAGAAGGAAGAGACATGATGAGATATAGCTTCTTCAGATTCAACATAGAGTAGTGTCAATACCAAAGACCAGGGGGGTCATGTCTCCCTGGAAAAGACCACTGGGCTGGAGGGAGAACAAGAGGAAGAGGGAGAGGGAGAGGGAGAGGGAGAGGGAGAGGGAGAGGGAGAGGGAGAGGGAGAGGGAGAGGGAGAGGGAGAGAGAGAGAGAGAGAGAGAGAGAGAGAGAGAGAGAGAGAGAGAGAGAGAGAGAAACAAACAAAACCCTCAAAAGGTGGAGAACCATGAAAACACTTTAAATTCTTGGTCTGGGTAGACAAATTCTACAGAATTGCTAATTCAATCATTGACCTTAGGTTAGCAATCAAAATGGATGGTTAAAATCATGCTGTATGTTTTCTGAGTTTTGCAATTATGAAATATATATCTGCTCTGTTTTCTTGGCTTCTGCATGTTTCTTAAACATGAGAAATAGATCATACATATTTGGAATGTCTCCTTCCTGTTTATGGAAAAGGTATCTTGTTTTTTCTTGGTTTTCTCCTCTTGCAAAAAAATTTATTCTTGAGAAATCTTCCCTCTCTCTGGCTCCCATTTTACCTGTCCTAGGAACACTTGTATGTTCAGAGTAGGGCCAGGGGTTCATTTATTCTGAATACTTCAATGGAGTATGCACTATGTGCCAGACACCATGCTAATGGATGACGGTGGCCACAAACGCCATAGTCCCTGCTCTGAAGGGATAGACAATGAGGGTTAAGGAAACATCATTACAATTCAGAGGGATAAGAGTGAGGGTACAAAGAAATAGAACGTCCATGAGAGATAGCCACAAAGGGCCAGGAAGCAAGGCGGGCTCTCAAGAGCTAACACTTGTGCTAAATTAAGAAGGGTAACTGGAAATTCTTAAAATGACTAAAGGAAGAAATATGGACATTTGTAAAGACTTAGGAGGGTGTCAAGGTAGGAGAGAAAGGCTAAGGTGGAGTCATGAAGATTTGTCTACAGGACTCTTAAGAAACTGCATTCCTACACCCCCTTTGGAGAGTATTTAACAACAACACAAAAGAGAATAACATGAACAGATTATCTAAAACGAGCTCTTGGGCTACTGTGTGGAAGACAGTTTAGAGAATAGGACTGAAGGGAAATGGTCCCTGTGTTTAAATAATAATGGACCAGACTGAAAGTTAGCTGCTTACCGAAGAGAAAGTACTTGCTACAGAAAGAGAAGACACTAAAACAATTAGTTTATCTATCAGGATTTACATGAATAGCTTTTCTTGATTGCATTCACTGATCCAGAGCTGTGAAGTTGTAATGTGAAGGCTGAAGAACACAGTGATGCGAGAAGAAAAGAGAACCTGAAGTAAGGATGCACAGTCTTAGGGAAGGACACCGGCAGACTCAGGGAAGGTACCTGGGGGCCACTGTCCTGCTCCAGGGGCCTATGCCCACCATGTCCTTCCCAGCAAGTCTCAGTACCACACCCTCTGTCCAGCAGTCTCCTGGCATGAATCACAAAACACAGGCTTTGCCTGAGAGACTCAGCTCATAAGAAAGAATTTTTCTTCTTTATCAGATATATATTTATTTATATAGCTATATATAAATGTATTTTTAAATGATTGTTATTAGTTCTATGAGAGTTTAATATATGTTTTGATCATTTTTACTCCCTCAACTCTTTCTAGATCCACCCTTTCCTACCAACATGATCCACTTATACCATTCTCGAACGTATCCTCAAAAGCTCCATATCATACTAGAGAGAGACACCTACTCATCCATGTTGAAAGGGGTGGAAACAGTGAAAATATACTGTGCAAACATGAAATTCTCAAAAAATTAAAAAATGTGAATTAAAATATGTTAAAAATGGATCATTAAGTTCTGGCAAAACCAAGTAAGCGTGACCAGAAACTAGATGTATGTTAGAAAATATTTTAACTTCCAAATATTTTAGACACATACATATGTTTATTATTTTAAAAGAAAAACGTAGCTGCTAAGTGAAGAAAAGCAGCAGGTCTCCTCTAACACCAAACTCCTCAGAAAAAAAAGAGTAACCATTAATCTGAGGAGGGAATATTGAGACACACTAATCAATGTCCGTATGTGCTGCTGGCTATTTCTATTAAACATCTGGAGAACGGGCAATGTTATGATATTTATCCCGGAATTGAGGAAAGACAAGATGGAAATCTTTCCGTGTGTTCACACAAGGTTAGCATAAACCTAATGTTAAAATCTGGTGGAAATAATGAAACAGGCAACAGGGTAACTTCAAATACATGGAGACTGAAAATCCAAGTGGAATAGGAAGTAAACGGACTCAGAAGCAGAAGGCAGGAATGGCGTGCTAAGATTATAAGGTCTGTTTCAGCACTGCAAGGAGAGTTAAGCTTTGGAAATTTACTCATGCAATATGCTAATAAACATCAAAGGAAAAACAATAAAGCATCAGTCACATAGATACCAAAAAAGGGGGGGAGGGGGCATTTCCCATAATGCAGTGCCCATGTCTGCATTTTGAGTTTGGCTTTAGACTGTGTGTGGTGGTTCCATTTTTGTTGAGCTGCATTTATGACTCTCTCCCTCCCTCTCTTAAACACAACCCATTCCGTCTGTACAATGTTACACGTATGTATGTTTTCAGGGCTGACCATTTGGCACTGGGCAATCCACTGGTATGCTCTTCCCCAGAGACCACCTCCCTTGCTCCCAGCTTCCCTCAGTTGCTTATGGTTCTTTGTGTAGGGTTGAACTATTATTTTATTAGCATATTTATGAAATCCTTAAAGCCCATTATCTACTTTAGAAAGATTTTTTCAGAGAACCGATTTCTTTCAGATGCATGCAGGTTTTATACTGCACGGATTTGACTGGAGCGAAAAACCTGAGCACTCTATTCAAAAGAGTTTTCACAATGGTGTCATTTACTAGTCAGTCTGGAAATTGAGAGATATGAAAGAAATGGCAAAACTTGAATCAAGTCTAGGGACTTTCCATGTGGGCGATTCTCTGCTGAAAGCACATCCTTAAAGAACCAGGCTTCCCGAGTCCAGATTTGGCTCTGGATTTCTCCCTGGGAAGATAAAGGTCAACCTTCAGAAGATTTCTGGGAGAGGAGATACTAAAAGCAAGAGCAAATTAAGCATGCTCCCCAGGAACAAACAGCAGCTTCTCAGACACACAGAAGGGGACCAGATAGACGGAGTGTTGGCTGGCCTTCTGGTAGTACTAGGAAATTCTCAGCCTCTGCCAGCATGGTAATTTAGTGAGAATAAGTGGAAACTGCAAGCCGTGCTGTTTTGCTTGATTGCACCATGATTGCTTTTATGCCATTGATATCAAACTGAGCATAATTAGAGACTATTCTAACTCATAACAAATAATGTGCTTTGTTTTTACGTGACTGAATAGCATCCTACAGAAGCAACAGGGGTTCCTCCTGTCCATCAAAGGAATGCCCGTTCTTTCTCATATGATCTATAGATAGTGTTGGTGAACTTGTTTATTCCACAGTGCAAAACTGGGTTGATGTATGCACATTGACTGCATCGCAAACTTACCTAACTGATGGACTTAAAATATATTGCAGAAGCTGGGTGGTGGAAGCACACGCCTTTCTTCTCAGCACCCAGGAATCAGAGGCAGGCGGATCCCTATGAGTTTGAGGTCAGCCTGGTCTACAAAGTGAGCTCCAAGACAGCCAGGGATGTACACAGAGAAACCCTTTCTCCAAAAACCAAAGCCAAGCCAAACCAAACCAAACCAAACCAAACAAACAAAAAAAAAAAAAAAAAGAAAGAAAGAAAAAGAAGAGAGAGAGAGAGAGAGAGAGAGAGAGAGAGAGAGAGAGAGAGAGAGAGAATAGACGCACATAAAAAATCCATTGCAGAGAACTAAACAGCAATGAAGTCTATTCTATTCTACGGCACAGACAATATGGAATCTTCCCAGTATAACTAATTTTTAAAAAGAAACCTTTGTAACCAGAAGAGACTAAATAATGCATGGAATTCAAGGCAGCAAAATCAAGCTAACAATAGGATAAAAGATATTTTGAATGTGTTTAATGCAGTCATGATTGGACATGTGAGATATTTTTCATTTATTTACCCTAATCAGTGATATAGGGAATTGAGAGCTTATTGTTCCGAGGTGTGGCTATGACAAACCAGTTCCAGAGCTTCCCAAATACATACTTCCTCCACAGTCTTCCCCTAAATCCTTAATAGAACTCAAGCCTGCCTAAGATTCTGTACTGCTAAGATTTTTCTCAATCTCCCTGTGACAGTTTACACATCTACAAAATGATATTCATCCTGGCATTTATAGGTTTCACAATGTAGCAGACATTATTTGTATGCTATATGTTTGTGGACTCAGTCCTAGAAACATCCCTGTAAAGCAGGCAGATGATTGCTCTTATTGAAGATGAGGAATGGATTCGGAGAGTGGGTATATGTCTTGCTAAGGTCAAAACTGTAATAGGTGTGCTGGGAAAAAGACTCAGTTGGTCAAGTGTTTGTGCAATCATTAAGAATTGAGTTTGAATTCCCAACATCCATGTAAAAGTGGGACATGGGGTGTGCAACTGTAATCCTTACACTCTAATCCTAGGCGAAGGTGGACCCTAGAGCTCCTTGGCCTGCTAACCTAACCAAATTGATGGGCTCTAGGTTCAGTGAGAGACTCTATATCCAAAAACAAGGTGGAGAACAGTAGTTGAGGAAGATATCTTATGTCAACCTCTGGCCTCCACACGTGTGTATACTTGGGCATGTGCACACACATACATACATACATGCATACATATATACATACAAACAGAAACACACCCCCCGCCCCGTAATACGTAACAGAGCAGGGTTGAAATCGCAAAATCTGGCTCTCTAAAATGGTATTAAGAGTGCTTTCCTCAAAGACCTGCTGAGAGAGTTAAATAGGATCCCAATGGGAAGGTCCTAGACTCAACAGAGAGTCCTACCAACTGGGTTTTACAGAAATATCCCGCCTAGATTTCTGCTTGGTGATTTTTCTGTGCTTTGTGTACACACCCGCTTCTGATCACTGGCTCTTTTGGTTCCCTTGCCCATGTCACATCACTGGCTATGGGCCTTTGACGTAAAGCAGAGACACCCAGGAGCCATCTCTTACACACATCACTCCTGGGTGTCTCTTTGGATAGCAAACATCACCCTTTTAGATTCTCAGTCAGTGTCCTGTTTTCCAACTGTCCTTTTTAAGTCAGTCCAAAAGTCCTTCCAGAAATAAGATGAGTGAAAATAAACATACATTGTCAGTTTCTTTTTGTATCAGCAGCTACCACTCTCATTATGTAGACAGTGGAAGGGAGCTTTGGTGTGGTGAGGTAGCACTGTTCATGGAGGGAGGTAGTCCATGTCAGGACAAGGATTCAGCCTCTGGCAGCTCTGCAGGTGAGCTTTATGAGTTCCTGTATCATAGGTATGTGTCCTTCAGAGGCATTGTGGAACTTAACCCCACCCCTCTGCCTCTGCTTCCTGTCTTGTGATGTTGGCACTTCCTCTGATAGTCTGTCAATCATTTAGGTGGCTGTCAGGGATCTCTTGGACCTTCCTACTTGCTGTCATGCTTTCCAGAAGCCCAAACCAGGGGAGGGCTCCCTGGTCCTCCACTCAGACCTCTAGACCCCTGAGTCAACCCTCTCTTCATTTCCCATGCAGCTGCGTCAGACACTTTTGTTGTAGTATTTGAGAACGAAAACCACAGTCCATGTCAGCTCTTCTCTCTGAATTACATTGCTTGGGGACAAGGTCTTAGGAAAGGGGAGGGGGATCTGGCAAGACTCTCTTGTGTTCTCTAACCAGCTGAGGAGGAGAAGGGCACTGAGCGATGGAGCAGGTAGTCAGAGAGAATAGGCAGATACCTCAGGCCACAGGGCACAGGAGCAGGAAGCAGGCTTAGTCAATAGCTCTGGGACTTGAGCATCAATTAGAAAGGTCTCCTCCAGCCATCTGTTTGTAGCAAAGGTTTTCCAAAGAAGACATGGGATGCACAATAAATGATAATTTGGGATGGGGTGTTGTTGGTTTTTTTTTTTCTCTTTTGGGCCCACCACCCAGCTCCCAAATAAAATCACATACGGAGGCTTATTCTTATTTATGAATGTTGAGCTTTAGCTTGCCTTATTTCTTGCCATCTTTCCTTAATTTATCCCATCTATCTTTTGCCTCTGGGCTTTTCACATTCTCTTACTTCTGTAAATCTTACTCTGTGGCTGGCTGTGTAGCTGGGTGGCTGGCCCCTGAGTCCTCCTCCTTCTCTGGCTGGTTCTTCTCCTCATTCCTCCATCTCTTTTTTTTCCCCAGATTTCTCCTTCTATATATTCTCTCTGCCTACCAGCCCCACCTATCCTTTCTCCTGCCTTGCTATTGGCCATTCAGATCTTTATCAGACCATCAGGTGTTTTAGACAGGCACAGTAACACAGCTTCACAGAGTTAAACAAATGCAACATAAACAAAAGTAACACATCTTAAAATAATAGTCCCCAACAGTGGGGGTATATTTAGGGTGTGATCCTCAATAGAAATAGAACTTCCCACTTCTGAGGGCACTTGGGAGAATAGTCACAGAACGACTGGGTGACACTTTCACTGAATTTAATAGACAGAAGCCAGAGATGATAGATGCCTAACACATGAAGGGGACTCATATGGTCAAAAACTGAGCTGTATCTTTCGGTTATAAATGTCTTTGATGTTTTGATGGATTTTCATGTAGGTAATAATCCTGTTTATACATAGGTAGAATCAAGAGATTCTGGTGTGCTATTGTACAATAGGGTGACTATGGGGAGCAATAATGTACTGTAAATTTCAAGAAGCTAGGAGAAATGATGCGGAAAGATTTTTCCATAGATAAATGACAAATATTTAAGGAGATAAACATATTTAATTTGCATTAGTCATTTTGCAATATGCACTTGCACCAAAATATCACACAGGAGCCTATTAATATGTATAATTTTTATGTTTACATATATTGTTTAAAAAATATGCTATTTGAAAACAAAACAATCTGCTTATAATGATCTCAACCTGAAATTGAATTTCTTTAAGCAAATCAGCATGAAGTCTTTTTTTGGTATTAGATGCTGTGCATGAGTCAGATTTTAAAGTTTAAGTTAAAATGTTTTCCATAACAAAGCTCTTCATATATAAATAAGTATAGAATAATACATAGGCTTGTATCATCACCCAGGTTTGACTTATGTTGACATTTTTCCCATGCTTTGTTTAGATATCTCTCTCTTTACAAAATAAAACTCTACAAGCTGGGTGAGGCAGGCCAAATGCCCACCATGCATGCTGTGCCTGCATGCCCATCACTACATGTCTACTGCTTAGAACAATCTAGTGAACTTGGGTGGGTCCTCTCTGCCCATTTCCCTTTTTTCTTTTGAGATGAAATCTGTTTCTCAAAACATCCTCATGGACTTCTGTCTTAGTTAGGGTTACTATTGATGTGGAAACACCATGACCAACAACAAACCTGGTGAGAAAAAGGATTATTTGGCTTACATGTCCATATCATATTCCACCATTGAAGTACATTTTATTTTTCCTGATTACAGATACTAAGGGAAGGACAGAAGCTAAATGGTCTGGACAGCAGATGAGATATCCTCATTCTGTAAGCAGGGAGGAGAAAGTATCAGTAGGTTCTTACTTTGAGACTTTAAGCTTAAGGAACAGGTTGGAAAATCAGAATTCATTTCAGGATCTGTGATGAGTAGACTGTCACTCCCCTAATGTGCCAACCAGTCCCACAAACAATCCCTTATGTCACAAGGAAACAGACACTGATTTTAAAGCCTTTATCTAATATTTGAATTTATGTTAACTGGTAAGCTCTTTTGGGAAAACATTCATACACACACACACACACACACACACACACACACACACACACACACAGGCTTCTGAGCACAACATGGCCATTACTGTCTTTATCAGAGAATCTGTGATTACCTATGAGAGACTCTCTACAATGTCTGGTCTGGTCCTTGACATTCCCTCAAAGAAGGAATATAGGGATTTGGGAGGATCTTTAGTCTCTTAGCTGACATTGTAGCTGCTTTCTTTCTCCTGAGTCCCACCTTGAGCTATCTGTAATTCTGCTGCACACGGTTTCAAAAGGTGCTGGATGAGAGTGTACAGGAGACGGAAGGCTAACAGAAAGGGGGTGGTCTCCTTGTATGCAGTCTTCAGGAGGTCAATACCCATGCCCGGGTAGAACTTCTTGGTGATGCAGCTTTCTTGGAATCATCCAGGGCCCTGTAAGTAATCCATTCCCTGTGCCCCTGGAAGTAAGCCCAATAAACCTGTTTCGTTCATCAAGTTGATTTGGTATCCTCTCTGGGATAAATAGACATTTGTTCTTGTCTTCCCAGAAAAAAATTAGGTGATACATCCTGAATGCCATCAGTCATTCTCTATAATACTCTGCTACCTCAAAAGTAGTTCTTACAGCGATTACAAGGACATCGCCATAGTAATAACTGTAAGTGGCAGTGCTAAGAGAGCTTTGTCCTCCCTGCCAAACCACTTCAAATAACTGCATAGCCACATGTGATCCTTAATGCACATGTGCACCTTCAAGAATTCCTTTCTTTGCAGCTAAATCACTCCATGTCTTCATATATATTATATATATGTTATTATATGATATATATATTATATATATGCTATTATTACTAATGTTAGTGCTGCTGGTTCTGTTAGAGCTGACCGTATTTGGCTTTGCTGAGAGAGTTGTCACCTTGCTAAGTATTTTCCTTATAGTACTTCATTTTACCCTTACAATAGTCCCAGGAGACAGGTACCACATTTCCTACTTTCAATGCTCATCTTCTTCCCACTTCCTATGAAGTCACAAAGCTACTAAATTGTAAAATCAGAGTTGAGGCAAGGATCTGCCAGACAACAGGCAGGACTGGCTTTCAGGTTCGGTTCACCCTGCAGCCATAGCACATGCCTCAGCATAGTGCCATGTGGGTACCTGCTCATAGTGAGCATCCTTTGACCTACTCTGCATATAGTGAGCATCCTTTGAATTATTACCATCCCCAGTTGCAGGCGTGAAGGTGGCTGTACATTACCAACTCAATTAACAAAAGCCGCACATACTGATACTGATATCCTCAGATGTTAACTTTTGGATGTTCCTGTCAAGAAAAGCATGGACCTTTAAAAGGAGTACTAAGGATGTTTTGTCATAGTTTGTTCTCTGTTGCTGTGATAAACACCATGACCAAAAGCAACCCGGGGAGGGAAGAGTTCATTTCATCTTGCAGTTAGGGTCCATCATCAAGGCAGGAGCTCACAGCAGGAACTAGATAGGAAATCTGCTCAGTAGTGTCCTTCCTCTTGCTTGCTCAGATACCTTTCTTCTACAGCTCAAGCCCACATGCTTTGGATGGTGCTACCTACAGTGGCCTGGGCCCTTCAACCTCAATTATCAATCAAGAAAATGTCCCACAGACATGCCCACAGGCCAAAATGATGGAGGTAATTACTCTACTGAAGTTCCCTCTTCTCAGATGTATCAAATTGACAACATAAACCATGACATCTCCTACTGGAATACCTGGATTATTCATGCAAACCTTTTTATTGGCATTTTAAACCTTAGTATTAGTTGTTAACAGACAATCTAGGGCCATCCAATAGTTGAAGATAACTTCTAAAATGAACTACAATGTCATTATTAACAAACTAAGAAGAGAGACAGTGTAAATGCAAAAGAAACTGCTAAGAATACAGTTGACGATAATTCCAGAAAGATAAAGATAATATATGTGTGAAACAAGAACAATATGCAGCTGGACATAGTGGCACATGCTTTTAATCCCAGCACTTGGGAGGCAGATGCAGTCAGATCTCTGTGAGTTCGAGGCCAGCCTTGTCCACATAGTGAGTTCCAGGACAGGCAGGGATACATAGTAAGACCCTGTCTTGGAAAAAAATAAAATAAAAGAACACTGAAAAAAAGCTCCAAAAGTAAAGGAAAGAAGGAAGGAAAAATAGGGAACAAGAAAATACTGCCTAGAACTTAAAGATACAAAAAATGAAGATTTTAAACTTTGGGAGAGGGATTGGAAGATAATGATGACATGTTCAGAAAATAAAAGATACAAGATTCTAAAAACTGAGAAAAGGCAAGCAAATTAGAGAATACATTTAGAAAGTTCAGTATTTAGTTCACAGATTTCCAGAACCAGAGAGCAGAGAAAATGAAATGGAAAAAACATTGTCAAGTTTCCTGGAACTGGGAGATACTCTTGCAGACTGGAAGGTCCACGGAGCATCTAAGACAATTAAGATACTTTTCAGACAGAAAAGGGGTTGAAGTCTTTCAGAGATTTGAAGCGGGCCCCATAAAAATTATTAAGAACCAGAAAAAATCCAAATATCTTGAAAGACTCTTTAGGCTACAAATTGATGTTCTAAACTCTTTAAAATTTTATATCCAAGTGTAAGGAGGGATGGGTGTTCAGAGAGACCTTCTGAGCATCCTTCTAAAGACAATATTGGGGCTAGTTACCTCACCCACTGATGAAGATAAGAAGTGGAGGAAATTCCCTTAGATAATATAGTGAGGTGTTCCCTGGATACCAACAGCACAGGCAGCCTACTGAGCATCCTGCTCACCTGGTAAAGGATTTTGCAGGAAGACTCCAGAGAGAAATTAGACTGATAGATTATCCGACAGCTTTGACCATGTGGAAAATTGAAGTGAAAAGTACTTTACAAAGCTGTTCACAGGTAATGGAAACATAAACACCCCAAACAAATGGAAAATTAGAAGATAATTAAGTCCGAGAAAACAGCGAAGAAGGAGGAAATATGATAGTAATATTTTATTTGACTCTTCGGTAAATTTTATTCATTTCATCATAAAGTGGAAGAACTGACGACCAGTTTCACTAGAAACGTGACTTAATACACTTAAAATGAAAAGATACAATAGGGAAAATGTGGGGAGTCACTAAGAGTTAAATCTTTGATTTCAATGGAACTCAAAAAGACGCTATCAAAGAAAGACAAACAGGAGTGACATAAGGGGGCTGGAAGAGAGCTCGGTGGGTAAAGTGCTTGCTAAACAAGTGTGAGTACCTGAGTTCTGATCCCCAGCACTAGAGTAAAAACCAGGCATGGCAGTGTGTGGTGGCAACCCCAGAGCTTGTGGGGAGGAAGCAGATGGATCCCAGGGGTTGGCTAGACGACAGGTCTATTTGAAACAGTGAGATCGGGCATCTTTAAGAGACCTTGTCTCCAAAAATACGGTGGAGAGTGAATGATGAAGAAATCCAACATTGGTCACTAGCCTCCATATCATATGCATACTCCTGGGCACATGTACCTGTGTATAATTGTTTGCATGCTTGCAAACACACATTCACAATCACACCACACACACAAAATAGTTTTTAAGTTATATATTCATATATATATATGTATATATGAATATATATATGAAGGTAGAAACCAAAAGAAATTGCTACAGCAGTTGAAGTTGTTGCCCTTGGGGAGTGGTGAACAGAGGTGATGAAAATTGAATGAGAACATAGGAAATCAATATGAGATGTGGTTCACACCTCCTTGATCTAGGAATGTTGTGTGTTCTGCCGAAACTGGAGAAGGTTCACTTGCTAGCTTAGAAGAGGGCTGACTGCCTGAGATGCCTCGAAGTGTCTAGGAAGCCCTGCTGGCTTCCAGGGTCAAGATGAGCCAATGGAGATTAGCATGCCCAGCATCAATGGGCGTGTTCTTGAACCAACACTGCTGTGGGGCTGAAGAAAAGAAGGCAGCCAGGAAGAAGAGGGATGGGATTGTAGTCAGATGCCTCAGTCAGTGGTGCTGTTACGGGGAGCTTTGAAGCCAGGAATAGCTTTTCAGACTCATCCCTGGAGATACATGGGCAAATCCCAGGACTCACACTGGTCCTAGGAAGGGATTTTACCCATAGTGAGTTGACTTTTTTGGCTAGGGCAACCCCAAGGGCTGCCACTGGGAGCACAGTGCTGTCACTCCAGGAGACACAGGAATGGATACAAGTTAGGCAGCACGGAGTTTGCTTTGACGTCATCCCTGAATTTTTCTAAGAAAGTTCCCAGATGTCAAATTCTCTCATTTTGCTAAAGAAAGTCAGAGTCAATATTTTTAAGCTGTCTTAACATTTTGGGGGATTTTGGTGTCCTATAACATACTTCTGATCTCATTGGTTTTGCATTATTTCTGGTGAATAGTCTATTTGCTAGCAACTTGGGTTATAACAGATGGCATGAGATGGAAATGTTGCCTCTGCAATTTAAAATCCATTTTCTTTTAGTCCAAAAGTTTATTTTTGAGATATCTGTCTTGCAGTCTCTGCCTATCAAAAATCTGCTTGTGACTTGGGAAAGAAATGGGCTACTCACTAGTCTAATTGAGTTGTAAAGAGGAATTCCAGTCTTCCATTTCATCTTGGCTGAGTACTCCTCTAGACTGAGCAGGCGCCGCCTATTTGTGCTGTATACAGATGTCTCAAGTCAGGAGGGTCCTTCAGGAAGCCACGGATCTGAACTGGCCTGAGAAAACCTGGTCCATTAAAAACAACATAACAAAATCTGGTCCCCTGTTTCCTATTACATTTCATCTGCTTCTTAAGTTCTTAGGCTTTGGCCTTTCCCCCTGAGTTAGAATTGGTCATTCATTTTTTCCGTAGCATTTAACCTCTCCTATTCTTTGGACTTGATTTTGGCATCATACAAAAACTGTTTTGCTCCTGGCCTAAAGGAGCAAATTTCTTCTCTGGTATGTATTTTCATGCATCCTGGTTTGAGTCTTACTATGTTTCATGTTATGTTTGTCGAAACTCTGTCTAATGGTATGCTTTGGGGGAAAGAGTTAGCAAGAACAGAGTGGGGACTTGTGGTTGAATTTCCATGGGGAGCTGGCATCTTCAAGTGGGGAGTTCTACATATGGTGGGTATCTTAAATTTGAAGCTGTCCAATGATTTGATTACTCTTCAATATGCTAATTTCTAATTGATGACTCATACCTACTTTTATCTTAGGATAGGTTATGGGCTCCTTGTGTGGTATCTTTTGAGTGAGAATCTGAGTGTGCAAACAGGTAAAATCACTGACGTTTATGCCCAAGTTGATTCATCATGGTGAGATGGCAGGTGAGGAAAGGCTCTTAGGGAGGGAAGAAATGAGTCCAGGGATTCTCAGATCCAAATGCTTTTGATAAGTATGAAAATCTCAAAGGCCAAAGAGGCAATTTTATCTGCATTTCCAGAGGCAGGAAGACTCTAGTGAGGTATGTCTGGATTGTACTTCCCTGTAGCTTAAATAACAGGCGAAAGCACCCAAGTTTAAGAATCCTTTAACCAGGAAATCAGCATCAGTTAGCTACACAGGCTTCCCACTGCACACTGCTTGGTGTGTTTGTTACTCAAAACACCCACGAGTTTACCTGGGTAAGTCCCTGAAGACTCATCTTTCTGTGTAGTGGTATTTGCTCTGCCCATAACCTTGGGCTATACAGCCCAAAGGAGGTGGTGCTTCCTGCCATTGTAGGTGACCACTAATAGGGAGTTGGAGAAGGGACACATGCCTCTTCTCCCTGCTCCTGCCTGTGAGGTAGATTCACTCCTGGTCAGATCAGAGGACAACTTGAGCTGTCTATTCCATTCTGTATTTGTGAGTGTATTTCCTCAATTATATCTTAATAAATTCTGTTACCGTTTACTAGACTCACGTGGAATGATCATAGTATCTCTGCACAGGGGAAAGAGCCGAGTTCACGGCTCTCACTTTTCCTGGTAATGTGCTTTCTGATCATTATAGAGCATGTGCTCTTACTGTGGGGAGAGGGCATGGTGAGGATGGACAGTAGAGTGCCCTGGGGAAGACAACAGGGCTTCAAAGTATGGGTTTGATTCTCAACTTGTAGGTCTGCTGTTAAGATGTTAAGGCCTCCATGAGGTCTAACGTTTGGTGCCTTCTGTGGGTCTGACTCACTTCTAATACTGAGCTTTGATACAACATATTTATTTCATAAGTGCACATGAAAGGCACAGTGGCAAGCCTGTGGAAGTTGAGAACAGGGGACGAGAGATATTTTGCTAGAGAGACCTGACAAGTCACCAAGGAGACCAAGGACTCTGGTGAGTGGCAGGTAGTCCACTTGAGTGAGTATTAAGCTAGTGTGTCAGATGGAGCAATAAGGTAGATGAAAGCAGATTGTGGAGAACCTTGTCAAAATATCTCAAGTTTAGTTCCAGGAATGCGAGATCATTACTGGTTTCAGAACAGAGGAGGGCATCAGTGGAATTGTTCACTATTTTGGTGGTATTAAGCATTTGGACTAATTACAGTACTGGTAGGGATTCTTGTCAGAGAGCGCTTTGGAAAACCATAAAAATAACGGGAACACTTATGTAACTGTCAGGACTAACTTGCCCAGGTCTTGTAAATGAACTCCTTGATCATCACACTTCCACCTTCATTGCAGGAGTGTACCACCACACCAAGCAGTAATTAAACAGCCCTAACAACTTGCTCTCAAATTAGAAATCTGGCTCTTTCACCAAATAAGTTGGTAGGCACTCACATCGACACAAGGAATGTTACACCCTCGAATGTAGGAGATTGGGGCTTTTGTGGTAGGGTGGAAGGTGATGTAGCCTGGACTAGCAATTTCTCCATCTGTACAGAGTCTGGAGAAGCTGATTATCCCTTCCACTTCCACTTTCTGGGCCTCTGTCTGTGTGAAATGGACCCTTGGGTTTTCCATTTGTCACAGGTTTTATTTTCATTTGTTTCTTGCACTTTGGTCTCGAACTTTCCCTGGAACTGTAATGCTCTATCTTGCCTCTGATGGATTCCAAACTGTGAAATCTGTTTCCAGTGTAGCCTGTCACTGCCACAGCAAAGCCACGGTTCTGTGTGCAGAATTCTACAAGTCTTTCTCTTTGATCTCGGACATTATCAAACTGGCTCATTATTTGTCAGGAATTTATTCTGTCCGGCAAATAGAAAGGCAGCTGAATATAAGATGATCGCTGTATTTATGTGATGAGAAGGGGATATTTACACAGGATGTGAAAGATGTGAAGAAAATCATACAGAGGGACTGGAACATGATGGTCCAGAGGCTTAGGCCATCATGCATCAGATACCAGACACTGAGCCGAGTACTGGGTATGTGTTAGAGCCACATTCCACAAAACAGTGTGGAGAGGTTCCTGTTCTTATCACTTTGAAGTTGAGAATTTTGAGTTTAATTAATGTAACACTTTCTTAAAACTAAGCAGCTTTTGAGAAACAAAATTAGCATATAAATCCTATATTTGTTTTTCTGGTTCCAATTACCACAATTGTTCTCCTGTTCCAGGATGAAGCCGGAACAGTAGAAAAGGATCTTAGGAGGTGTGGGGAAGGAGCTCTAGAGAGGAGAATAGAGTAAAGGTGCTATAAAAGGGGAAAGAGGGGAAATGGGGCTCTAACTGGGGAGGGAGAGAATACCAAGGAAGAGGGAGGAAGGAGAGGTAAGTAACCATTAGGATGTTTGAAAAATTCATCTGTTTTAAATGGTGCTATGTCATGGGGTGAAAAGGCTCTCTCAAAAGCCGTAGGCTATCTAGCAAAACCCCGGTGCCTGACACTGAAAACCCTTGAGTCATGGTGAGGGAGTCCAAGAGATTCCCAAATCAATACAGGACATTGCTGTTACCCTTGGTGGCCTCCTGGAACTTGAGATATTACTCTCTTGCTGAAGATAACATACATATTGGACACGGGACTTAGAGGAATCAAACTGAAATGAACCCGGAAGCCTCTTACCTAAAGCTAGCTCTCATAACATCTGAAGGTTCCACACAAGCTGCCAAGAAAGGAAAACAATTTGTAGTCCTACCTAGTTGTAAAGCCTATGAGTCACAACAATGACCAGCCTGGAAAGATAACTCCAATGGTGTGATAGTGACACTCATATCTTGGAGGTAACCAACAGCCATCTAATTGGATTTAAGATCCACTCGATTGGAAGGGATTCATGCCTGGTCCCGTAAACCTAACCAATTACTCATAGCTGGAGAGGTCATAAGTGATAGAGGAGACACTATAATTTTTCCAAGCCAATATAACTTCTAACTGTATTCCAAATACTTATTCTTCTATCCACATGTAAATGTAGCTCTCATCTCTCATCAAAGAAGCTTCTTTCTGCATCAGATAAAAACTATTACACAGATCTACATCTGGTCATAGTGCAGGGAACAGCTGTCAGTGGGGTGCATAACACCAATTGGTACATCTACCATGCAAGCCCTATACCTAAGACTCACAGAATATTGTGAAAGATGGAACAGAAAGACTATAAGAGCCCAAGGACCAGTACTCCTGCTGAGACTCCTGTCTTCTAGATGTAACAGTGGGGGTTGGGGAATTGTACCTATGAAATCAATATGGCTATCTAAACAAGACCAGAATAATGAAAACATCAGTCAACATGCCAAAGTGGACAGGAGAAATTACACAAGTTCCCAACCATATATGAAGAGCTAAAGGAAATTAATGATGCTGAGAGAGGGAGAATCAGTTTTCTCCAGGGATGAGTCCCCTAATAAATTGTCCAATCTCAAGTGGTCAGCCCTATGTATGTGTGCATACAAACAACATTAAATATACTCAATTGTGTGTGTGTGTGTGTGTGTGTGTGTGTGTGTGTGTGTGTGTGTACAATAATTAAAGAAGAAAGGGCCATGACTTTAAGAGGAAGTGAAGAGGCATGAGAAAAGCTTCAGGGTGGAGATGGAGAAGGTAGAAATGATGTAAATATAGAAATTCCCAAACATTTTTAAGTTAAAAAGATTAAGAACATGAAATACTAGCGCTCAAAGGGCCCTTGATCACCATCTAAGTTTTCATTTACATGTATGCAATACATGCAGATTCACCTAGATCAATGTCCAAAATTATACAAAGAACTGGTAATAGGTTCTTAAGTATTATATGTAGGAGTCTAAAGCATCACAAAAACGATTTTTAGAAGAAATTATATCATATTTTATTTATCCTACCACTTATTACTCATAGGTTTTGTTTATTTATAGCAAAGTCATTTTGCAGCTACTTTTAAAACAAGGCAGAGACACACTTCTTCCTAGGCACCCCTTTTACTCACCCCAGCACAGACTCCCAGTACCCTGAGTAGTTATCTGCAGCTCAACTTTATTAATTCAGCTGAATATTTCAGCTTGTATATTTCAGTAAATGGCCTTCATGTATTTGGAAACCTCCAATAATGCAGAGCCTGAGGCCCTTGTTCTTGTGGTATATAGTTAATGAGCTCCTGTGACCCTCTATGCTTTTCAGAATTTAGAAAATAATGACTTTGTCTTTCCTTCAGAGCTCAACATAAATTACTGACTCCTAATCTGCTCCTCCATGTAATTGTCTATATATACTCGTCATTCAAATTATATATATATCCCATATATATAATTTATTAAATATTAGTCTGATGGTGAAATTATTAACTTCATGTTCTGAATTATGTTCTGAAATTTGTTTTTGCTTACAATTCAACTTGCTATTTAAATTTATCTTTCATTTAAATGAAAAGGAATAAAGGTCTTGGCTTGGTACAGTGTTATGAATAGTATTCTTACGATACCATGGGGGCAAGAACTAAAGAGGTTTGTTCAAGCATGCATATGTTTAAAGTGTGAGTTAGACATTAGAACTCAAGCAAATCTCTGCTCCTTATATCTTAGGGGTGAGTGTTTGGTAGTTCTGATGTAACTTGATATGCTTTCACAAAGTACCCCCCCATGCATTCAGGTGATTAATTTTCTGTGTACTAAAATATCATTTCTGTTGGTTAGGGAATTTTGTTGTCCAACAATAGGTCTTTGGAAATCCAGGAGAATTCCCAGCTCACTGACTGGGAACCATTGATGTATTCAACATCTGGATCACCTGGAATCGTGGTTAAAAAGGCTATGGTGTGTGGTGATATTTTATTTGTGCTGAAATGTGATATTTTATTTGTATGTTAATAAATAAAGTTTGCCTGGAGATCAGAGGTCAAATAGTCAGCCATAAACAGAAGTCAGGCAGTGGTAGCACACACCCTTAATCTAATCACATGGCAGGCAGAGTCTCTGTGTGTTCAAGGACACAGCCAAGCTGGTGACACATGCCTTTAATCCCAGTACCAACCATAGAGACCTGGAGGTCTGTATAGACAGGCAGTGACGAGGAAGTAATGTGGCTTGGCTTAGAGCCAATGAGAAAGCAGAACAGCAAGGCAACAAAAGCACATGTTAGACAGGAAGCTCTCTTGGGAAGCTATGGCAGCGAGGTGGTAAGCTAAGGTGAGTTGGTGGCTATTTGCTATTTCTCTGATCTCTTTGGCTATTACCCCTGTATTTGGCTCTGTGTTTCTTATTTAATAAGACTGTTTAGAAATTCGTCTACAATGGTGTTTAAAATGAAAGGCTCAAAGTGGCTGATCTGGTGACACAGACCAGCAACTCTAGCATCCCATGCCTTCTCATATTAGGACCTATGTACCACAGCTATGAGAATGGGCCTCTGCCCAGACTGCCAAGAGTTGGTCTCTGCAGAGTGAGCAGTAAGTGGAGCCCCAAATCCCACTAAGTAACACATCTATCTGCAAAACTTAATGGCATGACTACATGTCACCCTCCCAGGTTTAAGCCATCAGTTCTGGGACTGGACCCTGGGAAGCCATGGTTCCTGTTTACCAACCCACCCTTAGGCATAAGACATAGGCATAGAGCTAATATCTAAATCTAAGAGACAATTTTAATAAATCCTTACTTGAGGTGCCATTTAGAGTCTTGCTATGAAGTTGACTGTTGCCCAGGAACAGCAGGTCCTGGCAAGAACTATCACTCTATTAGATTCTTGAGGTGGCCAGATCCTGCTAGGAAATACAGAGTATGTAAAATTGACTTTTCCACATGAAACTCAAGCCCTAGTTCTGACTGACAACCGAATGTAAGAGTAACTGTGTCTCCAAGAGTGTCGTTGCTATGCAGCTTTTATCTCCAAGTAACCTTTGGTTCTCCCGTCTGACACAAAAACCAGGACAGAACGAGACTGTTCTACTTTAAAGGGTTCTCAAATATTCTAGAGTTCTTTAGTGACGTTCTCAAGATCTGGCCATGAGACAGAGCACAGGTTCTTTCTATTTTCTCCTTGGCTTCCATCCAGGAGGAGCCATCAGTGATCACATGAGAACAAATTCCCCTGGTCTATAATGGCCCTCAAATGCCAAGTTCTTGGCTGCCAGTACCCTGCCGGAGTCCTTGTTCTTATCCTCTGAGGGACGGCAGCTTGACTAGTCAGCAGTTTGACTCATATGTGCATTAATAATACATACCCACACCACAAAGCAAAATGGGAAATATATAGCAGCTCCTTGGCCTGATCCGGTGTCATGTTGCTTCGGATAGAATTCCAAGTGGAAATTCAGATGGCTCTTGGAACAACAGAAACATTTAGATCTTTGAGCTGAGACTGCAGGTAAAATCTGAGCCCAGTATCACAGGGAGGATGGTGGTGAGCAGCCAGGCATTCCTGCTTCCTTCTAGTCTCTTATCTGGAAGTGTCAAGTGGTTTTCTAGTTCTCTCTGTGGAATCTAGTGGAATCTAGCTCTTCCAAAGTTGTCATTGGAAAAAGGAGGCAGTGTGATGGTCTGCTCTGTTTGCTTTCTTGAAAATAATAATAAAAACAATGTTAAAGGTCTCTATAAAATAGCGTCTAGCTCACCTCCTGAGGGAGCTAAGCAGCTACCCCACCCAATTTTACCTGGATCTAGAACTTAACCTTATTTGTAAATAGAGTTTCTGCAGATATATCAATAGTTATAATGAAGTCATACTGGGGTTAGGTGAGTCTTATGCAGTGACTCTCACTCTAGGAGGTGAGACTTCTATACAGAGACACACATAAGGCAACGTCATGCAATATTGTAATTAGAGGTGAGTTGAAGCAGGGAGAGCTAGGGCGGGGCTTGTCAGTGTTGTGGAACTCTGTCCTCCAGCCACAACATGGCCTTTGCTATCTGGAAGTCACAGCAGCTTCAGTCTCTCATGGAGAGGACAGAGTGCTCGGGAGGCAGTATGCTGGAGTGAGGCCCTGCGTCTCCCTCCAGATCTGTAAGGGATAATGGTTGCTGGGAAGGGAAGCCATTTTCTTTCCATTTCCTCTTTTTATAGCGACAAAATGGGAACATTTATTGCACGAAACAATGAAGACATCAGCACCAACATACCACACAGCTATAGCTGTTGTTGTTTTTGTTATAGGTGCCACATGAGCTACACCTAATGTGGAGCCTTTCTTGGCATCCATGATGCTGGTCATCTTTGCCAAGACCATGCCTATAAGAAACCAAATATGCCTATGAGTACCCTACGCATGAAACCAAAATAAGAGGTTCCTACCTATATTTGGACTTTCTGACTGAAGAGCAAAGGAAAAAAAATAACTAAATGGCTGCTGGCTTAGAAGTACAAGGTGGCCTTGGTACTGCCATTTATGTCCCCTCAGCTTCAGTCAGGACGCAGTAAGAACTTTTTAGTAACAAAAATGTACGTTTGTTTTAATTTTTTCAATTTATTTATTTTAGTATTTTATGTGTATGAACGTTGCCTGTGTGTATTAAAGGTACAAAATATGTGCCTGGTGCCTACAATGGTCAGGAGAAGGCTCCAGATTCCTTGGAACTGGAGTTACAGATGGTTAAGAGCCACCACGTGGGTGCTGGGGATTAAACCCAGGTCCTCTTGAAGAAGTCAGTGTCCTTAATTACTGAACCCATTCTCCAGCACCATACACTCATTTTTAGAACACTGTTCTTAGAACTTTGAGAAGGAAGAAAGAATGATGACAGAAAATACTAGAAGCCCATTCAGTACCTGTAGCTGTTGATTCTAGCATTCCCTAACAGCCTATGAAGCACCCTGGCTTTCCTGTCCCTTATGTGCCACTAAACATACACATAACCTAGAAAACAACTCTCTCTCTCTCTCTTTCTCTGTAATTTTTATAAATAGCAAAATCTCTTAAAATAAAAAATTAGCCTTTAAATTCTTTCACAGAAGCAGCAGGCTGCAGGCTGGTGCTGAAGAGGGAGGCAGACACTCCAGTGCTCCAGTGTCTTCATGGCCTGGATGGTCCATTTTTATTAAATTTTAACAAAAGGAAACTCCAGAAACACATTGTGTGGTTTATTTCACTTTGTAACCTAGAGGAACATTCTCTCATCTAAGTTTCTATGATCCAGGGCAGAATGAACGAGGGCTTGTTCTGTGTCACTCAGGGTCCCCACCACCAAGGTGGGGGGGGGCACAAGGAATTGCCCTTCTCTTAAGAGTGGCATCTTTGTCCAGGCTTGCATTTCCTCTGGTGCCATGAATGCAGTAATATTGTGGTGGCTGATTACAAGCTCTCACTGCAGTTGGTGTGTGGGAATGTGAGGCCTGGAAAATGTCATGTGTGGGGGTGGGGAAAGGTACCAGTAAGAGCAAGACAACCAGCTGGTTCCAGGGAGGGGAGTGCTCTTGGTTGTGGTATTACTGCTTTAATGTTACTGTAGAGTGCTGGTCACTGTTGTGGTTCACAGGCATCATATCTGGGCAGGACTGTTGGTGGCTTCCCTCCTTTGGAAGCTTGCATGGTGCCTTCTGGTACCATGAAAGCTAGTCCTCAGGGACAAGGCTTTCAGGTCAGTCCCAGCTGAGTGTCTGGTCCTATGGTGATCTTTTATTTGTGCTGAAATGTGATTTTACTTGTATGTTAATAAATAAAGTTGCCTGGGGGTCAGAGCTAATAGCAAACCATAGCAGAAGTCTGGCAGTGGTAGCACACGCCCTTAATCCGATCACATGGCAGGCAGAGTCTGTGTGTTCAAGGACACAGCCATCTTGGTGATACATGCCTTTAATCCAAGTACCAACCATAGAGATCTGGAGGTCTGTATAGACAGGCAGTGACAAAGAAGTCATGTGGTTGGGTTTAGAACCAATGAAAAGGCAGAACAGAAAGTCAGTAAAAATACAGACACACAGGAAGTAACTCTTTCTCAGGGGAAGGACGGCAGTGGTTGGTAAGCTAAAGGCTATTCTCTAGTGCTCTGACCACTTGGGCTTTTAACTCTTTATTTGGCTCTGTGTTTCCTATTTAATAAGACTGTTTAGAATTACATCTACATGGTCCAAGTCTGAAGCGCGCAGCATCTTCAGCAATAGGGACTTACCCTCCAACCCTTTTTTATTGCATCCAAGGGCAATAGCAATAGGCTGTATGTCTTGGGAATCTCTTGGACAACTTGACCAACAACTCACAAGACAGCTTCTCGTGCCTGCTCTTGGGGGTTTTGTTAGGTGGTTTTTGGCTCTTGGAGGAAGAATTGTTAGCTCAGATGAGACAATTTCATTGAAACTATATATGTATATTTATATACAGACTTATGTGTATTGTAGTGGGTAGTTGTTCCAGCTTTGACCTGAATGTACTGCCCCTAGTGAGGCTTCCAGAACTGCCACACCTACCTATGACCTGCCCCTGGGGCAGAGCCAAGATGGGAGCTCTTAAGACCCGAGATCCAGATGTGCCGGGTCTCTTGGTTCCTGTGATCCTGGATGCTGGATGATAGACTGAGCAGAGTTCTCCAAAGAACACTGCTGGACTGAACGCCACCTCTCCCAGATCCTGTAATCAACACCTTTACTGGCTGTAACTTACCCCAAAATAAACCTCCTTTTTAACTACGTGGAGTTGCCTTAATAAATCACCCAATAGTGTATTATGTATTTAAGGTAAAACATTAATAGTGTGATTCCTTATGACCGTTTCAGACATCCTTTTTGTAATTTACCCACCTCTCTCCTTCTTCTATATTTACCTCCCTCCTCCTCCCTGAAGAGCCTTGCCCCAGACCTTAGGTTTTGACCTTAGTTTTCTTCCAAGCCTGAGCTACTATTAAATATGCAAAGTAATTAATCTATTTTTATATCTTTCTTAACTTACCAAAATGACAGATTTTTTTTAGGTACTTTTCTATTGCTGTGGTAAAACATGATGACCAAGGCAACTCATAGAAGAAAGGGTTTCTTTGGCTCATGGTTCCGGAGGGATAATTGCCCATGATGGCAGAGAGGAGGTAGCAGGCAGCAGGTAGCTGGAGCAGCAGCTGAGAGCTCACGTCTTGAACTGGAAGCAGGAAGCAGAGATGGCACACTGGGAATGGAGCAAGTCTTCTGAAACCTCCAAGGCCTCCCCAGTGACAGGCTTCCTCCAATATGACCATACTGTGTAATCTTCACCGAACAGGGCTCCCAACTGGAGACCAAGTATTAAAATAATGGAGACCTATGGGGACATTTCATTCAAACGACTCCACACATGATAAAGTTATATTTATTTCCTTCATCCAACACAGACACAGACACAGACACAGACACAGACACACACACACACACACACACACACACACACACAGAGAGAGAGAGAGAGAGAGAGAGAGAGAGAGAGAGAGAGAGAGAGAGAGAGAGAGTCCTAGTTTGCTTCCTAATGCTGTGTTAAAGGTTACAAACAAAAAGCAACTTGAGGAAGAAAGAAGAAAGGGTTATTTGGCTTACATGTTCTGATCAGTCTATCACCAAGAGAAGCCCAAGGCAGGAACACAAGCAGGCCAGGAACCCGGAGGCAGGAACTGAAGCAGAGGCCACAGAGAAATGTTGTTTCCCATGACTTGCTCGGTTTGCTTTTTTCTACAAACCAGAACCACCTGCCCATGGGTGGTACCATCCATGGTGAGCTGAGCCCTTCTACATCAAGAAAATGCCCCACAAGCATGCCTACAGGCCAATCTCATGAAGGCTTTTTCTCAGCTGAGGTTCCTTTTTGCAGGTGATCCAAATTTGTGTCAACTTAGAAAAAACAAAAACAAAAACAAACCTCACCAGACTCTCCCAAAGTATCAAACTTTCACCCAACCAACTAAAATAACAAAGAGTTTGGATGAGTCAACCACAAACATAATCACTGCTTCTAACTGATGTAATTTGCCCTGTCAGCAAACTCCTCAACAGTAAGATGCTGTATGTATGTCAATACATTCCCAGGTAGGGACTACATAGTGTGATGACGTTACAGAATAGGCACTCTATAAATATTCATGCAGCGAGTGAATTAGAATGCACAGTGGGTGCAACAAATATTCCCTCAATCCCATCCATCCCTCTCATATTTAAACTTGTGTGTCTCCACGGTGAAAGAGAAATAAAAGCCTCTCCCTTAGCTGTGGGAAGAAAAGTCCAGAATGTGGAACTGTTGGGGCAAGTACAGCCAGCCGCCATGTAGAAGCAGCAGGCTGCAGGCTGGTGCTGCAGAGGGAGGCAGACACTGTGGTGCTCCAGTGTCTTCATGGCCTGGATGGTCCATTTTTAATAACTTTTAACAAAAGGAAACTCTAGAAACACATTGTGTGGTTTATTTCACTTTGTAACCTAGAGGAACATTCTCTCATCAAAGTTTCCAGACATGACTATTCTTCTTCACACAGTTATTTTTTTAATTTGATTTTTTTGTAAGTTGGTTTTCTCATGTATTTTGTTATAGTGACAAAAGGCTGACTAATACAAATATATTTTTTATCATGTATGGACCTATATTGAAACATTGTTGTCAAACAAATCCCACAGTTTACTTTGGTGTTGACTCTTGGAGTTAGGTTTGATTAACCCCAATGTTCCCCCACAGAATGTCTTATAATTACTATCACATTCAGACTGGCTTTGTTCCTTTAGTAATATGTATTCATGTCTCCTCTCTCTTGTTTCATGACCTGATATCTCAGTTCTTTGACATTGAGTAAGAACCTATTGTTTGGACATACCACAGTTTACTTATCCATTGACACACTAAAGGTATCTTGGTTGTCTCAAGTTTTGGTGACAGTAAATAAGGCTTACATTAATATACCAGTTTTATATGGATGTAGGTTTTCAACTCATTTGGGTTGAGGCCTCAAGGGGTCCCTTTAGTCAAGAAGCATGATTGCTGGATTATACAGTAAAGATATGTGTATATTTTGTGAGAAACATCCAAACTGCCTTTCAGCCTGAATTCCCACGCAGTGAAGGGTGGTCCTGTTGCTCTGCATTCTTTCCTGCGTTTGACTCAGTGTTTTTCATAGGTACACAGTGGCATCTCTTCGTATTAATTTGCATTTCCCTGATGATATATAATGGCGATTGTTTACATACTTGCCGTGTGTGTGTGTGTGTGTGTGTGTGTGTGTGTGTGTGTGTGTTCCTTATTGAGGTATCTTTTTAGTTCTGGTGTAAATTTTTAATGAGATAGTTCATTTTCTTATTATTATATCTTATCATTATAGATTAAATGTTTGTGTTCCCTAAAGTTTTTTTGTTGAAGTCCAGTTCCTGATGTTATTTGGTGATATTTGGAGATAGGACCTTTGGAAGATGATTGGGCCATGAAGGTGAACCCTTACGAATGACTACTACTTTGGTAAGAGACCCCAGAGATCACTTTATGTATGTCTTTTTAAAATATGTATTGCCAGTCCAAGACCCGTCTTTTCATTCTCTTGACAATATTTTTGTGGATCACTAGCTTTTAGTTCTAAAGTCCAGATTATTAATGGCTTCATGGGTTGTTTCTATACTGTTGTGTCTAAAAAGTCAACCCCCTTGATACAGTTTTTTTTTTTAAAAAAAAAAAAAACATTATTCATTGGGGTGGAGAGTGTAGAAGGCTCTCAAAAGTCATTATTGTTACTATTATTGTTATTATTATTATTATTATTATTAATTGTACCTTTGGTAATAGTCATTAAACAAAAGTAAGGAAACAAACTAAAATGGGCAGTTAAGGTTCTCCACAGAGAATTTCTACACATTTAGTTCAAAATAAAAGGTAATATGATATGCTTTAGCCTGATAGATTTTGTTCTATATTTTAAGATTATGTTGCTCAAGAGAAAGATCAAGCCAGTTTGGTTGGAAAAAACTCTAAATTAGTCAAATTATTTTTCTCATATAGTGGGAAAATACATTGAATTTCAATGCAGTGGAATTCATGAAAGCAAGAATCCCAGAGTAGCCCCAGTCCATAGCGTAGTTAGTCACTCTAGATTTTCCTTGAGGCACACTGGAACACAGGGAATAAGAGGCTTAGAGCAGCTTAGGGATGTAGTCTAGTAGGGTGTCCCAAATGATAGTGTCCTGACCAGTGAGGGACAGTGATTTTGGCCGGTGTTGAGCATCCAGGATCCCATATAGGGAGTAGGATATAAATGAAGAGTCTCTAGAAATTAACTATAGTTGATTTGTGTGTGTGTGTGTGTGTGTGTGTGTGTGTGTGTGTATTTGTCTGTCTGTCTGTATAATGTGTGCTTATACACATGTACAGGTCACATACATTTGTATATGTGTGCATGTGGATGCCAGATGACCACCTCTAGTGTCATTCTACAAAAATGGCATCCCTGATGTTTTAAGACAGGGTCTTTCATTGGACTGGAGCTTGCCCACAATCCTAGGCAAGATGGTCAGTGAGCCCCAAGGACCTGCTTGTCTCCAACCTCCCAGTGTTGAGCTTACAAGCATGTGCCATTATGTCTAGTTTTCAAGTTCCATATATAATCATCTTAGGCAAACATCACAGCCTTGGGAAGTAGAGATGACTGCCTTATCTTTTCAGTTGGATGCATTAATTCACCATTAAGCCATAGATAGTAGAGACTGTATTTATTTACCATTATAACCAATTTTAGTACAGATCTGGTCACATGGTTAAGCCTTTAGAAATAATTAGACATCCTAAGTAGATAGCTAGTCCAAGATCATAGAGCCAATCATTTATGAAGTTGGGCTTGTGCTACTCAAGGAAATGACACTTTCTATTGATTTTCCCCAAACAACAACACTGTGATAAACATACCAAGTCCCAACAAATCTCTTCCCAATGTCCCTAGAAGAAACAAGCTCAGGCTTTTTGTTCTTTTTCTGCAAAACATTATGTAATTTGCAGGCAACTGAACAGAAAACAGTGGCATATACATCGTTATTTCTATGTCAAACACTTTGCTGTGACTTTTTAATCTAAGCAATTGTTTCATCCTGGTGAAAAATGTAGGCCCTGGGGAGTGGGGATAGATGTTATGTTTTAGGAATAAAAGGAAGTATTTGCTCAGCATGAAACATTTTGACACATGGCAACTCCTGTGGGCTTGCTACCTAGAAAGGCTCCTGCATTTGGGTATATCAGAAGCTACTGTATGCCTATCACGTGAAATCACTCACCACCCAGAGTGCTGTAGGATCAGGATCCCTGTCTATTCTGGTCTTGAACTCTCTATATAGATGGGGATATCACTCACTACCCAGAGTGCTGTAGGATCAGGATCCCTGTCTATTCTGGTCTTGAACTCTCTACATAGATGGGGATATCACTCACTACCCAGAGTATTGTAGGATCAGGATCCCTGTCTGTTCTTGTCTTGAACTCTATGTAGATGGGGATGACCTTGAACTTGCTGTTCTCCTGCTTCCACCTCCCAAGTGCTGAGATGATAAGTATTACCCACTAGGCCCATTCCAAACTCATGAGTTTGAGGGGGTTGGGATGGAGTGAGAGCAGTGTACAGTGGACGGCAGTTCTGAAGTGGAACAGGCACAGCTCAAATCTGTTTGGTCATCCAGGGACTCCAAGAGCTCAACTCTGCTTGCATTTCAAGGACTAGCACTAGGCCAGTTATGGTTTCATGGCAAATGGGCCGGGGAAGTTCTTCCTTATTATTTTATGTGTTGTGCTCATTTAAAAATAAACGTTTACTTGCCTTCTAAACAGAAAAGATTCTTTTTCAAATAGCAAAACTGGAGAGAACATAGGCTATTAGAATGGATGATCTGAGAAAGGAATCGATTCCACCTGTTTTTGGGTTGTCATGATCTATCATTGCCCGCAACATGACCTAGTTAATGGACCAGATGAACTGCTAGTTAGTTTCTATGAATTATTGCATATGTTTTTATTTTCTTCTCTTTTTGACATGCATCTAAGTCATAGACAATAAGAGTTTTGATGACTCATCAAACACTAACTTCTGAGTTTCTTTGAATTTCAAATTAAAATGGCTCCTGTGTTGATCTCACTCAACTGTGGCTGATAGAAATAGAAATATTAACTTTTGTCAAAGTTATATGTAATTTAGGAAAAGATTTACAAGCCAGTGGCAGAAACTGACACTCTTTTCATAAGCCTGCCCAAACATATCTGCTCCAACACTTGCTGCTGTATAATAGACATTTCTTTCAGAGTTATTTCAGTTCCTTTCAATAAGAAACAATTGTTAGGAAAAAAACATTATTGGAAATCAAGAGGGATTCATGGCATTACAGTCGATATTAAAAGAACCAGTGAGCTTTGCCACTGATCCCACCACTTTTATTTACTTCAAAGAATGATACCCGGTTATTAAGCACATTTCCCCCCATTTTTGTTTTTCCTGGTTGATGCCAGAGTTTTCTTGGCTTGTAGTGGGATAGGCTGAATAAACCAGCTCTCCTTTTCATCCGCATATTCTATGGGTCTAGTGATTCTGAATCCAAGTCACTTAAATAATGATGGAACCATTATGTTCCTGATGAATACACACTGATATAATAGATTCTGCCAAAAGAAAGAAAAAAAGAAAACTTATGTGAACCAGAGTAGTTATGAGAACCAGAGTAGCAATTATCCATTGCTACCAAGCCGAAGGGATGCTTAGGCATACAGAGTCAAGATCCTTTGGTAAACGAACCTCATAGTTGAGTAATTATAATGTTATACTATATTAGCTATTTGAAAAAGAATCTATTATTGCATGAGACACTCCCTTCTCATTCTAACTAGACCAAAGGTACCAGTTTTATCTGGGAAGGAGTATGATAGAAGGGAGTGGGTAGGGGAAATTCTTGGGAATCAAATGGTCTCAGGAAATACACACTTTGAAAGGAAGTTAGGATTTCAAAAGCTGAAAATTTTAGAGACTGAGTACGTGAAAGTATTCACATTAAAACTCAGTAAATTAGGAGGGACAAATGTTAGCAGGAGAACATGTTTTCCCATTGAAGAGGAGCTCTGGATTCTGAGGTTAGGGGAGACAGAGAGCTGTAAGGCGCCATGTTTAGTTCGGCCGTCTCTGTTAAAAGTCAAATGTTGGGCGTTTAATCCCAAATGCAATGTGTTGGGCACATCACGTTTGTATTGGATTCCAAGCCTTCAAAACTGTAAGACAATGCATTTCTGTGCCTTATCAATTGCCCAACTGTTTCCCTGTTACAGCAGTACAAAACAGATTAAGAAAGCAAGACAGGCACTATTGAATCATCTCTTAAGAGAAGCTAAGTCCAATTTGAAAGCATGCCCCGTGCCATATATATTTTCAAGTTTTGGATGGCAGGCAAGGTCTGTTCTTTGCTTTCTAACTGAAGTCAGACATGGTCAACATTCAACATGCCCGGGAAGCCATGGAAGAGAAATCAGATGTGTGACGTATTTAGGCAGTTGATCTGAGAGCCAACAGAGCCTCAGTGACCTTCAGCAATACTCATGGAGCATGAGAGCACATTGTTGCCACTGTGAACATGACATCAAAGTCAGGACCTGGAGAGAGGCTTGAGGTTCAGCAGTGACAAAGTAGGCCTGATACCGGCCAGAATACCAGAACCAAATAGAACAATTAAGTGAGGGGAGACTAGTATGGCGATTGATGACCGTGGAGCCAACAGAGAGCTCCATCTCCACACCATCTTGCCCCATTTCCCACCTTAGCATCACTCTCTTGTATAGCTCTCCTGCAGAATTCATACGCAACTTTACAGAAAAGAAAGAAATGTGGATTAAATAAGAAAATTCTTCACCCGCATAATTTACTGAGGATTAAATTTTCTATCTGTAAAACAGGGGTTTGGACTAAAAACAATCAGTTCTGGTTATTGAAATAAATGAAGCAAATTTCAATTTCAACACATCTCACTTTTGTTCTGTGATTTCATGCTCATTACGATGGCCAGCATGGAGGTCTAGGATAACTCAGGGAAATTTTCTTTGGAAATCAGGATTTCTTCTTCGAGAAGCCTTTCGAACTTCACTAGGGTCCTGTACTGGCCTTTCTTCTCCACATTGGTAGGAACAGGCAGTGTTGCGGTTAGGAAGTATGCTGTGGTTACTGACCAGGAAGCTGAAAGCCTCAATTACACAGGATGGGAGCTGTTATAGTACAATGTGGGGGTGGGGGACCAAAAACAACAGCAAACCATTCAATATGACTTAAGGACTTGAAAAGGTGTTTCTCTAAAGGAGAGATTCAAATGACCAATGCGTGTATAGAAAAGTGCTCAACACCATTAACCATCAGAAAAGTGCAGCTCAAAATTACAGAAGGTATCATCTCACGTGAAACATATCAGCCCACATGAAATGTATCATCTCTCATGAAATGAAAGGCAGGTACTGCAAGAATGTGGAGAAGTCAGAACCCTTATGCACCATTAGAAGGGATGTAGTCTGGGCAAGCCACCGTGGAAAACACAATGCTTACAAAACTATATTCAGAATCTGAATATAGATGCACTTCTTTGCAACATGATGAATGGAGAATACAAACCCCTAACTGGTTAAATTATCCATTTTGAGATAGAGACTAGGGAAAGGACACAAACACCTCCAAACGTGGTGATGGAGCCCCAGAGTTCAGCTATGCCCCACCGTCTCCATCCTGCTTAATTGAGTTTATAGAAACAGAAGAAAATGTGTCCCTGATATTGTTTTTCTCCTTCTCACTCCCAGGCCCCTATGCTAAATTGGCAGCTCCTGCATAAACCCATACCCAGAACCTTAGATGAATGAGAGCACCAGGGAGATCCTTGAGCAGCAGTACTGAATATTAGTAAGGGAACAAATACATCAGGCCAGAGGGCGGAACATAATTTGTATCTTTTCTCCACCTTTAAGGAGAAGAGTAGGTATCTCTTTGTTTTCTGGATCTAATCTCTGTCATGTCTATTTCATTTCAAAATATGTGTTAAAGACTTTCTCCAGTGTATTAAAAGGTTCACAGTAGTCTGCCCTGCTTGAGTCCAGTCTTTGCCCGACTGGATCTCATCTACCCACCATACCTCTCAGGTCCTATCTAAAACCATTCATGTCTAGAGATGACACTCTACCCCTTCTCCCAAACACTCCAATTCCTCCCTCTAAGACTCCTTGCCTGCAGTCTGTCCTCCCTCTTCTGTCCTTCCTCCAGGGCAGGCTACTTATCTCACTCTGCAGGACCCGTACTGGTCACTGGCCATAATCCTTTGTGTACCCCAGGGACCAAGCCAGCCCATCCCCAGGAGACAGGAGACTCCCAGGGATGTTTGCCTAGGCAAGGCAAGCCTGGAAGCAGGAACCTGCTTGGGGACATCTTAGCTGGCCTCTCTGGTTCCCAGGGAGGTGATTTTGAAGAATGCAGAAAGGGGATTCGACAGCAGCCTGGGAAATCAGAACAATGACCTAAAGCCGCAGAGCTCTACTCTGAAGCTAGTTCTCAGGCTCTAAAGCTAGTATCAGTTATACATTTCTTGAGAAATTACCACTTATAAGTGTGCTGGGTAGTTTTCTGTCAACTTGACACAAGCTAGAGTTATCTGAAAGGAGCGAACCTCAACTGAAAAAAAAAATGCCATCAGCCGGAGGGAGTTTTCTTAATCAGTGACTGAGGGCTAGGGCCCAGTCCAGTGTCAGTGGTGCCATCCCTAAGCTGCTGGTCCTGGTTCTATAAGAAAGCAGGCTCAGCAAGCCATGGAGAGCAAGCCAATAAGCAGCACCCCTCCACCGTCTCCGCATCAGCTCCTGCCTCCAGGTTCCTGCTCCCTTTAGGGATGAACAGTGATATGGAAGTGTAAGCCAAATAAACCCTTTCCTCCCCACGTTGCTTCGGTCATGGTGTTTCATCACAGGAATAGCAACCCTAAGACAGTTAACACATGTGCTAATAGTTATGTTTATTTGTAATTTATGTCTGACCAGGTTTTTTTTTTTTTTGTCTTACTGGATTGTGCCAATATATAATTAATACGATGTTATTATTTACTGAACTCCAGCTGAGTGCCAGAGACTGTGTTAAAGGCTTCCTATACATTTTAAAATTTACTCACAGATTCTGTTCCCAGTCTTCAGTTGCTCAGTGAAATGTGAGCATGGTCTCATCGGAAGACAATTTTTATAAAACATTGGCTGAATTTTAATGCTTGGAAAGTCTTGACTATAAAGAAACAGGTTGTAGGTTTAGATAGTTGTCATAATATTTGCCGTCAGAATTGTGTCTGTGGTAATGACAAGAACAAAATTGCATGTAACTATCCCTAAATTATTCTTAGCTTAGGAACAAAACAATAAGGGAGGGTTCAGTGGAACTCTTCCCCTCCCCTCCTTTCTGCACTAGAGTGCCCTCCCCCTCCCCTTCCCTCTGCTCACTCACCCCTCCTTCACTCTCCTTCCTTCCTGTCCCCGTATCTCTTTCCCCATCTCTTCCTTTCTTCTTTTTTCACATTTCCTCTCTGCTCCCCTTTGTCTCTGTCCGCTTGGTCTGCAGTTGCCAGATAACATTCTAATCTCGGGTGCAGAGTGGCAGCATTCTGGAAAGGTTCATGGTGGCCTCCTGGCCTGTGTCAGTCCAGCCCTATCCCAGCTGAATCTCATCCACCCACCATGCCACTCAGCTCTAGTCCAAACTCCAAGTGTCCATGGATGACCATCCCTCTGCTCTCTCTCCCAGATGCTTCAACCTCGCCCCTCTAAGGTTCCTGTTCGGAAGGGGACCAGCTCTAAATGCAAGCAGAGAAGTTCCATGATTCCTTGTATTATTCTGGAAAAAGACAAAAGCTACCAGTCTACAATTTTCTGGCACTGCAAAAGAGCATATATTCTTCTGTGGCATCCAGCCACAGTGCCCTGGAAAGGGAAGATAGAATTCAGTTGAAGATCACTGGTTCCATTAACAAAAAGAATTGTACAAAAGGTCTCTGTGACGTAGTGTTTCCTTCATGGGTCAGGAATTGTTTCCATGGTGTGTGTGCCGACCGGAACATTAGGTAGAAGGTCTGTAATCCTGGGGATTGCATTTCAAAATAAAAATTTTGTTCACTGACCTTTATAGAAACAAAAAGGAAGACACTGAAATTTTATGATATGAAAGCTGGGAACAGGGGTGTGCAAGCTTCTCTAATGGCATGTTTAAAGCTTGTGGGAGCATCCAAGAAAATTTGAAACACGAATAGAGTCTACATGTAGAAGATAAGATTCATCTGTGAATAATATATTTGTAAGCTGTGGACTGTTTGTTTTAACTTCAGAATCAGTTTCTTCTCTCACTGCAATGTCCTAAAAGAGAAAATATTTGTTTTAGGACTAACTGGCTGAGAAGTCCCAACTCTTATATAGCATTTTCCTCCATCTCTAAGCACTTGAAGGGTAGCGAGCCATAGTATAAATGCAAGGGTAATAAAGCTGGGTTATCTAATTCAAGCAGAGCTACAAATGCCATATGTGGTCATTAGTTAATCAACTGGTCTCGTGTTCCCATCTAAACAAAGCGCTAGCTGAAGTGTATGTTCTCCAAGGCCCCTCCCTGCTCTAAGATGCTGTGTTTTGGAAATGACACTGCTGGAAAATGCTTTCATAACTGCAGGTGACTGTCCTCACATTTGTGAGCTGTGACCCTCAGAGAAATCTTTGTCAGTTTTATTCCACAGGAGACACTGCTTTGATTGCTTGTTTGAGGACCAGGCATCGGCCACCTGCAATATTGATGCCAAATGGAAATCTGAGGCCATATTAAACTAGGTTGCTGAATGAAAGCCGAAGGTGTGCCCCACAGGTAGCCTCTCTATACAGTGCCGTACAAAGTCCAGGGAAGAACTGACATTTAGAGCTTGGTCAAACTCTTTTGCACAGCCTTTGGTGTTGCACATTCTTCATTTATCAGTTCCATTCTTTTCCTTTTCTACAGATCTTCAGTCTCTCATCTATCTCCACTCCTCTCTCTTCCCTTCATTTTTTCTACTCTGAGACATATCTTGACTGATCTCTATTCTATGCTTTCAAGATAAACCACTCCATTTCAGTTTGCACCCAAAAGTTACATTGGGTGAGGATGTTAGTAAATGTTCATAGTCACAGTTTTCTTCTGTACATTCATTGTTTTGGCTCAACTTCATTGTTAACTTGACTGGCTTTTGAGTTATCTAGGACACGCATGTCTGAATGTGTCTTTGAACAAGCTTCCAGAGAAGTTTGATGGAGAAGGGAAGACTCATCTTGAATGTGAGTGGCACCAGCCTGTGGGATGACGTCCTAGGCTAGATTTTAAGGAAGAGAGAGAGAGTGGATAGTGAGTTGACACCATCTTTCATCTCTCTCTTCTTCTTGACTAAACAATCAACATGCCTGGCCCCCTGATGCTCCTGTAGCAGCGCCTCCCACTATAATGGACTGTATCTCTTTAAACTGGAAACCAAAGCAAGTGCTTGCTTCTTTGATTTTCTTTTGTCATTAACAACAAAATTAACACATTTCTGTATCATTCAGATTTTGTATACTGACAATCCATACATTAGGTTCCTTTGCAAATTTAAATGAAATGAAAAATTTTAACTACAAATAGCTCTCTTTCTTCCTCTCTCTCTATATATACTCAGTTAGATGGTAGAAGTACTAGATTTCTATACAGAGTTTACTATGTGTACTGTGTATAACATTATGCTATAACATGGAGACATTACTGAGATATATCCATAGCATATATTTTGATGCAAGTAACAGAAATCCATTAAAACACATGAATAAGATTAAAGAGGTTATTAAAATGTCATAGAGGAACTTCAGGGCACTTGGGTGTTTGGCCTCCAGAGATGGTGAAGCTCAGAGGATCCTGTCCCCATCTCTTCTGGGCTCAGGGTCCTTTTCTGTCGTGTGTCTTTGTCCAGCTGCTCAGTTCTAATCTGTAGCTGGCCTCCTATATTTTATGCTTCCCTTTTCATTGTCTCTGATTTGTGAGTTACTGGCCCACCAGCATTTAGGTCAAGGAAATTCTGAAAATGATTTGAAAGAGGACTTTGAGTGTAGCTAACATTTTTCTTTTTTGGTTAACCTATAGCTTCAATATTTCAAAGTTCATCCAGGTGTAGTCACTGTTTGGGGTTCGGGCCTAATGTCTGGAGTACAGCCAAGTTTTGTACAGAAAGGCCTCTTTAGGCTGTTAGTGTATGGGCTGTGATACATAAGGTGGGGTTGGGAAGAGATTAGCTCAGAATGCTTTCCTGGTGCTGAGATACGGCGTAGCCAGTGTCTAATGCTTCTTCATTCTTCATTCTGTGTAACCTTCTCTTATTTGTGGGAACTGAAGCCGACTGACAGGTCTCTGAATCCTCATTAGAACAGTCTTTAAGTCTCTCCAGTAGGACAGACTAGAGGGACTGATCGGTGGTTGAGTGATGTGTGGAATGTTTATTGACCTAACCTAGCAGTCCCAGCCCTCAATCTATGCAGTCCTTGCTTTGTGGAACCTAAAACTAACTATTCAGCTGAAATAATGAAAGACCGTCTTGATGAGGACTGAGAGCTGTAGTAATCTGTGGATATAGAGATAGCCATAGAAGACAGTTTGAGATCATGTCCACTTAGCTGAATAAGTAGTAGGTTTCCCTGGAGCCTTTATGGTACCAGGCAACTCTTTCCTCCTTTGCAGTTGGTCTTTAATTAAAGCAGAAAGCAGCTGGTTATCCCAAAAACAACTTAAGAGAAGAACAGTTTATTTTGGCTTAGAGTCTGAGGAGATATATCTTATCATGAGGGGTGGCATGGTGGCAGCAGTATGAGGCAGCAGGTCACACAGGGACCACAGCAGCAGAGAGAAATGAATTCAGGCGCTCTGCTTGTTTTCATCTTTTTATCCAGCTTTAGACCCAGTCAATGGGATGCCCACATCTGGGGAGGGTCCTTCCTCTTCAGTTACATCTTTCTGGAGACTGACAGACGTAGCATTGATTCTAAATCTAGCCATGTTGACAATGAAGATTGACCATTATAGCAATGCAGGAGCTGCTGTAATAAAATGCCATAAAGTTGGATGGGTCTAGCAGCAGGATTTATTTCTCACAAATCTGGGAACTTGAAGGTCTAGACCAAGGTGCCAGCCACTTTGATCCCTGGTAATGGTATCAGTGAACATCAGAATTTAATGACATCTGCCAGGATTTTCAGGTTCATATGTCTCGAAACAAAGAATTGAGCAGGAACACACACATACAGCAGACATTTTCACTAAGGAACAGTATGCTTGTAAGGACACAGAAATAGGCTGTAGCAGAGAAACAGTTTAGATGCTCAGTGGTCCATAAAGGGCTGGGGCTCTTATGTGTCATTTGCACAATGAGGGCTTTCTCACATGCAGTTCTTTGCCAGTCCTGGAGGGAGGCAGAAAGCTGGGGTTCCAGCTCTCCTGCTTGCCAACACGTTTCTCTTACAGCTCTTTGTGTCAAACCTTCCAGACCCCACTCTTTGTCCCACTCCCTTGCTTCCGTGAAAGTTCTCTTCTAGCTTCCATCTTTTCATCTTCAAGAGTTAAGAGTGGAGGAGAAGAGAAACACAGAAAGATCCTTGATGTCTGCTCTTCTGAAGGCATTCATGCCATCAAACCTGGGCATCAGTTCTCACGACCTAATACAAACCTAATCACCTCCCCAAAGCCCCATCTCCAAATGCTGTCTGGGGGCCAAGGTGCTAACATATGAACCCAAAGGGCTCTAGGCTCTTCAGCACACATTCTCCTGATTTGGGCTAGGAGAAGGAGAATGTCATCTTCCTTAACTGTCACGTGACTGCACTGTGTGCCCCCTTCTCACCCTGGAACTGCACAGTCATCTTGGGCAGGTCAGGTAAGCCAGAACAGGAGGATCAGGTAACATGGAATGAAGTTTCTTCTCAAATCTCTTTTCTTGTTCTCCGCTCTGCCCTGAGTTGCATACAGCCCACACTGTGCTTGCTCCTTTCGACTTAGAAAATGTTTCTTCCCTCCTTTCCCGGCTTTCTGCATTGCTTTAGATCAAGTGCAAGTTCAGCACCATCATCAGCAAGTCTCCTCACACCCCTGCCTGTAATTGTACCCTGGTCTCTGCCCACCATGCTGGGAACAGAGATTTATTCTTACAGTTATCATCCTGTGATAGAAGTTACAGTGCCAGAGATCTCTAGGTTCAGACTGTGGATTCCCTGAAGAAAGCAAGCTTGCCCTCCTTCCCACCTCACCCCTGTATAACTGAGCATCAGCAGTGGGCTTAGTTTACGGTGGGTGGTCTATAAATATTTACACTTTATTCTTAATGTTTCTGTGAGCATATATTGATTATGCATAGTAGTGGATCTCATTAAAGCATTTTCATACATGTACATATTTTGATCACATTTATTCCTGTTACCTATTCTCTCTCTCTCTCTCTCTCTCTCTCTCTCTCTCTTTCACTCTCTCTGTACGTAGATTGATTGATAATTGCCACTTTCAATCACTAGTACATTAAGGTTTATCTTTCTCAATATCTGATACTTTTGCTTCAGTGAGACCGAAATTGTTCCCTACTGGTAAATGGTACTTGCAGTCGATAACAAAATTTGCTGACCACTCACAATTCACAGGCTCCAATATCCTATACAGGGGCGTCTCTGCTACATTTGATTTACTTCTTAATAGACATGCTTCTTGTTCTCGAGTTTGACTGCCTTTCTGCCCATTAGAGTTGCCTTATACCAAATCAATGAAAGAGAATTAGTGGAAAGGACAAATGATTCTAATAGTAGTTACAGCACTATTTCATGATGAGAAAACGAGACTGGAAAGTTCACGGCTAAATGGATTTAAAGTGTAAGAGGGTCTTAATCTTCAGTCACTTTGTGGATGAATGGATAACCCAAGGTCATAAGAATACCCTTCTTAAAATGTAATTTAATTGTCACTTTTTTCACTTCCCTGAGTCCTTCCAGCCTTTTATGAAAATAGCTTTTTTTCTCACATAATATTCCCTGATGACAGTTTCCCCTCCATTTATACCTCCCAGTTTGTCCCCACCCCCTCCCATATGGATCTACCGCCTTTCTGACTCTCATTAGAAAACAAACAGTCTTCTAAGGGATAATAATAAAATAAAACAAAACAAGAACTAATACATTGGACTAGAACAAACAAACAGAAAAAAAAGAGCCCAGGAAAAGGCACAAGAAACAGATATAGACACAGAGACCCTCTCATTTTCACACTCAGGAATCCCATAATAGTACTACATTGTAAGCCATAACATATACAGAGAGGATGTATGGGGCTAAAGGGGAGAAAAACAATATATACAAATAAAATAAAATACAATATAAGATAAAATTAAAAACAAAAAAGCCCTGACATGACATCATGAGACCAAGAACCCAACGATGCCATTGAGTCAATTTTCTGTTGACCCTCTACTTCTGGGCCTGCAGCCTACCCTTAAGAGTGGTTTGTTTGAGGCGCCCTTGGAGAAAACTGAATTTTCCTTTGCAAGTGGTTATCAATTGGAGACAGCTTCTGGGTTAGGGATGGGGGCATATGCACACTTCTTTCAACTCTAGGACCCCATCTGGTGCAGACCTGTGCAGGCCCTGTGCATGCTGCCTGTCTGTGAGTTCACATGTACATCGATCACAGGGCCTTGTTTCCTTGGTGTCCTCCATCTCCTATGTCTTGTACACTCTTTCCACCTTCTCTTCTACAGGGTTTCCTGAGCCCTGAGAGGAGGGATTTATTGGAAACATCTCATTTAGGGCTGAGTGTTCCAATGTCTCTCATTCTCTGCATAATGCCTGGCTGTGGGTCTCTGGATTTGTTCCCATCTGCTGCAGGAGGAAGGTTCTCTGATGATGCTGAGCCAAGTGTTGATCTGTGAGTATGGTAGAATGTCATTAGAAGTTGTTTTATTGCTAAGTTTTTGGAGTTTTGTTTTGTTTTTGTATTTAGAACAGTAGTATTTAGTTTTACCCTAGGTCCCTGGGCTAACTAGTCTCAGGTTCTTGGTCACCCAAGCAGTGTTGGGTATGGGTTTCATCTTGTGGAATGGGCCTTAAGTCAAAGCACATACTGGTTGGTTACTCCCACCAGCCTTGTTCCACCACTCCTCTAGTTTATCTTGCAGGCAGGACACCACTGTAGATCAAAGGGTTTGTGGCTAGGTTGTACATTTTCTCTTCAGGCAATGTACAGAATACCTTTCTGTACCAAAGACACTAGAATATAGGGGGTGAAGGTTGTGTGTAGGCCCTAAATCAACTTCTCCATATTCAATGAGTTGTGTAGGTGTTGCCTTCAGCAATGGGGTCTTGGAGTCAGTTTGTGGAGAACAACCTGTTGTCTTGGCAACAGCCTGGGTTGTTTGGGGATTCCCATGGGAATCCTCTTTGACCAACAGCTCAATTAGATGGAACCCAATTCCAGTACTGGAAGCTTCATTTGGTGATAAGTGGGGACTCTGTTTTTTCCATTATTTGGCGAGTTCATTTAGATCCCCTTTATATGTGTATATATGTTAAGAAGTGTCTACTGTCTAAGATTTTCATACTACCCCTCAAATGACCCTTAAATTTATCTGTCTTTCCCAATAGTCCATCTTCCTCCCCACTTGATCCTCCTGTTCCAGCCACTCCCATAACCATCTCTATCTATCCTATTTTCCCTTCCTAAGGAGAGCTGTCTGTCCCCACACCCTAGTCCTTTGCTCTATATCTAATCTCTGTAGTTCTTTGGATTGTAGCTTGGTTATCATTGATTTAAGAGCTAATATCCACATATAAGTGAACACACAACATTTGTCTTTCTGGGTCTGGGATGCTTCACCAGGATATTCTATCCATTTACCTGTGAATTTCATTATTTCTTTTTTTTAAGCTGAGTAATATTCCATTGTGCAAATGTACCATATTTTCTTTATCCATTCTTCTAGAGAGGGACAGCTAGGCTGTTTCCAATTTCTAGCTATTATGAATAGAGCATCAGTGAACATGGTTGAGCAACTGTCTATGATAGGATGAAGCATCCTTTGAAATCAGGGCTATTCTCCATTTTTTTCTTCTACCTGATTCGGTGTATCTGGTTTTATATTGAAGACTTTGATCCATTTGGAGTTGAATTCTGTGCAGGGTGATAAGTACGAATCTATTTGGATTCATGTAGCCATTCAACTTGACCAGCCCCACCTGCTGAAGATGCTGTATTTTTTGCCAGTGTATAATTCTGGCTTCCTTATTTAAAAAATCAGGTGTTTTACATCTTCTGGTTTTTTTGACTTGCCACATGAATAATTAAAAAATGCTACAAAATGATTTAAAAAAAACTACTGTTGTATCGAACAAGATAGATAAGTACTGAAATGTATTGTCCTTGGGTAAATGGAACAGACTCATTATCCCTGTAGCATGAATTTTAAATAGTCTTATTAATAAGAACAAACCCAGAGCCAGATATTGGTGTTAAAGCTGGAAGATCAGAGAAGCAGAACAAGCCACAGCCACCTCACCTGGCCAACTTCTCAGCTGATCCTGTTTCCTCAGACTGGAAGCCTCTGAGTCCTTATCCAAATGGATCTCAGCTTAACTGCTGCTCAAAAACCTAAAAACTTAACCAGCCAAAAGCTTCTAGTTTCTGGTCTTCAAGCCTTATGTACCTTTTTGCTTTCTGCCATCACTTCCTGGGATTAAAGGTGTGAGTCACCATGCCTGGCTGTTTCCAGTGTGGCTTTAAACTCACAGAAATCCAGATGGATTTATGCCTCCCAAGTGATAGGATTAAAGGCATGTGTGCCACCATTTTCTGGTCTCTGTATCTGGTGGCTGTTCTGTACTCTGACCCCAGATAAGTTTATTAGGGTACACAATATTTTGGGGAACACAATATCACCACAATCCCACTTATGTAACATTTTGGAAAGGCAAGACTACAGGAACAAAGAACCTCTCAGTGGTTTTCAGAGGGAAAGTCTAACTACCAAAGGACAGCAGGAAGGAGTTCAGGAGCTGAATGCAACGTTCTGTGTCTTGTCTGTGGTCATAGGTACATGATTCATTTATAAGACCTAAAGAAAATGTACAATGAAATATGCAAAGTTTTCTGTATACCCACTAAAAGAAAAAGAATAGTACTTGCTACTATTCTTTTCTCTGTGCGTTTCTTGCTCACAACCGACCGTTGCAAGTGTGAGAGCTGGTTGGAGTCCTTGGAAGTTGGAAACTGTTTCCTCTGCATCCCTCTCAAGATGGCTAATATTTATTGTCAGCTTAACTGGACTTGGAACTACCTAGGAGAAACATCTCTGGGTGTGTTGATGAGAATGTCTTCAGGGAGGTTTAATTGCATTTGAATAGTACCATCCTGTGTGATGGGGACCCAGGGTTAGTACAAAGAAAAGGGGGCGGGGAGTCAACCAGGTGCTCACATTAGACTCATCTCTCTGCTTCCTGACCACAGGGGCAATGTGACCACCTGCCTCACACCTCATCACCATCACGATTTCATCCTCAACAGTGAGCCCAAACAAATCTTTCCTCCCTTAAATTGCTCTTACCAGGCATGGGTCACAGTGATGAAAAAAATAATTAGTATGTCTCCGTAGCTTATTTTGTCCTTTCTTTCCCTGTAGCATCAATTCAGGAGCCCCTCCCCCATCTCCCTTTTCCACAGTAAAAGAATGTCTTCATCTAAAAGGTCGTCTTGGGTCTTGAATATTCTAGTGCTCCATTCTCCGGATGCTGAATGTTTTTTTTCTGTGCAGCTTTGCTGGACTCAAGGCAGGTGAACCAAGAGAATTTGTGCTTTGGTCTGTAGAATGACAAGAAGATAATGGATGTCTCAGTTTCACTAGAGGCAACTGTGGGAGCCCGTTCTCGGGTTCCTCGTGGCTTTACCCAGCAGGTCCACATAGAGGATGATCAGGACCACGGGCCTGAGTGCAGGTGTCTGAGATGGTCTGCACTTGGCTGTGCTGGGGGAGGAGGTCTTTTGCTCCACCCCTTGGCGTCTGTATAAAAACCCTGGGGGCAGAGACAGTCAGGGCCCGTTGGAAAAGGTTCCAGGCCCTCTTGAGGCTATCCTTTATTTTCTATCTGTTTATCTCCGTGATATTCTCCGCAATAAACCCTTCTATCTAATATTTCCTGCTGCTCGCACTCAAGAAAACTCTGGGGAACTCTGGGGGTGGTGGGTAAACTCCCCACAGGCAACCACAACCCATTTGCGCCATAGTTAACATAGGTAACATGTCTTCAACATGGCAAATATAATCTTTTTCTAGTGAAAACATCACATGTCAAGTGAGAGAATATTAGTCTTTCTTCATTTCTTTGCAACTTCTCCTTATAGCGTAATCATCCTAGGCATTCTGGGTTAAATAACACTGATTTCTCCTCAATCTTTTATTACATCTGGGAAGCGGGACATAACCCTGAAGTTTAATAATTACTGAACCCAAATATTCCATTATAACCCATGGTTCCAAAGTGACATGGGAAGAATGAATTACAAAGTTATGTTTCATTTTGGTGAACTATAAGACAGTTAATATCAGAAAGGAGCAAAACTAATTTATCGAACATAAAAACTCCTATATCAAAAGAATATTGTGTCCTTTGAAATCAGGGTTAGTCATCTGTTCAAATAGTACTGTAATTGGTAAATATATTTGGAAATCATTTGGATTAACTTTTACAGCAATATTGCTTTGAGTATCCTTAAATAGGGAAAAAATCTGATGAGGATTTCAATGTCTAAAATTACCATAAAACATTCAGAATCAATCTAGACATAAGTAGATGAATAAACTGTGAGATATTTTGTTGTTGTTGTTGTTAAATGTGAACCAGGTCCATGAAGATGGAATTTCCTAATAACTCGGAGGGTTGTTCCAGAGAAGGATTTAGAATAAATATTTAAATGATCTATAATATAGGACTCCTCCCACAGGATTTGATTACTCAAGCTTTGCTGTTGAAAGTCTCTTAAGTTGTAGTCATATGCTTAAGGTTAAGCGAATGACTCTAGTAATCTTTAAAATGCCAGAATACGGTAAGGAAATGAAATTAGATTCCTTTGTGCTCACTCTCACCACCCACTGTCTCTATATATAGGTTAAGAAACAAAATGCCAGAACGTTAAAACACTCTTGATTATTACACTTGGGTGATATAAGGGTAAGAACAATGAGTTTGTGTCTAAGTTCTATTTTAGACCAAGGAGGTGATGTAGCAAATGGGCTTGGCCTGGCACCTGCTGTTTACTATTTTCTTGTTGGATGCAAACACTCCTGTAAATTTTTGGTGGTGAGCCAGGTGCTCTGAGTCACAATGGTTGGTAAAAATGCTTCTAGTGGAGAGTCTGATTAGAACTGATCACTCTGCTGTTGCCTTCTGGGAGGTGGGAACTTGAAGGGCTTCTCAAACTGAACGAGCAGGGTATCTCTCTCATTTTGGAAAGGCTTCTTCAGATCCAAGGTTTCTAAAGTTTTCAAGGAGATAGAGTATTTCTGAATTTTTTTCCCATGTTTGTGGCATTAGCCAGACTGAGAAATAACAAAGGAGATTCCAGTGCAATGTAACTGTCTCAGTCAAAGGATTTGCTTGGTCTGCTCACCACACTTATTCCAATAGTGTTTTATGCAGGACTTATAGAAATCCCATTTTTCTCATCAAGGAAATAAGAATTTAAAAAAGATTGTATTTTATGTGTATGTGTGTGCCTGGGTATATGCATGTGTACTACATGCATGCAGGTTCCTGCCAAGGCCAGAAGATGGCATCTATCTATACCTTGGAACTAGAGTTTGGGGCTTAGGATTTCTATTGCCGTGGTAAAGACCATCACCAAAAGCAACTTGGGAGGAAAGGGTTTATTTCAGCTTACAACTCTCAGGTCATACTCCCTCACTGAGGGAAGTCAGGGCAAGAACTCAAGACAGGAACTTGGAGGCAGGAACTGAAGCAGAAGCCATGGAGGAGGACTGCTTATTAGTCTGCTTTTTATGGCTTGCTCAAACTGCTTTCTTATACAACTCAGGACCACCTTCCCGGGTGTGGCATTAATCAAGAAAATGCCCCACACACTTGCTTATAGGCCAATCTTATGGAGGCCTTCTTCCCAAAAGACTCTATCTTGTATCTTGACAAAAACTAACTAAGACACAGGTGGTTATGAACCATCACATGTGGGTGTTGGAAATCAAACCCTGGTGCCCTGTGAAATCAGCATGTACTCTTAACTGCTGAGCCATCTCTCTAGCCCCCAAAGAACTCATTTTAACAGCAAGGTGAATAAAGAGTTATAAATGGCTAATTATAATTTTTCCTATTCTCTTCTTAAGCAAACAAATCTTTTCAAGTGATCATGAGTAGTAGTAAAAGTAATAAAGGATGATACTTATTTAGCTCAAAGGACTTGAAGTCTTTATTGTAACTTAAGGTGTTCATTAAGTGGAACCAGTGAAAATGGGAACATTAACACCACAACTTGCTTTTCATTGTCACTTAGATAAGTTATTCTTTGACAATTTCGTATACATACACAATGGATCTTGATCACATCCACTCTCATTCCTTCTCTCCAACTCCCCCCACCAGGCTTCTCAACACATCTTCCTCCCACCTTCGTGTTGATTTTTAAAATCCCATTGAGTTCCATTAGTGCTGCTTCTGTGCATACGTATGAGGTTGGCCACCTGCCCCCAACAAAATAGTGTCTCTCTCTTCCCTAGAGCATCAACTGCCAATAGCTCTTCAGCCAGGGGTGGGGCCTTGGGAATTCCTCCCCACTTCATGTTGGCATTTTTTTTTAACTGGCCTGATTTTGTGCAGGTAACCACAGTTGCTGCGAGTACACGTGTGAGATAATCATGCCATATTAAGAAGCCAGTGTTCCATAGCATTCTTTCCCATCCTCCACCTCTTAGATTCCCTTTCTGCCTTATCTTCCACATGTCTCCTGAACCGTGGGGGGTGAGCATTGACATAGATGTCCCATTTATGATTGGGCACTCAACAGTCACGTATTGTCAGCGTTCGCCACTACTCACTACAATAAGAGGTGTTTCTGACCAAGCCTGAGGACATTTCTATGGACCAAAATCTATCGCCATAACCATAACCATTTAGAAGGCAGTTTGACAATGTGACCATTCAGCAAAACAACATCAATATCGGAAAGTTCTTGGTGTGTGTGTGTTCACTCTCAGCCCTGCACAGGGAACTGCGTGTTTCAGTGACGCGCCTGTGTCCCTTGCCTTATTAATCTCTATTGTGATTACACTCCCCAGACTTCTGATGGCTCTACCATACTCGAGTTCTTTATCCAGAAACTCAAAAAACAATTTCTTATGCCACCGAAGTGCCAGACCAGAAAGCTAGGACCAATGATTGATGATAGTTTGAATATAGATGCTTCATATTTTACCCCCCAAAATAGAGTAAATCTGAGATCTGGATTTTCCAACATTTCTCAGATATTTGTCTTTTCCCTCCCTCCATTCATGGAACCCAGGTCTAGTTTCCCAGGATAAAAACTGTGCACAAAATCACCCTTTCGTCTGTCACTACTGCACAAATAGGCACTGCTTACCTGGTGGGTTAGAATTGTAGTTTGCAAGTGTCTCAGCTGGGTAAGACTCTCAACAGCCTGCCTTTCACTTTCCAACATAGTGGGAGCTTCCAGTTCAATTCTACTTTGATTTCTCTGTATCTTGCTCCCAAGGTGTTTTTCTTATGAACTAGTTATGGTGGCAGCCAAGAGGAGTGGTGGCAGCCATACTGTGGGAGCCGCTCAGGCCTCCCTGACAAATAGCTCATAAGTTGATAGACCACAGCTGCCACTGGAGTTTTTACTTAATAACCCTTAACTATTAAATCAAGTAGCCTTGGCTGCTTTCTCTTTTCTGTGTTGTTTTCTCACTTTAGTACCTCCACATGATTATTTTGCATTTTTATATCAGAGCCCATTTCCAAGCCCAAGCAATTGATGCCAAAAGCAAATCTGAGGGTAACATTCTCAGAACAGGTTTCTGTAATTAGATCACTTGCTGGACAAGAAGGGGAACTAATGACTGGTGGCGATGTCTTCCAACACACTGAAGAGTAGTCACTGTGAAGATGTTCATCAGTCATGAAAGGATGGGATGCAGTCAAAGATGCACTGCCATATGTATTTTCTCCAACACTTGAGAGAGGTGTGGTAATGTTGTTCAGGGATCATGAATTAATGAATGTTATATTTTAAAGCAATTAAAAATACGTAGATGAGACCCACTCCCCTGGGCTCCACACTAGGGCCCACAGCCCAGGCAGCCTCATCAGAGGCTAGACTGGTCCTAGGGACCCCAGGGAAAACACTGCCCACCACCCACTAAACCCCTTTAAGCCTGTCCAACAGCTCCACACTGCCCATCCCCACCCCTGGGCTCCATATCCTGGCCTGCTACTTTGGAAGAAGGCTTCAGCTTTACCAGAGGCCAGGCAGGATCTAGGAACCTCAGGTAAGACACTGTCCATGACCAGCTAACACTCCTTAAACATGCCCCATGGTTGCGCAGTCACGTAGTCTCGTGGACATGACCACGTGATCTCTGCGCGTGAGCCTGTGCACACAGGTGCATCCTGGCCTTTAAAAGGCAGCGCCATGTTCCCTGGTCTCTCTCTTTGCGCTTCTCTCTGTGCCTCTCTTTCTGTTTCCTCTCTGCTGTCTGCTCTGCCCCACTTCTCTCCTTCCGCCAGGCCTGGCTCCCCACCACAAAAATCTCTAAAAGGTACCACTGGGTTCTGTCGTGACTGTGACTTTTCCACGTGGTAACCAGCACCAGCCACCAGCACCATTATCCTTTCAGGCAGACCTATTAGAATTACACCTTACTTCTTCGTGGAGACTCTAAAAGCCAGAAATGCCTGGACAGATATCTTGCAGACTCTAAGAGGCCACAGATGTCAGCCCAAACTATTACACCCCTCAAAACTTTCAATCATCATATTTCATAAAAAAAAAGGTCACTTTTAAACAATATATCCACAAATCCAGCCCTACAGAAAATTCTAGAAGGAAAATTCCAACCTAAGGAGATTAACTACACCCATGAAGACACAGTAAATAAATAATCTCATACCAACAAAATCAAAAGAAGTTCCCTTTTTTCTTCTTTTCTCTCTCTCTCTCTTCTCCTTCCTCTCTCCTCTATCTCACCACCACCACCACCACCACCACCACCAAAATAACATGAATCAACAATCATTGGTCATTGATATCTCATAATATTAATTGTCTCAATTCCCCAATAAAAAGACATCCACTAACAGAATGGATGTGAAAACAGGATCCATCCTTCTGCTGCATCCAAGAAACACACCTCACCATCAAGAATAGACATCATCTTAGGGTAAAGGGTTGGAAAAAGATATTCTAAGGAAATGGACCTAAGAAGAAAGCTGGTGTAGCCATTTTAATATCTAACAAAATAGACCTCAAACAAAATGAATCAATATAGACAGAGAAATATACTACATACTCATCAAAAAAAAAAAAATCCAGCAAGATGACATTTAGTTCTTAGCATCTCTGCCCCCAAAGCAAGGGCACAGAAGTTTGTAAAAGAAATACTACTACAGCATAACCTTCACACACTAATAGTGGGAGATTTCAATACCCTACTCACACCAGTAGACAGTCCATCCAGACAAAAAAATAGAGAAATACTGGAGCTAATAGACATTGTAAACCACATGGAACTAACAGATACGTACAGAGCTTTTCACCCAAACACAAAAGAATATATCTTCTTCTCTGCACCTCATGGAACTTTCTCCAAAACTTACCACATACTCAGTCACAAAGCAAGTCTCAGCAGATACAAGAAAATTGAAACAACTCCCTGAATCCTATCAGACAAGCACAGATTAAATCTAGATAGCACAACAACAGAAATCTTATAAACTAATGGAAAGTGAATAACTCTATACTGAATTAAAAATGGGGTCAAGATAAAAATAAAGAAAAATTAACTTTCTAGAATTCAATAAAAATGAATACACGAAATACCCAAACTTATGGGACACAATAAATGTGGTTCTGAGAGGCAAGTTCGTAGTACTAAATGTCTACATTTAAAAAGTAGAGAGATCTCATACTAGCAACTCAAAAGCACACCTGAAAACTCTAGAACAAAAAGAAGTAATCAGACCTTGTTCTGTATGTTTAGTGTTTTGATTATTATATGGCAACTTTCCTTTCTGGTCCAATCTATTTGGTGTTTTGTATGCTTCTTATACCTTGATAGGCACCTCTTTCTTTAGATTAGGAAAACATTTTTAAAGATTTATTTTATGTATATGAGTGCTGTATCTGCATGTATGCCTTTATACCAGAAGAGGTCATCAGATCCCACTAGAGATGGTTTTGAGCCACTGTGTGGTTGATGGGAATTGAACTTAGGACCTCTGGAAGAGCAGCCAGTGCTCTTAACCCCTGAGCCATCTCTCTAGCCCAGGAAAATTTTATTCTACGGTTTTGTTAAAAAATATTTTCTCAGCCTTTGAGCTAGGATTCTTCTCCTTCTATTTCTATTATTCTTAGGTTTGATCTTTTCATACTGTCCCAGATTTCCTGGATGTTTTGTGTCAGGCAGTTTTTAGACTTAACATTTTTTTTTTGACTGATGTTTCTATTTCTTCTATTATACCTTCAATGACTGAGATTCTCTCTTCCATCCTTTGTATTCTATTGGTGAAGCTTGCCTCTGTATTTCCTGTTTGCTTACCTAGATTTTTCATTTCCAGAATTCCTTCAATTTGTGTTTTCTTTATTGATTCTATTTCCATTTTCAGGTATTGAACAGTTTTATTTGTTTTGCTCAACTGTTTGTGTTTCCTTGGCTTTCTTTAAGGGATTTATTCATCTCCTCCAATTTTTGTTTGTCTTTTTCTTGATTTCTTTTCTTTTCTTTTTTTAAAATTTTTTGAGACAAGATTTCTTTGGGTAGCTCTGGCTGTCCTGGAACTCACTCTGTAGACCAGGCTGGTCTCAAACTCATAGAGACCTACCTATGCCCCCCAAGTGCTGGGATTAAAGGTATGCTCCACCACCACCCAGCACCTTAAAAATTTATTTATTTATTTATTTATTTATTTATTTATTTATTTATTTATTTATTATATACACAGTGTTCCACCTGCTTGTATGTCTGCATGCCAAAAGAGGGCACCAGATCTCATTATAGATAATTGTGAGCCACCATGTGATGCTGGGAATTGAACTTAGGACCTCTGAAAGAGTGCCAGTGCTCTTAACCTGTCAGCCATCTCTCCAGCCCTTTTCCTTGATGTCTTTAAGGGATTTATTAATTTCCTCTTTAAGGACCTTTATCAGGTCAATAAAGTTGGTTTTAGGTCTTTTTCTTGTGCTTCAGTTGTGTTGGGATAATCAGAGCTTGCTGTAGTAGGAGAGCTGGGCTCTGATGGTAACATATTACCTTGCCTATGGTTGATTGTGTTCTTAATGCTCTGTGTTTGGGGTGATTATAGTTCTAGGTGCTGATTTCTGAGTCTGTCTTTGTTGGATTAGTGTTTTGTTCCTTGGTTCCTGTTTCCTTTCTGGTCTTCTGGCCCATGTAGCCTGTGGTTGAGCAGGGGTTCTCTGCCCATATTGGGGGCTGGGACACAGTGATGAGAAGGGGAGGGGTATTTGGGATAGTAGGGGTCTCCAAGAGAGTGGGGAAAGTCCTTAGGTGAGTGGTCTGTCTGAAGTTCTGGTGGCTGGTGTGGCCTCTGGTTGAGTACGTGTTCTCTGCCTGAGTAGGGGCCTAGGGCACACCAATGAGGAGAGGAGCAGGGATTGAGGATAGTGCGGGGCAGGCACCAAGAGAATTGGGGAGGTCCAAGGGTGGGTGGTCTACCCGGAGTTCTGGTGGCTGAAGTCTGTAACTATTCTTATGACCTTGACTCTCTTGTTACAGTTTGGACTAACTACTGTAATTCCCCTTTATCTGCAAGGGATATGTTGTGGAATATTATTTTAACTAGGCAAAGATGTGCTACATTTGTTTATGCTATGAAATGTTACTTTAACTGTGTAAAGGTGTGTTACATTTGTTTCTGCTGCCTTTGTTAACAATGTAGAGATGGGTCACATTTGTTTGTGCTGCATTTGTTTAACTATGTAAAGACATGTTGCATTTGTCCCACCTTGCTTGCCTAAGGCACCTGATTGGTCTAATAAAAAACTGATCAGCCAATAGCTAGGCAGGAGGGGGATAGGTGGGGCTGAAAGGCAGAGAGAATAAGAAGAAGGAGAGAAAAGAATTCACCAGAGGGAAAGAGAGGAAAACCCCTGGGGCCAGTCAGCCAGGCAGCCACCAGCCAGCTAGATGGAGTAGGACATACAGAAGGAAAGAAAGGTAAAAAGCCCTGAGGCAAGACGTAGATGGAAAGAAAACAGGTTAAGTTATAAGAGCTAGCAAGAAATCAGCATAAGATAAGGCCGAACATTCATAACTAATAAGAAGTCTCCTTGTCGTGATTTGGGAGCTGGTTGGTGGTCCAAAAGAAAGCCTGCTACAATATATTCTCTCAGTGTGGGGAAAACTATGGGTAGTATTGAGCGGGGTGTGTGTGTGTGTGTGTGTGTGTGTGTGTGTGTGTGTGTGTGTGTCTATTTAGACATAATGCTAGTTACTTACTTTCCTGGTTGCTATGACAAAATAAACTCAAGGAAGAAAGGATTTACTTTGGTTCACAGTTTGAGGGTACAGTCCATCCTGGCAGGGAAAGCAGGGCGGCATGAACATGAGGCAGCTGATCACATCATATCCACAGAAGTAGAGAGAGGTGAACGCTGGTGTTCAGCTCACTTTCTGTGGAATCCTAGCCCATGGAATGGTGTCACTAATGTTTAGAGTGGGTCTTCATACTTCCGTTAATCCAATCTAGAAACCTACTTACCCGTGCAACGGTCTGTCTCCTAGGTGGTTTTATATCCTTTCAAGTTGACAATATTAACCATCACAAGTTAAACACATACATGCACATGCACACACATACACACACATGCACACACACAAATGTTTAACCTTAAATTAGGCATAGTAGCAGAGTAATACTAATAAATAATAACAAAGAGCACAGTTATGATAATATCCTCTAATGAAATTCCCAACAACACTATTTTGGTGCTTTAAGACTGTATTAAATGAATGGGATTAGTGATCTTATGCAAATCCTGAGAGGACATGTTTAGACCTTCCCTGTGGGGATACAAAGAAGCCATCTATGAACAAGAGAGTGTGCCCCTGCTGGACACCAGATCTTCCAACATCTTAATATTGGAGTAACTACCTCTATCGTGGTAGCAATACATCTTCACTGCTCATGGGTTTATTTGTGACATTTGATTATTGCAGCTCAAATGGACCAAGAGCATTATGCAATAAGTTGCTCCCTCTCTTCTTAGTTATAAGCATAATACATATATCACAGATTGAGTTTGGGGATCCTTCTTACTATGGGGATGTTTCCATGGATACAGGAAGACACTAGACATTCTCCAGGGCTATAAGATTGTTTCCAATTATGCAGAGAAATAAGGAAAATTAGTTACATGGCAGAACTTTGCTTGACTGTCAAAAATGTGCACTCACTAGTCCTTTCCAGATCATTGGTTCTGGGGTGCAGAAGGAAGGGGTTAACACTGTCACAGCATGTGTATCAAAGGAAGTGAAGATGGACAGCCACCTCCAGTCTGGCTTCCTGAGCAGCAGCCACACATTATTGATTACCTGCCTCCATTACAAATCCTGAAGGAAATTTTTCCAGTTTCCCTCAAATGGAACTAAGTATTTGGAGTTTTAAAGGGTCCAAATTTAAGTTCTGTCCTTGGTTAGTTAGGAACAAAACTTACTTAGCCTTTCCTTTGACTACTTAACCAAATGTAATATATTTGTATAAGGAGAATCATACAGCAGTTTTAAAAAATGAGATGGACATACCAAAAAGATTTTTTTCTTTATTGCTTTTGGTCTATATCACATGAGAAAAAAAAAAAAAAACCTACAAAACCAGAAGACTTAGGCATAGAGCCTAGGGCCTGGTACCTAGTCACATGACCTTGGGCAAGTCAGTAAGACTCTCCAGAAGGTATAGACACAATCATCTGTCTATCATCTGTTATCTGCCATTTATCTGTCTAATTATCTATCATCATATCATCTGTCCGTTTACATTTCTATCCATACAATTATCTATCATCATTATCCACCCACATGCTGAGGATTAAATTAACAAGGTATACATTATGATTGATTTAAATTTTTTCTCCTTTTTGGTGAGCCTCTTATTAGTTAGGTAACCTCAATTTTGTGTTTCAGGAAACAATTCCATCCTTTGATGCATCTCTTCTTAGATGATAAATTATTTTTTTCTCTTAAGAACTTACTAACAGAAGATGGGGATGCAGCTCAGAGTGGAGCACTTGCCTGGCAAGAGTGAAGCCCTGAATTCAATCCCCAGAACCACACAACTGCTTTTAAAAAATTACTGATAGAATACCAACTGTGGGTTGGGATCTGTCCCAGATGTTTTAGACATATAATAACAACCCCACCCATGGCCCTGTGCCTAGAGTCTATTGGGGGAGATCAACAGTGGATATGCAAAAGTTAGTGAGGTACTCAAAATGTTCCAGCGTCCTGAGGAAATGAGATAAGGATTAAGTCTATGGAGACAGGGATAAGTCAGCTTGTGGGGTGGCCATGGAGATGAGAGCTGGTCAAAGTCTTCAGGAAGTGACTCTGTTAGCTGTGGGACTCTTCTGCTGTTTCAAAGATGTTAAAAATGAAGATATTGAGACCCAAAGCAGCTAGGCAACTTGCCACAGGTCACACAACTAATCGGTATCAGAACTGGAATACAAAGACAAAGGACTGTCTGTCTGTTTTCAGATCTGGTCTTCTAATCTCTCCATCACACTGCCTCATGGACTGATAAAGAACTATACTGGAATGAATTCATATACAAATTACAAAAGACCTCTACTGGTGGTTTAAAAACACAGTTAAGGATTATAGGTGGGATGAGAGATCAATAGGAAATGCAGGATGAGTCTATTATAAGGTGCAATTTTTTTGGGGGAGTTAAAATTTCTAAGCTCCCTATAATGGAGAACAGGTCTTACGAAGATGTCTTTTCACATATATTCACTTGGAAGCAACCAACAGAGCGTGTACAATCAGGACAGCACAGCTCCAGTGAGAGCTGGATTTCTTGCCCCAGCAAACACTGCAAGGAAAGTGCTTCATCTGCTTTTGACATCAGTGAGGACTCAAGGGGAAAGAGAAGTAATGGGATGAACACCACTAATGTTCCCTGAGATACGCCCTCATTTCGCATCCTGGTTCCCTTCGCCTTCCCACTCTCCATGGGTGTGGCTGAGATGTCCATGTGTGGCCACAATAACAGTGAAGATGAATCTGAAAACACAGAAGCCAAGAGAAATGTGTTTCCTCTTCATGACGAAAACAGGGAAACTAACACAGAAGTCAGGCAGGTGTTGCCACATGCTCCTAATCCCAGCACTACAGAAGCAGAGGCAGGAACAACAGGAGTTTCTCTGAGGCCAGCCTGGGCTACACAGCAAGATACTGTCTCAAACAATCAAACCAACAAAACCCCCATACTATATATATGCACATATGTATGTATTTTAAAAAACCTAGTGTAGAAAATATTTACAATGAGAAATTTGACATCAAGTACATTTTGTAATTTTGAAGTCAACTTTTATATGATTGACCAGACTGTGGTCAATGTTATGTGTTATATATAATATACTGTATTTCTTATTGCCTAGAAAATCACCAGGTTTGAGTGCTAACATTATTTTTGATGGCTTCGTATGACGCTAGTTGAGATAATGAGTTAACACTTTAAGAAATAAGTTTAAGGAATGGTTTAGAAGTGTGAAAGACAACTTCCTTGTCTATGAAATCAAACTGAATTATGACATATATGAGCTTGAAAAGGGAACATACCATTTAGGAGTAGGGAGAGGCCATTGAGACACACACTGTAAACATCTGTAGGATCCATCTTTGCAGATTCCATTTATTTAGCTGGCATACACAATAATGGATTTTGTTTTTGTTTTTGTTTTTTCGAGGCAGGGTTTCTCTGTGTAGCTTTGCGCCTTTCCTGGGACTCACTTGGTAGCCCAGGCTGGCCTCGAACTCACAGAGATCCGCCTGGCTCTGCCTCCTGAGTGCTGGGATTAAAGGCGTGCGCCACCACCGCCCGGCTACAATAATGGATTTTATTATGACATTTCGTATATTATGCCATTGTACTTTGCTCATATTTGCCCTCCTACTCTCTCTGATCCTATGATTTCCACCTTAAAAGAATGGATCCTGGAATGGAACCAGCTTGAATCCTTCATGTAGCAGTCAGATAGGCAACATTATGAATGAATGGACTATCTATTGGCTTCCAGTTCTCTTAGAGAAAATGATGTATCAGTCCTAGAATAGTCTGTATTCTAAGCAGAAATACATATATGTGTAAATGAATCTGTGGAAGAGACAGTGTCCACCCACTTTTCCCTTTCCTAGACAGGCAGAAAGATTTCATGTAATTAAATTAAGACATGAATTTTTGCCAAGAAATACAAACAAAAGGATGTAAGCTTTCCAATCTTTTTTAAAGTTTTTATTATTTTTTTTTAATTTTATAATTTAATTGAATTTTACATATCAGCCACAGATTCCCCTGTCCTCCCTCCTCCCACCCCCTACCCTCTCCCCAATCCGCCCCCCATTCCCATCTCCTCCAGGGCAAGGACTCCCCTGGGGATTCAGCTCAGCCTGGTAGATTCAGTCGAGGCAGGTCCAGTCCCCTCCTCCCTTCACCCAGGCTGAGCAAAGTGTCCCAGCATAGGCCCCAGGCTCCAAAAAGCCAGCTCATGAAGCTTTCCAGTCTTAAGTAGGTAAGAATAGAGAGTCTTCTTGGTACCCTGTCATCTCTTGCTAGGACAGCCATGATGGCCACATGTCCTAGATGATGTCACAGCCACAGGATGCAAGACTAATTCCACAATCCAACACTGACACAAGAATGGTGTTTGCTGAGTTTAGCCACTGAGATTTAAGCTTGTTTGTTTCTGCTCTTTTGCATCACAGAGCACTAATTGCTCGAGTTAAGACAGTCCATAAGGACAGCAAGGGAGGCATAGGTTAGAGGTGTGCATGGATAGTGTGTGCATGCAAGCTGAAGAGGCTTTTAAAGAGGGGAACAGCCATCTTCCCCAGAAGGGGCACACTAGGAAGTGAGCAAAAGGGGAAAGGAGGATTTGGGGTGTGCCTGATATTTTGGCTGAGTGTCATGATAAAAACACTGTCTTCTCCGCTTGGCTGACATTTATCTATAGACCAGGATTGTGTATGGAAGAGAACTGCAAAGCAGGAAGATTTCCACATTCTATTTGTGAAGGGAGGCTCTGCATCTGCATTCATTAAGTGCTTCTGCAGAGAACAAGTCTTTGATTTGAGTGAGTCAACATGGTGTGAGAATTAATAGACCACCTTCAGCTCAACTGAAATAATGAGCATTCATAAACAAAATCTCTAGACGTATTTGTTGTTTCTTCTTTGCACTGGTTTTTCTTAGAGAAAATTTTTTTGAGAAAATAGAATGTATTATTATTAAAAAGACTGAAAATCAAGGGGAAAAGCCAGATCTGGCCCAAAATTTAGCATTAACATCCAGGGAGATGATCAACTTATAAACTTACTCTTTGTATTATATTAATTATTTAGTATCATCATCATCATCATCATCATCACCACCACCCCCACCCCCATCTTCATCAATCATTTATTATAAGAAGTTCTGTCTTTATTGAAACAATAACCACAAGTTAATGATGAGTGTTTTCAACTTCTTCATATATCTTCAAATTTTTTATGCCCTTGAATTCCCTGGCAGAAGACCATATTCAGCCGACAATTTAATTTATTAATTTGGAATAGAGCTCTTGCATCTGACTTAACAAAATGACTCGCTTTCAGAGTGTGCTAGCTGGCTTTAGGTATACTAGAATCCTTTTAGAAGAGGAAATCTCAATGGAGAAACGCCCTCACCAGATCAGCCTACGGGCAAGTCTGTCAGCATTGTCTTGGTTGATGACAGATGAGGGAGGGCTTAGGTCACAGCGGGCAGTGCCACTCCTGAGCTGGTGGTCCTGGGTGCTATGGGAAAGCAGGCTGAGTAAGCCATGAGGAGCAAGCCAGTAAACAGCACTTCTCCATGGCCTCACCATCACCTCCCGCCTCCAGGTTCCTGTTCTGACTTCCCTGGATGATGGACTACAAGCTGTAAGATGAAATAAGCTTTTTCCTCCCTAAGCTTTTGGTCACTGAGTTTTATCACAGCAATAGAAACCATAACTAAGACACAGATTAAGAGCTTAACTACAGTATTATGGCCATGTTTAATCTTCCAGAAGGCAGGAACACACTTTCCCAAAGTTAAGGGGAATATTAGTGAAGCAAGTTGAATTCTTTCAAGCAATCTGCTGCTTTTCTTCAAAGCTGCCAGCCGGGATTGTTATTAAGTAGACTCTCCACTTCTCCCTCAATTGGCCGTGAAGGGCAGTGGCTACCATGCTCATAGGCAGTTCTCCACTCTTTTGGGGGAATCTTTCAATCTTGTTTGTAGGAATATGATCAGTGGTGTATATTGGGGTGATGGGAGTGATCTCACATCTTCTACAAGAACGACACCTCCCCCTAAATGGGGAAATGGATAAGTTCATATATGTACATAATAATGGATTATTTTCTACATTTTTTTTAGCTTTTGGTTTTCTATAACCAAATGCACCTGCTGTGTCCAGGGCACAAAACTGAACTGGGATGAAGTAGTTCAATGTTTAAATATGAGATTTCTGTACAATATTTTCTGGGTATCAATCACATAACTTTTCATTTGGGGTACCAGGGATTGAACCCAGGACCTCCTTGTGCATGCTAGACGAAAACCCTATAATAGAGCTATACCCGACCTTAGTTCCCCTATGTATGTTTCTGATCTATTAATAGCTTTTTAATTCCATAAAGAACTTATTAGACTTCCCTCCAATACTAAGAAAAGCCTATTGAGTTAGTGCTTCATAAATGGGACCTCAGAACACAATATGCAGTTCAAAACAAAACAAACAAACAAACAAAACATGAGACTTTCCAGTCACTTGGGTTGTTTGCCATATGAACTCTCTGGAAATATCTTATTAGGAAGGAATGTACCCATTGAGAGTGGGTCAGTTTGAGAATCTGTGATTGTTATGTATGCTGCATCCTGATGCATAGCTAATTTCAATCTCATCAGAAAGAAAAATATGAATTAACAGAAGCCAATGGTGTCTTAGTTAGGGTTTCGATTGCTGCAGTGAAACACCATGACCAAAGGCAAGTTGGGGAGAAAATGGTTTATTTTCTAATGCTTCCATATTGCTTTAGGGTGTCTTCTCATTTCAATTAGCCCAAGATAATTCCTTCGAGTATGCCCAGAGGCTAACTTAATTTAAATAATCTCTCACAGTGTCCTGGAGGCTTGTCTCCTAGGTGACTCCAGATCCTGTCAAGTTGACAATTCATATTAACCATCATAGTTCCCTCTACTTTATGAATGAGATGTTGCCTGATTCATGAATTGCTGTCTAAAGCTAGTTAGAGCTTTACACCAAACATGTTGAAGATTTTATCTTTTAATACTACCAAGAAATCCCTGGAGGCTTTAGTTAATATCTCCTATTTGAGTCAAAGCACAGCACGGCTCAGGGCTAAAAGGGAGTCTCACTCAAAATGGGAACGTTATGGAAGACATTGCTCACTGCCCTGGCTCATCTTCCAGCAGGTGACAGCCTTCACATCTGCTTACCATAGGAACTGTGCTTGCTTTCAGCCATGAGCAATCCCCTCCTTTTCGATGCCCTTTAGCCCCTCGCCAACCTGCATCAATCTCTGTCTCTACTGGGTCATCCCTTGACCAGCATTCAGACACCGCTTTCTCCACCTGCCAAGAGTACCAGTCACTACTCTCCTGGCTCTTAATGATTCCTTCACTTACACAAAGCGACACTGTTTCTCTTTTTATCTTGTTTCTCCCACCTCACTACCCATAGTTCATAGTAATTCTTTGCGTAGCAGTTCCATATTCTCATTTATTTAAATATTTGAGTGTCCCAGCGATGGCTTCTAAGTCTTTTTTTCTATATACATTCACTACTCGGCTATTATCAAACATTTATGCCTTCAAATGTTTCTTGTATGCTGATCATTTTACTACCTCTCATACTCCACCAATTATAAAAGGTACTTCATGATTTATTATGTATGAAACTGTGCTGTGTCTCACACTGATTGGGTGTGTATGAAAAGTATAATTGCTTATATTATCAACAGTCAGTTGAATTGGGCATTTTCGTTGCTATTACATACATTGATATCACATACTAAACAATGCAGCAGTATGGAGAGGAATTGCCAAATACCTTGGAAATATACAGATGGTATTTCAAGTCGAGAGAGTTAGGTGTGACTAATCCTGTGCTACATAGGACTATCTGTAAGTGATGAAGCATCAGTTTTCCAGAAACGTGACAAAACTGTTAAACTTTCAGAATCAAATAACTCAATTAAATGCAGAAAGTATGAATTTATAATAGAGCCAAAAATTGTAGAATGGATGTCTGAGGCTTGGAGGAGAATTCTGGAGGCAGTGGCTGCCCTCAAAATGATGTAATTATATTTTAATATTAAAGGTAGGACATAGAAATAAGTGCTTGATCATGGATATTCTCTCTAGGAAAGAGGCCAACACCTGCAGTGATGTGTCCTGACCTCCAGATGCAGAGAGGCTATGGCTAATTCGCACTTACACTGCAAAGCCTGGGCTGCCTGGAGAAGTGATAAGTGTATTGTCCGCGTGGGCTGCAGTGGAAGGGTGAATTACGGCTGCTGCATGACAGCCTCATCTGATGGCTTCCCTGTTTCCACCTGCAGAGCCCTAAGAGTAAACAGACACGCCTCTTCTTGCCTCTGAGCTTAGCTGATGACTTGATTGGGTTAACAGAATGTTCTCAAACGTGGACCAGGCACAGGGGGGATTGAATTTTTCTTTGGATTTTGTTCTTGACCAACTGGCTTCCACTAATCCTCTGCTCCTGTCATTCCTGGGTTTCTCAGAAGGAGGGATATGAGGCAGACAAGGGGGAGATAATGAACCTATTCGTCACAGCTGTCTCAACCAGTCCAGCCACCCCCACTGAGGCTGCTTGAAATCAGGTCACAGCCACCGAGAGAACCTTGCCACAATCCAGTCTAGCTAGCCAAGCCCCTTGTAAACTGCCCACCCACTCAGAGCTAAGTGCTGAAATTCCCCAATGGGAGCTCTCAAAAGAATGGAGGAGACATTCTGCTTTTGACTACAATGGTAGACTTAGAATATTCAGATAAAATACACTAAAAATCAGATTTAAATTCCAGATGAGAGAATCTTCAGTAAACTGTGGGAAAGGGTATAGGTAGAATTTTTTTAAAATAATAATAGTAGCAAAAGGGCCTACTGTATACCAGTTACCATGCTTAAGTGCTTTGTCTCAGTTAAGGAAATCAAATATAAATTTTGCAGCAAGCCTTTCGGGGGGGGGGGTCTCTTACGAGGTCCATTTTACAGATAAAGAAATTAAAACTAAGAGAGGTAGTAATCTACCCACTGTGGTGGTCTGAATGAAATGTCCCTCATAGTCTCAGGCATTTGAATTTGTGGTCCCCAACTGTTGGCACTGTCTGGGGAGGCATGGGAGGCATGGTCTTGCTGGATCAAATGTGTCGCTAGAGGCGGGCTTTGAAGTTTTCAGACCTCCCCCTAATCCTGTTTGTTTTCTCTGCTTCCTGTTTGTGGTTCAGGATGTGAGCCCTCAGTTCCCAGCGTCCAGCTCCAGCCACATTGTCTGTTACCTGTGGGCACACTGTCCCTGTCATCATGACCCTTAACACTCCAGGACTGCAAGTCCCAAATACACTCTTCCTTCCATTCGGCCATGATGCTTTATCACAGAAATAGAAAAGTAACAAACACTCCCACTATAACATTGAAGTTTCACTTCACATAGGTCTCCATTTCCTCACCCTTCCTTCTTACATTCCTTCATCTCTCCTTCCTCACATTCTTTCTTTTTCCCGGGACCTTTTATAAAGAGTTATTATATGCAGGTGTCAGGACTGGCCAGGCAAACTAGAAGTCCCCAGACCACTGTCAGCATGGCAGGCTGGATCTTAGCCTGGGTTGAGGTAGTTTACTAGACAGGATTTCTTTTCCTTGCGGGGAGGTGGTAGGGTGGGGGGGGTGTCTTAGTTCTGCTCCTTGAGACTTTGGTGATTGATCAGGTCCACCAAGATTATCTCTTTCCAGTGACATTCTTTATTTAAAGCAAATGGATTATAGACTTCAATCACAAAATATGTTCTCTGCAATACCCAGATTGGTGACTAATTGACTCACTAGGGACTATAGTCTAGGCAGGTAGATGTATAAAGCTGACTGTCTATGGTAATTTGAATAGAATGCCCCCCCATAGGCTCATATATTTTAATATTTGGTCTCCAGTTAGTGGAACTGTTTGAAAAGGATTAGGAGGTGTAGTCTTGTTGGAGGAGGTATGTCTGTCACTGAGGGTGGGCTTTGAGATTTCAAAACCCTACATTGGACTCAGTTTCTCTCTCTGTCTCTTGCTGTGAAGAGACACCATGACCAAGGCAACTTAATAGAGCTTATTGGGGGTTTACTTATAGTTTTAGAGGGTTAGTCCATGACCATCATGGTGGGGAGTATGGCAGAAGGCAGGTAGGCATAGCATTGGAGCAGTAGCTTAGACTTATATCTGATCTACAAGCATGGGGCAAAGGAGAGAGAGAGAGAGATAGAGATAGAGAGAGAGAGAGAGAGAGAGAGAGAGAGACAGAGAGAGAGACAGAGAGACAGAGAGACAGAGACAGAGAGGCAGAGAGAGAAGAGAAAAAGGAGTGCTAACTGGAAACAATGTAGGCTTTTGAAACCTCAAAGTCCACCCCTAGTGACATACCTCCTACAACAAAGTGAAACCTCCTAATCCTTCCCAAACAGGTCCACTAAGTGAGGACCAAGTATTCAGAGATATGATGAGTTCATGAGGACCATTCTCATTCAAACCCCAGCACTTCCTGAGCCATCTCACCAGCCTAAGTCTGTAATGTTTCATAAAGATCTAAAAAGGTCAAGGAAAAATTGAAAACATTTTCCATTGACAGTAAGATTGCCTGCCATTTTCACGATGGCACAAAACTGCAGGGTAAGCCCCTCCTCCACAGACAGAGGCAGTGGGGGAAGGCCCTTCCATCTAATTGCAGCGACAAAGTGAGAATGGCCAAGTCAGTGACTTACCTAGGTAAGAAAAATGGTGCCCATGAGAGGATGCTGGCGCTGGCCTAAAGGATAAATGTGATGCTAATGAATTACATGGGGACTCTGCCACTCGGGGAGATCTATCACCTCTGTCAGTTCATTTGAATATAATGTGTCCTATGAACTCTTGTTCAGACTGGGCAGGGGTCATTTTTGTTTTCTTTCCTTGAGGGGAGGATACTGTCTAGGTCAAACAGGTCCACTTTCTCGCCACATGTTAGGTGCTATGTCAGGAATGGCGTTAGTTTTTATTCCAGGACTTTCATGTGAAGCCATCCTAGTCGCTTAATCTTCCACCACAGTGCACAGTGAAGCTCTCTCAGCTTAATGGGTTCAGCAATCTCTCCTGGGCTGACGGCCAGAAGTGGATTGATGGGCTGGCTTTAACGGACATGAAAAACACAAGGAACTTTTCAGGCCAAATGAATAACGAGAAAGAAGGAAAGAAGAAGGGAAGAAGGAATGAAAAGCAAGCAATTCTATTAACAGAACTAAATGAGAAAAAAATCTCAATGATGCTCCACAATGCAGCAAAAGTGATTCATAAGCAGAAGAACTGGTTAGGTTTAATAAGGTCATTTAATTATAATGCCTCAAATAGAAATGCTTCTATTTTTTGCCTCAATAAAGAAGTCTGTGATGGTAAATATGAGTAAACTTAAAAAGCAACATCATGACTATAATGTGATCAGTCTAGGAAGAGTCCTGAGAGAAAATGCTGGACACACAGTGAGATGTGAGTTATGATTTTTGACAAAATGCAAAAGGTCTCCAAATGTACCCACATCCCTGGAGTAGATAGACAAAGGCAGGGCCATCCTTAGATAGTCCATCTCCAGCACTTAAGGGAGGATTTGGGGAACTCAAAAGCCTGTCTTATCAAACAAATGTCCCTGCTGAGTTCTTCTATCCTCTGCCGTAAGATTCTTTCTGGATTTGCCTTTGTGTGGCAGTATGACCCTAAACAAAATAACTTAGAATTCAGCCTTTTTGCTGTTGAATCAGGTGTATAAAGGAAAAGATTTCTTAAGTGACTTCAGTTTAATGATTTTGTGAGACTGTAAAGGTCTACACAGAGAAATGCTTATAACTGGATAAATATTTGGTATCAGTAACTTAATTTTTAAGAGATTAATTAAAAGCCACCTTGTTCTAGAAGGGATTTAATATGATGCATTATTGTTTTCCCAAACCTATGAATAATAGGATTAGAGGAACAAGAAGAATCTCAGCTCAAAGGCCCAGAAAATATTTTCAACAAAATCATAGAAGAAGGAGATGCCTATCAAGGTACAAGAAGCATACAGAACACAAAATAGACTGGACTAGAAAAAAATTCCCCATACCACACAATAATCAAAAGTTTAAATATACAGAACAAAGAAAGAATATTAAAAGCTGCCAGGGGGAAAGACCAAATAATATATAAAGGCAGATCATGAGAATAACACCTGACTTCTCAGTGAAGACTTTAAAACCCAGGAGAAGCTGGACAGATGCGCTGAAAACTCCAAAAGACCACAGATGCCAGCCCAAACTAGTATACCCAGCAAAACCTCCAATCACAATACACGGAGAAAGAAAGACATTCTATGGTAATACCAAATTTAAGCAATAGCCATCTACAAATCCAGCTCTACAGAAGGAACTAGAAGGAAAACTTCCACCTGAAAGGCTAGCCACACCCAAGAAAATAATACAACCCACACACAAGAAATAAAGAATATCAGATCAGCAAATTTAAAGAAGAGGAGGAAGGACCCCAAACCACAACAATGAAATAACAGGAACCAGCAAACACTGCTCATTAATTACTCTCTACAATGAAATAACAAAAATCAACAAACAAACACTGCTCATTGATTACTCTAAACATTAATGGTCTCAATTCCACAATAAAAAGATAAAGACTAACAGGGTGAATTTTAGAAGAGCATCCATCTTGCTGCTGAGCCCAAGAAACACACCTTAACATCAAGGACAGACCTCATGGAAAAGGATGGATAAAGACACTCCAGGGAAGCAGACCTAAAAAACAAGCTGGTGTAGCCATTTTAATATCTGACAAAATAGACTTCAAACCAAAACTAATCAGAAGAGATAGGGAAGGACACTACATACTCATCAAAAGAAAACTCTGCAAAGAGGATAATTGCAATTCTTAACTTCTATGCACCAAACAAAAGGACACTCAAGTTCGTAAAAGAAATACTACTATAGCTTAAATCTGTGTCGACACTCAAACAGTAATAGTGGGGGAGCTAACAATCCATTCTCGCTAATAGATAGGTCATCCAGACAAAAACTAAATAGAGAAATGCTGGTGATAACTGACTATAGAAACAATACTAGATATTACAGAACATTTCACCCAAACACAAAACAGTATACCTTCTTCTTAGCAGCTCATGAAACTTTTTCCAAAATTGATCACATAGTTGGACACAAAGCAAGTCTCAATGGATAGAAAAAATTGAAATAACACTCTGCATCCCATCAGTCTACCATGGATTAAAGCCAGATATCAACAGCAGAAAGCTTACAAATTTATGGAAACTGAGCAACTCACTACTGAATAAAAATGGGTCAAGACAAAAATTAAGAAAGAAATTAAGAACTTTCTAGAATTCAATGAAAATGAAAGCACATCACACCCAAACTTATAAGACACATGCAGATGGTTCTAAGGGGTATATTCATAGTACTAAGTGTCTACATTAAAAGAGAGAGAGAGAGAGAGAGAGAGAGAGAGAGAGAGAGAGAGAGAGATCTCATACTAGTAACTTAACAGCACACTTGAAAATGCTAGAACAAAAAGAAGAAATCACACCCAAAAGGGGGAGATGGCAAGAAATAATCAAACTCAAGGCTGAATCAATAAAAGAGAAAGAAACAAACAAAAACTAATTCAAGAATTCAATGAGACAAAGAGTTGGTTCTTTAAGGAAAATCAGTAAGATTGACAAACCCTCTGCCAAATTAATTAAAAGTCAAGGAGAGAAAAGATCCAAATTAACAAAATTAGAGATAAAAGGGGGGGGCAGAACAGCAGACACTGAAGAACTTCAGAGAATCATAAGGACATGCTTTAAAGACCTCTACTCCACCAAACAGAAAAATCTAAAAGAAATTGGATAAAGAAAATATGATACATTTACACAGTGGATTATTATTCAGCCATTAAAAAAATCATGAAATTTTCAAGTAAATAGATAGAGTTAGAAAAAAATCATCCTGAGTGAGGTAACCTAGACTCAAAAAGGCAAATATGGCATGTATTTGCTTATATGTGATATTACCTGTTAAGTCATCATTAAGTAAGCTATAATCATATAACTACAGGGATTAAATATTGATTAAGGGACTAGACAGAGGTTAGAGAAGGATCTCCCTAGGAAGGAAAAAATAGTATGTATTATTATGGATGCACAGAGTCTGGGGGAGGCTGGAATAGGACAATCCAACAGGGAGGGAGGTAAAGGAGGGAATATGGTAGCTGGATAGCTAAAATTGCGGCCATTTGAGGGGTTGTATGGAAACCTAATACAGTAGAAGGTTCTTAAAATATATACATATATGAAAGAAACTTAAATGCAATCACCAAATAATGGGAGATATGTAGTTGGTTTTTTGTTATTTATTTATTTTTTTTGTTTTTTCACTCTGGGGACCCACCACCCAGCTCCCAAATAAATACATGGAGACTTAAGCTTACTTATGAATGTCTGTCCTTAGCTTGGCTTGTTTCTAGCCAGCTTTCCTAACTTAAATTATCCCATTTCTCTTTAACTACATTTTGCCTCTGGGCTTTTTACTTTTTTTTAATTCTATATATCTTTCTTTCCTTATTACTCCATGGCTCACTGGGTGGCTGGCCCCTGGCATCCTCCTTTCCTTCTCCTGTTCTCACTCCTTGCTCTTCTCCCTCTTCCCTAGATTTCTCCTCCTATTTACTCTCTCTCCCTGCCAGTCCCACCTGTTTCTCTTTCCTGCCTTGCTATTGACCGTTCAGCTCTTTATTAGAACAATCAGATGTTTCAGGCAGGCAAAGTAACACAGCTTCACAGAGTTAAACAAATGCAACATAAAAAAAATGTAACACATCTTTGCATCATTAAACAAATATCCCACAGCATAAATGAATGTAACACATCTTAAACTAATATTCTACAATACAGAGACAAAGTCCCAACTAGACATCTCTCGTCACCAAGGGAAACTTCCAGTTCTGGGAATGGGTTACATCTAATGGAGTTTGGGGGCAAAAGTCCTACGGCTATTGTCAAAATTATTGGTTGCTCTCCACAAACTGATTGTAAGCTGCTGACTACAACATAACACAACACATATATAACTCACTGAACAGAAGTCAAGCCAGTGACCACCTACAGCCTTCACCCCTACTGACTAGTGTTCATGGTACTGGAAGGGACTCTGCACAGTACCAGAAAAGAAAGGTAACCACCAACCCAGGTACAAATCCTGCAATCTACAGTGGTGAGCAGCCTATGATATATGCTGGTATAACAGTTGCCCAAATGTTGTGTGAGTATCCAACCATTCTCTGGTTGAATTTAAGGACCATTCCATGAGATGGAACCCATACCTGGCACTTCTCAGGTGAACATGAAATTAGATAGACCAATGACCTAGGGGAAAACCAACTACTATTGTTCTGCTAAAGGAATATAGCAATAAAATGTCTCCTAATGACATTCTGCTATATTTACAGATCAGTGTCACGCCCAGCCATCATCAGCGAAGCTTCCTCTTGGAACAAACACAGAGATCCACAACTGGACAATGTGCAGAGAGTGGGAGACCTTGGAACACCCAGTCCTAAATGGGATGTCTCCATCAAATCCCTCCCCTTGGGGCTCAGGGAACTCTGTAGAAGATTGCGAGAACCAGTGGGGATGGATGGCCCCAAGGAAACGGTGCCTCTCAAACACAGTAGGACTGACACACGTATGAACTCACAGAGACTGTGGCAGCACACACAGGGTCTGCACAGTAGCCAGAGGGGGTCCCAGCACTGAGAAGGGAACCATTCCTGACTCAGAAACAATCTTCTAATGGCAAGCACTGGCAAAAGACTAGTTTTTCCCAATGGAGTCTCACTGGTTATGTAAATTACACTTAAGAGCAGTCCCCATCTCCCCAGCAATAGATGGTGAACACAAAACAAACTCAATGGCATCTTATTTGTTTTGTTTTTTGTATCATAATACTTTGTCTGGTCATATTTTTTTTTTTAAAAACTTACGGATCCCTTTCTTATATATTATGATTTCTATGTGTATGAATGTGTGTGTCTCAGCATCTGTATTTTTCTCTTGTGCTTTTCTTGGACTCTTTTTCTTCTGTTTGCTTGGTCCTATTCTGGTTTGTTTTTATTTTATTTTATAATTATTATTTAGTATATTTTTTTCTCTTTTCTTTTTCCTAATGAGATAGATAAAGAAAAGGTGTAGATTTGGGTAGATGAAGGGGGGAATCTTGGAGAAGTTGGGGGAAATGAAACCATAATCAGAATATATTCTATAAAATTAAATATATTTTCAATAAAAAATATGCCCCCCCCAAAAGCAAAAATCCAAACCTTTCTTCATAAACGTAGCCTGTTTCAAGTCTTTTCACTGTAGTAGCCAGCATAGGCTAATATAATAACCAAAAGCTTTTCAATCAGCATAGATTAAAAATGAGAAATGCTCTTTCTTTTGTGTCTCCTACCAAGCACATCTGTGGCTTTGAAGAGCTGGAATAAGCAAAGGAAAAAGAAGAGTAGGCGGGGGAGTTGCGTCACATCTCCGTCAAAATTTAGTATAATTATGACTGAAGCGTGACAGCACATCTCACGAGCTGACATGGAGATGATATGGGCTGAGGCGGGTAGGACTGCTCACTGCTGTTATTAGAATAATTGAATTTTCAGAAACAAGAATTTATAAGCAGGTGCCTGTGACCTCTACCCTGTCTCCTCGGTTGTCACTCTCAGGGGACCTCACACCCTCTGCCTCACCTGTGCTTGTGTATAAGGTTGGGCACCAGCCATGCCTGTGCCACGGGGCTTGGGGTGGGGGCTGGAAAGATCACCACCAAACTAAATGTCGCTGTTCAGAAATGTGTCTTTCAAGCCTGAGAACGTGGCCCCTCGTGGTGCATAAACCTAGCAAACCTTTCTGAAAGTTGTGGTGTGAGGTCTGAATCCCTGGGACAGGCTGTGGCTCAGGATACTACAATGGCCTTGGAAAGACCCAAAGCAGAACCAGGCGGATATTTAAAGGAACTGCCCACCAGAGGAAACCAGGTCAAGAGGATCCAGAGGGAAACAGGAAGGGAAGATTTGAAGCAGAGGACGGGGTTGGCTTCTGTGAAGGGTTGCAGGCTCTGACAAGTTGACATGGCTGTGGGGGCGGGGTGGCAGGTGGCACACAAGGAGGAGAAAAGAGCTTTTACGTCTCTAATTTGGAGACTCACTCCTTGCTTCTTGTTCAAAGTCTGTTCTTCTAAATCGAGGGATCACAGAACCTAACATTTCTACCAGGCACTCAACAGACCCTCCAAGAATTAATGAAGTTCATTGTGTTTGTGGAATACCATGGTGGTAGCAAAGCCAAGTTCTTAAACAATCAGACCATATATGCCATACATATATACACATACCATACATACACACACATACCACATCATGATCACACACATCACAATACACACATCACACATACACCACATCATACACTCACATACCACATCATACCATATTATACACACACACACACACACACACACACACACACACACACACACACACATACCATATTATACCACAACATCACAGAGAGTGAGTGAGAGAGAGAGAGAGAGAGACTTTTTAAGCCTGCATGGAAGATAATCTTGTAGAAGACAAAAAAAGTCTTTACTGTTAAAATATAAACATTTAGAAGTCAAAGCCTGGTACAATGTTGTTAATACTTGTATTTATTTTCTCAAAACTGCACTCAAATGTACATTATCTTCATTTCTTACATTCTAAGATTCCTGCATTTGATACGTAATTGCCTGCTTCTTCTGTATACACCCACCAGGGATTTGTTTTAATTTGTAAAATTATGTCTGTGTCTGACATATTTTGTTTTTCTCTGACCAATATGCTTTCTTTGGAGAACATCCCTATATTAATCCCATGTCCCTCTAGGATGCCCATTCATTCCCAATCATGGCTGATCATGCATCCTATTATTATGCAGGCAACTGGTCCAGGAATGTGGCTGAAGTAGAATGAACAGATCAGAAAATGGGGAGAAAATCAGAGGCCAGGTAATGTTATCATTTGAGCAACCTATGAGACTTTCCAATTTAAATGAGCCGAGGTTATCCCATCAATCTTACCATCATGGGCTGTATATACGAGTTTTGAAGCTCTGTGCAATACTCGTTTGTATATGTTAATGATGCTGTTGTGTGTGGTGTCAATCTCTTCTTCTAAAGATAGATCTCATCTGTTTCCTCAACCAAAATGCAACCTGTGGAGAGGGACCATGGCCTTTGCATCCAGTCCCTTGGGGCTCTAGAAGATTGGAGTTTAGTTTCTCTGGGGCATGGAAATGCCTTCTGTTTGGGGAAAACCAAATAGCACTCTGCCTTGTTGCAGTAAAAAGAGTGGTTTTAGTTCCTCCTGATCTCTGCCTTGTGGTGCATGCCTGTAATCCCAGCACCTGGGGAGTGGAGGCAGGAGAATCAGCAATCTAAGGCCATCCTCAACTACAGAGCAAGTTCAAAGTCATCCTGGGTTATAAGTAACTGTCTCACAAACAAACCCAACTGGAAATAGACAGACAGACAGACAGATAGATAGATAGATAGATAGATAGATAGATAGATAGATAGATAGATAGATAGAAAACTCCAGTGTCTTCTGGAAACTCTGAGCAGCAGCCGGCCTTAGAGACACACATGTGCTGAACATGCTCCAGCTCTGTCTTTACTACATGTCTTTCTGTCACAGATAGGCAGTTTCTGTGGCCTTTACACGTCCATTCTTTCTCCCTGCTTCTAGTGGAAGGTACTAGGAGACAGCCAAAGGAGTTTTGTGTTAAATAATATGACGCCTTCCTGTCCTGTGTTATTTAACATGTGGGGCCATCTATAGTAACAGAATTGTACCATTTCAAACAAAGAACTTGAAAATAAAAAATACTGCACAGCTAGATGAACAGAGTCACTCAATCAAGCTAGCACAGCTCTTTGGTAGAAGAAAATGTGTGTCTTTTCACATACCACCTTCAATGCCCTTTGTGATCACCATTCCATGGAGAACAGCCAACTTACATTCCAGCCGGGCTTTATCACCACTGTTCCTCCTCTGAGATGATTCAAGGCTCGTGTCCTCCATCACTATGCTTCCTGTGTCTGGGAACCTCTTCTGAGTCATCGGGTGATAATCCACATTCCTCCCACTCATCCTTACAGTGTCCTTTCTGCCTTGAAAATTTTCCTGAATTTTATCCTTAGCATCATAAACAGCACGCACGTCTTAATACGTGTGTCTCTCAACAACTTCACAGTATGCACACTAAATCAATCCCTCTCGTTTTATAGATCAGAAAAACCAAGGCACAGTGAAGTCAAATAATTCCCTAAAGCTTCACAACCAGTGAGTGGCAAAGAAGGGGTTTGAACATAAGCCTTTTGGCTCCATGTCCATGCTCTGATTTTAAATAAAGCATAGCTAAAATTTCTCCTGGTTCTTCTTGGCACCTTCTTATATTTCCATTATCTATATGAGCCTTCAACCAGAGAATGGGGATTAATGGAATATAATGTGGCATTTGAAAGCAGGTAAGGCTTAGGGGGATGATTGCAGTATTCTGAGTCCTATTTTTTTCAATTGTAAAAAAGGGGGGAGTTGTAATATGTAATTTCAGTATAATGACAAGGAGGATTAAAGAAATGAGAACTGAGAAGTTCTTGGTCTCTTGCACATCACAGGTATTCAGTGGCATTGGCTTCCCTTTTCGTTTGTATTTCTGTCACAGTAACCCCTTGCTGAGTTCTAGCTCCCTTACTATAGACTTTGTCAAAAGAAAATGAGAGCATTGGTCATACATTCAAAATATTGAAATAATATTCAAAATATCCTAAAGTATGCCGAGGACCTGAGAGTGACCATTAAGTCTTCGCCCTCACAGATGAACTTTGATGGAATTTTTAGGGAGCCCTAAGAATTCAAGAATTCTACTGTGTCTTCAAGCTGAAGTCTCCTATCTCACGTGACCCACAGGTATTAGCTGCTCGTCATAAAGCATAACTACTAAGGATGTTAAACCTTCTTGCCTGTTCCTGTTTGTATGGTCTGGAGAATGACTGATGGATGACCATGCTTTCGGTTTTGAATAGGAAAGTTTATCAAATACATAGTAAGCAAAAGGAAGAGAATCAATAGCAAGTAGATGGACAGAAGCACCAGACAGAGGGCACGTTGTCATGAAATTGATGCTTCACAACATCCAGCAGCGATGACTGGGGTGTCCTGGCAGCCACCTGGAGTTCCTGATTACGCTTTCTCTACATGGATGAGCTTTCTGTGGCTGAACTTCTGGCTTCCCACTACCACTGTATTCTGGGATAAACAACAGTAACCTAGGTTGAAAATAGTTTATCTGTTAGTTGCTTCCAAGGACACAGACACAGTGTTTTTACTCACGGCTGTTTTATACTTTTCTTCCTACTCCCTGCTACGGAGTTAAGGGGCTAGCCTGCTCAAAAGAAAAGCTGTTTGAGGTAGTTTAGATGTAATTGACCCCCATAAACTCATAGAGAGTGGCACTATTAAGAGGTGTGGCTTTGTTGGAGTAGGTGTGGCCTTGTTGGAGGAAGTGTGTCACTGTGGGGGTGGGTTTTGAGGTGTCGTATATGTCAAGCCATGCACAGCACTTCAGTCCACTTCCTTTTGCCTTCTGATCAAGATGTAGCCAGCACCATGTCTAGTGGCCCTTAGCCATGCTCCCTGCCATGATGATAATGGACTGAACCTCAATTAAATGTTGTAATGTTGGCAGAGACCACAGAGGGGAGGCAGACCCATGTTTTCTGGGGTGAACTTGTGGAGCAGGCTTATCCTATACTGTGAGGATGATGGACTGTTAGCTCAGAGGTTATGAAAGTGGAGGGGGGAGCCATTGGTATGCAGAAGTGTTGTTAGCCTGGGCCACCCTGAACTCTACTTTCTACAGCATCCCATCTCCACACTAAGGTAGTCTTTACCATCAAAATATGACAAAATAAACCATGCTATTTTTCATCTCTCCAACTACTATTGAGACAAAAATAGAAAGATAGAAAATGTTAAAGAGACTTTAGAAGGTCAAGAAATTTCTGCCCTAGCTTCTGTTACATTTCCCACTGGGTCAAGAATTTTGACACAACTGCTGGGAAATGACTGTGAAGTTTGCGTTCATAGAGGCAAAATTCTATTTCCTGAGAGATAGTTCAAACAAGGGTGTTATAATAGTAAAGAACCATGATTCTGGTGGTTTAAATAGGAATGGCCCCCATAGGCTCATATACTTGAATGCTTGGTCATTAGGGAGTGGCACTACTTGAGAGGAATTAGAAAGTGTGGCCTTATTGGAGTATATGTGGCCTTGATGGAGGAAGTGTGTCACTGGGGGTGGGCTTTGAGGTTTCAAAAGCCTAAGCCAGTCCCAGAGTCTCTCTCTTCCTGCTGCCTACAGATCCTATGTAGAACTCTCAGCTACTTCTGCAACACCATATCTGACTCCATGCTTCCTGCCATGAAGATAATGGAATAAGCCTCTGAACTGTAAGCAATCCTCAAATAAATGCTTTCTTTTGTAAGAGTTGATGTGGTTACAGTGTCTCTTCACAGGAATAGAACATTGACTAAAACAATACTTAAGGCTAAATATATGTAACCTTTGATTTTCACCTTACATGTAAGCCTGAAAATTGTACTTCACAAGTCACCTTGGAATTTTGTTTACAAAGTAAATAAGTTAAAAAAAAATAAATCAGTCCACATATAAATTTAATTTTGAGCTTTGTTTATCTTTGGACCCAGTTATAAAACATATCCATTGAGAATAACTTCAAAAGCTACAAAAGCATATATAGGGCTATCCTTCTCTTTCTTTATACCCTCACTTCAATCTAAATATATACAATCTCTTTCCTAATGAACCCTAATTTGCTCTTGCCAGCTACTTTCTCATTAGTGTGATAAAATACTCTGGCAAAAGCAACTTAAGGGAGAAAGGTTTTATTTTGACTCACAGTTTGTGGGGATACTGTCTTTCAGGGCAGGGAAGACATGCAGGAAAGCACCAGAAGCAGTCAGCAGAAAGCAGACATGGCATGGGACCAAGCTCGGAAGCCTAAAGGCCTGCCCCACTAGTGGCATACTTCCTGAAATGAAGTTCTACCTCTGAAAGAAATACTTCCTCAAATGAAACTCTGCTTCTTAAAAGGTTCCACAAGTTTCCCAAACAGCAACACCAGCTGGGGGCCAAGTGTTCAAACAAGAGCCTGTGAGGGATGGTTCACATTCAAACCACAGTGGCTTCCCAGTGGCCCATCCTGGAACTCTGTCTGAAGCATAGGTCAAGTGAGAAATTCAGGCTATAGCAGGTAGTGCTCTATCTCACCGCTGGCTGATGCTGTGTTCACATGTGTCTAAGCCACCGTTTTCTCTTGCTTGATTATTTCAGGAACCTCCTGTGACACTCCCTGTTTTCATGCTGGTCCCCAGACAGGCCATTCTCAGTCTAGATGGATCCTTTGTGAACTTAATTCAGATCATGTCACTTCTCTAATCAAAGGTTTGTATTCAGAGGAAAATGTCTTTAGGACCTGGTTCTATGACCTGCCTGGCCTCATTTTTACAAACCTTAGCTCACTCAGCTTAGTCACAGTACACCATGCTCTTCTGACAGGCCTTGCCATGGAAGCTTCTCTATGTTTCCACAGAGGGAAGGAAGCTTGGGAGCTGTTCCCTTGGAGAGCACCATACACATCCTTAGTTCTTAGGAATGTCACCTTCCAATGAAGACTACCCCGTCTACCCTCAGTCCTCAGCTCTTAGAAGTGTCACCTTCTAAGGAAGTCTACCTTACCCAGACTAGAAAAACTGCACCCACTCTGCCACTCCCAATATTACTCACCATTTTTCTGTGGAGATATCACCTTTTAGTGCCATAACAAGTGTGCTTGTGTAGTTCAGCTTTTGTCTGTCTTTTTCCCACAAGCGTATACCCTGGCAAAGCAGGAACTTGTTTTGTTTTGTTTCTCATTGCTGTGTCCCCAGCACAGACAACACCTGTTACAGAGCAAGTGTTTGATGCCTAAGTGATGAATTAGTGTCGTTTCTTAAGAAAAGATCAAGTCGCACCCAGAACGAAGAGTGAATGAGCACCAGTGTTTCCTTTCAGGGTGCCAAGGAAGCTATAATTACAGGGAGTCTATCTGTGGGCTCAGTCGCACCTCCCCTCTCCACAAGTTTCTCTGGGTGGGCGATCATTGGCAACTAAATCTAGGAAAAAGACAGCTGAATTATGGTATTGCTTGTAAAGCACAGCAATTTGAGTAAAATTTGTTAATGTTAGCGCTCAAGGATATGAATCTCAGAAAACTCCAGACTTCAATCTTATGGGGATTCATAAGAGAACAGCTTTCAGGTAGCAAGAAAAATGAACAGCAAAATTCTCTCAAGAAATCTACCCCTTTCGCTTGTTCTTTTTGTTTTTAACCATTCAATGTTCTAAGCTTTAAAGAAACATCGAGGAGGTTAAACATATCACAGTAGATCCATGTTAGCTATTCCAGAGTCATTGGGATTACTCAGGGTTCCTTCTAGGGCAGAGACATAAAAAATTTAGCTTTGGTGTATTTTCTATAGTTGGTTTTATGTTACCACAGGGAGTTAAGTTCAGGCAGTCTGTCTCAGGTCTGCATGGGTCTAGGCTTTGGGTTGGGAGCCTCTCATTTTGTGCATTTTGTCGCCATTCTATGAAACTGAGGAAGGAGGAATTGCATGAGGAGCTTTGCACTGCTAATCTCCTGAAGCATATTCCGCTGATGGGATCTTTACAACTTTGTTATGTTGACCTGCAGGCAGTATGTGAACAGCACATTTCCACCCACAGAGCCGAGCTGCCTGTTTTGAAAGGGCTTTTGAAGGCAGGTAACAATAGAGCCCCCTTCACACCCACTGAGATGGTAGACTCCGTGGGCGGACTGCGCATTGTTAGCTGGTCGTGTACGCTCCGCTCCGAGAGAGTGACTGTTTTGTGAAGGAAAACGGAGGCAGAGAGAGATACTGACAGAGAAACCCAGGGATTCTATATACACACCAAAACTTTCGCTTCCCACAGCTGACTTGCAGGGCTTAGCCAGAATTTGAAGAAATAGAACCCCCCTCCACCTAAGGAAAAATGGAGAGAAAAGAAGCTGTGGTTGCCAGGGAAGATCTCAAAAACGCTTTTGCTCTGGCTTTCATACGTTTTACACTGAAGTATGAAGGCTTCACATGTAACAAGGACCTTTGACATAGGAGCTTCAGTCTATTGCGAGTTGCCACATTTAGCTCTCAAAAACAACTTGAGTAGGAGGACATGCTCCCATTCTGTAGATGAAGAAAATGAGACTTAGAGATGCTAATACTTTGCCTAAAGTTGTATTTTAGAACTCGCCTTGAGTTCAAACCTATGTATCCCGAAACACCCTGCTTTAAAGTATCATGACATACCACCTAAACCTATTGTGTCTCAACCTTATTAGATGCAACAACTATGTTATTTATTATTTATTTAGGTTTGTCGAGACAGGGTTTCTCTGTGTAGCTTTGGAGCCTGTCCTGGATCTCGCTCTGTAGACCAGGCTGGCCTCCAACTCACAGAGATCTGCCTGGCTCAGCCTCCTGAGTGCTGGGATTAAAGGCGTGTGCCACCACCACCCAGCTCAATGTTCTTTTATTATCCTACTGTCAAATTCATATATATGATGTCAGCCCTGTAATTTTAAAACACACTCAGCAGTCTGTTAAAAAGAAGAGATAAGAAGAGAGTGGTTTATAATGTAACCATGTAGATTCAGATATGTAAATAAGCAAGCATGACTACACTGGGCGGCTATTGTCTCCAAGTAGTCGCAGGCACTTGCATGCACATGGAGATCACTGTGTGAGAGAGTATTACAAGCACCATGGATGACATGACTTTCTGATACAGAAATCTCTGGGGAAATTTCTGAGCAAAAGACAATCTTCTGTGCATTTCTATGATAGCTGAATCCTTGAAAATGCAATAAATATTAAAACTACTTCCTCAAGGATTTTTGTTGATACATAACACTTATGTTGTGTGTGTGTGTGTGTGTGTGTGTGATTAGATTATGACACACATGAATGCAAAGTGGTACTTTTGCTAGTGGGGCACCCCAATTATTTTAATAGCAATAACAACAGTAACACACCACAAAAACCAAACCCAGAAAACTTTAACAACCATCAGCACAAATTTTCAAGACACTAAACCCTAACACATTTTAAGAGTTCAAACTATTTAAAGAAAAGAGGACCTGCCCTCAATAATTCTGGAAAATCACATCCTCGTGTCTGAATGTTCTATCTTCTCCCTATACACAAGCAAGGCTAACAAAGTAACACGGCAGGCCCACCTGGAGCTCTGAAGATTAAGGGTGGACAGTCATTCGATGGCACACACAGACACACACATGTCACACACTCTGGTGGTTTTAATGAGAGTGGCCACCATAGGCTCATAGATTTGACTGCTTGGTCACCAAGGAGTGGCATTATTTGGAAGGATTAGAAGGTGTGGCCTTGTTGGAGGAACTATGTCACTGGCTTTGAGGTTTCAAAAAGCCCATTCCAAGCCCAGAGTCTTTCTCTTCCTGCTGCCTGCAGATCCAGATGTAGAATTCTCAGCAAATTCTCCAGCACCACGCCTGCCTGCTTGCCGTCATGCTTCCCACCATGACATTAGTGGACTAAATCTCTGAAATGTAAGCCAGCCCCAGTAAAATGCTTTCCTTTCTAAGAGTTGCTGTGGTCATAAGTCTCTTCACAGCCACAGAACACTGACTAAGACACACGCTATGCCCTCTACTTCCTGAGGTGGTTCTGGCTTTTCTTCTTACTTGTATATACGTATGTGTGTGGTGTGCATGCTTGTGTGTATGCATGCTTGCACATGTACGTACATGTTGTGTGAAGGCCCAAAGTTGACATCCAGTGTCTCCACTTTATTTATTTACTTATCTTTACATTTAAATGTTTAATTAAAATATAGTTGCATCATTTTCTCGATCTCCTTTCCTCTCACCAGCTCCTACCATGTTCCATTTTATCTTTTGAGGTGAACGTGGAACTCACTGATTTGGGCTAGTCTAGCCAGCCAGCTTGCTCCACGGTTCCCCTAGCTCTGTCTCCTAAATGCTGGGTTTACAGCAGCTAGCTCTGTTGTCTGTCAGGCTTTCACATGGATGCTGGGAACTTGGACTCTTGTTCCTAGGTTTACATGGCAAGTACTTTACCCACCGAGCCAGCCCCCAGCTTTGTTTTTTTTGTTTGTTTATGTTTTGAGATATGACCTCATCATATAGCTCAGGCTAGCCTTGAAATTGCAATCCTCCTGCCTTAACATTCTGAAGTCTGGGCTTACAAACCTGTAACATCATGCTACCCAACAAATAGCTTGATTTGGAATGTATTCTCCTCAAGTACAAACTGCCAGAGTCAGGTCATCTTAATGTTTGCTTTTATTTCAATCAATTTGAAAGGCTTTTTTAAAAAAAAGCCTAACTGGACATGGTGATACACCCCTATAATCTCACAACTCAGTAGACTGAGGCACAGGATAGCCAGAGCTATACAGCTAGACAAACAAATAGCCTTAACAAAGTTAAAAGGGAAATGACAGGAAATGTGATTTCCTGCAGGCAGATCCTCTTCAGCAGACACACTGGCATCCTCATTCTTTGCTCCAAGACACCGAAAGAGACATAGCCAGTGTCTGTCCTCACTAAATACTCTCTAGGATTCACTGTTGCTTCCCATATTTCTGGCTGTTAAGGTTGAGACCATGTGACTGGTTCGGGTCACATGTGGGTAGCAGCAATGAGCGTGTCATTTCTCATGTATAGCAGGAGTAATGGGCAGCGGGGTGGAGTTCTTTTTCTCTCTCCTATTGTGATAGCAGACAAGAGACGTGAGTTTTCTAGATGGCACAGTTACATGATGGTGGAACCTCGATTCCTGAGAGATTGTATGGATGTGCTTTACAAACAAGCAAAGCTGAAAGAAAATAAAGCCAAGTGAAAATGATGTGTGTAGTGCCTGATCTGCCTGGTCTAACAGAAACGGCAACTTAATCACCACTTAGTGTGATATGAATAATAAGGAGCATAGATCCAAGACCTTTTCTTCCAATCCCATACCCTGCCTGTCCTTAGGAGAGTCTGTGCTTCTGAATCACATTCCATGGAGAAATGATATTCTATTAAGACTTGCCAGTAAGTCGGAATATTAAAATACTCTTAAAGAAATATGCTGTATGGATACACTGTTTCCTTAGATTTAAAAAGCCTCTTAATTCACAACATTTATCATTGGCTATGAGAAGTAAACCAGCAGAACACAACATTAAGAGTAAGTTATGATGAAGCTGTTATTTGACTGGAGAAATTTCCCAACAAGATTTTTTTCGACATAGCCAACTAATTTACCTGTTGCAAAACCACTCAAATGGTTTTTATTTTAAAAATGTAATAATAGCATTTACAGACCATAAACTAATGCATGTATAGAATTATTATATTAAATGTTATTTTATTTTGGAGATAGTTTCTGCTATGATACTTAAAGGAGTATGACCCAATGGACAGAACATGGGGTTTGGAATATGTACTATCCACAGCGTAGCAAGTAAAGGAATTCATTTTCTTGCCTCAAAAGTCTGTGAGTTCTCTGGGTAGGGGATGTTTGAGTTTTCAATTATAAACATACAATTAGGCCAGTCTTTTTCCATGCATCCTCTCTGCTTTGCCCTGTGTTGGCCCCAGCCTTAGCAGGCTCTGCCTTTTGCTAATAAGAAAGTGTCCGCCACTGAGGCCTGGGTCTAGAATATTTCAGTAAAGCAGAAAAGAAATGAAAATTTCTCTTTGATTCTCTACAAAATGAAAACAAACAAATTGTAGTTCTTTCTGAGCAATTGTATCACGTGTTATTCCTAACCACTCTGATCATGGGGACCCAAGGGTCTCATGGACCATGCCTGGATCCCACACTAGCCTCTGCAGCAACAGCCCAAACATCCAAACCGCTTGAACTGAGAGAAGTGGTTCCCTAAATGTGCTCCTGTCAGAAGAAAAGGAAGAATGCCAGGCAGACAAAAATAGTTTCATCCCACTACAGATTCAGACACATTTGACTTTGAACCCTTTTGGCATCTCACTGTCTCCATGAACTCGTGTAAATTATTCTTCCCGAACTTAAGCTTCTCCATCTGCAAAGCGGTCCAGGTGGTGAGAATCCCCAGCCCTCCAGGATTCTTAAGGAGAAACCGGTAAAAATGAGGCATAGCATCCTACCCAATAGAGTGTAGAAAGCACATGACAAATGGCTTCCCAGATCCAGTTCCCTTGGGATCGAAGAGCTAATGGAGCACCGCGTGTTGATGGCTGCTGTGGCGGGGAAAACATGAAGGCATAGCTTTCTTCCTTCCCCATTTCATTCAGAAAGGGACTCTTGCCAGGTGCAGCAGGTGAAGGTGAGCCATGTCATTAGCATCCTTAGACGGCACACCTGCAGCGTGCATCAAAACAGCTGTGTTTATTATCATAACTCATCAACCTTTCCACCGTGATTTCTCACTCATTATGGAGCGGTAGTTATATTTCACTTGATTAGAAATAACTCCCTATGATTTCATCATGAAAAACGAACTTGACATTAGGCCTGGGCCACAGTCATCACCTTCGTCTCCCTACATAGGCTCCCAGCTCCCCCTTCAGCGCTGTGTTAATTTCCTACCAAATATGCAATATGAAGCCTGGCAAGAAACTGCCATTCTTCAGTGCCTTGGGCTTTATTAATAATAATGAGTTAATTTTTGTTTTTAAAAAAAATCTATATTTTTTAATTTTAAAAAATAGGACATTGGCATTTCTTCATTAATCTTCATGGTGTAGCTGAGTTTGTCCAGAAACTTCATTATGGAGCTAACACACACACACACACACACAAATTTAACTTCTTTCTTTGTTAGGGTTTCTTTATAAAGAAAAACATTTCATTGGGGTGGCTCATTTACAGGTCATAGGTTTAGTCCTTTCTCATCACTGGGGGAAGCAAGGCAGCATGCAGGCAGACATGGTGCTGGAGCTGAGAGTCCTTACATCTTGATCCAAAGGTAACAGGAAGTGAACTGAGACACTGGGCATGGCTTGAGCATATATGAGACCTCAAAGCCCACCCCCACAGTGACACACTTCCTCCAACAAGGCCACACCTACTCCAATAAGGCCACACCTCCTAATAGTGCCATTCTCTTTGAGAATTTTCTTTCAAACCACCACAGCAGCCAATCACTTGCTTCTAAGATTGTTTTTAAGAGTATACTGTCCAGAAGATAATAAGAAAGAAGAAACCCACCTCCCTCTAAACCCTCTGCAGTGGAGCTTCTGGATGTTGTTTGGGTGCCAGTCAGATGCTCCAGTACACGATCAGGGAAGTGGCAGCAATGGAAGCTGCGTGCATGGTACTTCGGCCACCTTTGCTGCGGGAACAGTTTGGGGAGATCATAATTTTGGTATCTGTGGGGGGCCCCAAACAGCTTGACCACACAGCTGCCATCACAGGCTTAGAGGCCCAGACATAGCTGTTATGACAGGCTTGCTGTCAGGCAACACCCTGATCCAGGAAAAGCCATAAGCTGACACCCCCCCCCCCGGGATCCACCCAGGGATGGGCCAGCATCTAAGGGGAAGAACCTGACATCCCAAACATTCCAACCATCAGATAACGTTAGATAAGATCCCCAGATGTTCCTGAGTCTAGCACATACCTATTTCCCTTTTACAGTTAGACAAATGTCAGCCAATCAGGGTCCTGAACCCTGGAAATCCCCTCACCCCAACCTCTGCTATGATTGAAAACCCTACCCCACCTGAATTTAGGGCTCTCTGCTCTCACGACTGTGTCGGACAGAGAGACCAAGCTCCAGCTTGAAATAAAGACTCTTTGCTTTTACATATGGGATTTGGTCTCTGTGGGGGTCTTGTGGAGGGTCCCCACGATCTGGGCATAATAGTATCTACTCACAAGCTCCATGGGTTTGGGGAGGTGAGAGTGAAGAACCTCTTCGCTTGTATTTTTCATCATATTGTGAAAGTCTCATGGATTCAGACTGTGGCAGGGGAAGCTCTGTTCTGGAGCTGGTGGTTTTCTGATTGTTGAAAAGGCAGCAAGTTCCCGGGTCTCTCAGTTCTGTAGCATGACTTCAAAAGTTTCCTGAAAACTCAACACGAGGCTCTTATGTAGTGGGTAGCTGTTCATACTTCCACCAATACTCTTACCTCAGACACCCCAATGCTTCTGAAAACTCCTTAGGAGGTCAGAATAAGCCTTTCCCTGAATAATCAGCAAAGTGGCCACTGTGCTATCTGCTGTTTAACCCAAACAATTCATCAGAAGTGTACCTTTAGTTATCTGTTTCATTCAAACATGAAAGTGCAAGTTGAAACAGAAATGGACACCACCCACTTCTCTCTCCCTACCCCCCTTCTCTCAGCAAGAAAAATCATGATCACAGGTTTTATAGTTCCCCTATAATTTCAAATTCTGGTCTCTGTAAACTTCCTAATGATAATATTAATAGAAAAGATTTTCTTCCAAACAAAAAATATAACAAAACTAGCATTGTTTGAGAAGGTGTTTATGGAGTAGCATGAATTATAAGTGTTATGGGCACCCTAATGTTCAGATATTTGAATGTTTAAATCCAAATTTTACAACATATAAATCATAGAGATTAAGTCTGACATTTGGGGGGCCAGTAGTTGACTTTCCAATAACATTCCAGTGATAAAACAATTTCCCTTAATTTGGCTGTTTTAATAGTGAAGTAATTAAGTGAAGCAAAGGAGAGGCAGAGTCATAGAGTTAGAGAAAAAAGAAGAGTTAAGAAAAGTGATGATGTGTCTGTTTATACAAGGAGTCTGGGTGTTGCTTCCAAGGAAAAGTCCTTTTTGTACATGGGCCCTAAGAAACTTTAAAAGCTGATGATTGGTGCTCTCACTGGTCTAAATAAAACTAGTCAGTCTCTACAATACATTTTAGTCAGTAGAAACAAAACAGGAAATGGGTTTCAGGTCTGTGACGGGAATAGTGTAAGTGTGGTGTCAGGAGATGTTCTGATGAGTGGAAAATCTGATCAGGATCTTGAGCATTTATAGTGAGGAAGGAAAACAAAAAGGTAAATGTAATCTTGGCCTGATGGAATAAATCTGTAATCCCAGCGACTTGGGAATCCTGGGCAGAGGAATCACAAGTTCAAGGCCAAGGTCATCCTAGGCAACTTAGTGAGACCCTATTTTACTTTTTATTTCAATGTGGGGTCTCACTAAGTTTCTCAGTGGTAGAATACTTGACTAGATCAAGATTTAATTCTCAGTGATGGGGGTAGAGAGAAGAAGAAATCAAGTTTGGAGAGCCATGAGTTTTGAGGAGACACTGCCAATATTGTCAAGATTTTGTATATGTTGTAGATCTAGAGAAACCATGGAAAACAGTAATTTGCTGACCATTTGTTGATCTTGGAGAATTTTGATAAATTGTAAGAGCAGACACCGGGTTGTGGTGGGTTGAAAGGTAAATGGGCTATGAGCAATGGAGACGATGTCTATACACCTTCCATTGAGACAATGTAGTAACAGAGAGAATGATGGGGAAGTTGCTTGAGCACTGTGTCAAGGAAACTGAGTGTTTTCCTTCAGGAGAAAGTATCAGTGAGAAAAGAAAAGGAAATGAAGGCACAGCGAAGACAAACAGTAACATGTTTTTTACTTGAACATGTGAATCATATGGGTTTAATGCAACATCTCCAAGTGCCACAAGAGCAAAAGCTCGGTTACAATAAATGAGTGTCCATTCTAGACACAAATTGTGTTCTGTTATTAATAGAAGCATGTTCCTATTCAATTACTATGATACAGATAAATTTTTATCCACCCCTTCAGCTGCCTCCACGGCAACTCTAATGCCCCATCTCTATCTTGCTTCACATTTATCTCACTGTTCCCAATACACGGCAATATGTTTCACACGGTAAGGGTTTAATTAATATTGGAGAACTGAATCTAATTTGAAATTATGAAATGATAAGTGATACAGGAGAAGTCTCAGGAGCCTTTACATATTTATTTATCTGGTAACATCAGCTTTTCTGTTTTCCTGAAAAAATTGTCTATAATTGAAAAGATATTTTGCCATGATTCATATGAAACTGCTGTGTATTTCATTTCATCCCATGAATCACAGGGAAGTTTTAGCTTCATAACTTTGTATGTGAAGGTGACTGGACTATAGAATCAGGATGGAAACTTTTACCTGGTCTTTGACCAGGTCAGAATCTTCTTGGTGAATAGATGTCACAAAAAATCGTTGAAACAGTCAATGTCATGTTGTGTCTTTCTACTACTGTTCTTGGATCGTTTCTCGTCCCCAGTCTGCAAGGCTGGCATTAATAATGTCATTGAGCAAACCCAGGAGCTTGGGTTACAGTGATTTATCTCATACCATTTTTTGCAGTGTGGCAAGGTTAGGCTGAGAACCGGAGGCCCACTCAGACAACTTTCCCCTGACTCCCACTCGCTCCCCGGTGCCTAATACCTAACAACTGCATTCAATAAATATTCATAGTGTATTCTGTGCACCAGAGGATGGCTTGCTTCTCTCAGCATGCCTGGTGCATCAGCAGATGCCCACTTGGCCTTAAAATATTATATGCCATCCCAAGAACCTGGCTTCCTGTGAGTGCGAGTGCTAGGAGACTAGAACTGTGCACCCTTCAGAATCGCCAGCCCCAGGTTCAAGTCCACACCACTCTAAATCTCTGTCACCCATGTCATCCTTCCATTACAACCAAGTCAGCAGATATGCAAGAGCATTCGTCTCCATATCACCTGCCAGATCTTTTCCACACTAATTATTCTCTCTCTACATGAGCAAAGTGTACTCCTTTTCTATGTGACCTCATCTTCTCTTAGCCAGAAAGGCATGAAGCTGTCGACCATAGCAAGATCTGAACTTCCACGGTGGCCAGCTTGTCGCGGGCGATCTCTGGAAACCCTGTCATTCTCCAGTCTTTCTGAAATTTGTTTTGCTGTCACTGTGATAATTCAGTCGTGGATCTGCTAACAGATACATATTTAAAATCGCTTACAAAATAATGTTAGCGTCAACCATTTCATGCCATTGGTCAGTGTGATGTCCTCATGTCAAAGGCTTCTACTGTGTCAGCAGCTCTCCCATATTTTGCATCACTTTCATTTCCCAGTGTGAACCAGACTTTCATGTAAGTTGTTTGAGATTCATACAGAAACATTTAAATTCTGCATGTATTTTTTTTTTCTGTCACTGGAAATTTTACTTCCCAAACCATCAGTGCCAAAACATGTGATTGGGACACATTGTCTGGTGGTCTCCACACTGCTAGTGTTTCTATTCACATTTTCACCCACATAACCACTAACTGTTTTAGAAGGCTGATTTATAATGGCATTTAAAACTTGCAGGGATGAGGTTCCGTTTTTGGAATAAATCAATAAATATAAATTATATTTCTTTGTTCTGTGTTTTAAAACCACTGTGTCTTTTTTAGCTGACTCTTTCAGATGACCTCTGTAAGCACTACCCTGAGCCTTTGGGCGACTATACTCCCCTCTGAACAGTCCTTTTCTGTCTAAACAGAGCAGTGAGAGCTCTCCATGCTATGAGATCCTTTGTAAGGATTTAAATAAGAGGCATCTTACTCTTTTCCAAAGAATAATTTTGGAGGAACTCACCTCTTCTAAAATATTTAGATCTATAATAGTTGACATAAGAAATCTCAAATGTGGCCAGGAAACATGATTATTTCAACAGTGTCTAGTGGACTTCTATTTCACTAATGGTAGTCTAGGAATGTGTGTGTGTGTGTGTGTGTTTGTGTGTGTGTGTTTGTGTGTGTGTGTGTGTGTGTGTGTGTGTGTGTGTGTATGCAAGGAATATTCCTTCCACACCATTCCATCTCCTGCATGCCTTCTCAAGGTAAGCAGTGCCATCCATTTGCTATAAATCCTTACTTTCCTTTAGACACAGAACTTTGCACATGTACACATGCATGTACATTCAAATACAGATATGTAGATTTCTCAACCTTAACATTATTGATATTTCCTCTGGGGAGAAAATATTCATGATTGAAAGCCACTAGCATAATTATGCAACCATTTCTCTCTCAATATTGATTTGGGTTATTTTTATTGTTATTCCTCTACTCTGCAATAATAACCCTATATACATATCCTTAAATATGGGTGTTTTGTTTCTATAGGATAGATTTCCACAAATAAAACTGGACAAAGCATGGTCAGGCCACTTCCTGACAGGTTGTAGCAGTTTACCTGCACCGCATTATCCCAAGTAGTGCTCCGTTCTCACTAGCAGTAGATAATAAACATTTTCCCACATTGTTGTTAGATACACAAAGATGATGCCCAAATATTAATTTGATTTTTAATTTTCTTCCCTGTTCATAAGGATTCATATTTGGAAATGAGAAGTTCTATCCTTATAATAATCATTAAATACAATGAATTCGTTTGTCATTTGCTTTTTTCTGTCTTACATGAAACCTGGTCTTGTCCTTTGCCTATTTTTTTCTGTTTTTACTAGTCCTTTTGAGTTTCATACATGTTTTTATTCTGTTTCCTCTGACTCTTCCCCAATTCACCACCCTTCCCTATCATCCCAACTCTGTGTAATCTTAAAAAAGAAAAAAAAAATCCTTCCAGATCTATTTGTGCTGCCCAGTTATTCCTGGATGTGTGGTCTTCTGCTGAACAGTAGCTGACTTACCAGGAGTCAGAACCCTTAGGGAAAAATGTCTCTCTGCCTCTTCTAATAATAGCTAACGGCTGCCATTAGCTGGTGGTGGATTCCTTCCCAGGTCCCATTCCTCACTGGACTGTGGTCTAGCTTGGGCTTGCACAGGCTCTGTCTATGCTGCCACACTCCTGTGAGTTGCTAAGTGCATCTGTCCTGCTGCACCCAGAAGACATTTCCCTACAGCCATCCACTGCCTTGGGCTCTAACACCCTCTCTTCCCCCTCCAACACAGTGGCCCCCTAAGCCTTTGAAGAAGGTTAGGGTGTGTATGTTTCCTTCAGGCCTGAGTGTTCTGCAGTCTTCTATGTTCTCGCTACACCTTGGCTAATTGGGGGTCTTGTGTTAATCACAATCTATTGCAAATAGAAGCTTCTCAGATGAAGGGTGAAATGCATTGATCTAGGTGCATAACAGGTCTTTGCGCTTGGTCTGTTTGAGGGGCCCCTGGCAGTGGGATCAGGACCTATCCCTGGTGCATGAGCTGGCTTTTTGGAGCCCATTCCCTATGATGCAGATGGGAGGGGCTAGGTCCTGCATCAACTGAATGTACCAGGCTTTGATGACTCCCCATGGGAGGCCTTACCCTTTTGGAGGAGTAGATGAGGGGGGTAGGTTAGGGGAGGAAGTGGGGGGGGAGCAGGAGGAGGGATGGGAGGGGGAACTGTGGTTGGTATATAAAATGAAAAAATGTTTTTTTGCTTAGTAATTTCTTTTTTATTTATTTTTTATTAAGAAAAATTTTATTTATTTTACATACCAATCACAGATCCCCTTCTTCCCTCCTACCGCTCCTCCAGCCTCCCCCTGCCAAACTCCCCCCGTGATTCCCTCCTACAAGAAGGTAAGGCCTCCCGTGGGAGTCAGCAGAGCCTGGTACATTCAGTAGAGGCAGGTCCAAGCCCCTCCCCCTGCCTCAAGACTGTGCAAGATGTCCCACCATAGGTAGTGGGCTCCAAAAAGCCAGCTCATGCACCAGGGATGGATCCTGATCCTACTACCAGGGACCCCCTTAAGCAGATCAAGCTACACAACTGTCTCACCTATGCAGAGGGCCTAGTCCAGTCCCATACAGGCTCCACAGCCATTGGTCTAAAGTTCATGAGTTCCCACTAACTTAGTTTGGTTGTCTCTATAGGTTTCCCCATCATGATCTTGATGTCCCTTGCTCATAGAATTCCTCTTCTCTCTCTTCAACTGGACTCCTGGAGCTTGGCCTTGTGTTTGGCTGTGGATCTCTATTTTTAAATGAAAAAAAATAAAAATAAAAATAAAAAAGCAGTTCAATACCATGGCTGTTTAGCAGCATAATAGTAGCAGGTTCTTCCCTGGGGCTTATGACCTGTCTAGCCATTGGCTCTTGGCCTGGTAGTGGTGCCAGGTATGGGTTTCATCCTGTGGAGTGGAATTTATATCCAATGAGAAAGTGTTTGGTTGCTCCGGTGATGTTTGTGCTCCAACTGCACCAGTGGGCATGTCTTTCCCGGGGAAGTCATTACTATAGCTCAAAAGGTGTGTAGATGGATCTGACTGATGATCGCTTTTCTCCTCTAGTGCCTTACACAGCATCTTCCTGCACTATGAAAGCTATCCCGTCTGTCCCAGCTTGATTTGCTATGTTCCGTGACTCTTGTTATATCTCCAGGAGTAGGGTTTTGCTGTCAAGTTCTGAAGGGTAACCAGGAGCAATGACAATAGCCTGTAATGTCTGGGAGTCTCTGAGACCTCACTGAACAATGACTCCAAAAGAAATAACTTGGACCAAGCACCAGATCTTTTTATTGTTAGCCTCTGGTGCCTGGTAGAGGCTATGGATCCTTTTTTTTTTTTTCTTTCTATTTTTACCGATTTGTAGGAGCTCTTTGTTAAGGATATTAACCCTTTTATATAGTATTATGAGTAGATTTAGGAGCAGCAAATCACTTGCCTTTTAAATTTGATTTTAGATGTAGTACTGCCTGTGCATTTTATAGGATCAATTTTGTGGAAAAACTAATTTTTAATACAAGGAAACTAGAAAGGGGAGTGTCTTACTCAGAGTTGTAACTTAGCTCACAGTAGAGCAGAGACAAGACTGAGTTCTTACTGAGGGCTCCCCCTCTGCACTGCCTTCAGGGAGCCATTATTCCCTCTCTGCCCCATCCTTTTACACTCCATCTGTGCATGTTTACAATAAAGAGCAGAATCAACTTGAAAATGCAGGACAGCAAGGAATGATAAAATCTCACAACATAAAAACAGATCACATGCCTTGAGTACATAGCAATTCTTTTTTACAACACCCTTTTATAGCAATCCAAGCAACCAAGTCCTGTTTAGGGAGAGATTGCTGCCCCACTGAAACCCTGAGGGTACCAGAGACAGAGCAGATGGCTGTGGGGCATTCCTGACTGGGAATTCTGCCAGAGCATTCAGTAAAGAGGTGCAGAGATTTTCTGAGCAGGGCAGCCAGGAGACTAATATGTTCAGATGGCATGAAGCCTTTTCACAAGCCGCGGGGCTATTTATTCACAGCAGAAGGAAACGGGCCTTTTAGAAGCTCTGTCTAACACCTTAAGTATCCCATTGCATCGGATTCCCTTCCCAGTAAGAGAATGTATTGTAATAAATATCCTTTGGAGTGTCGTTTCATCTACTAAAAGTCTGTGATTTGAGGGGAAAAATCATCCAAATTTTATTCTCTATATCGAGACATTAAGCCTATTAATTTCTATGGGCACAATGTGCAACTCTGTTTGTAATACATGCCTGTAGCTGGAAACCCAGAGGAATGTTGTTTGATGACCAAGAACTTGTGTATTTGATAGAACTGAGAAAAGTGGAAGTCGATGATTTTTCCTGCTTTCACTCTCCCTGGTTTCTGTGTGGTCTATGGAAGCCGGTCAAAGCACTGATGTTTGTTCATTTTTAACTAGGGTGGTGGGAAGTGAAGAGAGAAGAATCCAAGATTCTGCTATAACATACAAACACAGACACACACAGACACACTCACACAGACACACACAGAGACACACACACACACACACACACACACTCCACGTGTAACTTCAGGGACAAGAAAATAAATGCGTGGCTGTATTACAGGCTCAAGAATTGGAATCAAGGACACTCAATTTAATCTGTATTCGTCCTTCCTTTCCAAAGCCCTTTACCACAGATTATTTGGGGCAGAAGTCAGCAGAATGTCATCTTAGAGTTTACTGTGTCATCTTTTACTAGAACTATGTGCAGCAACACCAGCTAGACTGTCATTGCAGTGAGTTCCTAAAGTGGGTGTGCTCTCGACATCAGTGACATCTTTAGACTTTTCACTGGATAGCACCACAGTTCCAGAGGCAGATTTCCATCCGGGTGACCTTTGGCCCCAATTTGAGTGGGTTTCACTTCATAGGCCCAAGGAAATCATTTGAAAGGGAAGGATTTATAATTACCTATTTCTTAAAAACAAACAAACAAACAAACAAACAACAAATCCAAAAACAAAAACAAAAAAACTTTCCAGTAAATTTTATGACTAAAAAGGATTTAATTCTTAATATACACAGCCATCAAAATACGGCCTATGATCTTCGGAAAGGATATTTATATACTTTGGTTTGGCTCAATAATCCAGAAAAGCAGATAGCTCTGGTCAAAGATTTGACTCCTCCCATCCCCAGTAAGGTCTCTTTGGGAAAGTTAACATCTTCTTTGTCTAAATAGGGGCCGGCCTTTGAAAGGGCCAGCAGAAATAAGTGCTGCTGATTCACTGTGAAAATGATGTCACATGCATTAGAGGAGACTTGTCCTTGATGGGTATATGGCTCGGGGCCATCACTTTGTGAGTTCTAAGAGGCTGCATCCATGTGGTTAGGCATATGTAATCTAACTGACTGGATCTCTCCAGAGACTGTCTATCTTGGAAATGGACTGCTTTTCGCAGTAGAGGCAACCGCTGAACGTTTTGCTGATTCCAATCTGGGGCTCCTCCATGGGTGGTATTAAAAATATTTACAAAGGGCTTAGGGGGATGGTTCAGTGGTTAAGAACTCTAAAGCTGTTGCAGAGGATCTGGGTTCAGTTCCCAGGACCTACGCTGTGGCTCATAATCATCTGTAAATTCAGTTCCAAGGGATCCAATGATCTCTCTTGGCTTCTGTGGGCACTGTAAACAAATGATACACACACACACACACACACACACACACACACACACACACACACACACATATATATGCAGGCAAACACTCATATACATAAAAGAAAATAAAAACACAAATCTTTGAAAGTTTTTAAACAATATTTAGCTGCAAAGAATGCCATTTCCAAATAAGTTAGATAATAGAGAATACTCTGGCTTACTAGACCATATACATGTGAAAATTATTTAGAAAAAACTTGATAAATTTTCAAACTTGTAGATTTAGTCTTTCATGTGATCTGATTTTCACAGGTTTGATGATCCCCAAGTTACGGGTCGGTGCAGGGACGGCACTGAGCTCCTCCTTCAATCACCCCATTAACTGGATCAGGTTTTGGTTCCTGGCCCTTGCTTCTCTTTTTTCAGACACACAGCCACTAGGCATGGTGCCCGGCTTCACAGCCAGGTGCACACACAGTTCCTGCACCTGGTATAATCCAGCACGTCGCACAATCTGCACCTCTTACCCTGCTGGTAATAATGCCTACTCCTCCACCATGAATACTTCTGACTGAGCCTTGACACCACACAAACTCCCCACTCCGTCCGCACCACTGACTGAGACCTGGATTCTCTCCAGGCTGCTGCCAGGTCCAGCTACCCAACTCTGCTGCTGCTGGACATTATCTTTGTATCCCACTATCACATATAGTTTCCATTAAGAAGGAAACTGCTTTTCTTGTTCAAGGGCCTGAATCCTCTTCCAGCATCTGCTGATCAGAGTAATTATATTAAAAAATGAGCCCATGAAAGTCTGCCAGAGGATTTAATATATTCAATGTCTCTATTATTACCCAGGTCACATTGCAACAGGATACTAATTTGTTAATGGTCAGAGTGACATTCAATAATAATCAGCTTGAATTAATGAGTTGACAGTGGAAATTATATTAATTGCATTTATTGCTCATCTCACCTACTGTTTTATTCTTTGCAAATGGCACATTGATTGAATACTTCTGATTCATTGATATTGATTGATTGATTCATACTTTAACAATTTTCCCAGGGCCCTTCACAAATATTTAGATTTGAGCCTCCACGAAACTTCCTGGTTTCCTTGAAGTTGGAGACTTGGCTCTGCTCTTGGGATTGGCCAGGGCCTGAGTGAGACAGGAGGTAGCTCAGTCATTAGTTCAAAAGACCCAAAGCAACTTTGCCAAAATAGGAAGTATCTGAATTTGTTTACTCCTGTAATTTAAAGAAACCATCTAGAATCTTTTGAACGATTATAAATATACTTTATTAAATAATATAACTATGAAAATGTGGTTATGCACAGAAAACCAAGTGCACAGGAAACCAAGCCTAGAAGCTTGTATCAATAAGAAACCGAGGGTTAGAGAACAGTGTACTCATGATGGAGCCAGGGACGGCACAGTACTCATGATGGAGCCAGGGATGGCACAGCAGTGATTAGAAGTGTGTACCCACGTCCTCTCCAGGTTACGTGGCTGTAGGCCCATTCCAAGGATTTCCATACCTTGAAGGAAACTATATAACCTGTCACTGCCAAGATACAAGAAGTCAATAAAAGAAGTGACATCTTTTATGAAAAAGAGAGCATGACAAGGTATGTCTACATATGCTTACATTGTCTACATGCCAACTTATTTACAATAAATTATATATTTCTACCTGCATTGCCTCTTTTAAATTTTAAGCTTCAATAGTAAAATGCACACCAAGCATGTGTCCAATATAACAGTTTAAGATGTGCGTAAAGCTCATCTGTTACCTATCTACAGATAGGATTACAGATTTTACAATGTTTCCTTACACTTAATTATAGAGTAATTTACTGTATGTGCTTTTTACTCGGAAGGATACTGAACAATGCAACAGATGGTGTCTTGGATGTCACCCACTAGAAGATGCACACATAGACTTCAGTCGCCAGATTAAAGCCGCCACCAGCAGGAGCACGGTATTAAATTCTGGGAAGACTTTGAATTACATGTGTGAATTAGCAGAAAGACAACAAGCAGGGAGAAGAAGAACAAGGAGTTGGGAGGAAACACTCTGCATGCTGGATGTTTCCTCTGTGTGTGTGCTGTATCCAGGTGTGTCCACATGGGGTGTGTGCCTCTTGTGCTTGTGTGCACGGAGGTCAGAGGTTAAGGTCAGCTGTCCTCCTCCATCACACTACACCTTAATTTTGAGACAGAGTCTCTCACTGGACCTCAAGCTTGTTGCTTCTGCTAGATGGGCTGGCCAGCATGCTCCAGGAATCTGCCTGCCTCTGCCCACCCCGCCCCCAGCACCAAGTCTGCATGCATGTGCTGCCTTTATATGGGTGCTAGGGATCCAATTCGGGTCCTTTTTTTTTTTAACAGCTTCTTTTTACTTCCATAAGTATCTCCCCAGCCCCTTGGGTGTAAAAAATAGTTAAGAGAAGGACCCTGTTACGAGGACCATGGTGGTCCTAAAAATATGCTTGGAACATTTGGGAAAGGAATCCTAGGATCCAATTATCTAGAGATGAGGAATGGGTGGCCACATTCATGCCTTTGGCCCAAAGATTCCTCAAAGGATGAGGCCAGAGTGGGGAGATGGCAGAGTCCTATGAAGGGTGATAAAGGATGAAAAGGTGTTTGGAAGAATAAACTGGGCCCAGTATCTGCCACCAACCCCCCTGTTCATCTCCATTGTGCACCGGAGTTGATTCTGTTGATCTGAGTCTGGTGGGGATTTTGTCTTCTCTAGTTGCTCTTCATCCGTTCTTCCTAAAGCTGTACTGGTTTTTTTTTTTGGGGGGGGAGGGGAACTGGCACCGTTTATAGGTGGCGGAGGGGCTAGCATTGTCTTAAGAATCCTTCAAAATCCAAAGACCTTGTTGTGCCTTCTTGCCTAAACAGTGATTCCATCACCCAAGGCAGCTCCGGTGGGTGGGTAACCCACCAGCTCTTATGCGGCTCTTCAGTCCTGCCTTTTGTAACACCTGTCAGCCCCTGTTAACCTCCACAGTATTGCTCAGCTCTGAGTCTTCTGGGTGTTAGGTAATCTTGACTACAAGTCAGTCCTTTAGTGCACATCACTCAGGTGTCCCTTATAACATCGGAAATCAGGCTTTCTTTGGGGACTCTAGCAATGCCAACAGATGAAAGCGTTGAGGATACAGACTTTCAAATAGACCTGCCTCTGAGCCCCAGATGGTCTACTACTGTGAGCTTCAGGGAGTTACTAAAGCTTGCTAAGCTTTGGTCTCCTCATCTAGTAGATGGAGATCAGACGCACCTTGTCAACTTGCAGTAAGAGTTAAATAAACTGATGTATGTACAATACTTAGCTCAGCACGGAGCATGTGGTAAGTGTCTCAGAAATGTCCAAGTCCTTGCTTCAAGGACATGTTAAGGGCTCATTTACTCAAAACCTTGTAGAATATCCTTCCAAGTGTGGGCTCCCAATTTACCGTGCAGGGTCCTTTGGTGGCTCCCTTCTGTCCTGTCTCCTGTCTTGTCTTATGAGCTGCTGCCCCGTGACTCCCATGCATCTCACACCTGGCTCACACTTCCTACCCTCTGTGGCCTGTTCCTGTTATTCTAGCTGCAGCATGTTCAGCCACTGCGTGGGTCTTAGTGTTAGACCTCCTCCCTCTGATCTCAATTCTTTCAGAGGCAGCCTTGGGACTCGCTTCTCCCGGGGAACACTTCCAGTCCTTGGCTCTCTCTGCTCTTCTTGGAGTAGAGAGTATTAACTACAATAGCCCCAAGGGTAGCTCCCATCCTCCCCTCTCTGCATGAACTCACGTGGACCTGCTTTGCCTAACAGGATATGGTCAGGTGTGGTTTCTAGCTGATCTTGGGATTTAGGAGACTGGCAGCTTCCATGTGCTACCTTAGAATGCTCATGGTGGGTAAGATAACTTGTGTATTGGAAATCTGACTGCCTGAGGCTAAGGTCCAAGCTATCCATTGTAGAAAGCCCATTTAGAGAGAAGGATGCCCTCCATCCCAGTCATATCCACTCCAAGATGGCCTCCAGTGAGCTCCTACGCCTGGTGCTTACAATTCTTATGAGTCTTCTGTGTGGTACCAGGACTGCTCTGCCTGGTAAGCAACAGACAACAAAAGTTCCTTCTGGTGTATCACTTCCAAGTGAAAAGCTGTGTATGTTCTCTTTGGTTCTTTCTTTGGCTTAAGAAATCCAGCTCCCATGGAGATTGAGTTGTCAAAAGTGTAACTGGTAACCCAGATTCAACTTCAAAATCAGGCTGAAGGATTCAAGTCTCAGTTGACTAGCCACTGTGACTTCTACACCTCCTAACTGAACACAGGAGATCCCTGAATAGACTTCCTGTTGCTGAGTATTTCCCCCAACCCTTCTCTCCTCATGTAAGAGCTAGTGCATATTTTATTTTCTAGTTGATACAACATTAGATTTATTATGCTGGGAAACTTCATTCAGTGAAGCCAAACACCACAAAGCATATAAACATTTTTTTAAATTTATAGTTCCCTGTGACTTATCTGAGCATTTCTTTATGTGTATCTGTAGACCATTCATCCTGTAGCATAAAACAAACAAAAACATAAAACAAATTTCCTCCAATAGCATCAGGCATAACTACTTGGTTCTCCATTTCTCATTTTTTTCTAAGAACTTATTAAATGAGTTAGCTGCAACTTTAAGGCAAACTACCTATAAATTAACTAATATTACCTAGGATACTGACTAAGGGCCAAAGTGTTGATGCTCTTTTACTCCATTAATTCCAAGATTTGGTTGCTCTTCCCTTGATTGTTCACATCTATTTTGGGTTGCCTTTGAACCTTAGTCCTAACAGCATGGTGACTTGCTATTGTCTTCTCAAAGGCCTCCTGTTTGAAAGACCCTCTTGGCATGGTCTAAAAAGTGCATTAGAGGAGGCCCCCTGCACTTCTGAAAGCTAATGATGGTATTAGTAATAATTATAATGAGTTAGTATTATATTAATAAGTCTATCAGATTCTTGGGTGGAATGGGCTGGGAAGAAAAGATCACTTGTTCTCATGGTACTCTGGATGCTCTATGATGGATGCTGCACTATGATGGATGTTGCTCTGTGATGGATGCTGCACTGTGATGGATGTTGCACTCTGGTGGATGCTGCACTGTGATGGATACTGCAGTGACCTCTCTGGACATTTTGAACTCATCAGCAGATAGAGCAATGAATATGTGGGACTTTGTGAAGGGTGATGGGTACTAAATGCTGAACTTAATTCATGAGAGGTTTTCTTTTTTCTTTTTCTTTCTTTTTTTTTACTTTCTTTTTTGTGAGGGTTTCTCTGTGTAGCCCTGGCTGTCCTGGAACTCACTCTGTAGGTCAGGGTGGCCTCAAACTCACAGAGACCTGCCTGCCTCTGTCTCCAAAGTGCTGAGATTAAAGGCATGTGCCACTATCTCCTGGCTCACAGGCATTCTTAATCATCAAAACAACCCTATCTGGTAATTGGCAAGAAGGAAAATACAAGGAAATTTAAAAAGCTTGGGTTTTTATGACCCAAAGGCCACTATGCTACTTTGAAAGTGCATTTTGGAAGGGTTGTTTGGAGGGCTTTCCTGGAGGTGGTCTTTTTACATTTGCGAAGTGAAAATATATTTTCCCCTTTCCCTTTCCTCCCTCCAACCCTTCCCATGTACTACCCCTACCACAGCTGTCTTTAAATTCATGGCTTTGTTTTCTTTAATTATTTATATATATATATATATATATATATATATATATATATATGTGTGTGTGTGTGTGTGTGTGTGTGTGTGTGTGTGTGTGTGTGTAATTTTTATATACAATTGTATATATAATAAGTATGTATAATTTATTATATATAATTGTTTCTATATATGTATATTCCTAAATATGTAAATACAACCTACTCAGTCCGTATAACATTGCTAGTATGTATAGATCTGAATCTTTAAAGAGGGAGCAAGACTTATCACAGAGGGACTCTGAATAGATGAGTACGTATCCGTTTCAAAACATTGGCTATTCAGCTCGAATTCGTATGATTGTTTGAAGCATTTACTATTGCACACAGATGCTCTGCAAGGCTTTTCCACTGAACAAAACAAGGTTTTCCTAACAATCCACTGAACTCCACAGAGTCACAAGCATTCAAATAAAATGTGAAGGGAACAAAACAACGCTCCCAGAATGACTGGAGCTGCCAAGTCAGCACCTTCCAAATTAAAAGACTCGGGCTCTGAGCCCAGAAGACCTCTCTTGAGGTGTGTTTAGGGGTGGAGGCACAGACCCCGGTCTTTCCCAGGGGTGTGGCCTCCTAGCAGCAATCTCTCTCACATCTTTTTAGGGAAGTCTGCTGCAGGACCACCCTCACTCAGTCTTTCTAGTCACAGCACTCTGCCAGTGGCTCTACCCATTACAGAAATTGGGGATTTTTTTTTTCCAGCCCTGTCTTTATTGCTTGTAATGCTCTGGCTCTTTTCCAAACCTCTTCTGAACTAGTGCTTCTCTGCATCTGCTGAAGAATACGAATGAGATTTTTTCCATTATTATCATTTCACATTCTTAAATCTAATGGACCTTCCCCGGATGTTTCTAATAATCTGTGTATACTTGTGATTGAAACATGATGAGTGTATAGAGTAAGCAGGAAAATTGTAGTGTCCTGCCTTGCAGATTTTTACAAGAACAATACATTTAATAAGCAGCACCCAAACTACGAACAGAACCCTTCCAGCATGCAGAGCCGTCTTCTCCCTCTTCTAGACACTGTTTCTCAGCACCAAGAGGAACCATGATAACAGGGTATCATTTTGCCTGATTTGAACATATCTATAATTGGAATCACAATGTGTTTTTGCCTGTCTGGCTTCTCTCTCCCAACATGCTTGTGAGGTTGATCTAGGTGATGTTCAGTTCTACAGTGTCGGCTTTCCCGGATGTACAGTGTAACCATAGTTGTAGCTGGACCTCAAATGTCTGTACACTCATCTGGTGACAGCATTGGGGTTATTCCCAAGCTGAGGCTGAAGCCCATAAGGTGGTTGCTTTAAATCCATAAAACTAATATGTTATTGATAAGAAAAAGAGTGATACTATTAATGGATATTCCATCATCACAAGCAGAAGTAACATAAGTAAAGTGTGTAAGACAGTAAGCACACTTCAAAATAATTATGTGACCTAATGCATATGTTAATTAGCTGGAGTTAGTCATTCCACCGTATGTATATAATTCACAATATTATGTTGTACTATGTGTCATGCATACACACAATATAAGCTGTCGATTTGTGTGTGTGTGTGTGAGAGAGAGAGAGGAGAGAGAGAGAGAGAGAGAGAGAGAGAGAGAGAGAGAGAGAGAGAGAGAGATACCATAATCTGCCACCTGCAGAAAGTTGGTAGTATTTATTATTCAGTCCAAACCCAAAGACCCAGGAACCAGAAGTGCCTGCATCCAAGTGGAGAAGACGGTTGTAGCTAGAGTTTTCCTGCCTGGCCCACAGTCAGGACAAATCTCTCTCACCTGCCAGACCCACAGCCGCTCAGACCCGACCAAGTAAACACAGAGACTTATATTGGTTACAAACTGTATAGCCGTGGCAGGCTTCTTACTAACTGTTCTTACAGCTTAAATTAATCCATTTCTATAAATCTATACCTTGCCACGTGGCTTGTGGCTTACTGGTACTTTACATCTTCCTTGTCCTGACGGCGGCTGGCAGTGTCTCCCTCACCCAGCTTCCTGTTCTCTCAATTCTCCTCTGTTAGTCCCGCCTATACTTTCTGCCTGGCCACTGGCCAATCAGTGATTTATTTATTGACCAATCAGCGACACACTTGACATACAGACCATCCCACAGCACTTCCCCTTTTCTTTTCCTAAAAAGGAAGGTTTTAACCTTTACACATCTCCAAAGTCAGCTTGGTATATCTGGGAATTTGGGCGTAGCTTCTCTTACTAATTCGTGCTGGAGGGGGGCGCTGTATCTTATGGGGACACAAAGAATATTTTAGGATTATGGAGTAGTCCATGAGGGTGTATCATCTGAGCCAGTTGCCTTGAAACGGTTCTGGATGTTTCCAGATCATCTGGGCCATGGTGTCATCGGAGACCTTTCAGGTGGTCTTGGCTGGTCAAACCTGATGTATCTTAATCTGGAACAAATCCATAGCCTCTGGCTTTCTGTGGAAACAAAAGCAGAGCCTCATTTCCAAAGCAATATATCCTTACATCCAAATTTTGAAGTCAAGGTACCTTTAAAATATACATTTTGGCATAACTCAACAGCTTTTACAATCAAATGTTTTTCTTCAGTCACAAATATCAAAGAGAACATAATCCAGATTCTCTGTGTGGTAGCCATCTTTACGTGGCTTATTTTTTTATATTAGCTTGAGCCTATTGCTTTAAACTGCAGCCTTCTAAGCCTGAAACGGCGCTGGCGCTATGGCTGCTGGCTCCGCCCACTTCAGCTTCCCAACATGGTGGTGGAACGTTTTCCGCCAGCTCTGGGAGCCATCAACTCTCAGAAATAGTGGGTCTATGCTTCTATCAAAGCAGCGTGTAGCCCAGAAACCTCTTTGTTTTGTTTTGTTTTGTTTTGTTTTGTTTTGTACTAGCAAAGGCTAAATCCACCACACAGCTTAATGTGCCACTTGCAGAGGCCTCATTCCCACCATAGGGCAGGTTGAGCATGCACGTCAGGAACCCGCCATAGTAGCTCAAACATGCAGGCCGCCGCTAGCTTAAGAGAGACAACTAGGAGCTGTTTTTAGCTCTGTTTTAGAATCTTTTTACTCAGGTTTTAGGCGGAAACTCTTGCCAACACGTTGGGCGCCATTTGTAGCTAGAGTTTTCCTGCCTGGCCCACCTCAGGGCAAATCTCTCTCACCTGCCAGACCCACAGCCGCTCAGACCCGACCAAGTAAACACAGAGACTTATATTGGTTACAAACTGTATGACCGTGGCAGGCTTCTTGCTAACTGTTCTTACAGCTTAAATTAATCCATTTCTATAAATCTATACCTTGCCACATGGCTTGTGGCTTACCGGTACTTTACATCTTCCTTGTCCTGACGGCGGCTGGCAGTGTCTCCCTCACCCAGCTTTCTGTTCTCTCAATTCTCCTCTCTGTTAGTCCCACCTATACTTCCTGCCTGGCCACTGGCCAATCAGTGATTTATTTATTTATTGACCAATCAGCAACACATTTGACAACAGACCATCCCACAGCAGACGGTAGGTCTCCTGACTTCAAAAGCCGGGTTCCCTCCCTAGTTTGTTCATTACTTACTCATCATTCATTGGTTCCCCTTTTTTTCTATGCAAGATTTAACTCCTTGGTGTACCACTCCAACTCCTGATCTCCAGAACTTTTAAAACTTTGATATTAAAATCTGTTTATGAGCCAGGAAAAGAGCTCAGCAGATAAAGGTATTGCTAATCAAACCTAGCAGCTGGGATTTGTCCCCTGTCCTATACATGTACATTGTGGCATACACAACCACACATGCACAACCATGCACACATACACACACACACACACACACACACACACACACACTAAAATAAGAGTAATGATAAATGAAATAAACTGTTTACAAACCTCCACTTTAATTTACTGAACTTTTCTTTTAATCTTGGTGTTCTGGAATCAAAGTTCCCAAAGGAAATTATCTATAATAAGTCAGAACTGTATCAGGTAACAGACTAAAACTGGGTGCTGGAGAGGGGGTTCAGGGATTAGGAATACTTGCTGTTCCTACAGAGGGCCTGGTGGCTCACACCTGTCCATACCTCCAGCTCCAAAGGATCCAGCACCCTTTTCTGACCATCACAGGCACTGGGCACGCACATGGTGCAATACATACATGCAGGCAAAACATTCACATGCATAAAAATAAATAAATCATAAATTTTTAAGTAACGTTTAAAAATAGACTAAAGGTAAAATGAATTTGAAACTTGGAAGGATGTGGTTTTCCTCCTGCTCATCAAATATAGATAAGTTACTTCTCCTAAGGAAAGCCACAGAAAGAAATGCACCCAAACTTCCCTGTTTGTCTGCATAAAATTCCAATCATGAGCAGAATAGATCACAAAACAAGTGTTCATATGGATGACCACATGCAAATTTAAAATGTTTGTGGCTCTTGCTACTAAAAGCATAGCCAACACAAAAATGGAAAACATGAAGCCAATGTAACTAATAAAGGGTACAGTTATAAAACATTCACACAAATCATTGAGAAAATCTTAAAGCATCTATGTAAGATGCCAGATTAGCAGCCAGCTCTGTGTAACTCAGGAAAAGGATGAGTAAAAATTAAAAACAATAGACTCTAGTCCTGTGTGAGAGAGAACTGAAGTAAACAAATAAACCTTGGTAATAGCCTTGCACAAAAACAAACAGGAACAACCAGTCTGTGGCCCAGCTGTGCCACACTGCTGCGGAGAAGATGGAGTCAGTGATGGCTGGAGGTGGGTACTGAAAGAACAGTGAACTGGAGAGATTGACTGGGCCATAGGTATGGACCTTAAGGCTGGATACACCGTGTGTGGAGGAATGACATTACAGACTGTGGTGACAGGGAGAGAAGAAAGACATACTGGAGCTTAGAAGTGAAATTCTCCTCAGGCACCTTACAGTGAAGAGCCTGGGAGGAGGCCCCAAACCAGCAGCCTACCTCTGCCACTGCCTTGGGGGAGCAACAACACAGGAATGTGAGGAACACAGAGCTGAGCTTGGCACAGTCCTGCTGAGAAGATTACCCGGGGACTGTTGGATGATCTCTTCATACACTCTGTGAAGATGTGTCTCTGTCCTCCCTCACCTGCCTAAGGCACCTTCTGATTGGTTTAATAAAGAGCTGAATGGTCAATAGCTAGGCAGGAGAAGATAGGTGGGACTTCTAGGCAGAGATAGGAACTCTGGGAAAAAATCTGAGACAGGAGATTTGCCAGCCAGATGTGGAGGGTTGGACGTAAGGAACTGAAGAGAGGTAATGAAGCATGTAGCAGAATGTAGATTAATATAAATGGGTTCATTTAAGTTTTAAGAACTAGTCAGGAACAAACCTAAACTAAGGCCAAGCTTTCATAATTAATAAAAAGACTCCATGTCATTATTCAGGAACTGGTGGTCCAAAGAAAGACCTGTTACAAGGGACAAAATGAAAGGCACTGGGCGGATCTTCCACACTCCTTCAGTACCATTGTCACAGAAAAACTAAGCCTCACATGGATAGAACACACACACACACACACACACACACACACACACACACACACACACCTCAAGCACCATGAGTGAGACTGTAACTGGCAGGTAAGGGTGTGTAATTTAGACTGGGTAATTCCTGAGGAAAGTAGAGTGCCACATAGAAATCCACCCCAGTAGAAAGCATATACCGATTGATCAGGTTTGGATTCTTGAAAATAGGAACTTTCCCCACCGCCTGCGCCATCAGCCAGTTGAGGAGGAAGGCAAAATTGTATTTACCACAAACAGAAAGAAAAGCTGAGTTTGCAAAGTCTTCTATTTCATCTGATTTGTTATTTTTAATTTATTTACACATCTGTACTTAAATTGCGTAGTTGTTTTGTTTTAACCTGTGTCTTGCCTGCAAAGTCTTCCACGTGTGTCCTTCCTTCCGCTTTATCTACTGTAATATTTTCCTTATTGTCTCTCACAACCCTGGCACACAGACTTTTCTTATTCATGCATTACTCCTTCATTTCCCATGTTCACATTCCCTCTTCTTTTACTCCTTAATTATTAATATCTGTAGTTCTAACCAAACCCTAAAAATCTACATTTTTCCCAACAGCCACCATGAGCCTCAGTCTCTGACCCAATCAGGGCCCAGGTGAAGCACCTGGGCATCCTCTAGTGCAAGCTACAGCCAGGATGGTGCACACTCAACGCACTGTCATAGACGTTTGCTTACCGCCTAAATAGTGCACAGGAACACCAAGCCAAGTGAAAGATCTCACCATGTGATATAAAACAAACAAAAGGAGTAGAAAAATGAGAAAGATAAAAACAAGAAGACACACTCATCCCAACAGATGCATAAAACACCACAAAGAAACACAAATCTGGAGAAACACACTGGTACAAGCTCATAACTTTTGAATGCCAGAAACCAAAGATAATGGTAAGTTTAAATGCCAGAAATTTATTTTAGAGTCTTGCATTTTCGAAGGATAAATGGCTCAAAGGGTAAAGGCATTTGGCACCAAACCTGACAACCTGAGTTTGATGTCTGGGTCCCACATGGTAGAAGGAGAGACCCAACTCCTGAAAGATGTCCTCTGCCCTCCACACATGTGCTGTGGCACTCACATAAACAAACAACGAACAAATGTAATACAAAACATTTAAAAGGATAAATGACAGCATGGAGGATTCAAACGGGTGAGTGAACGAAGAATATCGACTCAGGACTTAGGTGAGAATGTTAGCAATATGGATGGAATGGTCAGTGTGGAGGAGAGATTCTAAAAACATGGAAGAAAAATTCAGCAAGAAAAGATAGGTTCTGAAAAAGAACAGACATAAGTAATGGTAACGAAAGTGCCAACACAGTAGTAAACGTCATCAACAAACAAACCAGGCAGAAGGACCAATGTAAAGGACGAGGACAGAGTCAAACCATAATGCAGTAATATTAAAAAATGAATGAGCACGACTAAAACTTCCAAGACCTCTAGGACATAATGGAGAGACCAAACCTAAGAATCCAAGGTGTGTGTGTGTAGGAGGGGGGGGATAAAAGAGGAAATTAAATAAAGTCTAAAGGGATAGAAGATTTATTCATGAAAACTTGGTAGAAAATAGGCCAAACATAGAGAAATAATGGACAACCAAACACAAGAAGCATTCATTTATGCTCCAAACAGATGTCTCAAGAAGAACCAGTCTGTGATGTAGTCATCAAGGTGTCAAGACACAAAGCTAAGAAACAGTACTGAAAGTAACAGAAGAGGGAACACCAACTCTACAAAGCAAACATCAGGATAACATCAGACCCCTCACCAGCAACCCCCAAAGCCAGGACAGCGTGGAATGATGTATCCTAACCAGGAAAGGAGCTAACTGCCAGCTACAATTTCTCTGGCCCACTGAGTCATCTTCATGATAATCAAGCTAGCACCAGAGAAGACTCTTAAAGGAAAGTGTACACAGTGGAAGAGGAAAGCAATCTCACTCACAGGAGCACAGGAAAGAAAAGATTTTGTAAGAGGGATGGATGACACACCTCAGGGAACGCTGAAAGGGTAGAAAGATTGTTCCCAGAGGATCAGGAAGTTCGCTGTCAAACTGTGTCCCTTAGAAATGTCAGGAGCTACAATCGTGAAGTTGCCCCAGCATGGCTGCCTAGACATGGACAAGGATGACACCAACAGACACACTAACCTGGTCAGGGCAGAGGGGTGATCAAGGGAAGACCACGAGGCCCTAATCCTTCACGAAGAACTACAGGCAACTAAGGAATGCTAAAGCAGGAGAAATAGTCTTCCCCAGGGAGGACAGCATCAACTGGTTATCCAATACCAAATGGTCAGCCTTGAAAATGCATATACAAGTAAGATTATATGACTGAACATGTTATATTACACACACACACACACACACACACACACACACACACACACACACACACTAAATAAATAATTTTTTTAAAATGTGGAGAACAGCTGACTGCACACTCTACATTTGAATGAACAATCAGAAGAAATTTTAAAATTCTTAGAATCAGATGAAATTACCCCAATAAGATAAGGTATATTATGTGAGGATCCAGTGCAAGGAATGAGATACCTCCCTAGCAGTTATTGTTCAAGGAGGCCCCAGAGGCCCCCAAACAACACAGACTGCAGCCTTTGCTTTCCTGTTCACTGTAACTAGAGGGTAATACCCTATTGCTGAAGACGCAACACGCTTTGGTTGCAAGATAGAGAAATCAAACTGGAACTGGCCTGAAAGCCTTCCCTCTGCTGGTTAGCTTTCCCAGTGCCAGAAGATGCTATGTGGGCACTCCGGGAAAAAATTATCAGTGGCATTAGCTAGCGGTGTGCCCTTATGCTGGCAAAGTTTCATATCAACTTGACACAAGCCAGAGTTGATTGGGAAGAGCGAACTTCAGTTAAGAAAATAGTCCCACCAATTTGTCTTATGGGCAAGCTATCATGCATTTTCTTAATTGATGTGGGGAGGCCCAGCTCACTGTGGGTGGTACCACCCCTGGACTGGTATTCCTGGGAGCTATGAGAAAGCTGAGCAAATTCAGGGGAGCAAGGCAGTAAGCAGCACTCCATACCCTCTGCAACAGTTTCTGCCTTCAGGTTCCTGCCCTACATCTCTCTTCCTCAAGTTGCTTATGTTTTACCACAGCGATAGAAACCCTGACTGAAGCAACCCCAAATACTACAGAACTGAGCTTCTAGACTACTGTGCCTTTTCGCTTAGTAGGGCATGAAGTTTACAAAGGTAACTAAGCATTCTGGTTGGATTTGTGGTTTACTTCACAGGAGGGAATTCATGCCTAGTACAGAATTATACTGCAAGAACCACAGTGACAAAGCCAGAATGTTAGCGGGACAAAGACAAACATGTAGGCCAATGGAATAAATAGAGGACCAGAAATAAATGCATGTAGCTACTGCCACTTTAAAAGACAAACAAACGAAAGTGTGAAAAACATCATTAGAAAAAAGTCTCTTCAGTACACAATCCTGGGGATACTGGATGTCTGCATGTTGAAAATGAAGTTAGATTTGTTTATTTTACCCTTCAGAAATCAATTCAAATGCATCAGCGGCTTTGAAGTTGTTAGATGGAAGTGGAGCACACTTCAAGAGAGAAGGCACAGGCAAAAACAGTTTGAGAAGGACTCCATGGCAACAGCAAATAACCCAAGAAGTGACCCGTGATGTTACATTAAACTAAAAAGCAGAGCAAAAGGTAAAGGACAGCTTACAGAACAGAAGAAAATCTTTACCCGTTACATCAGACAGGTGTGGAAGGGACTAGAAAAGGAATTACCAAAAAGTCTTTTTGTCAAGAAATGGGCTGATGCACTGAGGAGACTCGGTTCTCAGAAGAAGAAACACAAACAGCCAATAAATATTTGACCAAGTGGTTAACATCTTCAGTCAAAAGAGAAATGAAAATTAAAATTACTTTGAGATTCTGTCTCATGCCAATGAAAATTTAACATCAAGGATTACAACCAATGCTGATGAGGATGTTATGGGGAAAGAGGACGTTATGTTACAGTCACCCCTTATTTACTGCTGGGGTGACTGTAAAGGGAACTTCTGGAAATCAGTGTGGTGGTTTGCTGTGGGATGTCCTTCTGTATGCTGTGAGTATGTGTAGCTCCCATTGGATAATAAATAAAGCTGTTTTGGCCTATGGCAAGAAAGCTTACAGCCAGGCAGGAAATCCAAGCAGAAATACAGAGAGAAGAAGGATGGAGTGGGAAGAGTCGATAGCCACCACTGAAGAAGCAACAAGATGCCAGCAGACCAGTGATGCCATGAACATGTGGCAACATATAGATTAATAGGAATGGGTTAATTTAAGATGAAAGAGTTAGCTAGCCAGAAGCTGAAGCCATAGGCCACACAGTTTGTAATTAATATAAGCTTTGGAGTGATTATTTTGCAAGCGTCTGTGGGACTGTGGGGCCGGGTGGGACCAAGAAACTTCTGGTTACAGTGGTTTCTTTTTAAAACTTCAAAAAGAAGTAGCATATGAGTTGTCTCTTGAGTACACCCAAAGGATTCCATTTTGCCCTAAAGCATCCTAAGATAACTATCCCTTTTTTCAGATATTATGTATCCTTTCAGCTCAACCTTTTAGGTCACAAAGTCTGTGTCACATTGTTCAATTCCTTGATTGACACAAACTCTGTGATGCAATGCTGGTCTCTGGAGTTGAAATAAGAGAAATGTGTTTTTAGTTCAGAATGTCCCAGTCATCAGATCAAATAGAAGATATTCTGATCCTGTGGTTCTGGAGTTACCTATCTGTCAACTTGTTGTCACAGACTGAGAGAAAGTTAATCAATTAATGTGTGACATTGTGAGCTTGAGCTGTTCCTGTCTGAGCAACGCCAGTCAGATGCAATGTTTTCATCCACAATCATTTTGTTGGGAGTACTTCTACAATGACTTTGTCCCTTGTAATGAAAAAGAAAAGAATTGGTTACTCCTTCTGGTCTGGAGCTATTGCTGTGCACACAGTAATAGTCGATTGTGGTTTTGTTTTGTTTCCTTTTGTTTTCAAGTAACCTCTTTGTGTGTGTGCACCTGTACATAAGCTCATATGTGTGTGTGCAGGTGTGTTAGTGGCTATGCATGTGGAGGCCACAGGACACGCTCCAGTGACGTTTGTGTCATTCTTCAGGCACTGTTCAACTCTTTCTTTCTTTCTTTCTTTCTTTCTTTCTTTCTTTCTTTCTTTCTTTCTTTCTTTCTTTCTTTCTTTCTTTCGGAGACAGAATCTCTCATTGGATTGAAACTCTCAAGAAGGCAAGGTTTACCTGCTAGGCAATGCCGGGGGTCCACCTCCCAGTGCTGAGGTTGCCAGTATGGACCACCATGTCCAGCTTCTTTATATGAGTTCTGGGGCTTATACATAGCTCCTTATGCTGGCACAGCAAGAACTTGACTGACCAAATTACTTTCCAAATTTCTCAATTGTTCCTGTATTGCCTTTGGGGGTGTAGGTTATTTTGAAATGAGCTTTGTAGGATATGTGTTTTGAAAAGGCCACTGGATTCTGGATCCACACAGTTTGACTAGTGAGTTTCAATTTCCCCTATTCACAAACAAGATTCCAGTTTCTGCTCTACATAGCTTATTGCCCGTGATGAGGATTAAACGTAACATTGCGTGTTAAGTTACTCTAGAAATGGAAATCACCAGTAACTAATAGTTACTTTGACATGAGAAGTAATATAAAAACAAAGTTAATATTATAACCAGAGTTGCAACATAGATACTGCATATGATAGTTTTAACTTTGGGTGATGCTGACATGTGACCTTGAACAAAGCTATTTATTCTCCTAGACTCAGTTTTGTAATTCAAAGTGCATACCAGTGCCTACTGCTTAGGGATTCTGTATTAGGGACTAGAAAGTACAGAGCAACATAAATGGCTGAAACTATTATTAACAACAGTCTGTGTACATGAAACCAAGGTCACACCAACTGGACACTGTGACCATGCTCAAGGCCAACATGGAAAATTATGGCCAACAGAAAACCACATTTCCTTGAAATGGGGCTAGTATTTACGAGCCACCTGAATTATCTAGTAACGTCCTTTCCTGTGTCCTTTCACAGAGTGACATTTTATAGGAACGACTTGATGGCCCTATCTTTATTTTAAGGAGAATGTTTCTTTTAAGTGTAGCTAAAGCTTATTCTGCACAGAGAAGCTGTTACGGAACATTGTATTTCTCTTCTTGATTTCATTTCTGTATTTGATAAATCTATCTAGATCGAGACATTCTACCTGGGCTAATGCCAAGGAAGCAAGTGCAAAGAAGAAATGGGCTCCGGAGAGAGGACAGGTACCAATCAAAGCCCTCCAACACCCAATGGCTGAGCTGTCTCATTGGAAGCAACCGTGAGTAGGTCAGCTGTTATCTAGCTGTGATGGGAGAATGATGCCCTCTTCCACGTAGAGCCCATTTCAGATCCACCTTGGGGTATACCAAATGTTCCTACATGCCCTGGAATGAACTCGTTATTGCTTGGCTACCAGGGTACCCAATCTAACCTGTAATCTAATCATATCCTTTTTAACCCTTTCTTTCTCACTAAAAGTCGTCCCAGAACAAAGTCAGGTGTATTTGTTCCAACTGTCACAACTCTCATTTCTATGGAGCAACAGCTTAGAATAGAAAAACCAGTATTGGCGTAGATATACTTTTAACTGCTTTTTAGAATACAGACATAGAATAAAGATTTCTTGAGAGATGAAGGGAAAATATTCCAACAAGCGCTCAACACTATTTCTTCATAATTACAACATTAAATTTGGAGCAGAATGAATTGAGAGATCATTTGCCTTATAATATGAATGTGACTATTAGTCAAAACTTGAAATTAGTATAACAAAGCAAATTGATCACTCTTTAAAATATAAATTCTGAGAGGCTGGAGAGATGGCTCAATAGTTAAGAGCACTTGTTACCCTTGTAGAGGACTTAGATTCGGTTCCCAGCATCCACATGGTGTTTCACAACTCTATGTAACTCCAGTTCTAAAGGATGCAATTTCCTCTTCTGTCCTCTGAGGGTATTGTGTGCACTTGGTACACAAACACATGGGTAAAACATCCCACATATAAAATTTAAAAAATAAATCTTTAAATATATATATTTATATAAGAATACTTTAATATTATTTCAGAATACTAAATACATTTAGATTTTGTAAAATTTCCGTGATACTTCTTTGTAATATTCTACTATGATATTATGCATCTATTCAAGTTTGGAATACTATACACAAATATATTTGATCATTTCCAATGTTCTTAAGTGATCACAAATATTCCAACTTATTGAACATTAAACTATACAACTCTTTCTACTATTTTATCAAAATCAAATAATTAAGATTATTTCTTCATACTGTTTATTCCTAACAGTTTCTTAAAGCCTTTTTATTGCAACAAGGAACATCCAGTTTAGTCTAGAAATCTTCATGTCAGAATGGAGATGAGACTCCTTTCTCCTTCTACCCCAAGGTCTGTATTCCGAACAAATTTAGAGTTATATCTAAAATGTGGAAAGTTGCAGGACCTCTCCTCTTTACACTGTTATTTTTGGAGATTGAGAAATTACTCACATATTGAAGCCCTGCTATCTATACACAGTTATAAAGAATATGTAGTATATAAGGAAACCTGCCCCCAAACTTCATGCTACTTCTGTATTCATTCACTTAAAGCATTCTGCAATGGGCATTTTGAAATAACCATACATTAAGAGAATTATGAACAGGGATCAGGTAACCATCAGAATGATGTCTGTGTCAAGTGCAAAATGACAGTTTCTTCAGAGGGAGCTGTGTATATTTTTATCTCATATTTTTATCCTATCAGTAGAAAAAACGAGATGAATTTTAGCTAAAATGGTTGAAATGTTTTCTGAATTCTCTTCCATTTCTGAGAGTAGGAGCTTATTGCTCTCTGAAACATTCATAAAACCTGTCGCCATCTTTATCTAATAAGAACTTTGTTTGATGGGATTTTGAGAGCAGCAGAAAGCTGGGACAGAGGAAGGATTTAGATGTTACATGAACTTGAGGATGAGGGTCTGGTTGTTCTTGAAGATAAAAGCTCTATGTGATTTTCCTGTGTTCCATTTCCATTATTACTGTCCACTCTGGGGACCTGGGATGAAAAGCCTATGTGAGAATTAGGAACGGGCTCCTTATTGAAGACCAAGACCCAGGCCTGTCAACCTGAAGACAAAAGGATGAGAAGTATATCACATTTCTCATCATGCCAATCTCCCAGGTCACTGGGGATGCTTTTAATTAAACCTCAGTAAGGTCTTATAGAGGTGTGGAGAACTTCGGGTTTCCCTGACATGGAAAAAGAGAATGTGTTTCTTTGCATGCTGTGTCAAACTGCCTCCCACAACAGTATGCACGGCCTTTGTACTTTGGCCGACCTCATAAACATCTCACTCCAGCTAGTAAAATACAGACCTTACTTACACTGGCTAGCAAAATTTGTCTGTGAACTATTGTGTGTGGACTTTTAGTCCAGTGTGAAAGTGGAACCATCTCCTTCCTGGAGGCAAGGGTTTGTTTCGTCTTCAGCTTGCTCTACTGGGCCATGCATTTCTGAGATTCCATACATTTTGTGGTCCATCTTTCTTAGGGAGAAGCTAGAAGAGTGTTCCCAGTTTTCCTTTAAGCAAAGGCTTAGGTTTGTGCCCTAGGTATGTCCAACCCCAGGATACCTTCTTGACAAGCTCTTATTCAGAAGACAGCATGGGAAAGCAGAGTCAGGTACTGATGAAGGTAAGAAATGATGTGGTGGAGGCAAAGGTCTAGGTCTCTATCAGTGGTGAAGTGACAGTGCTCAGTGTTGGTGATCCTAAGTGCCTGCTCTAAGCCTGTCACTGTGATCCTCTCAGAGATCTTGGACGTGACATCACCATCACTAGTTAACCATAGAGTCTGGAGGTCTGTACAGACAGACAGGAAGTGATAGAGCTGGGCAGAAAGAAAAAGTGATGTAGCTGGGCGGAGAGAGGAAGTGAGATGGCAGGGTACAGAAAGGATGTAGGCATGAGTATACAGGAAGTGGCTCTCTTTTTGACTGAGGATTTCCTAGTAGTAAGAACGTGGCTGGCTTCTTTCTGCTTCTTTGATCTCTCAGTTTTCAACCCAGTATCTGGCTCCAGGTTTTTTATTAATAAGACAGTTTATCAATTCGTCTTACAGGGCCCCTTAAGCATATCAAGCTGCACAACTGTCTCGCTTATGCAGAGGGCCTAGTCCAGTCCCATACAGGCTCCACAGCTGTTGGTCTAAATTTCATGAGTTCCCACTAGTTAGTTTGGTTGTCTCTGTAGGTTTCCCTACCATGATCTTGATGCCCCTTGCTCATAGAATCCCTCCTCTCTCTCTTTGACTGGATTCCTGGAGCTTGGCTGTAGATCTCTGCATCTGCTTCCATCAGTTACTGGATGAAGGCTCTATGATGACAGTTAGGTTATTCTACAATCTAATTACTGGGGTAAGTCATTCAGGCACCCTCTCCACTATTGCTAGTAGTCTAAGCTGGGGTCATCCTTGTGGATTCCTGAGAACTTCCCTAGCAATGGGTTTCTCCCTATCCCCATGATATCTCCCTCTATCATGGTATCTCTTTCATTGCTCTCCCACTCCATCCCTGTTCCAACTCGACCATCTCATTTCCTTGTGTTCTCATCCTCCATCCCCTACCCTCTATTGCCCCCTCATCCCCAGTTTACTCATGGAGATCTCATATATTTCCCCTTCCTAGGGCGATCCATGTGTCCCTCTTATGGTCATTCTTGTTAGCTAGCTTCTCTGGAGCTGTGGGTTGTAGTCTGGTTATCCTTTGCTTTACATCTGGTATCCACTTATGAGTGAGTACGTACTATGTTTTTCCTTCTGAGTCTTGGTTACCTCACTCAGGATAATATTTTCTAGTTCCATCCATTTGACTGCAAATTTCATGATGTCATTGTTTTTTTTTTTACACCTGAGTAATATTGCATTGTGTAGACATCACCTATTTTCACAGATTCCTTCTGACTGAATTGTCTTGCATTCTTGTTTACAACTAAGAATACACTGAGAGATGCTGGTGGAGTTTTCTTTTTATAAAACATTTTTTATTCAGCACTACAATTTTATAACTTTGTTAAGACACTTGCATTTGATTTTAATCACCTTATTCTTCTTATTTAACTTTGAACGTTTAAAATCTGTCTGAAATGGTATAAACAAATTTTAAGATTCTTTTACATTTATTTATGATTGTGTTCATATTCACTATGGTTGCATGTTGAGGTAAAGGGACAAATTATGAAAGTTTGTTCTCTACTTCCATCATGTGGGTCCCAGGCATCAGACTCAAGTCATCACATTGGTTGCAGTTGCCTGGGAAAGGGAAAGGTACCTTGTCTCAGAAGGTGGTTCTGAGACTTCTGGCCAGCCCTAAATAACTTTTCAGTACTTCTGTTTTACCCTTAAAGCAATTCAGAAAAGGGAGGCAGATATACCTCTCTCCTCTCTCCTCTTTGAGCTTTGTTGATCAAAACATATATAAATGAGATGAGGAAGAGGAGAAGGGAGGGGAGGAGAAGGGGGAGGAGGGAGAAGAGGAGCAGGAGGAACTAGAAACAATAAAAGATTGGAGTTGAGGAAGAGCCTGAGATGTGCTGACATAAACATATGATGAGGTGACAATCCTCACTCTACACTACTGTGTTGTCTACTGAACAGTAATAATAGCAAGCCTCACTGTGGTAGAGCATGGAAGGAAATGAACAGTACTGTGAACAGGGGCTGGAGGAGATTCTGAATCTCCAGGTGAAGCCCTTTTCACTGCTCAGTTCCTGGATGGCTTAGAAGCTGTGCTTTAACAGGGACCCCCCTCCCCAGTGTGAAGGAGCCCCTTCCAAAGGTGAGCATGGCAAACAAACTGAGCATGAAACAGCACCATGTGCAGAGAAAAGAATAAACAATCTGCACATCCGACGTGCTATGTAAACAGCGGGCTGTGCCCGGGGGTTGTGCTGTACCATAGTCATGGCACTGGGCATTTCTAATTTAGGTCTCAACAAAGGGCCCACTCTTCACCTTCCTTTGCCAGTCCCTCATAGAGAAGACATGTTTGTGGCTAGGCAGGAACTGGCTCAAGATATCCAGAAGGTTGGAACCAACCTATCCTCTTCTAATAATCACTGTCCTGAAAACATCAACATGTTTTAACTGTTGCCTTTTCTATTTGAAAGTGATTTTAAGATCAAATACAACTAAATTCAAAGCATGGTGTACTGGTGAATAATCAAAGGAACATCATAGAAAGCTATTTATCTTCTTTTTTCCCTCAAAAATATCAGATCTGAAAGAAAAATGTTAAAAGGGAAATGAATCTTGTAGCTTATTGCTGTCTTTGATACGTGGTTTTTTTTTTTGTTACTGCTGGTAGACTTATTTAATATTACACTTTCAACGTCACCGGGGAATGAAAAATCTCTGCCTTTTGGCTCTCCAGAATTGTGGCGTGCAACACAAAGACATGACTTTGAGCAGAGCCAAAACACTGATCTGAGTTTTTAGTGTGGGTAACGTCAGACAATAAGGAACAGTGATGGTTTTTAAAATGTCATAATACCCTTGTCTGACCGAGTTTTCCCAGAATACATTACTCAACTAACTATGAAGAATAAAACATCTTTTTAGATGTTCCACCTGAAATCCTCTGGGCTAGACTACTGACAAGGCAGGAGACGGCAGCAGGCCAGAAAACTTCAGCATTCCAAGACAAGAAGAGTTCTTGTCTCTGCCCTTCATGTGTGAAGACAGAATGTGTGCAGCTGGGCACACTAAGCGTCGTGACTACACCTATCAGGTAACTGTCTCTGCATTGTGAATCTAAAAGTATTCTCTGCATTTAAAATAAATATCTCATTTTGATTAATAGCACAGAAAAATAGGAAGTAATTTACAGCCTCAGATTCTTAACTCATTGTGTCTGATTACATGGAGTGACTGTAGTGGACGCGGTACTGCACATACAGTGTCATGCCCTAGAGTTTTTCTCCTAATACAATTTCATGATCTCCTTGTTGTTAGAAGCTCTTTGCTAGTAACATGTTAACAGATGTGTATTTTGTCACTCAGGCACACCATGTGTTCTGAGCCACTCTTCTATTCATAGATGTTTAACATGTTACCGTTTCATGCTGTTGTAACACAGCACTGTCTTGGACAGGTTTATGGTTGCGCTTCCTGTTCCGGAGGTTCCACCTCAGAACAGTGTGGTGATATTTTTTTACTCTAATAAAGCTTGCCTGAAGATCAGAGGACAGAGCTAGCCACAGAGTTAAACAAAGAGGTCAGACAGTGGTGGCACACACCTAGCACTCGGGAGGCAGAGATCAGTCTGGATCTCTGTGAGTTCAAGGGCACACTGGGCTGCATGAGATTGATCCAGTCTAGGAGAGAAACAGAGCCAGGCAGTGGTGGCACACACCTTTAACCCCAGTATTTGGAAAGTACACACATCATTAATTCCAGCACTAGGAAGGTTGAGGTAGGAAGTGAAATGGCTGGGCAGAGAAAGGCATATAAGGTGTGAGGAGTCAGGAACTAGAGACCTTTTTGGCTGAGGACTCAGAGGCATTCAGTCTGAGGATTCGTGGAGACAGGATCAGCTGAGTGAGGAGTTGACGAGGTGAGAAGTGGCTGTGGCTTGTTCTTTTGTCTCTCTGATCTTTCAGCATTTACCCCAATATCTGACTCTGGGTTTTATTATAAGATCATTTAGGATTCAAGCAACATCACGGGCTCTGAAAGGGGGCATTACTGCACTCAACAGTAGACTGCAAATTTCCTCCTCAGCCACCCTAAGTGATGCAGCCTATTTGAGTCACAATCAGGGGACAAACTGAAGTGTCCATAGCCAGTGCTCTGCCTGGTCTCATTTTATTCACTCCTTTCTGATTTCAAAAATGACCAAATTGTAGCTCACATGGAAGGATGCAATACCAAAGAGCCACACACAGCACTGAGGGTTAGTGGAGGACCTGGTCACTCTTGTTACTAAGTGACCCTTAAAATACAGAAGAAGGTGGGAAGAGGGTAAAGGGGACAGACAGCAGGATACAAGCGATCTGATAGGGGAAATGGAAAACGGGGGGCTCTTTAGGGAGGGGTAGGGATCAAATACAAAAGGAGAGGGGAGGTAGGTAAAATAACAATAAGGATATCTAAAAAAGAAAGCCACAAGAAATCATATGATTAACTATTTAGAAAAAAAAATCAACCAGCCAACAAACCCTATAATACATATAATGTCAAAATATATATGGTTTTAATGAATTTTTTTCACCTGGGCTAATGGTACTCCTTCCAAGAGTCAAAGACTACCTACCAAAAACCCCAATACCAGACACAAGAAGCCCTCTTTTGGGTTGTTGACCAGGGCTGTCTAAAAGACTCCCCAAACATACAGACTATTACTATTGCCCTTGGTTGTCCCCAGAGGTGGAAGGCAAGTCCCTATTGCTGAAGACACCATGTACTTCAGAAACAGGACCCAGAGATCCCTGAGCTAGAACTGACCTGAATGACCCCTTCCTGAGGAATAGTTTTCATGGTGCTAGAAAGTTCCATGCAAGCTTCCGAAGAAGGAAGCCAACCAACAATCCTACCCAGCTGTGTTGCCTATGAACCACAACAATGACCAGCATGGCACATTGACCCTAAAGGTGCTGCAGTGGCACACAGACCTTGACAGTAACCAACAGTCCTCTAATAGGACTTAAGACACACTGAACAAGAGAGAAACCATGCCTGGTACTGGAAACCTAGATAACTTTTCAGGGCTGGGGAAATCATGGTTATTAGAGAGGAATCTACAACTAAATTAGCATAATCTATAACAACAATGTATAGACCTTTATACCCACAGATAAGTGTAATCTTCGGCCTTCATCAAAAAAGCTTCTCATTGTAACAGGTGATGGAGACCATCACAGAAAACCACAACTAGTCAAAAAGCAGAGTTGTAGAGTCCAGTCCCAGTGGATACATCCACAAAACACTCCCATACTTAAGACTCAGGGAACATTGTGGAAGAAGAGGTGTGTGTCAGGAGGATTGTGAGAGCCACAGGAGCAGGGACTGTGCTTTGAGATTGTGTCTCCTAGTAATGTCTGCAAGGCTACATCCATAAAAACCTCACCAACATGACTACTCTACTCAAACATGAGCTAAACAAGGATGACGCCAATAGATACACCAAAGTGGACTGGGGAAAACCAATGAGCTATCAACCCTATACAAAGAACTATAGCTGAGGAAATTTGGGAGCAGGAGAGGTGGTCTTCTCCAGGAAAGAACACACCAATTGGTTGTCCAGTGCCAATCAGCCCTGAAAACATACTTACAAGTAATAGTATATGGACCAAGCAGGTTATATTTAGGAATAACTATGTATATGCACGTATGTATATACATGCAATAACAATGAGTAAAATGGGACATGAATTTGAAGGTGAGTGAGGAGGGGAATATTGGAGGAAAGATAGGAAGAAATGTAATTATAGTATCAAAAAATAAAATAAAAAATTGTGTAACAAAAACAGCGAAGAATTTCACTGTCAAAGAAAATGGTACCAGAGATAGTTGGCCTCAACTGTCAAGAAGCTGGGGTCTAGGATCACTTGAGAGACAAGCTGCTAGGCATGCCTGTGGGAGATTATAGATTGATTATAGATTGATAGGTTTAACTGAGGTAGGAGGAACTGCCCAGTATGGGTGGTGCCGTTCTCTGAGCTAGGATCCTGGGTTGTGTAAAAAGGATAAAGCAAGCTGAACACAAGCATTCATCACTCCCTGCTTCCTGACTGTGGAAGCAATGTGACCGGCTGCCTCCCGCTCCTGCTGCTGTGACTCCCCTGGCGTGACAGACTGTAACCGCAGACTGTGAGCCAAAATAAACCCTTTCTCCTTCAAGTTGCGCTTGTCAGCATATTTCATCAGAGCTACAGGCAAAGTAACTAAGACAGTGCCTTCTGTAATCAGCAGGCATGTACAGTCTGATGAAGTCCCAGAGTTAGATGTTCCTTTTGCTGTTGGGCACCGAATGTTTCAGAAACCAAGTACAACTCACTTCCAGCATCATGGAAGGCTTATATTTGACCTTATTTGGGCTTCTTTCCTTAAGAAATAATTGTCATTCTATTGATTTTTTTATTGGTTTAAGCCCCTAAAGAAAAAAATATATGATGTCAATTCATAAATAATTTCACTTAAAATATTTTAATAAGGAACAACATATTATGAACTTAAATTATATTTTGCTGCATATTGGTGAAATTAAATACTTGTTTATTACTCTTTATAGTTCCTCTGTTATAGATTAGAATTTCACATTATTTTGTTTATTCATTTACCAAATGGGGCCTTATTTTTCCCTTAGTGATTTGTGTAAAAGTGGGGCTATTTAAGTTATCAATTTTTCTCAGATTTGTTGCAAATGTTTTCAACTTTTTTTCTGGCTTTGCCCTTTTTTGCCATGTAATATAAACAAATTTTCCAAAGTATCTTTGGAAGCACCCATGCCGTGAATTACAATATTTATGTTCATTTTCCTTTGATATCGAACTTAGAAATTTCTCACTGATCAATAGGTTTGAAAAATAGTTACTTCATTTTTAATCTAGCATTTAATGATTTTATAATGAACATTTGAAACTTATTTTGGTAAAAACTAATGAAACAAGGAGATGGACTCACTTTTCTCCCTCAAAGAACTAACCTATTGGTTCTTCCTTATTTGATCAATTCATCTTTGTACCATCCTTTTGTTTTCATGTCTGTTTGGGCCAAATATTATACTACATTGGTATTGCAAACCATTTTAGGCTAGTACCAAACGGAGTTAATTATTGCATCTTTGTGTTTAGGGGAGAACATATTCATGCTTTTACCACCCCACCCCCAATGCCTGAACAACTCAGGCCTAATTCTTTTTGATCTGAGCACTCTTCTACTCGGTGCAATAGTATCTCCCCAAATTCCTTTGAGTTTGTGCCTTGTTAAACCATAACTTTGGAAAGATGATGTACTAGTTGCTGTAATAAACTACAAAGCAACTTAAAGAAGAAAGATTTCTTTGACTTAGTGTTTGAAGGGATACAGCCTTCATGGTAGGGAAGGCATCCTGGCAAGAGGGTGAGCTGCTGGTCACATTGTGTCCTTAGTCAGGAAGCAAGAGCAGACAGGAAGTGGGACCAGGCTAAAACACTTCAAATACCCAGTCCAACCACTGACCCACTTCCACCGGAGAAGTTCTATCTAGAGCCCACCCCTCAGCAAGGACCAAGTGTTCACACATATGAGCTTACAGGGGACATTTCACATTCAAATTACAGTAGATATCTTCAAATATTCACATTTCCATTTAAGAATATATGTTTCCATATATCCAACTTTTAAATCTTTTGGTAAAATTCTATGATTTTGTTTGTGTGGTTCTCACGGTTTTTTTGTTAAATTCATTCTACCCACTAGAAATTTTCTCCTGTTTTTATAAATGGGTTTCCCCCCATTATACCCCATAATGGATTATTGTCTATCTGTTGTTTAGGCCTGAATCTGGGGATATTTATCTGTAGTCAACCATTTCCTTCATTAACTTTCTCATGATGTTTATACATGTGCAGCCTTGATAATAATCATGATTTTTCTCACCTTTTTCTACTGTTATAATCTCAAATCTTTGGTCCACACTTTTATTCCATTATCTGTTTTGGTTTTTTTTTTAACAATGCTGTTCATTTATTTCAGTCTTATTTTAAGGGGGATACCCTCAATGTTAAATAAAGATAATATGGCATATTTATCTTCTTGAGAATTGTACTTTTCGAGATGTTTCCCTTCTTTTCTTTTTCTTTTTTTTCTTTGTGTGTGTGTGTGGGGGGGGCATGTGCATATGAGTGCAGGACTTGTGGATAGATGCTGAAGGCGGCATTGGGTCCTCTGGAGATGGAGTTACAGGCAATTGGGAACTGCTAAACATGAGTGCTAGGAACTGAACTCTGGTCCTCTAGAAGAACAAGAGATGCTCTTACCTGCTGAGCTGATTACAGCCCCTCAAGTTCCTTTTTTTAAATTCTCAAGTGTTGAGAGTTATGATATTTTCATACATTCATATTGTACAGTTTGATCAGATCCACCTCCCCGCATCCTCCCTTGAGCCTCATTCTTGCTGGTTCCCTTCATCTTTCCCAATCCTCCCACTTATCCTTTTATGTTATTATTATTTTTTTTAAATTTAGATTCTATACATGAGGGAAAATAGGAGAAATTTGTCTTATTTCACTTCATCTGATCTCCAGATCCACCCACTGTTGGGAGCCAGGCCAACCCAAAGCTTTCTCAGAGACTCTGAGGAAAGAAAGAAGAGAACCCAAGTTCTGGGTCTTTGCCCAAAGGTGGGCTTGGCAAGGTCTGGGCTGGGGCTGGGTTCTGGGCCTCAAAGGGGCTATGGTTTCAGTTCCTAGGAACATGACTTTCCCCCCCTGAAGAAGAGACTGGAATTATCAGTCCTGAGTTTCTGAGCACTCAGTCTGGGATGCACTTGAGACGTCCCGTGTTCCCTTTGTGCAATGTGACTTGACTAGCTTCCTGCTGACTTCACCCTATTGTATGATGGCTTCTGCTGACTCTTCCCTATGCCTCGCAAACTGTATATAAGATGCTGTACTTCTTAATAAACTTGTTTGTGCAAGATCTCTTGACCTCAGCTTTCCTGTTTTCTTTATTACTCCTCATCCCCTGGTTCTTTCTCAGGAACCTGTCACTAAAGAATGACCTGCTGGTCCAGGTCAAACCACTTTTCTGCAAAGTGCATAATTTTGTTCTAAATTTCTAAAGAACCATGTGTTGATGTGAAATATTAGATTAACCTTTCAACATATAATGAGATACAGCTAAAAGATTTTTTTAAGTGGCCATAATATTCTTGTTCATACATTTCCTAATATTCAAGTATACTTTCATCCCAGTTAAAACTGCAAGCTTATAGTGTGCCAAGTTCAATTTGCTTCTGTCTTATTCTGGGTTTTGGAATGTGTATTCACAACCAAAATTGCTCTGTAGTTTAGGAATCTGCTTTATCCTTCAAAATAATTAACATAGGAGAAATTACTTCCTTATAAAAGGAATTGTTTCCTGACAAAATAACGCTATGTCCTTAATTGCTCCCACCCCAAATCTTGCAGGAAGAATATAAGAGGTTTATCCAAAACGTGTATCAGGGGAGAAAATATAACCTGGGCAAAAATCAATGATCTATATAGCTGCAGATTAACTTTTATTGCTCCTAAGAATTGAAAAAAACAAAACAAAACAAAACAAAGAAACAAAAACAAAAAAAACCTTCCTTGATTTTTTGTTGTTGTTGTTGTTGGATTTTTCTGTGAAACAGCCCTGGCTGTCCTGGAACTCACTCTGTAGACCAGGTTGGTCTCAAACTCACAGAGATTTGCCTGCCTCTGCCGCCTGAGTGCTGGGATTAAAGGCATGTGCCACCACCGCCTGGCATACTCCACTGGTTCTTAAAAGATAGGCTCCCTGGCCTACTGACCGAAGCCTTAGCTCCCATCTGAACAGTGTTTCCCATAGTGTCCCTCTAATGCAGGCTGATGGCATAATACAAATGGGAAAGAGCAATTAGCAGTACTGGCCGAGTGCAGTTATAGGAAGGTACGAAGGGAGACAAATAGAACGGAATGTCATTCGGGTGTGACATTCGAAGTATCATCAGGTATATGCAGTGTGTGGCTTTTAGGACTTCTGTAGACAGGTCTTCGGTAGGTATTTTTAAGGCACAATTGGGTTTTTGATTAAAACGAAAAAGAACAGTAGAAGGTTAGAACTTGTGGTCCCTCTCTGCCAAGAATCAGGGGTACAGATTTTCTGTATCAACACCGTATGTTTTGAGAATCAACCAAGGAGACAAGAGCTGTCATCCTCTCACAGGCCATCTGTCTGGATGGATGTCTGAGCCATCTGTCTAAACTGCTCCCTTGGGACACATTCTCAGCTTAGTTGGGGTCAGAGGAGTGCAGGAGAATGTGCTAGAGAATGACCCTTGCCTTGGGGCATCTTTGTGCCAGTGTTTACCTTGTCACCAAGCCGCTGGTGTTCCTGGTTATCCCTCTGCTCCCTGTGGTTCTTCAGGTCTTCCTGTGATTTTGTTTTTCTCCAATCCCGCACTTTCTTTGGTCTGCGTCGGCCTCAGGTTCCTGATCTGTTGTTTGCATCCTTTCCCTGATGCCGGCCTCATCTCTGGGTTCTAGCTCTGACAGCTTTCTTAGACAGATACCTCAGTTGCACTGACCACTGGCTTGGCATTCCAGCTGCATCCTTGGAACTGTCTCGTCATGCTCTGAAGCCGGGAGTTCAGTTCTGCCCACATCTGGGAGCAGCCCAGATCTCCAGGGCCCTGGCTCACAACCAGGCTGCTGGTCTTACCTCATATTGAGATGAGAGACAAGGCATGACATCCAGTGTTACTGGTGAAATCTACCAGCCTAATCAGATCTCTGTTGCCCACAAACACATGATCGGAATGCAGTTCTGCCAACCTTCTGCCATTTTTTCTAGGGACTCTCAACAGCTGCTCCATTTATATGGAAGTGTTTTCAGATAAGCAGAATGAGCGTGTCCTCACAGCCTACCCCAGAGACAGCTATGGAACCAGTGGGTTTCTCGTCTACACTATATTCTATCAGGTATTTGTCTACTGTGCCTAAGACAAGGCGTTCTATGAGGCTGAAGAGAGAAACACAGCCATTTGTCAAACCATAACATAGACTCAGCATAGGGAACCTTCCTATGCTCACTTGCAATTGACAATAGCCTGATGTAAACTTGATTTGACTTTCTATCTTAAGCTACTTTCTTAAGATTTGCAGGGAACCATGGGAAGGATGTGGAGAAGAAACACATAAAAGTATCTACAGTTCTAGTCTGCCAATTTATATATAATCGAGCTCAATTGCATCATGGGAGATGTAATTTACATATAGAATGCATTGTTATTCAGCAAACAGTTAATAGGATACCAGAACCCTCTTCTCGAGCCTGAGAATAAAGTAGTGAATATGGGGATGGGTAGTGTTTTAAAATACTTCTTTTTCTGTCATCAGGGAACAGATTTAGTCTAAATGCAGAGGAGGAAAAAACAAATTAGACCAACTATTAATACCAATGTTTCCATCATTAACATGCATAGTCTGGCTGCTTCTTAAAATAAGAAGCCATTTGTGACCTAAAAGTTGGTCAGCACCAATACCTACGGATCACCCTAAAAATAGAAGTGAACCTCTCTCCCCTGGAGTATACTACATGCATTTTAATAGCTAGATCATATAGGGAAATCAGCGTGTCTATTATTAAAATAGAAAGGCTGAGTGTTAGAACACAAATTTGGAGCAGAAAGATTATGCAAGACAGATTCTGAACATGGAAACAATAATTCTCCTTTGAGCAGGAAAATAATTTAATAGAACTCAACGTGTTAGCAGACCTGTGGTGGAATGTTAAGTAGGGAAATGGAACTAGTGAAAACGTGAAAGACCCAATGAATTGATTCAGATTTGAGTTGTACAGGAAAACCATAATACTCTCTACCTCCCTCCCTCTCCCTCTCCCTCTCCCTCTCCCTCTCCCTCTCCCTCTCCCTCTCCCTCTCCCTCCCCCCCCTCTCTCTCTCTGTGTGTGTGTGTGTGTGTGTGTGTGGTGTGGTGTTCATAGCTGCAGTAAAAGTCACTGAAAAAAAAACCATGAAAGATTACTTTGTAACAAAAGAGACACCTGTTCTTTTTTAAATTGAAATCAAAGAAAAACTTAAGGATGCAGGAAATTTCTCAAGAATATTGTGCAATTTGCCTCCTAAAGAAGTTTCTCAGGAGTTCAAGCTATAATCAATCCCATACATGGGAAGACCCTTGGATAATCCTTACTTTAGGAAGCAAAGTTCAAAAAGGAACATGGAAGATTAATTGTTCTCCAAAGTATTCAGGAGCGCTAATGTGGAACGCATATTGTGTGTGTTGGCTGGAGTGTATGGGTTTAACATTGTTCATGATCTGATGTCCTTGCCCTCACAATGCTGTCATACTACAGGAAATGAGGCAGAATTATTTATAACTGAGCTGGTAAGTGATGAGCTCTGGATATGCAGTTGGATCTCAGAGCCATCAGAGTGTGGAGCTTGGAAGGACACCTCAGCCAAGAACGGTTGTCATTTGCAGGCAAATGAATGGAACTAGAAAATATCATCCTGAGTGAGGTAACCCAGCCTCAGAAGGACAAAAATGGTATGTACTCACTCATAAATTGATACTAGATGTAAAGCAATGGATAATAAGACTACAACCCACAGCTCCAGAGAAGCTAGCTAACAACGAGGACCGTAAGAGGGACACATGGATCACTCTGGGAAGGGGAAACAGAGGAGATCCCAGTTCATAAACTGGGGATGAGGTGGGGCAATAGAGGGTAGGGGATGGAGGATGAGAACATAAGGGGATGGGATGTTAAAGCTGTGGAAGGGATAGACTGGGAGAGTAATGAAAGAGATACCATGATAGAGGGAGATATCATGGGGATAGGGAGAAACCTGGTGCTAGGGAAATTCTCAGGAATCCACAAGGAGGACCCCAGCCTACACTACTAGCAATAGTGGAGAGGATGCCTGAACTGGCCTACCTTGGTAATCAGATTGGTGAATACCCTAACAGTCATCATAGAGCCTTCATCCAGTAACTGATGGAAGCAGATGTAGAGATCCACAACCAGGCCAAACTCCAGGAGTCCAGTTAAAGAGAAGGAAGAGGGATTATATGAGCAAGAATGTAGGGATCAAGATCATGATGAGGAAATCTACAGAGACAACTGAACCAGGATCATGGGAACTCATGAACTTTAGACCAATAGCTGTGGAACCTGCATGGGACTGGACCAGACTTATACATATGGGAGACAGTTGTGTACCTGGGTCTGTCTGAGGGGCCCCTGACAGTGGGATCAGGATCTATCCCTGGTGCATGAGCTGGCTTTCTGGATCCCATTATCTATGGCTGGACATTTTGCCCACCCTTGATGCAAGGGTGGTGGTGGCTTGGCCCTGCCTCAACTGAATGTACCAGGCTTTGCTGTCCCTCTATGGGAGGACTTACCCTTTTGGAGGAGGGGATGGGGGTGGGGGCGAGGATGAGAGTGGGGGAAATGGGAGGAGGGATGAGAGGGGGAATCTGTGGTTGGTATGTAAAATGAATAAAAAATTTTGAATAAAAAACTATATGAATAAATTTTTATTTAATTATTTTAAAAAAAGAATGGTTGTCAAACACACTGGAGAAAGCAGCACTTTGTGTTCCAGGTAGTGTACATCATATAAGTGTAGATAAGGAAGGCAGAGAAACTTAGTGTGTCTTTGGGTTGTGAAAAACGTCCAGAATGTCTAAGGCAGAAAATTCAGACTGGAAATGCTGGGGTGAAGAACTGGAGAGGCTGTCTAGAGCCAGATAACAGATGGCTTTGCTTGGCTGGTGGGTTAGTGTCAGTTGAGGATTTGGGTACACAGTTCCCTGGAGAACTACAGACAACAGGAGAGATGTGGGGAAAGAGAAGAAAATCACATGATGGATTTGTAACAGTGACTGCTGTAGGCAGTTGAGTCCTAGCCCACTGGCAACTCTCTGAGAACAGTCCTCAAAACTATTTCTCCACAGATGAGAACACCAAAGTCCTTATTCCCATTGTTTGCAGGTTAACGAGCTTTTGAGCATCCCCGGGTGGCTGAGGTCATAGATAGATCAACCTGTCGTGAGCTACTCGTTCGGTACTTTGTCTGTGGCAATGGCTGTCTGGCTTGAAGGAATCTGCTCTTTCCTCAGAGCTGGTTCCCGTTCAGTCACTGAGAAGTTTGGGGCAATCAATTCACCCACTCACACTGGTGCTTCTGGTTTTCTCCAACCAATTCTAAGTCGTTGCAATGCTTTGTGTGGAGGCTCTGGCTTTGTCTGCCCAATCAGACGTCAGGATCCGCTTCCTCCATCTTCCCCATCAGCTTAGGAGTTCCTGCATGCTGAACATGTTTCCAATGATAAATTTGACCTTATTCTAGACATGCAGATAAATGGGGACAAACTACATGAAGAACAACTGTGTCCCCACAAACACACACCCAGTGTACAGCCCTGAACAGCTTTGAGTGCTCCAAAATTCACCTTTCCTCTTCTCTGTAAGAGTTTTCCACATATCAAATTCTTCTCCTTTGTACTGAAGAAAATCTCTTGGGAGCTGTTTCTCTACCTCATTTCCACTCCAGCAAGAGTACTAAGTGACATGCTGCGTTCCCCTCTGAGCTACCCAATTGGCTAGAGGCCTCTTAGATTTCCCTGAATCTATCTAGGGAAGCTTTTCTTCTTGTCCATTTGAGCAGAAAGATTCTCCTAGAACTTGAATGTTCACTGAGCCAATTTTTCTCATTTCCAGCCTTCCATCTGGGCTTCTAAAATTTCCCTTATGCTTGCTAAGATCCTGAGGCCATGTTGGCTTTAAGCTGTTATTTCCAAATGCTTTCTATAATCCAGGAACTGTGCTAGATGCTTGGGATATGACAGATGGACATGTCTTTCTTGCTTTCTCAACAGAAATGAACTCTGCATACAGTCAGTAGACACTTGCAGTCTGTACTATGTACTAGGTACTTTTATTTGGGATATATGGGGAGTATAAGCATAAGAACGCTTTCAGTTAGGAGCAAACAACTCTAACTTAAGATAGATTCTTTGAAAATAAAACAATGCATGGCCCCACAGTGGAAGGAAGGCTGTTCTGGCCGCAAGACACCAGGCTATAACTGTATTCTTCGAAATTCACTTGGCTTTTGCTTCTTTTGTGTGTTTTATAATTAGACTGATTCTCTTCTGTGATTACTGAGCATTTGCGAAGGGTCTCCAGGCCATGTCCTATATGTAGATGCTCTGTGTCTAGAAATGTAGACACCTTAATGTCACCTATAAGGCACAACATCTAAAAGTAGAAAGGGGACTTTTTTTTCTCCATGTAAATTTTTAAAGCTGAAGAAACATTCCTTCCAAGCTCTCTAGAAGTTCTCCATTGATATGCCATTGGCCAGACTCATGTAACCAGCTCACACCTAAATCAGCCACCGGGAAAGAGAAAGGATTGCATGACTGAGTTGGACCAGGCAAGAAATAATGCCATGGGGCACAAGACACATATCTGCAATCCAGAACATGAAAGCCTTAGGACTGAAAGTTCTAGGTCATCTTGGACTATGTAGGAAACATCAAGCTAGCCTGGGCTACATAGGTAAGATCCAGTGTCAGAGAGAGAGAGAGAGAGAGAGAGAGAGAGAGAGACAGACAGACAGACAGACACACACACACACACACACACACACACAGAGAGAGAGAGAGAGAGAGAGAGAGAGAGAGACAGAGAGAGAGACAGAGAGAGACAGAGAGAGACAGAGACAGAGACAGAGAGAGACAGAGAGAAAGAGAGAAAGAGAGAGAGCCAGAGAGAAAGAGAAAGAGAGAGAGATACACATATAAGGAGTCCATTCCCTAAAGCACATAGCCAGAGTAGATCTTAGTTTGCTGTGGGAATCCCAGTCTGGGCCAGTATTTCTAGAATCATATACTAGGAAGAATATGGCAGTAGAGTCTGGTGTTACACTGGGGGGAGTCAAGAAAGAACAAGAGAAGCCATCTGCCAAGTACACAGCAGATTTGTGGTCTGGTGCTACGAGGGCACCATCACAGGACATTTTCCCCTGGTCTAGCGAGCAGCATATCTGTACCTGAATCTATGAAACTTTGAAAGAAAAGATCAGTTTAGCCAGGAAGTCTATGTAGAAGCTTATGTGTTGTATAACTATTTCTGCCTAATTGAAACACTCTCTTCTAGGGGAAGGTGAGAGGCTTGTAAGGCTCATGAAGTTACTGGAATTTAAGAGTCACAGGTAGCGCATATGGTTATAAGTTTCACAAGACTCCACCCTGAAATTACATAAACTGTAATGATTTCTGGAGCCAAAGGAGTTTTTGCTTATAGAGCTGCCCGCAAGGTGTGCAGGGAACTCTAGGGATGCAGCTTTCTTTAGTCATACACATGCTGAGGTGGGCTTTTCATGATACAGCTGCCTCGAATCATCCTTACTCCTCTAAGGGAACCCCAGAAACTCACTGGCTCACTAAACCAGACCAGTGAAACCATTTCTTTGTTGTATCATTGGTGTTCTGTCTGGGGTGGATAGATATCCACATCTCCCCTGTAAAGTCCCAGAACAATATGTTTTAGTTTTGCAGGGTTTTGGTGTTCTTTTATTTTGTTATAAACTTTAAAGAAGCTTGCTATTGAGCAAAAGTGATGAGTAGACTCATGTCTGGCAGAAAAGGATGGTTGCTGACCTACAGTCACAGAAGTTCCAAATCCTGTGGACATATTCATCACCCTTCCAAGTCAAGACGTTGTCTCTTTTGGGTACACACATTAAATTTTATTTATTAGTCTTCACTTATTTTTAATCAGTTATATAAAATAATGTACACATTCTTCCCCCCCTTTATTTCCACCATTGAACCACTAAATTCTAAAATGAACAGTTCTGCGTCTATTTGGAAGTCATGCTCAGTTGTGCCGTGTTTCTGAATGCTCATATATCCATGATGTTTCAAGCTCTTTGGTGAAATAGAAAGAAAAATGACTTTAGCATTCTGCATAAAGCTATTTTGTCAAATAAAGGAGGCCACATTTTTAAAGGAGGGAGAATCCGTCAACACAACCAGGAAAGTGGAGGGTGTGTTTATATGTGTGGAAACTCGGATGGGTGTTGGGAGGACAAACGGTAGAGGCTGACAGAGGTCACATGCCTCTTCAAATGCGATTGATCATTCCTAACAATTTCCTATTCCCTGTAAGTGCTTTTAACCATTTTTTTTTTCAGGTAATGGAAGATGTGTGACCAGTGTCCCCAATATCTTCTAGATTATAGATTCTTCTTTTCTGTAACTAGTGCTAGTAACTAGTAACTAGTCTGTTATCGTGTGTTCATTGTTATCTTTTATTAAAAACTTACTTGTGGGTAATTTTTGGTTTCTAGAACATAAGAGGATGCCTCCAGAAAGGATTTCTATCCATTACTACCAAAGAATGCAATGTACATGCCTACTAGCCATATATTAAACTGGTGTCATAGTTTTGCATTTATTTTAATCAGTTATGCAAAATAACAGAGTTTGGGGATACACATCTCTACATCGTGTATTCACCCAAGATTTCTTAAATAAGTGTGTTTTATCCCCACTCCGTGTCTACATTCTCTTGACTTACTCAACTTAAAGCAACATGTTCAGCAGTCCTCTGCAATGATGGTAGTGAGAGTTATCTCTGCTTTCCCTTGTATTCATAGCACAAGCCTTTGGGGAGTCCCATTGTTTGGAACTTGCATGTCTCTCAAAGGCCCACATGTTAAAGAATTGTTCTAGAGGGCAGCACTATTGGAAGGTGATGGCATCCATAAAAGATGGACCGAGTGAGAAGTCACCAGGTGGCGGAGCATGGACTGAAGGGCCCTAGACTCTGCCTTATTCACTCTGCTCCCTGGGTCCAGTGAGGTAAGCGCCTTTACTCCACCTCCCGCTTCCACTGTGGTGTGTTGACTTGCTACAGGCTTCCAAAGCCAGGACAGCTGGAACCTCCAAAGCTGTGAGGCAAATCAATGTTTTCTCTTCAGCCGCTGATGGTCCTGAGCATTTTGTTATAGTGACAGAAAGCTAAGTTGTTTATGGTGAGGGGTGGGCAGTGCTTCCTCTGTCAGATTCGATTGTTTGTTCAAGTCCTGGATTTTGCCTTCTATTCCTCTAACTCTCGAAAATGTAACCAACCATATTGCTTTCCCGGTTTTTGTTTATTTTTGACATAGAGTCTCACTATGTAGACCTAGTAGGGCTTGAACTTGCTATGTAGACCAGGCTGGCCTCTAAATCACAGACAGTCACCTGCCTCTGCCTCCCAAGTGCTGAGATTAAAGGTGTGCGCCACCATATCCAACACTCAAGTGTATCTTAAAAGAAGAGGAGGATAGGTATTTGAGAAATGATCATTAGAATATTATTATTTAACAAAACTCAAAGAAATAGTGTAATGACAGCAGTAATTATCAACAACCATTTTTTAAAAAAACATGCAATTAGATACATATAAATAGTACATGCCTCTATGTATTAGTTTTGTCAAAAAAAAGTAAGTGCTGTGAAATAATCCTCCTGTACACTATAAATATTTGTCATTCAAATTGGCTTAATAAAATGCTGATTGGCCAGTAGCCAGCAGGAAGTATAGGCGGGGCAACCAAACTAAGGATGATGGGAAGGAAAAGGGTGGAGTCAGGAGATGCTAGCCAGACACAGAGGGAGCAGGAGATGAGTGTGCCATGCCAATAAAGGTACTGCCACGTGGCAGAGCATAAATAAGGAATACGGGTTAACTTAAAATGTAAGAGCAAGTTAATAACAAGCCTGAACTATTGGCTGAGCATTTATAATTCATATAAGCCTCTGTGCATTTATTTGGGACTAGGTGGTGGGGTCAGGAAACACCTGATTACAAATAAGCTTTTAGATCTATGTTGTGGAGTATAGGAAATCCCAGAGCAGAACACTCAAGTGATGTAATAAGCACACGATCGGGCTACCAAAACAAAAACACAGAACAGATGCTTTCTCCAACACAAGTAAATCGCAAGTGAAAAAGTGAAATAAAAGAAAACTGAGATTTGGAGACTATCAATCAGTTGCAGTGTATGGGGTCTTGTTTGAGTCTTGGTTCAAACAGAGTTTTTGAAACATTATAATCTAATAAGAGGAGAGTGGGAAATTCCATTAGAATGATAAGGGAAGAGTAGATTGTTTCAGCCATTTATAGTTAGAAGGCACAGCCAAAGGGCTTCAGGGGCTGGATAGGGAGGAAGGGACAGAGGGTGGGGGTCAGAATGTAGATGCTAATTGCACTTGTGATTCTGGGGCTGTTTGTGGTAATGGATATGAATGGCCATTAAGGGTTTGATGACACAGGCATTGGTAAGCAACTTGGGAAAGAGTGCTGAGCAGGAAGAGGATTTGTCTGTAGCTAGATATATGAGGCAGAGAAAAAGAACTGGAGAGGTGTGGAACTTATGGTTCAAAAGTAAGAGGTTCTCTCTAGATCCCTGTCATGGGAGCTGGATGCTATTCTGAGCTTTCAAGAAGCATCATATAGGAGCCTTTGGGAAATTTTCCCCTATTTAAAAAAATATGAATAATCCTTGTTCTGTGGCCACTGTATGCTAGGCACTGTGGTTCTTGTGTGTACTTAAAACAAAACAAAACCACAGCACCTGTATTTTTCTTTTTCTTTCTTTCTTTCTTTTTTCTTTTTTTTTTCTTTTTTCTTTTTGAAGTGAAACAGTTTGCAGATGCAAAGACTGATCCTTCATGCTCCTTGGGAAGGCGTGCTTTTTAACATCACAAAAAGACACTATGTTGAAGAATGAGATTTCCCATTTGGCAGGAAGGTAGTGACTTCCAGAAGCACTGAGGTTTTGTGGATTCAGGGAAGATAAAGATATACATCTTTACCTGCATCCGCTCCTATGAGACAAATGTTTTTAGAAGAAAGAAAATACGGGTAATACTAACAAGTAGGAGTGTTGACTCCCAGTGGTGTGCCAGGCAGGACCAATCAGAGCTGCTTTTCTGGGGAAGGTTCATCATCACATAGAAAATCCTTCCCTGTGTTTCAAAGACACAACCTTTAAATGCCATTTATAGCTCAGCTCTGTGTAGGGTAGGGACTGCAGGAGCTGTTATCTTCGAGTGTAGCAAGACATGAAAATCTAGAGCTGAAAAAAGCCTATTCACCCTGACAGATCCATGGACCACACAGGGATTGATTTAAGTAAGAGAGAGCACAACAGGAAGCATGTTGACCATTTTTCTAAGGTTCGCTTCATAGTTTTCTATTCTTCTTTCACTTGGAGAAATAATGAATTACTCTGCAACAAGAGTTAGGGGCAAGTCCTCAAAGAGGTATCCATTAGGGCACCTAATGAATGAATGAACAGTGCATTTTGCAGTGACACATACAGGTTCCAGATAAGATTAACATTTTTAAATTTCACATTCCTTTCCACACTGATGCTGGAGCACTCCTGTAAGGGCATATATACCCTTACACAAACATTTTAGCTCAAACCGTTATTTAATGTATTAAGTAAGAATGCACAGGAAAGGATGTCCAAGTGAGTGAGTTAATGTTTATGCGATCCAATCATCTCCACGGTAAGCGGTGGCAAACAGCAAAGCATTTAACCAAAACAAGAGCCAGACACGTTTTTCAAAGACCACCCAAAAAAGTGTAAGCTCAACGGGGACTGAGCATCCCAAGTCTCAGAATGCCAGAGTTGCAGGAAGGGGCAGCCAGAGGCTGAGGACGGCCTACGTTGTTCCCTCTTCCTTGCATCCTGAATAGTGGCACACATGTAGCTCAGCAAACTGGAGTTACTTCACTGTCACTGGCGGGCCACGTGGTCGCCACCAGCTTTCCATGGCTCTCCGCAAAGCTTGACTGCTCTTCTTCTCCAGCACATTTACGTGCAATGTTTACATATGTATCTGCACGGCCACGCCTTTACCCACCCATTGAAACGCGCAGGCTGTTTACTCGCATGGAGCACATTGCGGGAGAGCGTGTGCATGTGAGTTCCACCCATTGCAGCCTCCACTGGCGCTTTGTCTCGCTCCGAGTCACCATTACAAGAGTAATGATTGCGCGGTGAGCACCAGCCTGTGGGGCCCTTCTAAACCACAGGAGTTCCATGTGAACGCAGAGACGACAGGGTTTACTAGATGAGGATGCCGTCCCCCCCCCCCCCCCGCTTCCCACTGCGTCCCATCCGGTGGTGTGGTAGGTTGGGTGACAGGAGGGCGACACCCTGCCCTGCCAAGTGCTTGGGTGTGGCCTCTCAGGGTGAATTTCAGTTGGTAGTCCAGCCCCAGAGCTTAGGTGAGGCTGAGGTTGAGGTTTCTCAGCCTCTACAGGAAAAGGCATTCCTGAGAACACAGCAATATTCTCACGGCTTTCTTTTTCTTTCTTTTTAAAATGTTAAGCAGTGCCCCTAGTCCCGCCTGCCGCCTGGCCCTCTCTGATTTGGGGACACACACCACACACACACACACACACACACACACACACACACACACACACACACACACACACCGCGCGTGAAGTTGCTTCCACTGTGCCCCAAGTTTTCTCTAGACTTGTGTGCCAGCATGGGGATTGAGATAAGGAAATGATCAGCTACTCCTGCCTACTGACTTACCCAAAGCCAAGTCAAAATTAACCAGTTCCAGGCCCAGAAGCCGACCAAAAGCCTCCATCCCTGGGCATTGGCCTCCAGCAATCAACAATTTCTTTGTGCCTTGCGGGACCCGGCCCAAAGGGCGGCTAGGTGCGCAAGGCACAGTCACACCGGGTGACTAACTCAGCACTGGCGCCTTTCTCTTTTCCTGGGCTACAAACTGAGCCCTGACTTCTCCAAAAGTACCTGCCCCTTGGAGCCAGCCCTACCAACGCCCCCCCTTCCCCGGACCCGCACCTCAGCGGCGCTTTTGCATCACCCCGGGAGCTAGCCCAGCCTTGCACAGCGCCCTCCTCCCCCGCGCGCAGTAACTCCCTCCCTGCTCATCGCTTGTACTCTCGCCACGCCGCCGCCCGCCACTGCAGCACCAAGGGGAGGAGGAGGCGGAGGAGGACCGCAGCGTGGCAGCCCGGAGCCACTTTCCCGCACCTCCTCTCGCCGCCGACTCACTCAAAGGAGTCACCACTGCGCGCGCTGCAGGAGAGAGTGGCAGACCGAGGCGGCCCCGGGCAGCAAGAGGAGGGGTGCCCGCGCGGCGACGGCTGCAGTGCAGACACCGCTCAGGGCAGGGGGTCCCCGACGGCTGGAACGGTGAGTAAGGAGCCCCCCGCAACACTGGCGAGAGATCTCTCTCCGCTAGAATCCCCTTCTGGACCCGGAGAGCGAGCGTTGCAGCCAGGGAACTTTTTGCAGCCTCGCAGAAGAGCAACTAGCGCAACTTTGCCCGCTCTGGCCCGGGGAAAGCGGCGGCAGGTGTGGAGGGCTGCCTACTGAGCCCCTGTGTTGGAATGGTAAGGGGGAAATCTCACGGAGGCAGTGGAATGACCCCGGTTTACTGGGCTGGGGCAAGTCAAAGGTGCGATGGTGCGCTATGTTCGGGATTCCGGGGCAGGTGGGTGGGCAGCCTCAGGCGTTCAGGGTTACTCCTGCAGGCGTCTCCAGGCTTCTTTACTTGGGGGCAGGGGGCGGGGGCTTCAGGATGGCCAGGGGAGACTCTTCAAAACAGGCAGCCAGGAGCACCCGCCATCACTATGCCATCCCTGCAACCTCTGGTTCAACTTTTCTGAGGGGATCCCTCTGCAGATGTGCGGGTGGTGGGAAAGCATGAACAGCCGCAGTCGGCTCTACGGGAGGCTAACAGAAACCCCGTGAATTTTCAAACTCTTCCGCAAAATTCTCACCAGACCTGCGAGTAGCTAGCATCTGTGCGCCCGCATCAAAAGGCTGAGAGCAGGGGAACGTGCGGGGCTCTCTAGCTCTTTGTAAGAATCCACACTTTTCTTACAAGGCACCTTCATTCAGCAAAACCCTATTGAGCTTTCCCTATGCGCCTGGAGCAGCGAAGCGCATCTGAGAGTGTGGGATTCTTAGGAGAGGGGCCTTCCCCAGCAAAAATGATGATGATGGTGGTGATGATGATGATGATGATGATGATGATGACGACAGCAACAACTACTACTACCACCGAGGTCTATAATTTAAGGCCAAGAGGAAATGGGACCACAGCCCACCATCTTCTCTTTTCCCCCTCCGAACCTGCTCTAGAATTGGGAATACTTTCTCCCCAATGGCTGGGATTCCTCTGACCAGCCCGGGAAGATTACAGAATACCGGGATGAACTTGGCTGGGGCAGCCAGCACCCCACCGCAGATGCAGGAACATCTCTGTGGGCGTGCGGGAACCTCAGGCGCCACGCGCGGGGGCGGAGAGGGAGGAGCTGAGTCACCAGCTCTGGAGGTACCGCCTGGACCACGAGAGCGGGGGTTGGGGGGCGGTCGCGTCACCCTCTACGTGTGGGCGTGATGGAAATGCTGCCCCGCGATGGGGCGGGCATGGCGGGAGGGAGGGCTAGGAGACCCAGCCTGTCTGGGAGCGCGCGCGCGCGCGCGTGTGTGCGTCAAAGGCTCCCGGGTGATGGATGCCCCGCGGCGCGCCCTGTGCAGACAGCAGCAGCAGACTGGAGGGACTGGGGTGGGCGGATAGACTGCGGCAGGGGCGGCAGGGAAAGCCAGGCAGGACAGAGGCTGCTGGCAGGCGACGGGCACCGCAGTGCGCAGCAGTGGCAGCTCTGGGAAGGCGTCGCAGAGACCAGGGCTCCCCTGGGTACCCAGAGATGAGGCATCTTTTAAGTCTCCAAGGGATGCCCTTATATTCCTCTCTCCCGCCGGACTCCCTTCCTTCCTGCTTAGCTGACTGACTACGGAAAAAAAAAAATTAAAACGTCTTTTCAGCTTAGTTCTTGTTCTTAGCTTTGGTGAGAGACGACAGCACTCTCAGAGCCTACTCATTTTGCCTTGGCAAGCTTCAAAAGGCCTAGTGCTCACCACAAGTTTTCAAGCGAAAGCTTTCGTGGTTGAGTTCATCAGGTTCTCCAATGCCAGTCCATCCCTTGGGGCTTTACGCAGAGGCCTGGTGTCTAAGTGGGATTTGAGAATGGCTTAGAAAACAACGTGGCGCTTTTTTTTTTTAAGCCATGAAAATGCGTGTTAAAAGCACTGCTGATTTTGTGCTCTCTAATAGAAAATTAAAAATCTAATCCATCTCTTTTTTTAAGACCACATTCTGGGAAACCACTAGCAAAGTCTTGACTGAATGAGCCCAAATCTGTAGTGTGTGCGACAAAAGAAATAAAGGGAATGTCAGACTAGCAAGGAAGAAAGGAGAGAGGGAGAAAAGTAGTTAGCAAGAAACCTAGACAAAGATCTGGCTTCCCTTGTCTCCAGAGAAGGTACTTGACTGCCTGGTACCTGGATGCCGCCATTCTTCCTCCACAGCAAAGAACGGTGAAAACCAGCTCATGGCAGACCTGGGTTCCTCACGGAGTTGTGTTCAGACAGCCTTGGAAGCACAAACTATATATGAACAGAAAATAGAAAATAAACCCCCTCCGGAAAAAAGAAAACAGTTTCCTTAAAAAAAAAAAAAAATCATGGAGACTTTCCCAGCATTGTTCGTTAATGAAATTTGGTGTTTGGTGTCAACACATGCAGACAACGGTCTTTTTCCTGACACTCGACTAAAAGCAAATGTCATTAGCCGCTGCCTGGAGAAGGCAGGAGCAGAAGGAAGGGTCGAAGGACATCTGGCTGCTTTGAGGGATGTAGTGGGAAATAAATTTACTTGTCATGGGTCCATGGCAGGGAAAGTCACTTCTCTGGCCTGACCAATAGATTAACCTAAGAGCTTTTAGGTAAAAATTGTGTTTATTCTGTCAAGTTCCTTAAATGTGAATCATGCCTCCTAGAGCAAGATGCAGGTCCCAGCCTCAGGGAGATTACCGGAAAGATGTCATAATGTGCCGCCTGCCACGTGGTCATCGGAAAACCCACATTCGATTAGGAATGTGAGCTCTTAGTCTGAAATAAATTTGTTGATGACATGTTTTATGAATAAAAGTATCTGATTTGTCAGTGTGTCACCTTGGCCAGCTCACTCTTGCTGTTCATCTTACCCCGCCTAAGGGTAGATTTCTCGGGATGGTGAAGGTGAAAATGCTCTTTAGAGTCTATGCAGTTGTGTTAGGGGAGAAGGCACAATGCACCAATGTGTTGTGCTGGTTCCTGATTGCTGGGGTTTCTATCTGACACCGATTCACAGAGCACATGTCTCTTCAAACGCATCCTTTAGTTCAAGTCTGTTTGCTAGCATACAAGAGGCAGGTCTCTACTGCCGTCACTCCCCAACTACATACAGTTTTCATACATCACTACATTGTTTTTGTATTTCCTTTGCTTTTTAAAAATCTCTTTACAATTAAGAATCCAATGTAAAATTTTGCAGCAGATTGAGGGTCTTTCTTGAGACAGCTAAGGATAACAGCAGGATGAGGCTACCGTTTTAACTCTTGATAGAATATCTTAATGGTATAAGAAGATGCCATTTGTTGCTTTTTTTAAAAATCACAAACACTCCCTCCACCGTGAGGGCCAGTTATTAATCATTGCATATCATGGCTGCTTGCCCTCTTGAGCAAGTAGAAGAATAGGAAGTAAATAAAAAGATTGAGAGAACTGGGTAGTTTGGTCTTTTCTAGTCCTAAAATCTTTCATACTAGGAAATAGAAAAATGTATGATGAGTTCTATTTTAAATTTAATCTTGTTTATAAGTAGACTATATAACATTTTTATTAGCTCATAGAATTTTCCATGGAGCTCTGTTTTTCTAGAGAAAATGGTCCATTCAACTCTGTGTTGTGCCCTTTAGAGTATGTGTAGCCTAATTTCTAATGAAGCAATTTTTAAAGCTTAAATTTTTTGCATCATTTTGTTATATTTCCTTTATTTATTCTGTTATTTTGACAATTAAGATGGGATAAATATTTTACTTTTTTAGCTTTTAGTTTTACAGATTTCTTATGAAGTACTACTTACACGATATCATGTGGGTTTTTAAAGGCTGTGGTGATACATACATACATATATATATATATGTGTGTACATATACATCATAATGTAGTATTATTACCATCTTAGAGTTAAAGTTTAGTGACGTTAAGTGTACTGATACTCTTGTGCTACCGTAAGCACCAGCATTCAGAGGTTCTCTTTCATCTCCCAAAACTCAAACCCTGCATACCTTGAATAATAACTCTCCATTCTCTCCCCTAGCTGCTAACACCCACCATGTCACCTTGTGTCTCTATGATTGTGACTACTCTAAGTATTTCAAATAAATGGAATTGTGTATTATTTGCCTTTTTGTGATTGCCTTATTTCTCTTGGCATAATTTCCAGAAGTTTCCTCCATGTTTTAATACGTCTTAGAATTTCCTCCCATTGTGTGCATAGATCACATTCTGTTGATCTATTCAGCTATGGACACTTGGGGTACTTCTATATTTTAACTATTGTGAATTCTGATTTCCCAACTTGGTATATAAATGTCCTTTTGAGACCCACGCTTCCCATTCTTTGGAGCATATATCCAGAAATATAACTGCTGTATCATGTGTTCATTACATTTTTATTTTTTGAGGAACTGGTTATACTGTCTTCCATGGTGATTATAACATTTACATTTCCCTCTGAAACAGTGGTTCTCAACCATAAAATTATTTCTCTTGCTACTTTATAACTGTAATTTTTCTACTGTTATGAATCGTAATGCAAATATCTGTGTTTTCTGATGCTCTTAGGCAACTCCTTTAAATGGGTCATTTGACACCCCCCCAAAGGAGTCACGAACCCCAGGTTGAGAACAGATGCTCTACAATGAACAAAGGTAGCATTTTTTCCCTCTATAACCAGTATTATTTATTTTCTTGTTTTATTTTTTGTGCATACTTATAGGTGTATGTATACGTATGCACATTCACATAGAGGCCAAAGGTCAGTGTTAGGTGTCTTTTCGATTATGCCTACCTACATCTTACTTTGGGGACAGGGTCACTCACTAACCCTGGAGCTCCCTGTCTCCATGGATCTTGCTGTCTCCACCTACCCAGTTCTGGAATTATATGTCCATGCCACTGCACCCAGACTTTTATGTGGGTTTAAGGCCCAGGATCAAGGAGCCACCACACCCTGAGCATACGGAGTCATATTTGTCACAGAAGTGCTCACGTGAAAGACAGGACAAGACAGCTCCTCCCACCTCTTTCTATAAGACACTAAATCCCACTCACTATGGCAGCACCCTCATGTGTTTGCCGCTTCCCTGAAGACCCACATTGTTAACACTATCGTTCTGGAAATCAAGTTCCAGATATGCATTGGGGGACAACACCACCTGGCCACAGCAGGTGTGTTTATACTAAAATAGTGTTTGTTGTTTACATGAAATTTGAATTTATCTTGGCATCCTGTATTTTTATTTGCTAAATCGAGGCGTTCTTATGTTTAAAGTTCATTAATTTCACTATTAAAAAAATGAAGTGAAAGGGCGGAGTTGGGGGTTTAGTTAGCAACAGTGCTTGATGTGCACTTGTGGGAACCTGAGTCTGGATCCTTGTAAAAGGCATGGTGTGGTGGTTTGCATTGGTAAACCCAGCACCAGGAAGCTGAGGCAGGGGGATCCCTAGAGTTCACTGAAGTCGTGAGTTTCAGGGTCAGTAAGAGACTGTGTCAAAAAGTAAGGTGCAAAGTGATTGAGGAAGATACATAATGTTGACCACTAACACCCTCTCTGTCTCTGTCTCTGTCTCTCTCTGTCTCTGTATCTCTTGGTCTCTCTCTCTGTCTCTGTATCTCTCGGTCTCTTTCTCTCTGTCTCCCTGTCTCTGTCTCTGTCTCTGTCTCTGTCTCTGTCTCTCTCTCTCTTTCACACACACACACACACACACACACACATACACACACACACATGCTTGGCATGCACACACTCCACACAAAATGCACACACAAAAAGAGAGAGAGAAAGAGAGAAAGGAAAGCATTAAATTTAATTATTTGAATACTAGTTTCTCTTAACTAAACTTTAGGAGGTTGAAGACAAGATTAGGGAGAGGCCATTGCTTTGTTTTGTAACCTGAGTTCAAGAAACACTGTAAAATGATTAAAATATGAAACAGGAGAGAAAAATAGTGTAATCATGACCAGTTTCTTAACTTTGCTGATCTTCCTTGTTTCCTGCTGTGAAAAATGATTTTTAGCTTTTAGAGTTGTGTGTGATGATATATGAAATGCTACTAGCGTGCTATTCATAGGCAGGCTCTGTAATTTTAAAGATATCTTTTCTACTTTGCATTCTGACTTTTTTTTTTAAAAAAGCTCCCTTTTCTTATGTAATATTTGTAAAAGGAAGAGCCTTCCTTTTTAATGAATGAATCTCCTTCTCTCTTCATTAAAATTGCACTTCCAGGCCGGGCGGTGGTGGCGCATGCCTTTAATCCCAGCACTCGGGAGGCAGAGCCAGGCAGATCTCTGTGAGTTCGAGGCCAGCCTGGGCTACCAAGTGAGTTCCAGGAGAGGCGCAAAGCTACACAGAGAAACCCTGTCTCAAAAAAAACAAACAAAAAAAAATTGCACTTCCAGAAACAACCAATATTTTCTGAGAGTCTAAAGGCTTTAGCTGTGTAGTTACAACCACTTATTCTCAGAGAGTCCATTCCTGGAATAGTCACACCCTAGGCCTGCGTCATGAACTATCCACATAGGCATACACAGCACCTCACATTAGAAGGGGTCCTGTCCTGTTGCCTCTTGAAATTCTGTGACCACGGGGCTCCATGCTTTCTTTGGTTCTGTGCCTTCCTAATTATTCTGTGCATATATCTATACAGGGCATGACCACAGACCAGAATGCATATGCATATTTAGTTTTTATTATGAGCCAGGCCTCTTATTGCTCAGAGACCTTGTGATTTTCCCCAGACTGAAGCAGCTCAGCAGACACCTAATTCCAGTGTTCATCCTCTGCACTGTGCCTGCCTTCACCTGGCTCTTAAGCACTCAGTGTGCCAGAGCTGGATGAGCACTGGGAGCTTGTGGAGTGCTGTCCCAAAGTCTCCTTAGGAGACGCCAGTGGATCTCCCTTCCTGTCATTGTTCCTGTGACTGGGGAGGAAGTGGGGGTTTGGGTGCCGCCGGGGATACCTTTACAGGGATGCAGTAGCATGTTTCTAAGATTCTGTCTTCTCTGATACTCAGGTTTGAACATCTACAAACAAGTGGTCTTGGAGGGTTGACCTCTTCCTAAGAAAAGCATCCAAGATATCTTGTACTTTGTTTTAAATTGGTCAGCAGGCTCATGTGGCATGAGAGCCTCTGCAGCAGGGAACAGTTCATAGATAGGGTGACCTATTTTGTGACTTCAAGCTCTGTCTAGCCTCCTTAAATGCATTCTTTTTTCCCCATCCACACTGAGAATTTAACTTCGGCCTCATGCATGCGAGGCAAGCACTCTGTCACTGAGCTGACTCCCAATCCCCAAGTTATTCTCTTTAATTATTCTAAGCATGCCATTATGCTTGTTTTTTTTTCTTTACCTCTGAATGTATGCCCTTAAGAGATGTTCTGGTGACTCTGGCATTCTTCTCTTGAGTTTTCAGCACATGACTACATGCTCTAGTTAGTGCACATTAAACACATTACTGGCTGCACTGAATACTGAGATAATTTAAGCATAAAGATGACTAACTTTCAAATAGTCAGTTTTAATGTGCAACTTGGGTTCCCTGTTGGCCGCAGCAGGGGGAGGAAAAGTGGAGACCTACAATAGTATCCAGAGTCATTTCTCGGCTTCTGTTCCGACTTCACTTGCAGAGTATCCGCCTCTGCAAAGACTCCTCACACTTCTTGGAATCCTCAGCCTTGGCTCCCTGCACTTGTTCCCTGCTCAGTTCCCTGTAGTCACAATGATGTATTACCTCCCAGCCTGCCTTCCCTGCCTAGAATGTCTTGGCCTCTGTGTGGTATTAATAGAACCTGCTGATGTTACCGTGAGCTCTTACTGTCCTTGGGGAGACTGGAGAAGGAGTGAGAGCTTGGGGGCTGGTGAGAGGACACTTGAAGGGACACAGTGTTCTGGACTTGCCATCAATTGTCTCCTCTGATGCAGCCCTGTTATCTTAGGATCGTAGAGAGTGTGACACAAGTTTCCTTTCCATTGGAAGAGCTGCTTTCTGGGAGACCTCTTCATCTCCCCCTTCTAGACATGCTCAGAGTTATCAGAGAACCAAGATGAATCATTAGCAGTCAATTATTTGTGGTAGTGAAAAATTATAAATGGCATAAATGTCCATCAGAGACTGATCAGGTCAATTGGGTCATCTAAATCATGAAGTGCTGTACAGCCATTGAAAGGAATGAAGAACAATACTTAACAGGAAGCACTTTGGATACATGTTAACATTAAAAATTTACCAAGTTTTGACCAGAAGATATGGTATGCTTTTATTTAAGAGAGACTAAGATACATTTACAAGTATGGAAGAATAAAGTCCAAACTGGCATCTTTGAGGAGTAAGTTGGAAAACAGCATGTGCTGGGGGGATTTATTTTTACCCTGCTTTGAGCTGACCTGAAAATCAGGGTTGTCCAAGAGACTCCCAAAGCATTATAGGCTATTGCCTTTATTTTCCACCTGAGAGGTAGGAGGATAAGTTTCTAAGACACCATGCAGGTCAGACACAGGACTTAGGGGACCTGAGCTGGACCCAAATGACCCCTCCCTGAAGACTCATGGTGCCAGAAGGCTCCATTCAAGCTTCCAAAGGAGGGAAGCCATTGATAGTCCAACCCAGTGATGAGCCTATGAACCACAACAATGACCCTAAGGGTGCAGTAGTGGCACTCATACCTTGGCAGTAACCAACAGCTCTCCAAATAGGCTTAAGACGTGCTCAACAAGAGGGAAATCGTGCCTAGTACTGGAAACCTAGCCGACCGCTCAGAACTAGTGAGGTCACGGGTCTTGGAGGAGAACCTGCGGCTGCCACTTTACTAAGCCATCGTCATCCCCAATAACTACATTCTAAGTATTTATCCTTAGACCCACGTAAAAGCGCAGTCCTCACCCCTCATCAAGGAAACGTCTCTACAACAGATCCAGACCATTACAGAGAACCACAACTTACCAAAATGTAGAGTCGTAGACTGCACCAGCTGCCGCCCAGAGCCTCAGCCTGCTTATCCTGTATGTCAGGATATGGAAGCCGGCTTATTGTGGGTTTATTTATGGTATGCAAGGTGAACAAGGAGCAGGTTTGGCCAGTCTCAGTAGGAGGTCTCTGTAGGGGGCAGTCTGGGGTGCAGTTTTAGTTGACAGTTTCTACAAACACTGTCAACACTCATACTCTGGCCAGAAGAAGGCTTTTCTGTGCCCCTGAGTCACCTGGGGGAGGGCTTTTTTTTTTCTGTTTTGTTTGGTTTTTGGCCCGCTCATGGGTCTGAGGAATTGGGGTTCCTCACACACTACACAGTCACTCAGACTTCCTCCACTCTCATAGTGGTGTCTCGCTGCTCTGTTAATTTACCGATTTCCTTTTGGCACAGAGACCGAGCAGATTTTCATACTCTTATTTGTTGTCTCTAGATCTTCTGGTTTGGTGTCTGTTCAGAGCTTCTGACAATTTATCAATTGAATTTTTTCCTCACTGTTGAGCTATCCGGGCTTTTGGTTATTTTTGGATTCCAGTCTTTTATCAGTTGTTACAGTTACTTTTTGTTCTCTCAACTGCCTGTTACAAAGCACAAAGCATTTTCTTTAGAATAACAAACAAGCTCTTGCTAAAACCTTGGGCTTTATAAAAGTTCCCAGATAAGTTGTGTGAAATGGTCACAAGCTGTTTTGAAGCGGACGAACCTACACTTGATGGTAAAGGCACAAACGCTGTTTGTGAGGGCTGTGATGTTTGTTTAATGCTCCATTTTCAAATAGCGGAGCTCGTCTGTCTAAGCTCTTCTAAGCCTCTAAGTTGGAGCCTATTCTAAAGAACCAGCCAACTGCTTTAATAAATGCAGTTAGAATACCAGAAAAACGGGAAAGGGGCCCTTAAAATTAAGATAAAACTACTTCCTCTCGAAAAATAAAATGAAATTGGCAACTGTCTTTATTCACAGAGCTTTTTATCTAAGCCACGCTGGGTGGGGGAAATGAATAAAAGCAAAGAGGTTTTTCAATATTTTTCAAGAGCCTTTAAACCTTTCTCTGCAATTCAAATCCTTCTAGCCTCTCCTTGCTCTTTGTCAATGCGCCAGAAGAAGGCATACATTTCTAATGTGCGCTTAATCACCAAAGATCTGCCAATGCCTGGGATTTTCTTCTGCAATGTTTTAAAGACTACCCATTCAATACAAAAATAAATAAATAAATAAAAAGGAAGAAGTCTCGAAAGACCAGGACAGATCACATGATCATCAGAGTAGCTGTTGTTCATGGTACCTAGCATAGCTCAGGCTCCAGCTGTGTCCAGGGCTTGGGATTTGTTGGTCTCAGCTACTGTGTTACATCAGTTGCAAATGCATCATCTGGGTTAGAAGCCCTTAAAGGTCCCACCAACAAAGCAGATCTGCAGTGCTGTGTGACCTCTGATATTCAGACATTTCCCAGCATCCTCTTCCAAGCTCCATTGCATTAGGGCGATAAATCCTGGTAATGAAATGTACTTTAGATGATGCTACTGGGTTATCTTCTGGAAGAAATCTTTGAAGTATAAAAGTTCCTCCTTCAAAGAGGAACTCCTATCCTGGGGATAGTAATAGCCACATGAGGTTAGCAGGTGTTTTATATGGTTCTGCTTTGATGCTGGAGACTGTTTCAGCTGGGGAATACTGGGTTTCCTTGAGGATCCTGTGGGCAGGCAGCCTTGTCAGATCCCATGCCCAGCCTCCCTTCTCCACTCAGCCTCTGTTCACCTCACATAACTAAGTCACAAACAAGAGCATTTTCAATCTTTTTTTTTCCTTTTTTTAGACTTAGTCATTTAATTGTATGTATATGAGTGTTTTGCCTGCATATACGTGTACCAAGTGTGTACCTGGTCCCTCTTGAGGTCAGAATAGGATGTCAGGTCCCATGGAACTGGAGTTACAGATGATTGCGACCTACCCTGTGAGCACTGGGAACCAAACCTGGGTCGTCTACAAGAAAGAACAACAAGTGCTCTTAACCACTGAGCCATCTCTCCAGCTCCAAGCATTTTCAATTTTAATGAAGTCCAACTTGTCACTTTGCTTTTGTGGATCATGCTTCTATTGTTGTGTCTAAAAAGTTATTGCCAAACTCAAGGCCAATTAGATTTCATCCTGTGCTGCTTTGAGAACTTTTGTAGCTTTGTGTTTTATGTTTATGTCTGTGATCCATTTTGGTCAATTTTTGTTAAAAAAAAAAAAAAGTCTATATCTAGGTTTCTTTCTTTTTTTGCAAGATGTTGTCTAATTGTCTAGTATCACTGACTAAAAAGACTATCTTGGGGACTCTCCTGTTCATTCTCTCAATCTAAGTATTCAGATCCTTTTCTGACACTCTACTGTCCTGATTATCGTAGGTTTTTATAGTAAGTCTTGAAGTCAAGTAGAAAGTACTCTCTGACTTTGCTCTTTTTACAAATTCTTTCTTTTATTTTTTGAGATTATAGTATAATTATATCAATTTTCCCTTCACTTTACACCCTCCAACCCTCTCATACACTACTCCCCTGTGTTCCCGTTCAAATGCATGGCCTCTGGGCTCAGGGATCATTGCTGAAGATGGAGCAGAAAGACTGTAAAAGCTGGGGGCTCGGGGAGTTTGCTGTGAGATTGTGTCTCCTAATAATATCAGCAGCTACATCTGTGAAGTCTCACCAACATGGCTGCCCAGACCTGAGCTGAACAAGAACAACAATAGACATGAGTTTGTTCTTTAATGCTGGGTGGTGACGTTCGGCTTCCTATACGACTTTAGAACCAGTTTGTTGACGTCTACAGAATAATTGGTGTTGTAGTGACTGGGTCACATTGACCATATGAAGTTAGAAAGAACTGATACCTGAGACTATTGAATCTTCTCATTTACGAAAACGACTAGTATTATTTTAAACTCTATTTTCTACTTTTTGTTATTGGTATAAAAAACATAGTGAAATCTCCTATTGGCCTTGTGTTCTGCAGCACTTATAAATTCATTTATTAGTTCTGATAGGTCCTCCCTCATAGATTCCTCAATGTTTGTGTACAGTAATAATTACTTGCAGTTAGAGTTAATTGGCTTCTTCTCTTTCAATCTGCATGATTTTCATTTCCTTTTCTCATCTTATTTTATAGTCTAGGGTCTTCAGTATAATGTTAACTAGAAATGAGAAGAGAAAATATTCTTTTGTTGCTTTTGATCTTAGGGGAGTACATTCACTATTCATATTGAATATGATATGAACCACTGGGATGTATGTGGCTTTAGTGTTATCAGAGTTGATAAGCCTCCTTTGTTTTCTAAATTGTGGAAAATTTTTTTATTATTAATTTTTAAAATTTATTTTACATACCCACCAGTTTCCCCTCCCTCCTCTCCTCCTGTTCACTCCCACCACCTCCTTTCTATACCCCCATCCACTCCTCAGAAAGGGTAAGGCTTCCCATGGGAGTCAACAATGCATGGTACATCAAGTTGAGGCAGGACTAAGCTCCTCTCCCCTGCATCAAGGTTGAGGGAGACATTAACTAGGGAACAGGTTCCAAAAAGCCAGCTCATGCACCAGGGACAGATCCTGGTCCCACTGCTAGGGGCCCTACAAACAAACCAAGCTACACAGAAAATTTTTAATGAATGTGTGCATAATTTATCACTTTCAGCCTCTTTTATTGGCATACCAATATCCTTAGAGATACAAACATTTCAGTTTTTAGTTTCTTCTCACTTAGCTTTAGTGTGTGGCATTTTAAAAAAAAAATCTGTCAGTGTTATCCAGATGTTTGCTGGACTTCCTGAGCAGTCATTTGCCATTACAGTTCTTTATTTGTTTGTTTTAAGACTTCCTGGTTCTTATATTTAATTGTCTCTCCTTTATTGCACTTATGTTCAGGTAGATTTTTATAGAGATTCTGGAAACTTTGTTAAGTCAAGAGAAATTATCCTGAGACCTTAAAAAATACAAAACTTACCTAGCAACTATTCTTGTTTCATTAGACTATGAGCCAGGTGCCCATCGTCACACACGAGTCTTTCAAAACTGGTCCTTGCTTCTCATTGTCAACTGAATAAAATCCCGACAAATAGTCAGAACATTGGTGACCAGGCAGGATGACAGGTATGTCTAATTGATTTTTAAACCTGCTGAGTTTATAGAAATTAATTGCATTGCAAACAAAAATGCTGACGAAAACAAATTACTCATAGGTTAGTTTATCTTCCCATATTATTAGACACTGTATGTCTTTATAGTCAGAAGATAAACACATTGTTATTTGCTGTTTGAAGGCAATTGTCTTATTTTTTCAAACTCGTGGGCTTTGTTCAGTCTTTGTTACATATTTGTTTCTCTTACATTAATTTTCCAGAATATGGGAAACTTAGCCTATTTGAGTTCTCAGGATGATTTTGGTTAGGGAAGTAGATTCATGACACAAACATTGGTAAAGTTTGCTGAAGGGCTTTTCTAACACCCGGAACTTCATAGACCTGGAATTAAGCACTGTGTGTTTATAGAGAACTGGGCAACTTCTGTTCCCTGGATTATACCTAGTGTTTCCTTTTCCCAATTACCAATCTCTCCCTTTCTAGCATGATGAATTTCAGCTTGACTTTTAATATTCTTCTTTGAACTGTGTCTGCCTTTCTTACTCTGGAAAAAGAAAGCAATCCCTTTGGATTGGACAGACACTGATGTCCATCATACCTCCTACACAACCATTCTGCAACTCGGTCATGGAAAGCATAAGTGATTTGCTTTCACCCATACTAATCTGTGGATTGGCAGGGGCTAGATGTTCTGTTCTAGAATAAGCTTGTCTGGATTTTCCCCCAAGGTGAAGGCTGGGGTCTTTCATCCTTCTCATAATAATAGACACCCAGACACCCAGGCAATGATTTGGTCCCTCCCATGTGCACATAGGTCATAACCATGTGAAAGTAGGCAGAATCACATAATGCTTTGTGATGTTAACTTTGTGTGAAAACTTAACAAGGTCTTGGGATGCTAAGATTATTTGGGGGTGTGTATTTAAGATATTTCTATATTCAGTCACCATTTGAATCCATAGATTTAAAAAAGCAGACTTGCTCCCTAATGAGAAGAGACATTATTTAACAAATTGGGTAAAATACTGAATAAGAAACATTTTTATGTGTGACATAGTGTGTTCACTATGGTGAAGCCACTGATCTTCTGCCTTTGTATTAGACTTGGATTAGAATTAGAACATTCTATATCATGGTGGTCTTGATTTCTCAGCCTCCATAGTTGTGTGAACCAGTTAATTACACTAAATCACCTTCATATTCATGTCCATATCTGCATATCTCCTATTAGTTCTGTTTCTCTGTCCAATACTTAGTTCTTGAGCATAGGATCAGAGCTGGCACCTGCCACTTAGCCAGAAGTCCTATAAGATCTATAATGCACATGACAATTCTGCATAAATTATTGTGCAGCTTTTCAGTTTTCTGTCACACATCTATTCATTCAAAAAATTAGTTTCTAGTGGTTTGAGCTTAGAACTGAGACATATTTCATATATGAATGTCTTCTTGATATATAGTGTTCTCTAGAAGTGAAATTACTTTTAAACAAAAAGAAAACTACATTAGCTTTGAAAGTCCACATCGACAATGGAGGCAGGCTTTATATGTGTTAACCTGGGATGTTAAATTGCTAAGAAGAAATCCATCTTTGTTTAGTTGGCATTTGTTGAATTTGTGATCTTCTACAGTTACATCCAGATGTCCCAGAACTCGATTTGTCTTAAAGGACTTTTACAGTGCAGTATTTACATATTTGAAAACAAAGTTTGGAGCCAGGCTTAGTGGCACGTCACTGCAACCTCAGTATTTTGGAGGCTGAGGCAGGGATCATCTATTTGAGGCCAGCCTGGGCTAATACATGGATGACAATACCCTGTCCCAGTGAGTCAAGGGAGGTGGGGAGGGTGGAGCAGAAGGAGGAAGGAGAAAGGAAAGGAGATTAGAAGATATAGTTCAGTGGTAAAGCACATTCTCAACCATATGCAAAGCTCTGGTCTCCATTCCCTCTTCATCCAAAAAGTTATTATTATTAAAATAGTATCTCACTATTTAAACTTACATGTGTAGGTAGATTATTTTATCTATGAATATTATTCAGTAAGGCAGCATAAAACGTATTCTATTCCTATGGAATTTTGGACAGTTTTTGACTCTTTGTGTTTTGGTGTCATGTAGTAAGATGATGCATACCGTTGGGAATGGGGAAGGAATGCCTTTTTCCTCAGGGAGCTTTTCCACATCAGCACTGAGTCTAAATGGAGCAGATTCCCCCATGAAGAGTGTCTCCTTAGCCTCTCTCCACAGTGCTCGTGACACTGTGGTGTGGGATCTGGGCCCGCCTGGGGAAAGTATTTGCAGAGAATGGGCAAGCCTTTGCCACGACTCTAGCTTGAGCCCCACCCTGAAATTGAAGGTGGAGGCATTAGCTTTCCAGCATGTCTCTGATTATTTCTAAGCACTTAAGGAAGAATGGCTAAGTTTGAAGGAGAGAAAAAAATGAAATGTTTAAGATAATAATCTTTTCTGGCCTCACACTTCTTATATATCCAAAGCCAGCCTTGAATTCCTGATCCTCCTGCCTCTCCCTCCCAAGTACTGGGATTACTGACACACACCATGACACTCAACTTTTACTTTTATGCTTATTTTAAATATAATCAAATTAGAGTCCCAGCCTATGGATGCCTCCATGTTTATCCTAGATCTACCAATAACTACTAGCTCCAAGAACTCGAGCACATTTTCCTCCAAACCTCAAATTTGTCATCTGTGAATTGGGGGTGGATGGGGAGGTAGAAACTTACAAACTTTCCTCTGGGGAAAGGCATTGATGACTGTACTCAAGGGCTCTCTGGTAGTACCAAACATTGCCAACAGGTTTTGCCCTTTACCCTTCCTTCTCTCTGCCTTGCTAAAAACCACTAGATTAATTTCCTAAAGCTAGCCCCAAGGTCCATTCCTTTAGTTGACCACCAACTCATTCCTGAGACAAAACACCAAAGTCCAACAATCAAAGTTCATTATTTGACTAACATGTCCAATCAGGACTTACCAACTCACCCTAGCACAGACTCCCCCTTTTTCTCCTTAAAAACCCACTCCTGTGCAAAAAAAAAAAATCCCTGCTTGCTTACTGCTCACTGTCTGCCTTTGTCCAATCCAGAGGCAGAGAGATAGCCCCTAAACCCCTGACCCCGCCCCTTAAAGCAAGAAATCCACAGAGTCTGCTTAATGGGTAAAAGGAATTTACTAGGGAAAAAAAAATCATGAAACAGAATAGGAGAATCTTTGCAGAGTTCTGGAAGGCTGAGGTACAGTCCCATGCTATTCTGCCACCTGAGTCAGTTAGCACCATCCAGGCTCATGAGAGAAGAGCCTGGCATACATGAGTCTCAGGTTTCCAGGGTAGCCCCAAGGTCACACCCCAGGGGTAGGTACTTCAAGATTATAGGTAGAACAATTTTGTCTAAATAAGAAAGTTCTAACCTAATACAAGACTATATACAATAGGAACAATTATTACGTATTGTTGTCCAGGAGGGGGAAAGATAGTAACATAAACAAAACAGAAATACAACCAACAAGAACGACATCAAGCAAGAAACACACACTAAATGTTCAGAAATGTCCAGACCATAGGTAAATGGCATGTTACAGAGATTACTCCAAAAGCTGTCCTATCCTAAAGATTTTAACTTTAGTATCTAAAAGGTTCTTAGCTAAGATATGAGAGGATTATAACTGTAACTATCTAGTCTTCAACCTCGTCAAAGAGCAGAGAAGGAAAATAATATTACGTGAGAAAACAGGAAGTGAGAGCAAACAATTTCTGAAATATTGTGAAAATAGACAGAGACAGCTGGCAGCCTGGACAGTCACCTAAAGTTTCTCAGCACTGTTGGGGCATCCATTTCTTGATACAGGCCTAGAAAAACTGACAGACCATTTTCAGAAGCAGGAATTTTGAAAGACCATCTTACCCTGTCTTGGCAAGGTTCAGTAGTCACTTTTTCTTGTGTCCTGCTTGTCCAGAAAGGACAGCATTGCATTTGTACTGTCAGCAGCCAAGGTAAGGGCAGCTCTTTGCCCCGCAGGCCATTTTGTGCCAAGAAGAAAACAAACTTCCATATGGAGTGCCTTAGAAGTCCAACATTCTCTTGGGAGTAGATTGGTACTGCCAGGAGCAATCATGTCTCACGTCAACATAAATCTAAGTTATCAAAACACTTAAATGCCATATTCTTTAGGTCTTTGAAGTGTTTGAAGATTATCTATCCATCTGACATATGTTTCTGTAAATCTGGAAAACCTAGCTAACATAACTGTAGATATGACAAGCATGGGTGACTATTAATCTATAAGTCTTATCTACCTAAATAACCTAAAGACTAAGGCTTCACATGTCAAGTCTATAAACAGATGTACAGTAGAAGGACAATGACCTCAAAATTATGACAATATATAAAATATCCTAAACAGAAGTAGAACATAGAGACAGTATGACAAATATAATTTTACATTTGTATCAATATACAAAATATTTCAAATAGGAGTAGGAAAACAATTACAGTTTTGAATTTGTATCAATATACAAATTATTGCCCCTTCCAGGTAATAAATCTCCTTTGTGCTGAGAATTTTGTGTCTGGATGTGTTCTATACCAATTCCGAGGGGCTGCCAACCCCTTACATGCACTTTACTTTGAAATGCATAAAAAATAAGATAGACTAATAAATGAATAAAGAGATGTATTATACATAATAAAATTTTTATTATACGTAAAAAAGATGGCTGCTGAGACACTTTGTGGAGTCTGGTGGCTTCTTCCTAACATGGTCTTTTAAATTCTCCTGTTCTTAGAGATAATTGTCAATCGTGTTTCCCATGGGATTCCCTGCCTGGGTTTTCTGGGAATGGTAGGGGTGGGGAGGAAGGATTCTGAATTGATTCCAGAAGAGACTCTTGTGCAGTGGTTCTCAACCTTCCTAACACTGCGACCCCTTAATATAGTTAGTTCCTCATGTTGTGGTGATCCTCAACCATAAAATTACTTTTCTTGCTACTTCATAACTGTAGTTTTGCTACTGTTATGAATAGTAATGTAAATACCTGATATGACCCCCGTGAAAGGGTCAGTAGACTCTTAAAGTGGCCGTAACGCGCAGGTTGAGAACCGTTGCTCTAAGGATGAAAGCTTAGTTAACTACTGTGATCCAGGACTTTGAGGATATGACTGTTTTTCTATCAACTGAAACTGATTTATGGATAATTCAGAAGGCTTTGAGAGAATAGTATGAGACTGAGCAGCTGATGCCTTCCCGTGGGCCTTTTTATCTACATGTGGAGGGTTGATAAGAACTGTCCAGTCTTTATCTATGAACGCAGACAGTGTTACTGCTGGGGCAGAGCCCTCCTATTTTATTGATAAATTCATTACAGCTAATTGTGTTCCTAAACATTCATTATTGTGAATCTGAAGACATAATGATGGTGCGGCCTTTGGGATATGGATGTGTGTGCAGAAGAAGCTTAGCTTGTATTCAGAGACCGTAACTGAAAAAAACTAAATCAAACAAACAAACAAAGCCATATAAAGGTTAATATCAACTTCCTAGCAGGCCCAGGGAGGAAAGCTTATGATTCATATAATTAAATGTGAAACTTGGCTATCTAAGCCAAGATTAAAGGAATGTTTTACAATGGGTAAGTAATTTATTTGATCCTAATTTTTGGTTGGGGAGACATTCTGTACCTTCCTGTTATTACCATATACATTATACATTATTATCTTATTATTACTTCATTGACTGGTTGATCATTGTGTCCGACATTTGGTGTAACATAAAATCTGTTTAATGAAACTCCCAAATAAGATGGAAAATCACAGTTCATATCATACCTCATCTGATGCATTAGAAAAAAATAGTTACTACATGATTTTGAAATTAGATATCATGAAGTTTATCAATCTAAGCATAAAATTATCTATGTCTAAAATTAAAGTTTGTTGGCATGCCTGAGTTACTGAGAATCTTGGAGATGTTTTTGAGTTATTTCCACTGTGTTTGTAGCTTACTGTAAAAGTGTCTGTGTGTGTGTGTGTGTGTGTGTGTGTGTGTGTGTGTGTGCGGTCTTTATTTTTTCTTGCCATTTGTTGATGAATTATAACATCCGTACTCAGAAAGCCATAACATAGCTAACTGCCTTTTCCAGGGTCTCCTGGTCACACTGCTTGTCTGCTTGGAAGGGTGGCTTCCTGCATTCACAGGAGAACTAACCACTGATTTTCAAATCTGGCTGACATATGACAACACAAAAGTCTCTTTATAACATTTTTCCCTGTCTCTTTGACTGACAGCATTGGGAATCGAGATGTCTGCCTCATGAAGTGTCAGTGTCTCAGGCCAACCATTATGCTGATGTTTGACCCAGAGGCCATTGGGGCTCATCATTCAGGCAGCTTAGCTTCCCCTCCAGCGATGTGAGAGGGATTTGTATCAGTTTCTAGCTGTTTGTGTTTGCCTTCTCTATCCCAAACAAAACTTCTCATAGTGCCCCCACAACATATGTGTACTCCTTAGGCAGACCGATTTCTTATGCCTCAGAAGCAATGAAATTGGGAGTTAGTGATCAATGTAGATTCCAGTGCTTATTTGAATTTTTAAATGTGCCCAAAGTCTCTAATGCACAGCCTTGCCAGAAAATTGTCCAGGATATTTCATTTGGGAAATGCCCGGTGAACATTTATAATGTCACTTAACTGTAAAATTAGCAAATGTTTACCATCTCTTTCAAATATTGGGATAGCCATCAAAAGAGGAGCTTTAGATAGCTCTTGGCATTTAATTTTTAATCCTGGTTCATGTAAAGCTTCCTTGAGTCCACTGGAGATCAAGATTAGCTATTTATTCACTTATTAGCTCATACGCCACAGCTCTGCTAAGTGAAATAAGTGTAGCTTCCCAGTATATAATGAACACTAGCATCAAACCTACAGTTAGTTCACTAGTTGTTGCCTTGGGAGGGCATTTGTTCTGGTGGGGTAATGAGAGGTCTGGAATTTAAGTGGAGATGGGAAGACAGTCACATGATTTAACAACTGTCTTGAAGTATTTGAAGAGTAAACACATAAAAAATCATGGCCATCTTTTTTTTCTCTTCTTAACAAAATAGGATGAAATAGGTTTGAGTAGATAATTGAAATATTCTTTTAAAAATGTAAGAGACATTTCAACAAATTTTAAGCTGGGTGCAATTGCGCATGCCTGTAATCTTAGCGCTTGGGAAGCAGAAGCAGGAGGATTAGGAAGTTGGTATCAGCCTAGTCACCATGGAAAATCTAGCCCTGCCTGAGGTACTCGTGTCTCAAAGAAGGAGGAAGGTAGGGAAGCCAGTCAACAGCCTCAGTCAACAAGGCAGCCATCTCCTTTATGCAAGGCTAGCCCACCGTTAGGAAAGTGAGATGGGTATAGTGCAGCCTGTGGTCACAAGAAGCATATGGGTCGTGGTGAGCTGCTCAAATCGGGCATTCATCCACAGTATAATTCAGAGTGAGTCAGTACAAGTCATCCACAATTCCTTGGTGATTTGAAGGCTGCCATCGAACACTTACATAAGGCAACATTTCTCAGCCTCAATTCTGCTGACATTGGGGACCAGGTAATTCTTTGCCAGGACTGTTCTATGCATTGTTGGATGGGTAAGAATGTCTGTAGCATGAATCTTAAAAGTTCTTATTAATAAAACAAACCCAGAGCCAAGTATTAGGGTGAACACTGGAAGATCAGAGAACCAGAACAAGCCACAGCTAACCTCACCCAGCCAATTTCTCAGTGGTCTTGTTTCCACAGACTGGAAGCTTCTGTGTCCTCATCCCAATGGCTCTCAGCTGAACTGCTGCTCGAAAGCCTGAAGCTTAACTAGCCACATGCTTAACGAGCCAAATGCTTCTAGTTTCTGGTCTCCACACCTTATATATCTTTCTGCTTTCTGCCACCACTCCCTGGAATTAAAGGCTCGCTTTCTGGGATTAAAGGCATGAGTCACCATGTTTGGCTGTATCCTTGAACACATGGATTTCTGCCTCTGGAATGCTAGGATTAAAGGCGTGTGCTACCACTGCCTATCCTCTATGTTTAATATTGTGGCTTTTCTGTTCTCTGACCCCAGATAAGTTTATTAGGATACACAATATTTTGGGGAACACAATACCACCACAAATGTCCCTAACTCCTACCCACTAGATGTATATCCCTCTTCTACTCGTTACAACAAAAATGTGAACAAACACTACCACCTTTGATTTTGTGAATTCCCCTTTTGCTTAGGCTAGTGTTGATGGGTACCTGATGTCTGCCAAGCTATATTCCCCTTATTAGCTTCCCTTCTTTGTTTACCAGGGACCATCACTGCACATACTTGGCATCACAGTCTGTAGCTGGGCAGGTTCTCTCCCCCTTCTGAGATTCCTCAGATCATACATCCTCGGGTGGCTGGTGCTCAGGCTCGTTAGTGTCTCCCAATGCTTTGGTCATGTATGAAGCAGCCATAGCACTGAGATCTGAAAGATGGAGGGCCCATCTTCATACTTTGAAGATCTAAGCATTAATTGGAGGAATTCACCTCACAATGTGTGAAAGACAGATATGTGGCTCAAGAGGTTGACCTACCCATATGTGGTCTTATCCCAAGGACCCTTGTTCACCAGGGCCACCGGGCTCACCTTTGGAGGAGGTTTTGCTTCCTTCTACCTGCTGGAGCACAATTCTCAGGCTCGAGACTATCAAACTCCCATGTTATTCTCAGTTGACATCAGCTCTCAGCATCCAGGTGCAAGGCTACCCCCAACTGCCCCAGCCAAGCATCCTGCAGCCTGCACTTTGCAACTTGGCCCTGTCACTCTCTACAAGTGCCAGGGTCTTCTCTCATCCTGGAACTTGTGCATGTGAAAATTAGGCTCCCTGAATTGTGGTTGTTCTCAGCCTCCTAAGGTAGCTCAGTTTTAAACAGTTTGAAAGGTCTCCTGTCAAGATGGCACCTGGCCACAGCCCAGGGTCACATGAACTGGTATATTCCTTTCTATTGCTGACCTGATCTTCAGAGAAATCACTATCTCAGGCAAACCTGAGACTGTATTCAAGGCCCGTGAGGGCTGTGGTCTTATCCCAAGGGCCCTTGTTCACCAGGGCCACCAGACTCACCTTTGGAGGAGGTTTTGCTTCCTTCTACCCACCAGAGCACAATTCCAGGAGCTATATCCATCTTGGCTTTTCTGTTGATATTTCTCTCATCTTTTTCTCAGCACTTTTTTTTGTATTGAAACAAAATTTTAATAATTTTTTTTAATTCCTCACCAGTACATATGAGCTTATCTTATTCTATTGTTTCAGAGATATGTTTTATTCTTTCTTTTATTTTTGAGTCATAATATAATTATATATAATATATATTAAAATATAGTGTATATCATATATGTATATACTAACTACAACCTGCTCAGCCTGTCTAATGTTACTTGTACATGTGTTTCCAGGGCTGACCAAAGAAAGTCATTCTAGCATGGCCTCCACGGAGTTCTGAAGCTTTTTCTCTGTCTTGAGTAGAGTCTATTTGTCCTTGGACACACTCTTCTCCTCCGCCCAATCACATGTCTGTAGATTCTACTCCACCATTTTACTTGGAGCCTCTGCTAAGATTAGTTATAAAACTCATTATAGTCAACTTAAACATGTTAAATCAAAATGCATTTATTTTTATTAGAAATCACATCCTTAGGTGATTAAAAAAGAGGTATAATAGATTGCCTATCCCCTGTGGACATGTGAAATAATACTTCTTTGTAATTTGCATATTGTAGAGAGATTTTTTTCGTAGAGCCATTAGGGCATTTGGAGAGTTTCTTTGTCAATACTGTAGGGCTTAAAAGAAAGGGAAGGGAAGGGATGTGACATGCTGGCTGTGCTGTTGGGCACTTGCTATTCCATTTTCTGAGAGCCTCAGCCCAGGCCTCCATCCCCTCTCACTTGAATTAATACAAGTTTCTAGGCTAACACATCTGGTTAGTGTCTTTAATCCATTTCCTCACCTGAGTTATCTTGTGAAATAAAAAATGCCACATCTCTTTTGCTAAAGATCATTAATGGCCCCCATCTTCATGAGGAACTACGCTGGACTTCCCAGGTTCTGCTGGTACCATGCCCTTCTTGGGTCTTTCTTGCATTGCTGAATAAGGTCCCTTATAGCAGCTTGTGCCATGCTCTTCTTGGGTCCTTCTTGCCTTCCTGAATAAGGTCCTGCTTGCCCTTATAGCAGTTCACTTAGCTAATCCCCATTATCTTTCCTGACCAAGTAAAAGGAAGTTTCCCTTTCTTCCCAGGTCTGACTCAAATGCCTTCCAATGCATAACTGAGGCACTGTGTCCTTAACCTATTTATGAATGTCAATTTTTTTTGCTGGGGTTCTTGAAGGTCCCCCTGTAGACACAGGAGACTACGCTCAGCCTGGCACAAGGGGTGCATATCACAGAAGTGAAGAGACGGAATCCGCTGCTGACATGAGACCACAGTGCTTCAACTAGCGGGTGTGTGTCTGCGTGTTTGAAATCAGGCTCTGTCTGTAAGCCAAAGGGCTCTCTGTGTTCTGTGCTGCTCTGTCAGCACTGTAGACAGTAATTTGGCTTAGACAGTTTGCTTGTAAGCTTACTGAGAGATGTTCAATAGATATTCTTTATTAACCAAACAGGAGACACGACCTTGACTTTATTTATGAGGTGCTCACTGGTGTGTGTCTGTGATCCTCATTGGCTTAGGGTTGTGAAGGCTTGAGTTATCCTCTGCTCATAGCCAGCAGAAGCCTTAACATTTGGAAGAGCTAGAATTCTTCCCATTAGTTTGGTTCATTAATATTCTATTAGACATTTACACGAATGCTTTTTGTTATAGCACCTGGTTTGCCTCGCTGCTCCATTACCCGTTCTGTTATAATGTCGAAATCTGCAAAACCATACAGGGATGTCTGAAAAGGTAATGGCGTGTGTAATGATGCATAATTAATACTGCTAAAATATTCAGCATGTTGTGTAATAGATTTCCAAAATGACAGTGCCTTTGATCCATTATTTAACGTTCTTCATTTAGTCCTTGTGCCTTTTTCTAGCCACTGACTTGAAAGATGGACAAAGGAAAAAGGAATCTTGTTTTATTATTCATCTGCATCTGAGTTTATTCCCAGATTCACAACTCTAGGACACGGCATTTTTCCTGAGCATACAGAAATTTAAAGAATAACTTTGAAACAATGTTTTGAGTAGTAGACTGGTGATATTCTCTTAAAATATCAGTGATTCTTAACTGTGTCTTAATTGGGTGAATAAATATTGTTGCAAAGAAATCTAAATTCTTTTTGTTCTGGTCTTGTTTAATCTCTGAATGCTGACACCATCATTACTTCAGGACAACATACATGGGTTTGCATTTCAGCCTATGGCATATAAAGACGGCCCGTGGCTGCTATTAATATGCTAACTACTTACACACGATTAGAGTAATAGGTTAGCTATAATAACGAATATATGTTGAATGCTCACTTAATCCTCGTGATTCTTTGTGAAATGTGCGACTACAATTTTAATGTATATTCTACTAAACACTTGGGAATAAAGAAATATCTATTTTGTGGAAGCTTTTCTAGGATTAGCAGAGGAGGACTGTTCCCTGCTCATTCATGAGACCAATATTATTCTGACTTAGCACAAAACAAACACATTACAAGAAAGCAGTGCTCCAGACCCAAATCCCTTTTTGCATAGACACACATTTCCTCAAACTTGTTTTGCCATTTGAGGCAGGATCTCACTATATGTCTTGAATTTGCTATGTAAACTAAGCCTGGCCTTGAACTCTCAATGTCTCTTGCCTCTGCCTTCTGGGAACTTGGATTACAGGCATGGAGCATCACATCTAGCCAGTATTAGCAAATTGTGTATTGAAATTTATGAGAAAGATTGGAGAGATAAACCAGTAAGTAAAGTCCCCACTACACAGCATAAGAACCTGAGTTTGGCAACCTAGAATACATGTAAAAGCAGAATATGATGGCATAAATTTATCTCAGTACTAGTGAGGCAAATGCAGGGGGATCACTGGAGTTAATTGGCTAACTAGTCTTGCCCATCAGTGGTCTTTAGTTTCAGAGTGAGATCCTGTCTCAAAAATTAGAGTAAAGAGGAATTGAGAAAGACATTCAACACTGACCTCTGGCCTCTGCATACACATGCATGAACATTTGTGTATGTACACTACACACATATATACACAAAATAATAACAACAAAATAAATTAAGAAAGATAGCCCATCATGTCCACATTTATTTGGTTGATTGGGCTGGAGAGATGACTCAGTGGTTAAGAACACTCACTGTTTTTGCAGAAAACCTGAGTTCCACTCCCAGCACCAACATGGTGGCTCATAACTGTCTGTAACTCCAGTTCCAAGAGACACAACGCCTTCTTCTGACTTCTGTAGACATCAGGCACACACATAGTATGCATATGTGCATGTGGACAAAACACTCAAGTAAATTAAAAAAAGAATCTTGCCAGGTGTTGAGATGCACTCCTTTAATCTCAGCACTTGGGAGGCAGAAGCAGATTGATCTCTGTGAGTTCAAGGCCAGCCTGGTCTACAGAGTGAGTTCCAGGACAGCTAGGGCTACATAGAGAGACCCTGACTGAAAAAGAAAAATCTTTAAAAATATTTTTAATTGCAATTACTTACTTAAATAAGTAAAGAACTTACTTGTATATGTGTGTGTTTGCCACAGCACACATGTGGAAGTCAGAGGACAACTTGTAGGAGTTTGTTCTCTTCTTTGCCACGTGGATCTCAGAGACCAAACTCAGGATGATGGGCTTTTTCCTGCTAGGCCGTTGTCAGTAATTTTAAAGAAAATGTTTTTCTTTTTTGAATTTCAAATTAAATCCTATGTTATAACACTGCAATGACTGTTTAGAAGTATCACCAAAATGCAATGATTATTTTATACACACACACACACCACCACCACCACCACCACTAATGGACCAGAAATCCTTTAACTGTTTGTTTTTAGATATTTCAAGTTTTTATCAAAGCATTGGCTTTCTATTTTGATATTTACCAGCAACTAACATTATTCAAAATAAGATAAATAATGCACATAGTTGATGCTTCCCTTGGTTGCAGTCAAGACTCATGGCAGAGCTCACTTAGACTGATCGGCTCTTCTGCATTGATTCATGAGTGTCGTTCTCCGTGTTGCTTCCTCTTTTAGGAGTTTTACAATTCTGCCTTACTGTTTATTTTGGATGCACATAACTAATTCTAAGAAGTAAGAGAAAGTCACAAATTTCAAATAATAACTAACAGTGAGGGACAATTTAGGCATTTTTCTTTTCAGTTTGACTTTCGGGATTTTAACTTCCCATTAGCTTAGGAATGTGTTGTTGCTTTCCCATGAAAAATGAAGATGCTTTTATAGATCACAACATAGCAATTTAGGTATTATCCTAAGCTAATTTACATAATTAAGATTCACAGGCATACCTAATAACAAATGCCGTTATTGCAGTCTTTCTGTTTTGACTCTGTGTTCTGTCATTTTTAATATTCAAAGCATCAGCTTGCTTTATAAATTTCAATTTAAAAGCAAACAGAAAACTCAGTGAGGTCTCACACATGTGTCTACATCTCTAAAATATGCATTGACTTTATTCCAGATTTATTGATTTTCTTTTTACTGTTTTCATTTCTTCTTCTTTTATCTCCAGAGAACCCAGTCTAAAGATTAACCACCCGTTTTTACTAATTCGTGGGTATCTTACTGGAATACAGCTATATTCATTTCCAAGGCTGCTTTAACTCACTTGCAGCTATCATATCATATCTGCAGAGGGGCAGTAGGATAAATACTATCTGCAGACAGCAGTGTGGGCATCATAGATGATTGCAAGTTCGTGATGACTATCTACTGTTCTGAGGTCTGTCAGTACGGCTAAGGAGCTGGCCAGAGTGCTGAAATGTGCAGCCAGCTTGACTTACGAACAAACAGGACAGCATTTCCTCAGGGTGTTTATTTGGTTGTGGAACTGAAGCTAAATCCAGGGGATAATTCTCAGTACCCATCTTTCTTCTCCAGGGAGCAACTGGGCTAATTATTAAGAAATTGTCTCTAGGCTCCAAATCTACCTTTGTGTATTCTGTTTGTCATGCTGGAAATGGTGGTCACAGCCTGGATTCCTGAGATAGCTCTATGTCATGCTTGGCCAAGAGGAGGCAGAGAGTCTGGATGAGGGAGAAGGGCTTCCCTTTATCATTTGCTTCCCATGGACTTCTGCTCTGTGGAGGTTCTTGGGAGTGGCGTGCCTTAGAAAATCTCTAATTGCAATGGTGGCATACTTTTGCTTCAGCACAGAATTTCAGTTTCCACTTTCCAAGATGGTTGAGAAACAACTTGTGCGCATTGAACAGTGTCCCCCCCATAAAATCCATGTCCTCTCAGGACCCCAGAATATGGCTTTGTTTGGAAATGGGGTCTATGCAGAGAAAATAGTGAGGATGTGGCTATACTGGAGGCAGGGTAGGCCCTAAATGCAGTGACTCATGTCCTTACAAGAAGACTACATAAAAGAGAGACAGAGATTGGAGAAAAAGATCATTATCCATGAAATGCCAAAGATCACAAGCAGCCACGAGTAATCAGGGAGGTATGGAAGAGATTTCTCCATCAGGGCCTCCAGGAGGGCATGGCCTGCTGACACCTTAACTTCTGATTCTAGCTATGCAAGGATACGGCTCTGTTATTTTAAGCCATGACATTTGTGGTAATTTGTACTTTGAAAATGAAAATGCAGCCTTGTATAGGCCCACCACAGTCTCAAGCAGATAGCTAGCATCCTCATGTTAGAGCAGGGATCTAAAATTCCTCTCAGTATCTCTTCTTGGTCCATCAGACCAGTCAAGAGCAACTGATTTTTGAAAGTCTGATTTTCAGATCTATGGGCCCTTCCTCTAAACTTAGTTAGGAACTAAAATCCCTCACCTTATTCACCCACTTCCCCATCCTGAAATCAGGAGGTGACACAATTATTTTTCTGGCAGCTGCCACCTTCATGATACCTTAGATCTCTCTTTTCATCTTCTCTTTAGTGGTTGACTTGACCATTATTTATGTTAAATTTTCTCCTTTCAGTCTCTTGTTTAGAACCTGACAATTGGATAGCTCTTTGTTAGGTCTTCATCTCAGTGCCCAATGATGTCACACTCTTTGTCTTACCCCTTCTCGTTTGACATTGGTGGCATATCCTCTTCCCCCTGGCCTCATAGTCTTCACAAGCAGGCTGCAATGCTCTTTTCTCCTCTAGTCTCCTTACTCCCACAGTGTTCTCTTTTCTTTTGGTGATTTCATTCCTTGTTTTGTCTTTAAAATCCAGTCATATGCATCAGCTCCCAAGTACTTACCTCTGGCCCAGACTCCTGTCCGCTGGTTTTCATCTTGGTACCCACTTCTCTCTTGGCTATCTGATAGATATAAAAGCCAAACTCCCGACCCTTCTCTATGCCTCACACCAGTTCCTGTTGCTTCTTTACCCTTCCTCAACTCTGTGGATGGAAAATACACACTCCACTTTCTCACTTTCTTCTCAGCCTACCTCAGGAAGTCCTTGTGCCTTTACCTTTAAAATATAACTGGAATCTGACCACTTCTCACCATGTCTACTGCTGCTTCCCCCCAACAATTGTCTAAAAAGCTTGACGTACCAAAGCCACTCATCTTTGGTATTTCTGTTCCTGTCCTTGTCCTTCAAAGATCCAGTGATGTAGTTGGAGCAGTGCCTAGAATGAAGTCACATTACATCTCTCCTCTGCTCAGGACTCTGTAAAAGTCAAGTCCTTACCTGAATCACTGCCTTTGTGAGTTCACCCTCTGCTATCCCTTTTGTTACTCCATGCCAGCCTCACTCCAGGAACCCTCCTGTTCCTCTGATGCACCACGTGTATTCCTCACTTAGGGATTCTGCTCTCTCCTTTCTGCTTCAGACATTCTTGCTCCATATATCATTTCAAGTGACTCTCGTCTCCCATAATTTTCACTCAACAAGCCCTAATTGAATTATCTGATTATAGCTACAGCCTGATCTCTCCCTCAGTCTCCTTGCTTTATTCTATTTTTTCATAGTATAGATATAAACTATATACTTTGTTTTCATGTACCTATTATCTTTCCTTCTACTGTTAGCATATAAGCTCCATGAAACAGGGATCTTCCTCATTGTACCTGAAGTGTACATGACACAAAGCAGAAATCTATGAGAACACACCCAACATGGGAAGAATGAAGATGTTCAGAGATTAACAAGAGCTCAAGAGATACTCTGTGCCTTTGAACTAACGCAGGCTCCCCCAAATGAAGTCATAAGGGGGTTAAATGCTAACAGAAGAAACTAAATAGTTTAATGGAAAAATAAACAACTCTAATACTTAACTTCTTTTTTAAAAAATTGGTGAGCATTTTAGAAATGAAATGACTAACAGGTTTGAAAGCTTCTTCACGAATAAAATGGGGCTGCAAAATGTGAGAATTAGGCTTTTGCTTAATTCTGGCATTGGACAATGGTACAATCTTGTTTCCCTTGTAAATCTAAGTGTTTAATATACAGTTACTTCTGTGAGTATAATGCTAACCTTTAGGCCACTAAATACAGTTTAGGAAACATCAGTGGGCTGACCCAGAGTCAGATTTTACAAAATCACAATCTAAATATAACAAGTAAATAGTAGTTCTCAAATGACATATTCATTCAGCAATGTGTTGAGTGGGGAAGAACTGATTCCATATGTGCTGTCTGGAAGCACATGTACTGTGCCTGGAATAACACAGAGAAGATTAACATGGTTCCCACACAGGGGTGACATCCAAATTAGAGAAGCATCCCATATTTTAAAATAATTATAATTAAATAAGAAAAAAAGAATTGAGGACTGATTGCATAAGATGTATGAAGAGTACTTAAGGAGCCCTTTAACTTTTCTTGCAGAATTAATTTTCATAGTGCTCCGTTAAGATTGGTCACATTTAAATTCTTTATTCTTTTTTGTATAAAGTGTCTCATTGTGAATTCTGGCTGGCCTAGAACTCACCACGTAGAACAGACTGGCCTCAAACTTGCAGCAATCCTTCTGTCTCTGCCTCCTGAATGTTGGCATTATACCCATGTGAACTACCCATAGCTAAAATATTTTGTTTTTTAAGTCAGTAAAACATTTACAGATCCTTTTAAACTTTACAGAAAATCAAAGTATGTAAAAGTCACACCTGAAGAAAAGGTCATCCACACTTAGTTTATGCAACAAAGTAGGAAAATGTTAGAGTTATTTGTTTTTCATATGTTTTTACAAGGGTTTGGCTCTACAGAGCGCAGGAAACCTTTCTGGGGTGGGCTCTGGCCCTCTTGATTGACAGAGTCAGCAAATGATCATAAGATGAGAAAGCAACATTAGGATATTTTAAAGCAGGGTTTTTGAAATTCTTGGTTTTTTGAAATAATGAGAAAGTCATATGATGAAAGTAATGCACTTTACAGTTACAGAAATGAAATGGGGATGGTGTCTTCCACATAAGAATAAAAGAACTGAGGCAGTGGTCAGAATATGGGAACAGAGAGATGGGGGATGGAGACAAGGCCAGATTAGACATGAGCGACATGTGCAAAAGTTGGTCTCAAGAAGTGTGTTTTAGTGTCTGTGTTTATGGAACGTTTCTGGGCACAGGGGCTTTTCACATTCTGTTCCTCTCCATATTTGTGCTAGATGGTTTTACGTCAACTTGACACAGGCTGGAGTCATCTGAGAAGGGGAACCTCCACTAAGGAAATGCCTCCATAAAATCGGGGTGTAAGCAAGTCTGTAAGGCATTTTCTTAATCAGTTACTGATGGGGGAAGGCCTAGCTCATGGTGGATGATGTCATCCCTGGGCTGGTGATCCTGGGTGCTAAAATAAAGCAGGCTGAGCAAGCTATGAAGAACAAGCTAGTAAGCAGCTCCCCTCTATGGCCTCTGCATCAGCTCCTGCCTCCAGGTTCCTGCCTGCTTGAGTTCCTGTCCTGACTTTGATGATGAACAATAGTATGGAAGTATAATCCAAATAAACCCTTTCCTCCCCAACTTACTTTTGGTCATGGTGTTACCTCATAGCAAGAGAAGCCCTGAGTAGGACAATATCCTCTTCTGCAGAGTGAAATATTCATATTCTGTAGAGACTAATTCGGTTTTCCTTGTTAGCATTTAACCCTTCATGGTAAGAAAGACTATATTTTCTAGCTGAAGCCTTACTATGCTTTGCTATTTGACCTAGGGGTCCTGTGGATATACTGTCTGAGTCCAAAATTTCTCCCATAAAGAAAACGGAGATAAATTGTTAGTTTGGTTAATTGTGGTTTTTATTTTAAGGAGATTTAGTTGTTTAGCATAAAGAGGGATTGGCTGACTTTGGGCTCTCTGCTGGTGTTTTCCACTAGCTCAGCATCATCCTGTTTGACCTGAGAATTAGCATGATTAGCTGAGGGTCCCTGCTAACTGGCAAGCAAGGGCTGTGAGTGAAGGCTGTCCTTCCCTTTATCCTTTTGATGGTCCTTGTGAATTTATGATTATGGTATCAACTAACGTTTTGTTCTCATGAGAATATTCAAAATGACAATGTGTGTTGGAGAATTAGTTGCCAAGGTGTAACTGTTTATAGTGTTATAACACATGACTGATACCTGAGCTTTCAGTGATTGGGCCAGTGTAAGAATGAAGTCAGGGAAAGTTCTGGGATTCTTTTCATTTGTGCTTGTAGTCGGTTCTCTCTTTTTCATAAAAAAAAAAGTGTGTGTGTGCGTGTGTGTGTGTGTGTGAGAGAGAGAGAGAGAGAGAGAGAGATCTGTGTTCATGTATACATAAATCATGCATGTTCAGCTGCCTGCAGATGCCAGAAGAGAGTGACAGGATAGCTGGAGCTGGAATTACAGGTGGTTGTGAGCACTTGATGTGGGTGCTGGGAACTAAATTCATGTCCTCTGGAAGAGCAGCAAGTGTCTCTGAGGCTGGAAGGACCTGTAAGTCTCATTTTGGAGATGTGTGGGGAAGTGAGTACAGACTAAACACCAGCAACATGTATTACAAATTTGATCCAATATGAGTTTATTTCACGTACAGAGTCAGTTCTCTTTGAGATTGCTTTGGGTTGAATTGGGTCTCCCTGACATGTGCATTGAGACCCAGATCCCAATGTCTATGCAACCTTGTTTGGAAATAAGATCTTTGTGGCCATTAAGGTGGAGAACCAGCATGACTGGTAGACTTATGGGAAGAGGGGAACTTGGGCACAGGCCCACAGGGAGCAAGTCCTGTGACAACTGAGGTGGAGAGTAGAACTACAGAGAGATGAGAAGCACTGGGGACCCGTGAACACCCTAACACACTGGGAAACGGCAAGGTGAGGAGTTCCAAGGGTTTTGGAGGGAACCAGGCCACACCAACACTGCGATTTCCAACCTCCAGAACTGTGAGATCATTGCTTTGTGGCTTGAACACACTTAGTACTCTACCCGTACAAAGTAGTTATGAGGGCGGAAGGTGATGGTGTGGGTGGAGTATTTTATAAATGCTATATGTCACCCAGATGACACCATATGCGCCTGGCCCCACACCTGCAATGGCTGACGGTTGAATTCTGGCCATAGTGCAGTAGCAGTACCATGCTGCATGAGGAAACATTTTAGGAAAAGAGGTCTGCTTGGTACTACCTACCTTTAGAGAGCATTTGGGGAGTGTGGGGCGGGGGCTGTCTTTGAAAGAATCAGAAGTAAAAGCATTTTCAGCAGATGAAGGCATTTCCATCCAGTAAGTGAATAGTCCACTCATTGTATCTTTGTTGTTTTGTTATGTTTTTTGTTTTGTTCTTCTAGCCAATAAGTAGGGCAGCCCTCAAAACCCCCATGTCTTGAACATTCTATTGAAGCCTAAGTCATCGATCATTTTTGTGACGTTAGATCGTCTCATGTCTAGTGACAACTATAATGCACTGTCCACTTTCAGCATGCAGTTTCTTCTACGTGTAGCCGAAGAGGACAATGGGCCTGTCCCTGCCTATGCCCCAGACCCCCGTGTGTATAGCCTACCAAGCAATGTGATGTGTATTCTGGTAAGGTGTGATGGGGAGGGTTCCTACTTGAGAGTAGCTTTTTAGGGCATGGGCTGTACCTTCTTCTCACTGGTCACCTGGACCACCCTCCCCTGCCACCATTCAGCAGGAACTGCTGACCCCAGACATCAGAGAATGTGTAACAGAGTGAATGTCACTGTGACCTGGACAGGGCAGGGCGGGGGCGGGCGAGAGCATCCATTTCTCTGACAGACTGAGTGATGAGTTCCTTCACTACTGTTGTATTAAAATCTAGACATGTCTTTCTCAGAGAGTCACACAATTTCGGTATGACTACAGCCAAGGAGGGCTTTTCAAGATGAGTGTGAAGTAGAAGCTCAGTGTGAACTGTGTGAGAGTCCGGTGGGAGATAAAGCAAGGTTCCCCTGCAGGGGGATGTGTTTTGTCCTTTCTCCTTCACACCATACATTTCCCTGTACGGCTGGGTGACTAGTTCCAGCTGCTGGAACTAGACACCAAAGATGGAAGCAAGTCCCTTCCTCCAGCAACACTGGCCATGAAGCTGCTTTTACCTTCCCACGGTGGGATCAAGAAAAATCCAAATCAATGTCTTCTCCTGGCATGTGTGCTGCTCTGTGGTGTGCAAATAACACTGATCACGAGAGGAAGCCTCAATCATTGTCCAGCAAGCTTTCTCTTCATTGGCAGGACCAGAATCATGTTCTATTCCTGATGTGTCTTGCTGCAGAGCTCCCCAGTGCTGATCCCAAGGATTCTTCTGGAGGATGCTTTGCTGGTGAAGAGCTCTGAGGTCTGAGTTTGGTGATGCTACATGACCCTTTCTTGGAGGCTCGTGATCCATATTAGCATTTCAACAGTTCTGAGAAGGCTAGCAAAGAGGATTTCGCTGTGCCTGAGCGTGTCCGTCAGTCATCTGTCTAACCAATTGTTTTATATTCTTTTAGATGTTAGGATTTAGATGAAAATGACACGGGGTATGTCTCAGTTGTCATGGGGTGTGTCTTGTGGAGTATCAGACAATGAACAGTTAATTCATATGTACTATGTTGTCAGATGGAGAAATGATCAAGGGTACTGCTCAGGGAGTGGTGATGTAGGGATGCTATGGTTCAGGGCGCTATGCAGTGCCATGTTTAGTTTATTTATTTTTGGAAAGTGAACTTAATATGTCGGTGAGGGCGAAAAAAAGAAAGACAGGATAGAAGCACAAAGACTGAGGCAGAAAGAGGTTCTGCATGTTAGAGGTCAGTATGGCTGGATAGAGAGAAGCCAATGGTGGATAGTAAAACTAGGAGCTTTCAGAGGGGAGCAATGTCTTTTGTCATGTGATTAAAATGGATTTCTGTGACTGCTGTGCTGGGAAGAGACACCAAGGGGACACAGGTAGAGCCAGAGCCAGAAAGGCAGAGAGGAGGCCCTCAGAGTGTCTAGGTGGCATGTGATGTCACTTGAAGCAGGCAGTCAGCATCAGATGGGTCGAAGGTAACAGAGGTGACATACTTGGCCACAACCCTTCCCCCTTCTTTAAGGAAAACTTTTGAATTATTTCTTGTGATGGATTTTGGGGAGCACTGTTGTATATGATCAGTTGTCTTTCTATTGGTCAGGAATGAGCTTTCCTACGGCGCCAATTTGTAGTGAGCTTGGAGCCCCCAAAGCTAACAGAACATTTTGCTTTTGGTGCATGTGGCCAAAGATGAATGACACCTGGCTCTAGAAATAGGACCATTTGGGTAGTCCCAGAGAGCACTGGAGGTCTTTTTTATTTTACCTGCATCTAACATGGGTATGTGCAAAAGGCTCAGCTTATGTTTGGGTTATGGGCTTTGTTGTTTATTTTCAACTACATTGAATTCTTATTATGTGCTTTCATTAGCCAGTGAACACCTCTACTTGTCTACCTTTGGGCTAATTAGCTCAACTTAGGACCTATCCTATTCCATTGTACCAACACACAGATCGTATGATGTTGTAAGACAACTGTCTTTGCATGTTCTCACGAGAATGAAAATCCCTAGATGGAGAGTACCTAGAAGCCTCTATTTGGCTTCTTTGTACTTACAGTTGGGTGTGGTCTACACCCACTGCACATCAGGTAACATAGTTGCATGCAGTGAGCTTTGAGATTGCCTTGGGCTCTAAGAATCCAAGATAAGCCAAAACATGGTCCCTGGCCTTGTAGAACTTTGACTCTGTCCATTTGGATGGAGGGCTTCTGACTTTTCTTGTGACTATTGCTTTGGGAGCAGATCTGTTCTTGTACTCAGTACCCAGGTAGACAGCCCTAAAACCAGAAGTCCCTCCTGTTCTCCAAAATATAACTTTCATAGCCAACCACTGAGCTTAAACATTTACAACTTAGACACTGCGTTGAATTGTACAATTAAGAAAAAAAATAGCTCAGAGGGTGAAGCACTCTGTCATTTATATGCTGTGAGTAAGTTAGTTTAGCAGCTCTTTTCTCCCAGGACAGTAATGACTTTGCTGGAAAAACAGAAAGGAAAGCACTCTTTTCAATGGTTCCTTTAACATCTTATGTTGTGCGTGCTAGTATGCTTGTGCATGTGTGTGTATGCACACACACGCAGTTCCTTGAAGTAAAGACCTGCCTCCAAGCTTGTTTCTCAGGACACAGAGCTACTATGCACCAGATGAACCCCGGCTGGAACACAGAGTACCCAGTACGGCAGTGCTCCACTGTTCTTACTTTTTCCACGCTCTGTGGGGAACTTGTGCATCAGTAAACTCCCTGGTCTCAAGGCTGCTCCTCCCCAGGGCCATGGAGTACCTGTGGGGTTGTTCAAGGAGGCTCTGACACCTCCTTTCCAGAGGGAAACAACGATGTGGACATTCCGTAGGGACAGTGCCCTGGGGACTTTGTCTCCGTGCTCAGGTGGTGCCGAAGTAAACACAGGTGGCTGCTTTCATCGACACCTCCAGGAACCTGGCAAAATGAAATATTTACCAAGTAAAACTTAGACAAAGTGGAAAGGGAGCACATGTCATTTCCAGGCAGTATGGGGCGGGGGGTGGCACCCACTAGCTCTAGGTGGCTGTTTCCACATCTTGTTGGCATTCCGGGGATCATAGACTTAGCCGAGGTCTGGGGAAAAGTCTTTGCTCTAGTCAGAGTAATAGGAAGGAAGCCAATTTAATACGCTGGCTGTGCTTTAAATTGGACCAACCAATATGCTCACCACATTGCCCTGCTTCCTGCAACGGGATGGACAGACAAACAGGCATGCTTATTAGAGTTTTCCTTCATAGGTTAAACCTTAGGGGACCTGGCCATGGTCGTCTCTGGGGAGAGTGAGTCTCATCTCCGTGGCCCCCAGCTGTGCTTTCGGGTGGGGCGGGGCACAGCCAACCTAGCCAGTCATCATTTTTCCATTCTAGAAAGGAAATTGCAGCATCACTCCTGTGAGGGATGAATTCTGGCTATAAGTTACATCCTTCCATCCTTTCATTTCAGGTAAACTAGCGGCATTTGCCGGGCAAATGTTTTAGGCTTTACAAACACACTGCCCTTGCCTGTTCTGAGCTGTAAGGCTGGTAAGACAGCAGCAGTGCTGGGACCCACATGTGTGTCTGATTCATAAACAAAATCACCGTTCATGTCTAAAACTTAAATCATTTCCATGTGTCTGAGCCACCTGCTTCCTCAAGGGACGCTGAGTTCTTGTGAGGATTTGGGAGCAACTGAGCGCCTGTTGCGTTGAGGTAATAGACGGGAGGTGTGGCTAGTTTTAGTTTTCCATTTGGGTTAAAGTGATTCCTGAAATGAGTATTTGGCTGGCTCTGTAGCAGCCTTTAGACACACAGGGTAGACATGCCCAATTTATAGATGGTGCTCATTTCTTTTTCTTCTGTTTCCGCTGATAGGCAAACAAGAGGGAATAAATGACTCCAATTTTGTCACGATACTTATGGAGCAGCTCTTAGGCACTGCCGGGGTTCTCTTCCATGGCTTTGACGTTTCATCTGACTGTCCTCCTTCCTCTAGTCTACCTCTAAGGACATTAGACACCCAGAAGTCACTGATGCATCATGAGATGGTTGTAGTCACAATAAACATGTCTACACCTGTCAAAGGGCAGAGCTAATGAGATCAAGGAACAAATATTCTGTCTCCAAAGATTGGGTGGATCAAGTCCTAAAGGAAATCCTGTATTTTTCTAGATCCTAGAACATCCTGCTAAGGCTTAAATGTCATGGCTTAAGAGCTTGACCCAAGAGTGCTGGTCAGGAAGTAGTGGAGTGTGGAAGGAATTGCGTCAATGTGGCACTACCCTCAGAGAATTGATGTCGGTCTCCTGAAGGGAGTTTGTGCTCACAAAAGCGGGTTCTCATATAAAGAGCAAGTCTGGCTCCTCCTTGGTCTCTGGCTTCCCGTCTCACCCTGGACTCTCTTCCTCCTGTGGCCATTTTTCTCCCTGCCTCTCTGCTATGCTGTGACACAGCTAAGGGGCCCTTGCCAGAGCTTGAGCAAATGGAGTCACATGATCTTGGGCTCTCAGCCTCTGCAACTCCAAGCTAAACAAATTTCTTCGTTTTATTAAGTAGACAGATTATGCTATTTTGTTAGAGCAATGGAAAATGAACTAATGCATTTCCCGACCCTATGCTCAACTCAGCTCAAATACAAGGTTCTTTCCATCACCTTCAGAGGCCCTAATGATCTGTCTCTAGTCACTTTTCTTGATTCTCTCCCCCTGACTCTGTTTAGCTACTCACCTTCTCTACCTTTCTCCACCAAGGGCCCTTGCTCTTGCGTGCTGTTCCCTGTGCCTGAGCCCCTGGGTAATAGCATGACTTACATCCTGGCCAGAGACAGCTCTTATCCAAGCTTCATCTTCCAATTAACACTCCCTGGACCACTTGTCCTAGAATACCTCCACCACTAGGTAACGCTGCATCATCCCTCTGGGCAGCCATTAGCTATGTGTGGTTGTTGTGATTCAAAGTGTTCCTTTTCTGTTTTGACAACACCAATATAAGACATCAGAATGAATTGCTCCATGGAACTGCTCTGAGTCCCTATCCCGCCTTGTTTTTTTTATTTCTAGGACTCACTGCTGCGTGAAAGTATGTTCCTTTGTTTCATTGTGACGGCAGAGGAGCAAATTCTAGACAACCAGGGACTTAGTGTCTTATTCAGTCTCTGATTTTGAGCTCCTAACATAATGACTGATATATCACAGGCTCTTAATACACGTTGAGTGATTGATCTTTTAATCCCTGGGGAAATAAGCAAGAGTCACGGCTACTAGTCTGCTGCTCTTCCCTACCCCATCGACATGCCTCCCAGGCCAGGCTTCCTGGAAGGAACTCAGCTCCTGGCTTTGCCCATTGAGTTTATCACATGATTCCCGAGTCCCAGTGGAAGAGGCACATTCACAGATGGCCATTTCAAACCAGGCAGTCGCTCAGTGCTAGGGAGCCATCTGTCAGAATGTCGTTGGTCCATTAACGGAAGTGAAGGAATGCCTCTCTGCTATTTAGGAGTAGGAATTCGGTTGTTTTTTGTTTTTGTTTTTTGTTTTTTCTTCCAGCTGAGTGTTCTTCATAATGGGGATTATTTGGATTCTCTTGGGGCATCTAGTCTGCCAAAGGTTTATAGGAGACTAGTGAAGACTTGGAGGCAAAATCTGGAAGTACTGAACTCTTTCCAGGATCAACTGAGGATGCCCTGGGTCCACTTACCACTTCCTCCCACAGAGCAGTGTCACAGAACATAGTGTCAGAGAAGGGCCCAGGAGGATCTAAGATGGGGAGCTCAGCAAAGACTCTGTTCTCAGACTTCCCTTCCTGAGTCACCATCTAGTGAGTCTGACCCAGTCTTTGCAGACCACCTCATCTGCTCCACAACAGAGTCTCTCACAGATGCCGATGAAAGGCAGGAGACGCTTCTAGACCCACTGATGCCCTGATGGGAACAAGAGCCTGTGGCCAGATTATACGTCATGGTTCTGAGAAACCAATAAGCAAATAAACAAATCAATATAAATATGTTTTAAATACACATGTGTATGTATATATGTACATACTTTGTTCATTAAATAATTGGCACAATAAGGAACTATATAAAATTGTCTGAGTAGCATTAAGGAAGGCTTGGATAACATTTGCATGAGATGTCTATCATTAGACTTTTTTAGTTCTGGAATTAATTTGTAAATTTAGTGCAATATTAATGGAAATTTCTTTGAAATAAATAGCCAAGCAACTCTAAAGTTTATTTTGAAGACATATTAAAATATTAAAAATGTACTTTTCAAGGATGAGCCATGAAGGGAACATGCATTCGTATAAAATATAATAAGGAGATAAAAATATCAAGCTAGTGAGGCTAAGAGTAGATGAGAATTTCTGAAGCAGAACACAAGTCTGAAGAGGCGTTGACACGTGTAAGAACCTTGTTTCTTGTCTGAGGGATGTTTTAATACTGTTTCTGAAATATTTGGTAGCTAGCCCTACCTCATACAATACGCAAATAAGTCACAGAACTAAACATTAAACACTTAAACTAAAGTTAATTCTACTAGAGATGCATACTTTAGAAGCTCCACGGGGCCTTAATAGATTTGCTAACAAGGAGAAAATATGAAAAAAGAACCTAGTCAAGTGGATGATATAAAAATGATTTAATAGCTATTCATGGCAAAAAAAAAAAAATCACGGCAGGTAAGACCGTCTTAGAAAACTATGTATGGCGCACAGAGGAGCATCTGTTTCTCTTAAAATCTAGTAAGCAAAAGACTGCTAATGTCTTGGGTCTGCCTTCTAATTGCACAAAGTGAGTGACTTGACATTTGTCTTCTCCCTGTTAGAGAGGCCAGAATCCCAGCACGGAGGTGTGAGCAGAGCCATAGTTTTTCCGACAGTGACCCCGCCCTTGTCCTCTCAGGGTGGGTGGGTCTAGGACCCCTTGGCTTCCGGCTGTTGCTATAGTCACTACGGCTCCCCTTCCGTGTCTTTCCTGCCCTTTCACAAGGACAGTTGTCCCTGGATCTACAGCATAACCACATAGTCCAGGGAGGCTTCGTCTCAATATTTTAACACAATTACCTATTTTTTTTCCAGCTAAGATACCATTTATAGATTCTGGTGGCTAAAACACGGACATGCCTTTCTGGAGGTGACCACTAAACCTACTGTCAGCCCAAAACGAGAATGGCACAGGATGGACATTTTCATGAGAGATGTTCAATTTTACCAGCAGTCAGCTGCAACTTAAAATGATAAAAACATGTTTTTCATTCATCTCAACAGCCAATTCCCGGTATAGGAGAGAACACAGGACAATAGAGCCCCTTTTTAATCTTCCTGGATGACATACAGTGGTTTTTAAATTGCCAAAATGAGGTTTTCCTTTTGACCTCAGGAATCCTCAGTACACATTGCTAAGATTAAAATAATAAAGACAGGGCTGGAGAGATGGCTCAGCCATTAAAGGCTAGGCTCACAACTAAAAATATAAAATAATAAAAACAGCCTAATGGCAGGAGACGGGTCAGGTGAATTATAGCCCAGTGCAAATTAAAGTGGTAGAATAATATTTAAAAGCAAGAGAAAATTTCAATATCAAATCAGGTTATGAAAGCATGCACCCCTGGACCAGGATGATGGACTGAGTGCATTGCCAGTCCCCTCCCACCCCTATACCCTAGTCAGTGCCTTGGGTAATATTTCAAAATACCATTTAAATAATAATCCCCAAAGGGCAAAGAAATCCTCAGGGGATAGAAATGAAAAAAAGAAAAAGACAAAGAAGAAGACAAAGATAGCATGGGACTGAGACCGTGTTGCAAGTTATGACTAGTGTGTGGTTAGCAGGCAATCTAGGAGCTGGAAATACACTATCCACCCCTACCTGGTAGAAAGGACAGCTTTAGGCATCTGTAGGCAGAGGTTGGAAAATGCCACCCAGACAAGATGGGAAGCCCAGGCCTTCCAGCATCTGTGCACAGTTGGGAATCCAGAGCTACTGAGAGCAAATGATGGGCAAACTAGTCAGTTTGTCACCCTTTCGGGGCTGTAGCAGAGCAATCGCAAAGTCCTGTAAGAAGAGCAGAAACCCACAGGAAGCTTCACAGAGCTACATCCTCGCCTGAAAGGAATCTTAAGAGCACTTCTGGATTATTTTTTAGATCTACTTTCACTTTCAAAACTTATTAATGATAAAGAAGATTTCATTTGTGTGATTGTATCTATTGATCAAATATTAGGAAATAAACCTGAAAATGTTTTTCTTGAACACAAGAATCCACAAGGACTCATCCCATCAGCCATCAGGGACAGCAATGTCACTACTTATCCACGAGGAAGCATCCCATCAGCCATCAGGGCAGCGATGTACTGCTGATCAGGCAACTCCTGCAGATGGCCACTATCCATCCATGAACTTTTGAGAATGAAGTCAAACAACAGCTTTCTACTGTTATAGAACCTCACAGTGTCCTTGAGTAATCTTAGGGATTTCCTGGAGAGCCAGCCCCAGGTGACATTCTGAGAACTACTACTGTAGAAGGTATGCTGACAGCCAAAACTTACTACACATTAGGATCAAGTCTTGTGTGGCTTGAGATAGTCACTGACCCAACAAGTAGGAAAATTCACAGAGGAAGAGTTATAGATGCTAAGGAGATCTGGTCAGTGTTTCAAATACTCAAATACATGTGTTCAGTGTGATCTGACCAGCTCCATGCTCATGCCTCCGCACAGTCTAAATGTTGGAAGTAGAATTGCTGATTGTTAAGAATGACTATCTCTGGGTTATAGAAATACACATCTATCTGTCTGTCTGTCTATCTATCTATCTTCTATCATCTATCATCTGTTTGTCTGTCTGTCTGTCTGTGGTTCTGAATTTCCAAATTATTTCCCCAGGACATCTGCTATGAGGTAATCTCTTTTTTTTTTTTTTCAAAAAAGGACACAAAGTGGAGGTAGATTTTGGAAGAGTTGGGGGAGGGGAGAGAATGGAGAGTGAATATGACCAAAATGCAAAGTATGAGATTCTCAAGGATTTAATAAAATATATTTAAAATCCTTTTCTCTGGTATTTTTATTGTGATAAAATAAATGTAACATAAAATTTTTCATTTAATCATCTTTAACTGTACACTCACAATATTCCCCAACGTTCATCATTGTCCTTCTTCATAACCCTTCATTTTGTAAAAATTGAACCCTTTTATGCTTTTAATAACAGTTCCCCACTCCTCCATTCTCCATGCCCCAGCAAACTGAGTTTTTTCATAATAAGTCCCTCTGCGCAATCCCTGCATACCAGGCATTTGCAAAAAGTCTAGATGATTCCCAGGCTACAGGGTGGTGCTGTCGTGTACCAAAGATTCATTTCCACCACAGGCTCACAGTTTCACTAAAAGGTGGTTGCTATGATGCTTCAAAGGGTAAGCTGTGGGGTAGGCCTACCCAAGTTGGTATTTTTTTCTCCCGTGAGACAAAGGCTTGCTGTATAACCCAGTCTGGCCTGACATTCACTGTGGAGAGAATAGATTGGCTGCTGTTATGGGTACCAGTATGCAGTGAGTGCATGGTGTTTTTAAATCTATGGAAAAGCACATGTGAAAAAGATACACTGTAGAGCATCTGAAAAACATACAAGTTTTAAGGAGGAAGAGCAGCATCCCAAGAGCTGTTTATGGTCCTGATGATGAGAGAAAGAGTGAAGGTAGGGGGCTTTGTGGACAAACAGAAACTTGTATGTGTGTGAGAGTGTGTGTGTATGTGTGTGAGTCTGTGTATGTGTGTGTGCATTGCATGAATGTGTGTGTGTGTGAATGAGTTAGTATGTGTGGTAGTGGGGGGAACTTGTGTGAAGCAGCTTTAAAATACTATGTGGCTTTACTAGATATATGCTATTTTGTTAACCACCAAAAGAGAACACACACACACACACACACACACACACACACACACACACACACCCTCACCATACACACACCACACTTCTTGTCAGAATAACTCTCATCGATATGTAGAGGTCACCCTTTCTATATTTGTGCAAAATGTACAGGTCATTGGATATATCAGATGTCATTGTTATAAAGTTATTTGTTTTAAATGTCACCTTTAAAAATATAGTATCGATCAGCTGTGGGTGCTATGGCTCAGCATGATGATTGGGGAGTTTACACAAGAATGTGAAGACTGGGGGCTCTTACTCAGTGTCAGAGTGTTTGCCCAGCACATTCAGGGACCCAAGTTTGATCTCCAAGAGAAGAAGGACAATGACATGCTTACTGCACTACCCACACACTCCTGAGGCTTTTTCATCGTGCTTTTTGGCTTTTTTGTGTGTCTTGTTTCCACATCCAGTACCCTCCTCTTTTTCAGAGGACTGTCTCTGAGGTACTGGATCTGCTTTCCCCTCTATGCAGAGCTGCAAGCCCCTGTGTTTCAAGGTCACCCTAGGTGCCCTTAGTTGACACTTGACGGGTGTGGAGGTGTGAACAGGTAGAACCTTGTGCTTGAGTGAAGAATAGCCCTGAGGCATTACTGCTGTGGGATGGTCTTTCTGTATGCTGTGAATACGTGTTGCTACCATTGGTTAATAAAGAAGCTGCTTTGGCCTATGGCAAGACAGGTTATAGCCAGGCAGGAAATCCAAGCAAAGGTACAGGGAGAAGAAAGGCGGAATCAGGAGAGATGCTGTGAGTTGCTGGGGGTGGGGGATGCAAGATGTAACAGAACACAGGTAAAGTCATGAGACACATGGCAATACATAGATTAATAGAAATGAGTTAATTTAAGATGTAATAGCTAGCTAACAATAAGCCTGAGCCATAGACCAAACAGTTTGTAATTAATATTAAGTCTCTGAGTGATTATTTTATAAGCTGTTGTGGGGCCAGGTGGAACACATTACTTCCGTCTGAAGTCCTTCTGAAAGACTGTGCTGAGGTCTTCGCTTACATTTTAGGTCTTCTACTCAGCAGGGCCCTTTCTGACTTTTTCCACCCACCCCCCCCCCCACTCTTTCCTAAAAGGTATGCGCCTGGCTCCCAGCGTGCACTTCTGCTTCTGGGAATCCTGATTTCATAGATGTCAACTCTGTCCAAACACAGTGTGAAACGAAAGTCACTTAACCCTCACAACAGCACGGGAGAACTACCACCTTTATCTCACGGCAAAGGAGTCCTATTTGAGTAAGAAAGAATATCATCATGTGTCTTTTGGAGATTGTGAAAGTTTTGAGGCTTTGCCTAATTTCCTGCCCTCTTGATCACTACACCTTGTTTAACACCATAATTTTATCTCTAGAAAGACAACCACCATGTTGTGATCATTCCCGTGAACAAACAAGACCGCACTTGGGAATCACAATCCATTTAAAGCTATCATTGATAAAAAGATATCATTAACAACTCCAACTCCTTTTATTTCAGAGCCCACAATATAATTTAGAGAAGAGGTGGTGAGGCCGTTTTAGTACAGAGAGGAAAAGAATAGAAATCAGGCTGGAGCACTCACTCACACCCCAATGGGAGCACTGAATGAGGCGGATGAGGTGGATGAGGTGAGGGCACAAGCCTTAGGATCAGATCCATCTGCTCTGACAAGCCCTGTGACCCTGGAATTGTTAACCCCTTTCTCCTTTACTGTTCTCAGCTGAAAGATGGAGAACGCAACGTTTATTTAATAGGATTGAAAGAATTTGGAAAAATATAAGGGTGTACGTAAAATGCTTTATACATACCTGGTATAGTGTGCACTGAACCAAACTGAATTTGTTTTGGTTTTCTTTTTTCTTTTTCATTTCATTTGTATATTTGTAGTGAGTGTGTGTGTGTGTGTGTGTGTGTGTGTGTGTGTGTGTGTGTTCACAAGCATGTGTGTACCCATGCAAATAGGAGTTTGGGGCTAATGTTGGAAATCTTCCTTGATGAGTCTTCCACATTCATCTTTGAAGCAGGGTCTCTTAATCAAACCCAGAGCTGACCAATATGGCTCATCTGTCTAGCCAACATTATCTAGGGATTCTCTGTCCTCTACCATTGGAGAATAGAGTTACAGGAATTCTGCCACCCAGCATTTCCGTGGATTAAAGGGGTCTCACACCTGTCCTTTACTCATGCAGAAAGTACATTAACTGCTGAACCATCTCCCTAGCCCATTGGTTGCCAATGAATTTTGATTTTTATCAGGGCCTCGTGCACAGGATGTGTTGTACTGTCATTTGTTTAGAAACAAAGGAGTACTCCCTGCAAAACATGAATGATGTCTTAAGATGTGTGAGCCCTGGCCATACCTGGTTAGGAAACTTCATTCTGAGAACTACTGCTTTCAATCCAAGCGTGGCTTTTGTATTAGTTAGCATTGCATCACTACGACAAGTATCTAAGAGAATTTTAAAGGAAGGATTTCTTTTAGCTGCGTTCCTGATGTAATCTGTGGTCAACTGACTCTGTTGTTTGTGAGTCTGTGATCAGGCAGAGAGAGCATCATGGCAGAAGTCTGTGGTAGAGCAGAACTGCTCACCTCATGGGGGCCGGAAGCAGATAGCAAGTGGGAAAGAGAGGAACCTGGTACAAGAGTGCCCCTAAGGAAGGAGTGACCTACTTCCTCCCGATAGGACCTGCCTGGGAAAGAAACATCACTTCCAACGTGCCATCGAATTCTGCATCCACCAGTGTCTACACTCGAGGACAGTAGAGATAAAGCTTGGAGGGCTTTATACACAAAGCAGGTGGAGGTGTGAAGGCACATCACACCAGGCTTTCCTCTTCCTGTCCAAGTGCAGTGAGCTCTGAGAGGGAAGACCTCCACAAACAAAATATGTGTTCTAATTCCGTGGTTGTCACATAAACTCACTTGATTACCTGCCAATTTCCCACAGATGCAGCTGCTGTGGAAAGGGAGGTATTGTGCCCATTTGGAGTGCCTTGGGAGTCTTTGGTCAACAGCATACATGGGGGTGGGGACAGTGAAGTTTGATGGGTGGAATGGCGGCCTGAGCATTGAACAATGAGCTGTTCAGTGCAAGGAAAGAGAGACCAGGGGTTCTTCTAGTTCTCATCCTGCCGTGACGTCACTGTGTGTAGACATATGTCCGGTGAGTCTGTACCTGTCTGTGTGTCTTGCGAGTCAAGATACATCTTTACATCTTTTTTAAAAATATTTTTTAATTCTTGAAGAATTTCCTACCATGTGTTTTGATCATAGTCATTCCCCTTCTTTCCATTCTTCCCAGATCTACCCCTACCTCCATACCCACCCAACTTGGTGCCCCCTTTAAAAAAAAAAAGAAAAAAAGAAAAACTTATCCGGTCTGAGTGGAGTTGTGCTGCCCAAATACTCAGGTGTAGGGGCTGTCGTAGAGCAGGGCGGTCCCACCGGAGGTCATCGTCTTAAAGAAAACTGACTCTGCTTCTCCCTGCAGCTATTATTCACCAAGAGCTCCTCAGCTGGGAGTAGGACTTCCTGGCCACCTCTCCTCTCCCACCCCCGTCTCATGCTGAGACTTTTTCTAGCTTGAGCTAGCCCAGGTATTATGCATGTCGTCACAACTACTGTGGTTTCATGTGTATAGCTGTCCTGTTGTCGCCGGGAAACAGTTTCCTTATCGTCCTCCAGCACCTCTGGTTCTTAAATCTTTCTACTCTCTCTTCTTTGATGATCTTTGAGTCTTGGGGGAGCCTTTTGAGACAGGATGTTTGTGTTTTAAAAGCTGTAAGGTAGTCAGCTTTGTTCTCAGTAGAATACCTCAGTAACGTTACCCCGACAACAAGAGTCTTTAAAACAAAAACTACAGTAACAACTTGGCTAGCCACTCCAGGGGTGGGATGCACTTGAACAAAGAAGTTTCACAGTGTGCTCACGTGTGTGTGCAATCGAAGCAGGAAAAGTGCATTCTGTGTCTTTCTATGACCATGCGGGGTAGTGAAAAGGGCCCAGAGCTGCGTGGTGGAAACCCTAGGGAAAGGACTAATGTGTCTCTCTCCTGCTTCTTCTTGTGCAGCTCTATTCTCAACCACAGGTGGAGGATGCTCTTCCAGCTGAGCTGCTGAACACTCCGTCCGTGGACACTTCCCTACTGCACCTTGGCCATCAGCTGAGACAACATGGAAGACTCCTACAAGGATAGGACTTCACTGATGAAGGGTGCCAAGGACATTGCCAAAGAGGTGAAGAAGCAAACCGTGAAGAAGGTGAACCAGGCCGTGGACCGGGCCCAGGACGAATACACCCAGCGGTCCTACAGCCGGTTCCAGGATGAGGATGATGATGATGACTACTACCCACCTGGAGAGACCTACAGTGGAGAGGCCAACGACGATGAAGGCTCGAGTGAGGCCACAGAGGGTCATGATGAAGAGGATGAGATCTATGAAGGGGAGTACCAGGGCATCCCCAGCATGAACCAAGGGAAGGACAGCATAGTGTCTGTGGGACAGCCCAAAGGAGATGAGTACAAGGACCGCAGAGACCTGGAGTCAGAGAGGAGGGCTGATGAGGAGGAGCTGGCCCAGCAGTATGAGCTGATAATCCAGGAGTGTGGCCATGGCCGTTTCCAGTGGGCCCTTTTCTTCGTCCTGGGCATGGCGCTCATGGCGGATGGTGTGGAGGTGTTTGTGGTCGGCTTCGTGTTGCCCAGCGCAGAGACTGACCTCTGCATACCGAACTCAGGATCTGGATGGCTAGGTGAGTGCTTTAATGTCGGTGAGACAGTTCTGAAAACACTTGCTTTATTATGGAGCACAGAATAAACAACTCTCATCTAGAGCATTGCATTTTCCCAGCAATTTTTAATGAAAAATCTTATGAATGCAAAAAAAATTAGAGAAATTGGGCAGTGAGCCCCTGTATAGAATCTTACCTGGGTTCTGTAGTTTTTTTGTAATTCTGTAAATTTTGTGGTAATTTCTTCATGTTTTCTACATTCATCAATACAATTTGTCTCTGTGTATATTAAAGTAAGTTAGAGAAATGTATTTCAACCTACTCTAAGAAAGTCATGTGCCATTTAATGAGAAGTGCATCACTAATTGATATGCAAATGTTATAAAATCTACACATACACATAGCTCTGACATCACTAGCAATACAATCTTGTAGGTTACTATTATGAGTTCAACCTTTCATTAACCAACACACTAATATATTTCACATGGGTACTTGGCAGTATAGACTTGCATTGATGTCTTTTTTTTTTTTTTTTTTTTTTTTTTTTTTTTGAGACAGGGTTTCTCTGTGTAGTTTTGGTGCCTGTCCTGGAACTCGCTCTGTAGACCAGGTTGGCCTCGAACTCACAGAGATCCGCCTAGCTCTGCCTCCTGAATGCTGGGATTAAAGGTGTGCACCACTGTCACCTGGCAGGCAGTGTCTCCTTTTTTGACTTCTAAGGTAGAGCTGGGGATGTAGCTCAGCAGTAGAGCACTTGCCAAGCATGTGCAGAGCCCTGGTTTTGATCCCCTGTATCTTTATAGAAAACTCACTTAATGCTCTTCTAAATAGAGGTTAAATAAACTCATGAATGTTGATTCCAGATATTACATCTAATACTGTCACTTATTTTTAGAACACTGATGCTTTTTCCCCTATGATCTATGAGAACGTTTGCTCTTTTTTTTCCAATTAGCTTTATACATAGAATTTTCTGTAGGAGATTTTAAATTTGTTTTCAGGGTTTGTACCTTCATACCTAAGCTGGACAAACTTCATTCTCTAATATGATTTTAAAATCGACTTCAAATTTTATTAATAATTCAGTTCTATGTGTTGAGATATGACTTGTGTAAGGTGTCTAGACAACAAATTCAATGTTTATATTCAGTTCACCATGCACCAAGGTTCTTATTCTTATGGAGGGGTAGTTAATATTCTTGAGGTAAGCTGGGGAAACAACACACATAGTTTAACTTGTGTGTTTGATACACTGCTTGATACTTGACACTCTTTGTCAGAAGGATTTTCAAACTCCTCTTAGAAGTTCTGCCTCAGGGCTGGAGAGATGGTTCAGCAGTTAAGAGCACTGGTTGCTCTTCCAGAGGTCCTGAGTTCAATTCCCAGCAACCACATGGTGGCTCACAACTATCTCTAGTGGGATCTGGCCCTCTTCTGGCATAAAGCCATACATGCAGATTGAGCATTCATATATACATAAAATAAATAAATATTTTTAAAGAAAAGAAAGAAAAAAAGAAATGCCACCTCAAAGAACATGTTTGTGTGGCTGAAAATCTTTACATAATTCAGTCTATAAAAGAAATCAGAATACTACTGTCTATGTTTCCAGGAGACTTCTATAAACTAAGCTTGAGAAACCGAGAACATACAATTTTTTTGTTTTGAAAAATAGTTTATTAAATAATGTCATAATCATTGATGCAAAGAAATTGTGCGTGGCTAGATGTCACTTCTCAGCTTTCTCTCTGGCACCACAAGAGAAAATCATGAAGGAGAGAAGGACTGACATTGTTTGATTCCTTTAAAACGTTTTATTTTCTAAATTAGCTCCTCTCTCTCTCTCTCTCTCTCTCTCTCTCTCTCTCTCTCTCTCTCTCTCTCTCTCTCTCTCTCTGTCTCTCTCTCTCTCTGAGTATTTATTTCCTTCTGGGTAAATGAAAAAAAAAAAACTGGATCCATGAAAGCAGACTGTGAAGGGTCACAGGTGGGAGCTGGGAACAACTTGCATATTTTTGCTGATAGACTCACGTGTACGTTCAACCATCAAAATGCGGACCTCACCATACTTCAAGGGAGAAAGCTCAGCTAGTCATCAAATTGACTTTTTTTTTTTAGCAGATCTCTCATATCTGACACTGTGTTTTGCTTTGCTCATTTTCTTTTCCTTTGGTAGGCAAGTTTATCAGTACAAGCCTGCTTGTCCAGGAATTTTCAAGGTTTTGCCAAAGGGATGGATGTATCAGTAGAATGTTTCAAGTCAGATCCTAAGGATTGTAGCCACATGGGGATGTATCATCATAGAATATTTTAAGTCAGAGCCTAAGGATTGTATCCACATGGGGATGTATCATCAGTAGAATGTTTCAAGTCAGATCCTAAGAACTGTATCCACATGGGTACTTCCTCATTGCAGGCTTAAATTTGGAAGGAAGCCCTCTTCAAGCAATGACATTAGCTTTTATATTGGAGACATTAAAGGAAAGGCCAGGCCAGACTTGCACTTTTTCCTTTATCTTCATGGTGCAGAATGGAAGCCCAGCATTGCATAGGGTTTCCTTATCAGTCTATCACAGAAGCCTGCACCCAATGGTGAGATACATCTTCGGGTGGCATGGACAAGTATAGATAACACTACAGAAGAAGAGGCACCTGGATTGTTTCATCTGTCTATGAATGCTGCCTGCTGTAGTGAATCGAAACTATGTCCTCAGGAGGACTCGGTTTCACTCAAGGGTGTGAGTCCCTAACAGAAGCGTTTTTATGGTTTCATGACTCTGCCTTCTAGACTTGCATTTCAATTATTTTGCCATTGTAATTTCACTCATAATTGCATTCTAACAGAGTCTCTTTAGACAAGCATTTAAATTGTTTTGCCATTTTCATTTCATCGGATAATGGCTTTGTAATATAATTACCACACTAAGTCATAGCAATGGGATCAAAATCAGAAAAGAAAGATGCATGACCCATGCTTGGTGGCATTTTGTGGATATGGATTTGCAAAATAAATTTTCCTTTGCCGCTAAGCATCATGTCAATTTTCTCAAGGAAAACCAGGAACAAAATATGACCCAGTTTATGTTTTAATTATTTGTGGGGTTGATCCTCTTTTTGTGTTTGCCCAAAGATTGGCTCAGGGTAACTAGGGTGTACTATGTGTACATTTGTCTGTGTGCACAGATAACACTGTTAATTAGACTGGAAGAAGTGAGTGTAAATATTTAATTATCTAATGAGCCATTTCTTGAAGGAGTAAATGTTGTCCTTTAAGGTAATTCGCCCCCTGTTGCTAAAGTCAATTTATTAAGCATTTATGGTATGCCAAGCATAGTGACACCATTGGGAATACAGGAGAAGAAAGGAAAGACAGAAACAAGGGAGAGAGGGAGAAGGCTTGCCTACCCTCAGAAACTAGAGTCTGTAAAGGAGAGATGAACATGTCTGCAGATTCCCAGGACAAGGAAGCAAGTGTCAGTGGCCAAAAGAGAAACAAGGCCAACTCCTTAAGGGGCAGGATCCTGAGTAAAGTAGTAAAGAAAAGATGGGCGCCAGTCCAGAGGTGGTCTGCAAGGATTATTAGCTCATTGATTCACTTGGAAGAGAGCAGTTTGTCAAACTAGGAAATGCAGAGTGCAGCTTTTAGCAGGAAGGAAATTCTCATTTTACGGTTTCACTTTGGGGTCTTTAGGGAGGACTAAAATGTCCTTGGGTTATTTCTCTGTTGTGAATGAAGTACCGAGAGCTAGGAGACATTGTGTTTAAGGTGACAGTGCCAGTGGCCTTCACCGGGCGACAGTGGTTCTCTAAAAACAATGCTTAGTCTTGCAGCAAAGACAGAAACCAGCCTTGGAGTCTGGAAATTAGTTTGTTGGCTGCAGCAAATGGCTTTGGACAATCACGGAGAACAAGGTTACAGATTTCTTAAGTTGACATTTAGGAACCCGACTACAGATCTTAGATTTTCTGCCCTTGGTTACAGGGCAGGGACCTCTCAGACGTCAGTCATCCTTCTTTTCCTCTGCTGAGGCTCAGCACAAATGCTGCTGAAGGTGTCCTGTGGGACCGTGACTGGCTGAGTTCCCATCCTAAGGCTAGTGAGTAAGCACATTGCGTTCTAAGGCTGCAATGAGATGGGACCATTTCAGGTGCGGCCTTGCCCCAGCTCCAGCCCATGAGGACAGAACAGCACCCTGCTGACTGCTCTCCCTTTTTCCTTCCCCACTCCATCAGTGGGGCTGGCCTCGAACTCAGACTTACTTCTTCTTACACCCTCCTAGTGGATCAGAGAACTTCGCATTGTTAGTTCAACTGCTCTCTTGTTTGGAGTTCCAAAAATAAGTATTTAGCAATCAAAACACCATTATGGTCAGCAGTGATTAATACAAAATTGTTGGGAAACTGAAATCAATACACTTGATAATAATATTGGATTATTTAATAATTAAGCATCCTGTGTGTGCTCTTTGTCCTTTCCAAGGCAAACTGTAACTATAATTTCTAATTCTCACATGTATTCATCATTTTGAAGACATGAGTTTGAAAAAGTATAATTGGGAAAGAACCATGAAACTGGGTAAAAAAAAAAAAAAAAAGTAAATGGAGTTAAAGAAAATGGAAACACCCTCTTCCCAAAGACCAGCCAACATCAGAAAAGAGGGAGAGGAAAGAATTTAAGAAATAGAAGATGGGGAAGAGTGCCGTAGGATGCCACCATTCAGATGTGGCATGGCCACTGCAATCATGGACATAGAGCGGCTATGGATACCTGCACAAGGTCAGGCCTTTCATGCTTCCCTCGCAGATAGAGGAGGTGCCCATGAGGCCACCCCTCCTCTTGAGACACTGTTGGCTGTTAATGGTTGCTAGAGGAGGGAGGAACAAGAAGGAAGCTGTAGCATGAATCTTAAAAGGACTTATTAATTAAAACAAATCTGGAGCCAGATATTGGGGTGAATGCTGGAAGATCAGAGAAGCAGAACAAGCCACAGCTTCCTCACCTCACCAATTCCTCAGGTGATCCTACTTCCTCAGACTGGATGCCTCTCAGCTGAACTGTGCTGCTCAAAAGCCTAAAAGCTTAACCAGCCTTATATACCTTTCTGCTTTCTGCCCTCACCTCCTGGGATTAAAGGCTCACTTCTTGGGATTAAAGGTGTGAGTCACCATGCCTGGCTGTTTCCAGTACGGCTTTAAACTCACAGAGATCTGGATGGATCTATGTCTCCGAGGTGATGGGATTAAAGGCGTGTGTGCCACCATTTTCTGGTCTCTATATCTAGTGGCTGTTCTGTTCTTTGACCCCAAATAAGTTTATTAGGGTGCACAATATTTTGGGGAACACAATACCACCACAGGAAGCTAACTGGGAAGAAAAAAGGAGGGTTCACAGGGAAAGAGAGATAAAAGGAGACAGTGGGGGGCTAATAGAACCATTGTATATTGTGCATACATATGAGACTGTCAAAAATAAAGAAAAATTTAAGATTAAATGCATATTATGTGTATATGGGTGGGGGTGTGCATGTGAGTGCAGTATCCAAAGAGTCCATAAGAGGGGTCAGACTCCCTGGAGCTGGAGTTAACAGGTGGTTGTGAGACACGCTATGCGGGTGCTAGGAACCAAACTTGGGTCCTTTAGAAGAGCACACAGTGCTCTCAACCACTGACCCATCTCTCCAGACTAAAAAAAAAAAAAAGTAATTTTTAAAAACTGGGAGCAGCAAGGATTTAATTCAACAGGCATTAATTGAGTACCAGCTGTGAGCAAGGTGCGTGTCAAGTATTTGAGGAGCATTTTCTGGTCTTTGCCATTTGGGAAGTTTTCCCATGGTGTAACTTAGAATGAGATGGATTTTAGTGCTGTGCCATCCTCTCTGACAGTGAGCACGGTGCTGTGGTCTCCCAGGGCACAGAATCCCTTGGTTTGAGGACTTGGGAAAACTCATCCAGGGTATAACATTTAAGCAGATATTTGGAGGATAATGAAGAGCTCACTGGACAGTTACGGAGAGTGGAACTCTGGGAAAAATAGTGCAGCTGTCAAAGGGTGTGGACTTGGTGAGGCGTTCTCTGGGAGCCGGGTTTGACTGCGATATGGTGGCAGTTTGGGAACTGACCGAGGTCAAGCTGTAGGCATATTGTGAAAGACTTTGATGTCAAGAAAGTGGGATTGATATTATCCTGAAGCAAGAACAACACTATTAGATCAGTGTTTTGGGAAGCCACTCTGGCAGCAGCGTAGAAGTGAATTAGATGGGAGACATAAAAAGTCAGATGGACACGGGAAAATCCGCTTTATTGATGTATAATGATTCAATTCCATTCCTCGGTATCTATATCTTTATGTCAGAAGTAAGAATACTAGATTTGACTAGGAGTATTAAACGAGAAAAATCTATACATAATTGTTAACAAAGTACCAGATATATCATCCCAAATGCTGATAAATGTTGACCATGACAGTCATTTCTGCAAATGTGAAGGTCACTTGGGAAGTTAATGCAACAGCTTGTGCAAAACACATGACAGTATGAGAAGCTGAGGTAATTAATTGTGTGAAAGACAGGTTGGACTTGGAAGAGAAATGCAAATATTTGAAGTGTGAGGTGGGAGATGGCGGGTAGAGGTGATGGAGACTGAAGACAGAGGAGGCTGAACAACCCAGGAGGCTGGGAAGTCACTGTGAGGGTGTTGCTCTGTGACACAGGAGAGAGGCCAGGACCAGAAGGGTAGAGGGGGTTCTGAAAAGGCAGGCAGCACCAGACAGAGAGCAAAGCTAAACGGGAGGGTGAATACGACCAGTGAGGAGTGGACCACTTAACAAGAACTGGGGAGATGTATGCTCTGAAACAGACAACAGCCAGAGGTAGAGGACACTTCTGTACTTCCCTGTGGTTCTTTTAAAATCATCCTCTTTCGTTCAAACCAGCAGACATTTCTAACATTTGATCTATACAATCAACCATGGTGATCTATTGTTTGTAAGAGTTAGGAACATGGAAGGTTCTGTTGACTTCTGTGTTTCTGTGGCCTGTGCTGAATACCAGCTTAGAATGTATAGAGAGCACACGTTCTCAATCCCACTGTCCCTTACAGTTCTCTAAAATTTTCACTTAAAAACCTCTTGGTTGTGTTAACCTTTGGAAGAATGAAAGACTCTCCATTCTTAACGAAGTGATACCACCTTGGTATCTCAAACAGTAATCTATAAATTGATCTTTTGTTTGTGAACTCCCACACTGTCATCACACATTACATTTCAACATTTTCTCCATTTTCTAAATCTTATTTTGTATATTTATAGGCATTATAGCAAAAGTTGCAAATGAGAAAGTTGGTTGCCTTGTAGAGATAACCTGTAAAAATCAGCCCTTGGCGCAAAGCCATCTTAAGGAGGCAGAGTGGTAACTGTTGAAAAGAGGAGGAATGCAAGGCCTTGGAACAAGACTAGGTTCGTGTATGCTGCTCCCTACAGAAGCCTCCTCGCCCTGATCGGCATTTATTTATATGAGGATCTCAACAAATATTCATTGGGTGCATGAGTGGCCAGCTCTGAGAGCTCTGTCACTTTGAGACCTCTTTGGAGGCTTAGTGTATCTAAAGTAGGACTCTATCTTCTTTAACAGGAACTCATTAGTAGAGGCAACATTCCACAGACATAGTCACAAATGTAAATGATAGCTGTTCTCTTCCAAAGTCTGCTTCAGCAGAGGTAGCCTGATGTAAGGATTCACCATAGCTGATTTCAGGGCAATCTGTATCTCTGCTGAGGGAAACATGCAGAAGGCATTCTTACCCAAGTCTCTGAGCCCTGTGGCTAGCATCTCTCATGCTAAGTCTGTGCTCCAAACCAAACTGAGGATATCCAGAGCCCTAGAATTTGCCCATCAGAAATGTGTTTGTCATCATACCATCACCGATGCTAGTTTTCTTAGCCATTTCGTTTTCCATTTTAACTGACTATTTAGCGTTGTGGATTTCTTTTCCATCTGTCTTGGTGAGGTTGGATATTGGGACCTGCTTCCTCAGCATGTTGATATGTGTAGTTTCTGAGCATTGTTGAATTGGATGAAGACTTCATTCAGAAATTAGGTCACATCCTGGGTCACAGTACAGGGTCCCCTGCATTTCTTGGATAAATATCCTACCTGAACTACATATTAATTTTTCTTTAAAACACCTATAATACTAACTAGAGTTGATTGATATACTGGCAAAAAATAGAAATTGACCAAGAACACCAGACCAACAAAGAATCTGTATTTATACGTATGAATAGAATTTTACCTGACTTCTTATTTTTATCTTTAGTTGCTTTTAAAAGTGTCTAATTCCTAACTAATTCTAGACTAAGTAAATAATTTTGCAAATTTAGTGTTTATTTAACATAGAAATGAGGCAGGGATTTTCATTTTGCTCGACACTCTACTATCAACTATATGAAATCCAATATGCATTCCTGTATTTTCCACTGATGACTAGAATATTCATTCAATAGAAACATGTTGAACATCTAGTATTCAGCAAGAATGATCAGACTCAGAAGACACAGTAGGAAATAAAACAGGAAGTATGCCCAGGAGACCTTATGCATATCCTTCAACCACTCCAGTTTCTATAGCTTTCACTTGGATGGTGAAATTTCTCTTTCTCCCCTACTCCCTCTGCTTGCCACATGCAGGAAGGATAGTTTCCCTGGAGGCAGCTAAAGAGCTCGGGCCTGAACCCCCTACCTTAACTTCTCAGCATCCCTCCATGTGTTCCCTTATTCTATTAGTATTAATAAATATCACACGGGGGTTTTAACTGCTTTAGTGGAGATTGCCGTGTCTGATATTCTGAAAACAACCAGCTCTGAGTTTCTGAGGTTTCCTCCCATTTTTTCATTCCCCTAACTATTTTTTGCTGCTAGATTGTGAGCAGAGCACAGGAACTGTGCACTGTGCTTTGAGCCTTTGTTAGGACATGTAACTGTTAGTACACTGTTGCTGTGTAGACTAGTGTGTGTAAGCCAAAAATAAAGAATGATGCGGGGTTTTTTCCTCTTTTAAATTTACTCCAATTTTTTTATTATTTGGCATCTTGGGTGTGCTCTGGAATTTAAGATTGTTGATTTGTACCCTAACACTGTTCACTGTATTTGGGGATCCAGAGCTGTATCCCCTAGGGGATGGTCTCTTTGTCCTGTGTGTCTGCTTCCATGTCTTTGATGGAGCGTGGACCTGTGCTGTGAATGTGCCCTCTGGCTGTTTGGCCTCCTGGCTGTCACCTCAGTCTTAATTGAATTTTAAAATTATTAGCTCATGAAGTACAGCCTGTACACCTATACTAGCAAAATCTTATTTGGATTCATTATTGCCAAACAGGAAAATAAGATTAAACAATCTATCACCATTACAGTCCTGGGTCTTATGTCCTCCAGTCCTTTGCATTCTTCTAAGGAGAAATTTTAAATGTTCCTGACAAGAGAAGAGCTGGAACAAAGTAGCTTACAAAGCACTCATCCATCCAGAAGGTCTAAGTAGCCATCAAAGGATCCATCCGTCTGTCCAGAAGGCCTGACTCATTGTCATAGCACAGGAAGTAGACAGAAGCTTCATGCCACGTTCTTGAGACATCTAGTGATGTACAGTTGATGCAATGGTTCTAGAAAAAGAGAGTAGTGATGGTCCAGCATCACTAGAGATGTCCTCCATCCCACAGTAGGTCCACTGGGATGTTCTCCATCCCACAGTAGGTCAAGTGAAATGTCCTCCATCCCATAGTAGGTCCACTGGGATGTCCTCCATCCCACAGTAGGTCAAGTGAGATGTCCTCTATCCCACAGTAGGTCAAGTGAGATGCCCTCCATCCCACAGTAGGTCCACTGGGATGTCCTCCATCCCACAGTAGGTCAAGTGAGATGTCCTCCATCCCACAGTAGGTCCACTGGGATGTCTTCTGTTCCACTGTGCAACACTTGCAATATCTGCCATCTCATGGTAGGCCCACCTTCAGGTAGGTATGTTGGGCATAGTCTCTGCACTTGGGAGACTGAAACAAGAGAGTCTGAGTTGAAAGGCAGGCTGGTCTACATAGACTCTGTATCAAAAACAAAAACCAAACCAACCAAACCAACCAAAAAACCCATAAACAAACAGGAGAACAGGGTAGGAATATAGCTTCCTGCAAGAGCCCACGTTTAGCATTCCTGAGCAGCTGGGTTTGTGTCCCAGCACCATTCCACAAAAATTAATAAAATAAGACATTTTAGTTTCCTTAAATATTAACGCACCACAAACAGAAAATGCACACAAATTTACGTGTGCGCGCGCGAGCGCGCACACACACACACACACACACACACACACGGGGGGGGGGGTTGCTTTCTTGCCTAGAGTCATCCCTTTCCTGCCTTCGAGGGGATGCTGGAATTGATGAGCAGCCCTGCACTGACGAGGATGGAGGGAGAGCCGCTTTCTCTGCCTGTTGCCAGAAGCTTCCTGGAATTCAGGGTCAGGATGGGCTCAGCTCTTAGTGACGGCTCCTCTTGCAGTGTTCCTATGCAGTTTCAGGATAATTCAGGGGCCCCGGTTTTGTCCTTCTGACCTCTCATGAGTATGCTGGACTGGTGGCTTCTAGTTCATCTCTCTGGGCAGCATTTGAGTATTGGGAAGGACTTGGGTGGGATGAAATACGCTTCTGAAGAGCCAGAGGGGACCAACATACGACCTCAAACATTCTGGGGTTAATTATTAGTTGACTTGGAATCAGATAAGTAATCATAAAGTGTCATGTGCAGATGGAAGTTTTTGCTAAATGAGGGTTATTTTGTTTTGTTTTTTTAATAAACGAAGCTCACTTTTGTCAGTGCTGATGCTCTTTGTGCTAGAACTAAGTTTTTTTCTGAAAATCAGTGATGATTTATGAATTTCTAAATGTCTCAAAAAGCAAAAAAACAAATGAACAACCATAAACAAGCAGAAAACTTTTAGGGCGCAGCAGAGCTTGGTGGGAGAGGTAGGAATTACCTCCCAGCGATGATTAACATGGCCAGTTTTCGTGTCCAGAAATATCAACACAATACCAAATCAACCCACAAATAAAGACCACGCCCTGACTCATCGGCACAGCCTCTGTGATATGCTTTCCCTCCGTGTCCCTTTCTCTGCTGTCACTGCTACTGTTTGTCCCTAATCCGTCCCTTGATGCCCGGCGCTGGTGTCAGAAGCTCAGTGACTGGGATTGTGGCTAAGTGCAGGCAGCCCGTGAGCACTGGCTCAGCTCTCCAACCAGGGCCCATGACATACGTCTGAGAGGCACAAAAATCAAGTCTAGACATGTAGCCAAGTGGACTAAGCACACTGGCAATTTGGCTTTTGGTCCATTACTGTAAATCCTTTTCTCTGATCTCAAATAAGACTGGTGGCTGTGTGCCAGCTAAAAGCCTCGAGTCACCAGCAGCTTAAATTTCTTGTCTACGGTCAGAACAAATGATTTAAGAGTTTGGAGTTGATACGAAGTAGATGTATGGCTTCGACATTTTAACTTCCCTGTTCACTGGGATATGGTTCCCGGCTACGGCTGTTCATTGTCCTCTGGGCTCCCCTCCTGAAGAGCCCTTGTGAGGGAGACTCTTGCCCCTACAGCCTATTTGCCATTCCTGTTCTGATATTCCCAGGAGGCAGAGGGAAAATGCATCATATTTTGTTACATCCTGTCCGTGATTAGTCAGTACACAGGCTAGTGTGAGTTCTCAGGACTAGTCAGTACACAGGCTAGTGTGAGTTCTCAGGACTAGTCAGTACACAGGCTAGTGTGAGTTCTCAGGACTAGTCAGTACACAGGCTAGTGTGAGCTCTCAGGACTAGTCAGTACACAGGCTAGTGTGAGCTCTCAGGACTAGTCAGTACACAGGCTAGTGTGAGCTCTCAGGACTAGTCAGTACACAGGCTAGTGTGAGCTCTCAGGACTAGTCAGTACACAGGCTAGTGTGAGCTCTCAGGACTAGCCTTAAGCTGCATAAACCAGCCCACTATCTTCCACTCTGTCTGCACTCACTACCCCTCTCCAGATACTCCAGGATAGGGGGTCGTCAGAGTTCAAACACCCAGTTAAATTGGAAGGACAGAAATAATGGAATGATTTTTTTTCTCATAAGAATGCCATGTGTAATATTTGGGACATTGTTATCCTAAAAATAATGTATCACTTATTGACCATTTGAAATTCTGATTTAACTGAGAGGCTCTACTACTAACTGTGTTGGCCACAGGAGAGTAGGGTTTGTTTTAGCCTCACTGATGTCCTTGTCTCACTTTCAGGAGGTCATGGTCATTGCTTGAGCTTCGGGATTGGTTCTAGGCTAGAGCTGGGAAGCTGCGTGCGTGTCTTGCTGCATCTCATTGTGTTATCCTTATTCAAAGGTGAATCTCAAGACTCCATCTCCTGGACTAGTGTTTATAAAGCATACAAGCATGCACAAGGCCTGGTGGATATTGTGGAGGTGCAGGATTGGGCACTGCAGCTCTAGAGTCAGCTTGTGAGCTGAGGGTGCAGGCTGTGACTCCCTTTGAGTGGGACTTTGACATTCACATTAAACTCTGTTAGTCCTATCATGTGTACGTTTCCCAGACAACATCCTCAGTAGCTGTGGTAAGGATATAAATGCTGTTTTGATGCTAACAGTTGCCAGGGTAAGGGCTTGGGAAGCGAGCAGTGCTGGGTGGAAAAGCTTTCCTTATTTACCAGCATACCGTAACACCATGGACAAAGGGGACCACAAACCAACTCAGGAAAAGTGTTGTGGTTTATTTTTCCAACAGCCAGTATCAACAGCTTTTCTGCACTAGTGAGTAGTGGCTATACATTCTATGCCTTTTCCTTCACGGTGGAGGAATCTCACATCTCTAACCATATTTACGGCCACAGATCCCGGTGTGGGCTCCTTGTGTGCAGGGCGCAGTGGGACCTTGCTTTGTGGAAATCACTTCTCGGTGCCAGTGATACGATCATAACATGATTCCTTCAGATGTTGCCCTCCCTATCCAGCCACATGAAATTAAATGAATTTTCTGTGAGTAACTTCGTTTTCTTGGAAGAACATAGTTAGGCCAGAAATATGGAAGGTACAATCGTGTCAGATGAGCTGTTTGAAGGCGGAGTGAATCAAGCTTCTACAAGAACAAAGCAGTGCTGCTGTGGGTGTCAACCTCACCTACACACTCGTGCCCACTGGGAGGTAGATCACACAGGTGAGAGGCCACCTCACCCGGTGCCCTCTGTCCATCTTATTATGGTCATTTTCTACTTAACAGTTGCGATATGAGAGGAGGTGGCCATGAAGTCCCACCCCCTGGCTGGGGAGCTATTGGTGATTGATAGCTTCTGGGAGACAGAGTATCCTTTTGCTTTAAGAGTGTTGCCACTCTTGGTCTACCACCCCAGTTGAAGGCCTCACATGCATGAATACACGGAAAGGGTATACGGTGCTGATGGCTGGCACTGGATACCACGGCGGCACTGGTTTGGTCAGCAGTGGAAGAGTCATGAGCAGAAGAGTCACGAGGCATGGTTACCAGAGTTAGAATGGGCTTTATTAGAGAGAAGAGGGGATAGGACAGAGAGAGAGATGCAGAGAAGAGACAGAGAGAGACCGAGAGCAGAGAGAGAGCACGGAGAGAGAGCACATGGTGGTGGTGGGGTGCACGTCCAGCTTTTAGGCTGGGACACAGTCGCCCGCTGATGACATCATAAGGAGCCAAACAAGACCCCCAGCTACGCATATACAGAATCCTTACATACATGGTCAACACAGTCTGAACTAAATGGGTAAAATAAAAAGGAGATGAGTTGGGAGGACAGGAAAGGGGCTTGTGGGTCTGGGAAGAGTTGGAGGAGGGATGGATGTGGTCAAACCTCAACTCATTGTACAAAATTCCTTAAAGAACTAATACTAAAATCTTAAAAAAGGCTGTAGTATGGGTAGAAATTCGATGAACCATGTCTGTATGGAATCTACCTTTTGACACAGTATTTCTCACACAGAAAGGACATCAGCAGGGGGCCAGTCCATGTATTCGCTACATCCTTAGGAAACCTGTGCAAGACACTACAGTCTATCACGTGACATACAAAGATCAACCAGATACAGACTCTGCACACAGGGTACTTGTTTTCCAAACAGCGCAGGAACCAGGACAGAGATCTATTCCATCTGAGGCCAGGTATGGGTTAAAGAAGGGCCTCAGGAAAGCGTAGTGTTTGAACTTGGCTTGGCATTGTGGGTAGACTTTGGAAGACAGAAACGGGGTGAGAGACAGCAGACTAAGCAAGGGTACAAGCACATGGTGATCCTGGGTCCCAGTTCCGCTTACCTGAGGTGATGCATGCACAAAGGAGAGGCATTGGAAAGGCCCGCTGTACCTGGAGAGCCTGAAATGAATTTGTTCTGATGCTAGTGGGGAGTGGTTGGTGTGTTGGCAGGGGACCAGTGTGCTGAGAATTCTTGATTGAGAGACTGCTACTTGTGAAATGGCTTGAGGAGGAGTGAACTCGGGACAGGGAATCGGCCAAAGCACCTCTGAAATGGCCCTGACAAGAGGTGACAGGGCCTGACAGTGGAACCAGAAAAAAGACGTGTTCGTCCATAGGCCTCGTCAACCTGTGCTCCAAGGCCAAGTGGAGACCTCAAGCCCACGTGATGTGACCTCAGTAAAGATGGGTGTATTAGGACTAGCAGGAGAAGGGGGGACTCATGTGCATGAAGATATGTTCTGTTACCCTTGCTGGAAAGGCAGCAACTAAGAATATTTCCTATAGGTAACCCTTAATATATAGTAGAGCCTGACTGACAAGTGTTGACCAGTAAATTTCCATTGAATTTGAGATGACAACCGAGTTGTTCAAGAGAAACCATCCAGAAAGGCGCTGGGGCTGCTGGGGAAACTAACCCCAAAGATGGACATTGGGGAGACCTCAGGACAGAGGTAAAACTGAACCCCAAAGACAGGCATTGGGGAGACCTCAGGACAGAGGTAAAACTGAACCCACAGGAATGGACGGCATGTTGATAGCAAGAGAGCAGAGGATGCTGCGGGCTAGGGCTGGATCTTCAGTTCGGGCTTTCAGGGAAAGAGAAAAGTCAACAGGTAATTAATTGGATTGAAGGTAGGAAAAGTCTCAGCTGCCTGGAGATAAAGAGAGGAAGAGTAAAGGAAGAAGGATGTGGTTACAACTGCTGTGGACTTCTGGAGCAGAACTGAGAGCAGGGCCCTGGCGATGGTGACTGAGAATGCTATTCCAGAACACAGATGTCAGATTAAATGCTAAATTCCATTAGAGTGCATACCTTTTTGTTTTGAAGTTATGATATAATTACATCATTTCTCCCTTCCCTTTCCAACCTCCAAGCCCTTTCATATATCTCTCCTTGCTCTCTTTCAAATTCATGCCCTCTTTTTTTCATTAATTGTTACAAATTTTGTTACAAAAAACTTTGGTATGTATTTCTTTTGGTTATCACTTCTAATACTGTAATTACACCATGGACTGGAATAGCTAAAAAAATAAATCAGTCATCTTCCTCAAAGGAAAATTCTTGTGTTTGTATTCATAATCTAGTACTTCTGTGTCATTATGTGTCAATAATCATATCTAGAATATAAAAAGGAGACAAAGTGGCAGAACACAAGCGGCCTTGGTCATGTGCTACTCTCTTGCTTTAGTGGTTTTTCCAGGCTGGAAAAACCATGTCTATTATAGGTAACACAGTATTTCATAAAACTGACTGCTTTGTTGAACCGTCACCATTTATGGAATCAAGTAGCAATTCTACAGTGGGACAGGATTGCCCAAGACAGGCATGTGGAGGAAGAAGTGTGATATGATTTCGTTTATAGAAAATCTTCAGGATTCCACTATGAAACTATTAAAACCAATGGACAAGTTTAGCAGCATCTTGGTTTCCTGATGTTGCTGTAACAAAGTCTTACCCATTGGGCAATAAAAAGCAATGAAAATTGTTTTCTCCTAATTGTGTGTGTGTGTGTGTGTGTGTGTGTGTGTGTGTGTGTGTGTGTGTGTAAATCCAACATTAAGGGATTGGCCTCTACTAGCATCTAACGTCTACTGACATTTCTCGGTTTCTTGGTATGTCCAGTCTCTGCCTCTACCCTCATGTGACCATCCTCACAGTTCGTGTCCCTCTTCCTGTGACAGCAGTAAGATTCTAATAGGACCTGAGCTCATTACATCTATGATGAGACCTTCAGTATATCTTTGGAGAGATATAACCCAATCAATACAGAATCAAAATTAATTACTAAAACTAATTGCATGACCATTACTTTAACCACCTAAAATGAATTAAAATTAAGAAAAATTAAGAAATGATTTTTATTCATAATAGCATCAAAAAGAACAAAATTCTTAGGAAAAAAGACAAATTAAAAACTGGGCGCTGAAGATGGTTACTGAAATTGAAGTCATAGATGAATAGAAAAAGCATTTTATGTTCACGACTGGAAGATAATGTTGTGACAATGACAGTAGTCCACAATTTCATCTACAGATTATAATTCAGTTTAATCATTCTGACAACTCCAGCAGGATTGCTTATAGAAAGTAATGTGCTAACTCTAAAATTCATGCAGAATTCCTATTCTTTGGAATTTTAAAATTGATATTTTGTCCTTGTTCAAGATTTCAACAAACTAATCTAACATTATCAGTCTTAAAACTATAAAAAACCCAAGTAAAATGATCAGTGACATTTTAAGATTTACTTTTATTTGTGTGTATGTGTGCCCCATGTGCGCAGGTACCCACTGAGGCCAAAAGAGGGCTTTGGCTCCCCCGAGCTGGACTTACAAGTGATTGTGAGCCCCCCAGTGTGGGTGCTGGGAGCTGGAGTCCTCTAGACGTGCATCAAGTGCTCTTAACTGCTGAGCCATTGCTTCTGCGCAGTTTAGTAACATTTTAATGACGGTAGAAAATCCAGAGCAGAAACAAAGTATTGGGCTCTTATCACAAGTTCTCCAACTTGAAATTCAACCTGTTTCTCAGTTCAATTGGATACAACCTACGTTTCTTGTCTTCAGAGTTAGTGTGTTCTCTGAGCCAGTATGTTAATATGATTATTGTAATACCAAAGATACAAAAAAAATGTTATTGCCATGGTGATGGGAGAGGACACTTTCGGAGAATGATGTTGTTAGAGTTGAGGTAATGTTCATGCTTTAACCCTGGTATAAATTTTTCCTTCAAGTGCTTAGTAACTGCTTCCACTGCTGTGTTCTTAAATTATTATTCTAATTGTTATGTGGTGATGTCACAAGTAATTGACTTTGGTGGCTGAAAGTTGTCATTTAGCATCCTTACTAACTACTACATGGAGTGTAGAATAGACAGGCACTCACTTCTCTGAGTGTTTGGGCAGGAACCAGGGCCTCCACAAGGAGTGCAAGGCTGCTTGTTCACATCTGCCACATCTGCGCAGATGAGGAAGCCGAGCAAAGGAGTGCTGGTGCTCATCTGGTGTCCCTTTCCCCCCTTTTATTCAGTCTTGGCCATCATCCTATGGGCTAGTGCTTGCCATGTTTAGGGTGTGTCTTCCCTCTCCTACCTACCTACCTCAGGAAACGCAAGCCCGGAAGTGTGTCTCACGGATGCTTCTTGGTCCAGCTGACAAGGAAGATCCCTGTCACACTGTGCATCTCCCGTATGTGCTCTCCTTTCATCAAAGATGGGGAGAATCTGTGCCTATTTCAGTCACCAAGTCAAAGTGAAAACCGTTTTCTTCCTTAAAGCCCTTAAGCATTCAAGTCACAGGAGAATGACTTTTTAAAGTGTCTCATTTCCTTTAAGTAATAGTACCTAGAGGTATTAAGGGTCATTTGACTCTGATCCCTTGATTTTTTTTTTATATAAACTCATTAAGGAATTGCCTTGTTCCTTTTCAAATGACCTCAAGATCATGCTCCATCCAAGAGTAATGCATGGGGGAGGGGGGCTACTGTTCAAGTGGGAAGAAGTTACATGAATGATGCGTCAAAGGGAAGCCAGCCAGATTTGAGTGATGTGACATTTTAGGGTGTCATATCTATTTTATGTTCTTCATGTTTTATGTTCCATAGTTTGTGTCCTTCCAAATATTGATATAGCACAGTTTCTTTTTTTAATACCGTGTCTTTTCTTTTTTGACTTCATATTCATTTCATATGGCATTCTCATTACAAAGGCCATGCAAATGAGTTATCATTTTGACACATTGTCATTTGTTGACCTTTGTGCTAAGAAAAGGACCTTAGAATTTACTATTGAGGTCACATATGGCCTAAGACTCAAAAGTATTTAGACTATTAGCACAGAGAGCCCCTGTTTCCCTGTCCAGCCACCCCAGTGTTAACACAGCACCTCATAAAATCATGGTGCGTTGTCAAAACCAGGAAATGGACATTGTTGAATTATTATTAATTCAAATATAGACCTAAATTGGATTTTGCCAAGTTTGTTTTTATACCCACTGTTGCTGGAGAAGCTAGCAGCATGGAATAGTTTACATAGACTCCAATAACTCAGATAATCAGGGTCCAGACTCTTCTAGCACGCAGAGAAACGTGTTTGTGTTGAAATCCCGTTCTAGCTTTAACTCTTAGTGATCATTGAACTGTTTTCACTCTGAGATGTTATAAACTGTAATCTAACGATGTATGAATTTTTTAAGATTGACTCCCCACCCCTCAGTAGAATGCCCTTGAGACCCATAAGTTATGTGTATTAACTGTTTGTTCTCATTCCTCAGTAGTTGTATGGGTAATATCCACTGAATTAGGTGAAAGGATATACACTCTGGTTGTTTGGCGGAAGAGTCAAGAGCCATGGTTACCAGAGTTAGAATGGGCTTTATTAGAGAGAAGAGGGAATAGGACAGGAGAAGCCAGGTCTGACAGAGAGAAGACAGAAAGAGAAGCGCCGAGAGAGAGGTGGGGAGAGAGGGGGAGAGAGGGAGAAAGAGAGAGAGAGAGAGAGAGAGAGAGAGAGAGAGAGAGAGAGAGAGAGAGAGAGAGATGGGGGAACATGGCGCCACCTTATAAAGGCCAGGTCACACCTGTGCACACAGGCCCACGTGCAGAGATCACGTGACTATGTGACCATGGGGCATGGGTCACGCAGGACTATGACCTGGAAATGACTAGGCAGAGATTATTAAGTGTCCCGCCAGGCATGCATGACCATGGGGCGTGGTTGGAATTCCTATCATTGGACCTTTTTGTTCATTACTGGGTTAATACTAAAGTAAAACAGATCAATTTAGGAACTGAGTAGATTTGGGGACTCAGACTCAGGGTAAATGTGATCATGTAGAGAAGCGACAGGCAGAGGAATACAGAGTGTGTGCCCAGATCTCGGGGACCCCCAAAAGACCACCAAAAGACCACCTGGAGACCAAATCCCATATGTAAAAGCAAAGAGCCTTTATTTTCAAGCTCTGAGCTTGGTCTCTCTATTTCACAGCAATGAAAGCAGAGAGCCCTGAGCCCAGGTGGGTTAGAGTTTTTATCATAGCAGAGATTAGGGTGAGGAGATTTCTAGGGATCAGGACCCTGATTGGCTGACATTTGTCTAGGGGTGTCTGTAAAACAGAAATAGGTGTGTGCTAGACTCAGGGACATCTGGCCATCTTATCTAACCTTATCTAACGGTTGGAATGTTTGGGATGTCAGGTACTTCCCCTTAGATCTAGGCCCTCCCTGGGTTGAGTCAGCTCATGGCTTTTCCTGAATCTGGGCATTGCCTGCAAGTAAGCCTGTCACAGAAGCTGTATCTGGGCCTCTAATCCTGTCATGGCAACTGTGTGGTCAAGCTGTTTTGGGCCCCCACACAGAGAAAGATTATGGGGTGGTGTAGAATAAACACCTTTCCACCTGTGGGGAGGGGGGAGGGGCAAAACAGCTGGACCACACAGTGGCAGCTGTAGAAAGGTGAAGAAGTAATTGACCTTCCTACCCTAAGTGTGGCGTTGAACCTCATCCCCCATGTGAGCAGCTAAGCATTTCTGTTTTGCTCATATGTGATTATAAAGTGACTGAAGGAACAAGACTCACAACAAATGACAATAAAAGCCGTCTTTTGTGGAGGTTCCAGAAGTTGCCTTTCTCGTTGTTGTGAGCAAATAACCTGAAAAGAAGCTGCTTGCAGAAGGAAGGGTTTTTCTTGGCTCACAGTTGGAGGGGACAGTTCATTATGGCAGGGAAGGCATGGTGGCATGTGGCTTTGTGGCAGCAGGAGTCTATGACAACTGCTTGCTCACATCTCCGTAGGCCAGGAAACAGATGGAGCAGGAAGTAAGGCTAGACTCAGGTCTCCCTCCCTTAGGCACTCCTACCTCCTCCGACTAAGCCCCACCTCCTGAAGGTTCCACAGCTTTCCAAAACAGTGCCACCATCTACAAACCAAGTGTTCAAGTTGATGAACCTATACAGAACCATAGCAAGCTGTCCCTGGCCTCCATGAGTTTAGAGTCATCTCGTAATGAAAAATAGATTCCGTCTAATTTCAAAAGCACCTGCCTTACAGCTTCAACACAGTTGAAAACCTAAGTCCAAAGTCTGCTTGGAGACTGCCAGTAACTCTTAAGCTGTGAGCTCTTGTAAAATCAAAAAACAGATCATGTACCCTTGATGGAGAGTGGTGCAGAGTAAGCATTCCCATCCCAAAAGGAGTGGGAAGAGGGCACCGGGCTCTGTGACAAACACTGGAGGTCCCTTGGCATGTGTAGAGCAGAATTGGAGCTCTAAAAGGATAGCGAACCAGGCCAATTTTCTCTGGGTGACATTTATGTCATGGCTGTGTCCTGCTTGCAGCCAAGCCCAGTATCATGGTAGAGTGGCCTTCTTGTGCATCACCCAGGAGGTTTCACATCGGAGCCGGCTACTGAGAAGAAGAACACTGATGATCAACAGAAGTGATCCTGACATCACAGTCCTGTTAGCATGTGAACCCTATCTTCAGACACCGGGAAATTCACTTTCGTGAACTGAGTTCTTGGCTCCATAATATGCTTATTACAGAACTCTGTGGCTGTAGCAAGTTTTTCTCTTGCCACAGTGAAACACCATAGCTGAAGGCAGACTGGGAAGGAAAGGGTTTATTTGACTTACACTCCCATATCACTGTTCATCAATGAAGGAAGTCAGGACAGGAGCTCAAGCAGAGCTGGAACCTGGAGGCAAGAGCTGATGCAGAGGCCATGGAGGGGTACTGCTTACTGGCTTGCTCAGCCTGCTTTCTGATAGAACCCAGGATCACCAGCCCAGGAATAGTACCACCCACAGTAGGCTGGGCCCTCCCACATCATTCACTGAGAAAATGCCCTATTGGCTTGCCTACAGCCTGATCTTATGGAGGCATTTTCTCCCTCTTTTATGTCAAGTTGGACATAAACCTATCAGCACAGCAAGTTTTAGCTTTAATTTCTTCATCTACAAAATGAGTATTTTGCCTGTCTCTTCCATCTCTGTATTTTCCTTGGCTCCCAGTCTTGATGGCCTTGGGTGTGACTGATCTGTATGTAGGTGGGGTGAGCCACCTAGCTGCCATGATTCTCTGAGTTATGTGGGTGTATTCAAAGATTTTGTGAGAGTTGAAGGTGGGCAGCACTGGCTTACCCTAACAAATGGGGAGACCTAGGCTGATAATAGCAACAAATGTTTGTCTAAGTTTTACTGTGTGCTAGATAAAGGTCAACACATATTATAGCTCATTGTTATAGCTCATTTTTCTTCTGAATAACCCTGCATTAGTTACTTTCAATTCCTGTGATAGGACACCATGACCACCGTAACTCAAAGAAGGAAGAACTTATTTGAGGCTTATGGTTGCAAAGGGTTAGAGTCCGTGATCGCAAAGCAGAGGTGGTGGGCAGCAGGTGACTGGAGCAGCAGCTGAGAGCTCATATCCCAGCTAACAAGCAGGAAACGGTGCAATGGGCATGGTGTACGCTTTCTACACCTCAAAGCCTACCCCCAGTTCACACCTTCTCCAATAAGGCCATACCTCTAGTCCTTCCCACACAGTTCTACCAACTGGGGACCAAGTAAGTATTCAAATGCCTGAGACTTATGGGAGACCACATTCAAATGACCACAAACCCTAAGAAAAAGATGCTATTATAATCCTCGTTTTAAAAATAATGAGACCAGAGAAGACACTTTGCCTGAAGTCTCATGGCTACTAAGTCCAAAGCTGGATAAAGAGCTGAGCCACGTGGGTGACAGTGAAGAACTTTCAGACCCAGGGACCAACAGCCACTTGTTTTGTTTGCTTGTTTTTATGGTTCTGAGGATTGAATCCAGGGCCTTGCATGTACTAGCAAGTATTCTACCACTTAAACATACCCTGCCTTTCTCCTGTCCATTGCCTCCGTCAGACTTTGTTCTAAACTACTCTGCTGTTCTCAAACTTTCTATGTAGTCCAAGATGGCCTTTAAATTGCAGTGCCCTGCCTCAGCCTCCAGAGTAGCTGGGATAAGAAGCCTGTGCACCTAAGCTTTCTTTTTATCATGCTAACCTGGAGGAAACACATGATCCTACAGAGAAAGCAAGGACTCAGTATGTGGGGCATAGAAATGGCTTCTGCCTGAGCCTGAGCTCATGGTGTGGTCACATTCAGGGCACCCAAACTCTCACAGGCTGGACATATTAGGTAGTCTCTCACTGCTTTCTCCTTGCAAAGAATACCCTTCATCTATAAAGCTTGGTTAGGATATGGCAGCAGTTCCTGAGTCTCCTAAATATGCAAGTGTCCTAATACTGCTGGGCTTTTTGACTCTTCTAGATAGAAGCAGAATTCAAGAGCTATTGGCTCCCATCCCTGGCTGGGAAGTCATCATTGTCTTCTGTCTGATGGCTCCTCCTTCCAGTGACCCTTCTGCCCCTCTCTGGTCTTCAGGACACTAACTGTTGTGATGTAGTTTGATACTCTTGAGCTTGAATTGACTCAGCCCCTGCCAGCACAATTCCAGTAACTGCCCAACCCCTCCCTACCCTATCACCCTCCTCCCGGCTTGGGTGTAAGTCAGACAAGGATGTGCAGAGCTTCTCTACCATACTGGCCACAAACAAAAGCAGGCTGAAGAAAGAATATTTCCATGAAATTCTAGAAACATTCATACTGGATTCACTTAAGCGTAATTAAATGGGTAATTGAATGGGAGCGGTTGTGATGAAGAGCAGTGGTCATCTTGGACCGGATGCTCGGGAGTCTCATCCGGAGGGTTGTTGAAGGAGGCAGTGGATTCAACCCCCGTGCTTTCCTCTGGCTTCCTCACCCCACTTGTTCTACTTTCACGATGACGGGAGACCAAGGGATCTTCCTTCCTTTGTCAGCCTTTCCCTCTCATTCCTAAACTACATTCCGATGTGATGTACTAGACAGTTCAGGGACCAAGGTTCTCCTTCAAGCTCCTCATACGCTGTAAAACAAACTCCCTGCTCTATGAATGTGCAGGCCACAGGGAGGTCAGTAGTTCTAAAACAATGGTCCAGCAAAGCTCCGGTAACAGGCTTGTCCTTGATGAGACATCCTCCCGCCCCACCCCGCCCTGCCCCACCCTGTCCTGCCCTGCCCTGCCCTGCTCTATAAGCCTGCCTTATGAGCATCATTGATTGATTCTTCTTTTGGGCAAAGCACTGATCTTGATGTGTTCACTTGGTGCTAATGTGCATATTGTAAGAACCTGCAGACCCCCCCCCCCCTTCCCCTGCTCATCACTCTTTTCTAATGAACTCCTTATAAAGTGTTGCTGACCTAACTTGGTTCCTGTGTCAGGCATTTCCACTAAGAATGGAAGAAAACATAACAAAATAAAGGAGGCCTAAGTGTAATGGAAGAAAGCTCTGAATGTGTACTGTAATTGAATTAGTCTAAGAGCATTAGATGGTTAGCAGTTAGGGAACACTGGCTAGTGAGCCACTTAGAAGCATCCCAATTCCCAGAATCACCACGGTGAAATGGCTGTCTTCCAGTTTTCTGATGGGGCAAGATTGGCTCAGATCTGTGTGACTCGTGCACTGAGTTAGCATCTGAACATGATGTCATATGCACAAGAACCCTTTAATTGTAGGAGGGTATGGTGGTGAAACCCAGGAACCAAGGGTGTTAGTAAGGTTTATAAAGGCATATTTTATCTTAGGCTTGTCAGTTAGGATTTTGTTTCTGAAGCTGAGAGAACATCTGGATCAGAGAAGATAGAATAAAACTGATATATTCCCCCTTAGTACCATAGGATTCCACCCGCTGCACCACGCCATTGTCAGATTAGCAAAGGCTTGGGTAAATCCCGTGTCAACCAAACATGGGTGACAATAAGCTTCTTAACTGGCTCCAGGTACCAATTAAGGAAGCTACCAGACAAGGCTGGTGCTGCTTGGAAACTAGTCCTAGCAACAACAGCATGTAGAATTGGAAGGGTTTGAGAAAGATAAATCAGCATGCTAGGTAGTGAGATAATTTGGCTTCCTATGAAAGCCATGCTGATGATCAAAACACATTATATGCACACATGAAATTCTCAAACAATAAAATGAAAAAAGAAATTCTGGTGGAATAGTAGTATTGATTATTGGAGAAACAGCAGGGTTAGTTTGAAGAGAGTAATTTTCCAAAAGAGGGCCATGGATGTAGTCTTTGGAGCTAGGTGACACCTATAAAAAAATAAACTGAATAAAAAGGGTATTGGGAAAAAATATCAATAACACAGTCAAACAAACCTTTGTCTATAGAAATGTTGCTGTCACACTTAGCTATCACCTTGACCCCATTATGAAACCTCTTGCTTCTGGCATTGATGCTGGGAGAACAGGGGTAAAAATGGAAGAACATGATGGTTCTGTGATGCATGTGCTCTCCTCAAATCTGAAATGTGTGATGCTGATGCAGTGAATGCAAGAGGAGTGCCCTGAGTCCTCCTTGCTGTGGCCCCCGACACAGAGGTTGCTCCAAACTACGGAATTAGGGAACTTTGCATGAAGGGCCAGATAATTCAATAGATATTCTAAGTTTAAAGCCACCTATAGTTCCTGACACATATTTTTATTTAGTATAGTCCTTTCTTAGAATGTAAAATGCTCCAGGGCATAACGGTTAGTGATACATGCCCTTATTTCCAGAACTTGAGAGACAGAAGTGGGCAGATCTCTGTGAGTTTAAGGCCAGCCTGGTCTACATTGGAGAGTTCTAGACTAACCAGGGCTACATAGTGAGACCCCATCTAAAAACAAAACCCCCTGAGATTTGCCCTCTGACTTTGTATCACTATATGAATAATGTCCAGCAAGGTTCCAGTAATGGACCACAAATTATTGCACTTCTCAGAGCTCATCAGAGAAGTCCAGAGAATTAGCATCAGTGTTCAGCTACACATGGGACATTTATAGCATATCCCCACAAAGGCTGAGGGAAGGATTGTAAAAGCTAGACATCAGGGAGGGCATGAGCAAAATAGTGTCTTCTAGACAAGACAGAACCACTGTGTTCATGAGCTTGTGACACCTGTAGCTGCCTGCATAAGACCTGCAAGATCAAGCCAGTCAGCACCTTAGTATGATTTAGGAAGGTTTTATGAGCCCTCACCTCTAACTGAGAAGCTATGGACAGTTGATGGCTTTGGGGAAGGTGGGAGTCTGTTTTCTTTAAGGGTTTGATCCTTGATAGGTTGGCCATGTTCCAGTAGTTATCTACACACTCAGGAGCATTATGGCCAGACAAATTAGACTTGATAGGTTATTTTTTTTAAAAGGATATGAATATGGGAGTTAAGGAGGTGGGGTGTCAATCTGGCAGAAGTTAAGGAGAGGAGTTGGAATGAATATTATCAAAATACATTGTATGAAATTCTCAAATAATAATGGTATATAATAATAATAATATTATAATAATATAATAGTATTATAATAATATTAATGTTAAAATGTAAAGCATTGCTTTTTTTTTTAGCTCATGAGCTATACCTACCTACACATAGTTTGAAGACCCCTCTACAGACCGGGTCACTCCTCTTTACTAGCTAGAATAGTTCTTCAAATTTTGACATGGTCTTCTGTCTTAATGAGCTAGAGTCCTCTTGCGCAGCTGATGTAACCCAAAGGGTGGAGGTAGACATAAGTTGCCTGCTTTACTTCTTCTTGGTCAGCCCACAAAATGCTGGTATCCTGATTACTGCTATTGCAATGTGCATGGCAGACTTTTGTCTCTGTGTCAAGAGTTGTATGCCACCATCCACAAAACAGGCAGGCTAACTTAACTGTCAAGAAAGCTGTCTCAGACTCTTTGCAGTTCTTAGTGTGGGGAAAGAAGGCCAGGAGCTGTGGTGGGAGATGGTAGGAGAAAAAAATTCCTTGGCAGGTGACTGATCCAAGAAGATAATTCCCAACCACATGATACTGGTCTCATTTTTAAGTCTCCAGGTTTTGATTTTGCCCCTGTAGGTGCAAAGGGGCAGGGGAGGAGGCTTTGGTGCCTTCTGAAGGCTAGAATTTACCAACCACAGTTGAAAAGAATCTGAAGCATAAGATAAAAGTTTCACATTGTCCAATGGCCTAGACTAAGTCTGATTCAACTCAAAAGGAACTTAGAGCCAGATGTGATTGCTCACACATCTAATCCCAGAACTGGGAGGCAGAGGCAGGAGGATAGGGAATTGGAGGCTGTCTCGGCCTGCCTAGCCAAACTCTATGTTGAAATTTTAATAAGTAAGTAGGGAGTGTATCCTTTAAAGTCAGACTATAATATAGTTTTAATTAAGGTAAATTTGATACTGCATGCAATAGTGAATGTTTAGACACTAGTGACCATTACCATTGTTTAATGGCTCCAACACAGTAGGATGACAGCAAGCTCAAAAGTATCCCACATCACAGACAACTTGTTTTCTGATGGGATGCTGTCAACACCAGTCTGAGGGTGTAGAACTGTAGAAAAATTATTTAAGATGTCTTTCAGATGGCTAAAGAAAGAAAATGTAAGAGACAGAAAAATGTTGAACTTCACTGTTTCCAGCAGCTGAAACTAAGTTCTGAAATGAGGCAGCCCTGGCAGCTGAAGCTGCCAGCCCCATGGCACTCTGTGAGGCATTGCCCGCTGTGGGCACACCAGGTTGTGGGCGGGGCTTTCCAGGAGAGCGTCTACTGGTAACATCTGCACGGCAGTCTCAGGCTACTCAGACTCACAGACGGGTATAAACCTCCGAGAGCATGTGTCCGACTCAGGAAGGTGGAGGTTGCATGACCTTTTATGACCTTGCTCAGGAAACTCCAGGGCACCACGCTTCATTGGCTCCAGGACTTGCCAGACGGGATCAAAGAGAAGAGAAGCATCATAGACTGTACCGCTAGACAGAGATGTCACAAAATTCCGCACTGTGTAGTCACTGACATGCATGCAGAAGGCATTTTTAGTCTGTTCCATGCTACAGCAAATAATTTTTTCTTTAATCCCTTTTTTTCAAGTGCGATGTTTCCAAAATATTCCTACCATTGGAAATTTTTTTTTTTTTTTTTTTTTTTTTGGTTTTTCGAGACAGGGTTTCTCTGTGTAGCTTTGCGCCTTTTCCTGGATCTCGCTCTGTAGACCAGGCTGGCCTCGAACTCACAAAGATCCACCTGCCTCTGCCTCCCGAGTGCTGGGATTAAAGGCGTGCGCCACCACCGCCCGGCATTGGAAATTTTGTATTAGTGGTTCCAAGTCTTTGGGGTTTTATAGTCTATTTTGTAAATGAGGACTTGACATATGGAAGACATCTAGCTGGCTAAAGAAAGAATTGAAAACTAACAATGGTTACTCCAGCACACACTGCTCTTTCTGTCTCTGTCAATGCATCACATAAGACAGAAGCCAGGTTTACATAAAGCAAGAGGGAGAACAGGCCCTTGGAATGAAAGACTGTCTTTCAAACAGAGCAACTTCCTTTCAGGATGAACCACATCAGTGTTCTTGTCTTCCTCATTTCCCTGTGGGCTGCTTGGAACTTTCTCACAATGTCTGCTGTATAGATATACACTTGCGAATCACACCTCCAGGCAAAAAAAAAAGGCTTAAGTATGTAATGTATAACAGTTTCTTTGGACACCCACGGTTTTATAGTCAGAATTTGATTTTTCACATTATCCCTGCTAATTGCATAGTTGCATGTATGAAGGCTTTTATTTTGAGCCAAACCTTCAGTGATGCTGTTGCCCTTGCTTGCCTCCCAGAGGTGGGAGCTAAGTTCCTATTGATGAAGACACTATGTGCCTCAGACACAGGCCCTGGAGGATCCAAGCTGCATCTGATATGAAAGCCTCCTTCCGGAAGACTAGCTTTCATGGTACCAGAAAGCATCATGCAAGCTTCCAAAGGAGAGAAATAATCAATAGTCCTACCCAGCTATGGCATGGATGAACCAAAAAATGTGTGTGCCACCATAACCCTAAGGGTGTAATAGTGGTACACTTACCTTGGTGTCAACCAACAGCTCTGATGGTTTGAGATGGAGGAGTTCTTGTTGATGTTTCAGCACTGACAAAATAAATCTCAGATGTCAAGAAATGCTGTCCTGATGAAAGAGATACTGTGACAGAGGGAGACATTATGGGGATAGGGAGAAACCGGGTGCTAGGGAAGTTCCCAGGAATCCACAAGGATGACCCCAGCGTAGACTACTAGCAGTAGTGGAGAGGGTGCCTGAACTGGCTCACCCCAGTAATCAGATTGATGAATACCCTAACTGTCATTATAGAGCCTTTCTCTAGTAACTGATGGAAGCAGATACAGAGATCCACAGCCAAACACCAGGCCGAGCTCTGGAAGTCCAGTCAAAGAGAGAAAGGGGGATTCTATGAGCAAGGGACATCAAGATCATGATGGGGAAACCTACAGAGACAACCAAACCAAACTAGTGGGAACTCAAGAAATTTAGACCAACAGCTGTGGAGCCTCTACAGGACTGGACTAGGCACTCTGCATAAGCAAGACAGTTGTGTAGCTTGATCTGCTTAAGAGGCCCCCTGGCAGTAGGATCAGGATCCATCCCTGGTGCATAAGCTGGCTTTTTGGAGCTCACTACCTATGGTGGGACACCTTGCACAGCCTTGAGGCAGGGGGAAGGGCTTGGACCTGCCTCTACTGAATGTACCAGGCTCTGCTGACTCCCCATGGGAGGCCTTGTCAGAGGAGGGATGGGGGCGTGTGGGGGGAGGCTGGAGGGGTGGGAGAAGGGAAGAGGGGGATCTGTGATTGGTATGTAAAATGAAAAAAATCTTAATTAAAAAAAAGAAAGAAGTGCGGCCCTGAATTCACCTCATCTTCACCTGCCAGAAGTGGGCTAGGTACTGGGCATCTACGCATTCACTGCCTGGGACTAACAACTTTAGCTATCTTCCTGTTTGGGAGAAGTTAGGGGAGGGTTGTTGGTAAATATGGCCCAAACACATTGTGTACAGAACTAATTTTTTCAGAGCATCACTGTAGCAAGTATCTTAACAGGTCTTATTAAACCTGGAGCCAGGTATTGTGGTGAATGCTGGAAGATCAGAGAAGCAGAACAAGCCACAGCCACCTCACCTTGCCAGTCCCTCAGCTGATCCTGTTTCCTCAGACTGGAAGCTTCTGAGTCCTCATCCAAATGGATCTCAGCTGAACTATGCTGCTCAAAGCCTAAAAGCTTAACCAGCCTAGTTCCTGGTTTTCACACCTTATATACCTTTCTGCTTTCTGCAATTACTTCCTGGGATTAAAGTCGTGAGTCACCATGCCTGGCTGTTTCCAGTGTGGTCTTGAACTCACAGAGATCCATACGGATTTCTGCCTCTGGAATGCTAGGATTAAAGGCGTGTGTGCCACCATTTCCTGGCTTCTATCTTCTGTCCTCTGACCCCAGATAAGTTTATTAGGGTGCACAATATTTTGGGGAACACAATATCACCACACATCACAGTGGTGATATATTTTTCCTAACACATAAAAACTACTGTGAACTCTTCTGGTTACTTTGATGCCTGCCACATAAACTTCAAAACAATGGCAAAATGAACAAAATGCTTTGTAGATCATTTCTCAGGAATGGGTCTTGGATGATGTGTGTGATTAATTTCCAAACAATTTTGTTGATCTAGCAGTGTGCCAACCTTTGAGTTCACTCTGGGACCTACTTCCCTGGCTAAGCATAGCCATGTTCCCAGGACCTGAAATGCTCAGATGTAAGGGATGAGAGCCCTGGCCCCTACAGGCCTTCTGTTGCTGTAGAATACCAAGAGATTTGGTACACATATTGACAAAAACTTGTTTTCTTGTTGTGATCCTCTAAAATACTGGTTCCTTTGAAAATGTAAGTCTTTGCTCACTGTGGAGACATGACAGAGACCTCTGTTGGAGAAATCCTTTCATTGCCTCCATTATTCTTAGGCCTGAGGAGATTATTCCTTTCTCATAAACTTGTTTATCGTGTGTTCTAGAAACAAGGCATATAAGGGCATCGTTCTCTCAAAGCATCCTGCTCTTCCCATGAAGCGGCGTGGCCTGTGTTTGCTGTAAGGGGGCTCCATTAGACTTGGGCTGTGGTTTCTGGTGCTCACATGCTTCTTCACATCTGGGGTGCTTTGGCCCCACTGCATCTGCTCCGCTTCCCCTCCCTCCAGCTGTGAGCTGAGGCGTTTCCTGTTTCCCTCTCCTTCCTGCTCATTCACCTTCATCATTGCTCTCTCTGAGTGTTACTGTCATTAACAAGGGCTTGGGATTTCCTTTCCAGACCTCACCAGTGACGTCTGGGACAAACTCCTCAGTCTTCCTGAGTCCTCCTTCTCTGAGCACCCATCATGAGGCCTTGCCTCTTCTCCACTCTCCTCCACCTGCATCCTCTTCTCTTCTTGCCAGCCTTTTTAAATTCATAGTTTCCCCTCTTGCCCTCCAAATATGGCCATCTTTTCCTTGAGGTTCAGTTCTCTTTCATTCATTCTTGCAGAGAAATCACTTGTTTTACAGTTTACAAACTTCCCTATTGTGCTGTGTCTCTCCAACAAATTTCACCCCCCTGCCCCCCAACTCCTGATTTGGCATTAGGATGGCCACGGCCTCTCAGGAGCTCCACCCTACCTCTCAGTCACTATATAGCTGCTACAGGCAAGTATTTGCTAGACAAGAGTGGTCTGCACACTACAGCCTGGAGGTCAAACTCAGCCCACAGCTATATCTATATAAAGCTTTATTGGAACACAGTAATGTCCATTTGTTTATGTGTTATCGGTCGCTGTTTTCATAATGCAACAGCCAAGCTAAACAATTTCCATCGAGTCTGTGTGGTTCACAAGGGGTAAAATATTGACCCCCAACTCTTTATAGAACGTTTGTGACTCTCACACAAAGGCTTTGATTTCATCAGTTTCCCACTCAGGAAACCATAAAAGATTCCCAGTGTCTTTGTTAGTAATTGTAGTTGTTTGGATAGGAATGGGCCCCCACAGACTCATGTGTTTGAATGCCTGGCCCATAGGGAGTGGCATTATTAGGAGGTGTGGCCTTGTTGGAGAAAGTATGTCACTGTGAAGGTAGACTTTGAGATCTTATATGCTCAAGTTAGGCCCAGTGTAGTACACAGTTCACTTCCTGTTGCCTGCAGATCCAGATGGAGAACTCTCAGCTTCTTTTCCACCATGTCTCCCTACATGCCGCCATGCTTCCTGCCATGATGATAATGAACTAGACTTCTGAAACCTAAGCTAGCCCCGAATAAATATTTTTCTTTGTAAGATTTACCATGGTCATGGTGTCTCTTCACAGCAATAAAACCCTAAGACAATAATTAACTTTATTGTTTGCTATTTAAAGATTTTTCTTAGAGCATATTAGGTTTATCCATGCTGTGGCAACATTTTTAAGTCTAAATATTATATTGTATGTGAATTTTTCACACATACACTCATGTGCACCTTGAACAACATGGAGTTCTTGTTTACTCTGTTCTGTGTACCTCCAAGCTCTGCACACTGTCTTCCTCCCTTAATTCAGAACTTCCCTGGGAGGGAGCTTTTTAGTGGGAGACCTCTGATTCGTGACTCCAAACCCAGCACCAGCACCACCTTCCATGTGGAGTGTCAGAAGTCCCTAAAACTAATTAAGCTGATTTTCCTTTATTCCCCCTTAAGCAGAATGTCCTCACTTTAATTACAATGTGCGTTTGATTTTGTAGTAATTACTTTTAACATGTTTTCAATCTCCCAAGGAAAGGGAGGTTCAAAGACACATCTTCACATTAGAATTGCATGGAAAAGTTTTTAAAGATATCCTTTGTCCAGGCCAAGTGTAGGCACAGAATCCCTGGGTGAAGCTCTTCAGATCCTTTGCTTGCTTCTGAGACAAGGTCTGCTCTGCCATGCAGGCTTTCTTTGAAGTCAGGACCCTGCTGCTTTAGTCTCCAGGGACTGGAAGTACAAGTGTGTGACACTATGTTTGACCTCCTCAGAAGGTATCGTGCAACAGTTTCCTCAGAGACCGAAACCTTTCCTCCTACAGGGAAGCTCCTTAAGCAGGAAGGTAAACAACTCAAAAGAGCTTCAGGAAGTCCCTGAAACCAACCAGATTCACTAGGACCCTCCCTGCCAGAGTAAACAATAAAAGCTGAGAATACCTCTCAGAGGAGCAAAGCTAAGATGCAAAGAAGATTCTGAGACCAGATCAGCTGCCTAGAAGAGGCTTAGACCAGTCACTTAGGAAGATACCCTCCAGCCTGTTGAGCAGCCTGCAGGCTGTGGGTATGCTCCAGATTTCCCAATTTTCTCGAGCTGTCACCCAAGCTGGTGTGGGCCTTGGTGACAAAGCTGTTTTGAGTCATTTCTGCTCCTGTAAGTAACCCCTCACCATACTCCTGTAAGTGACCCCAATAAAACTCACTGGTTCACCAAGTTGGACTTTGGTGGTATTTGTACTTTGGTATGTCATGGGATCCCTGTCTAGGATGAGTAGACATGTGTGTTCCATCTCCCCAGGAAGAGTTTTGTCCCACGGCAGACGGTTCTAAGGTACAGCTCGATACAAAGCTGTCTTGAACTTCCCAGTGAACTGCTGAGGAGGAAAAGCCTTGTCCTGACCACGTTCAGCAACCTCTCTTCCCTCTCTGTCCCTCATACTTAGCAGAAATTCAAACCAACCATGATAATCAGCTATCACTGGCCCCCTTTGTTGGATCAAGGATTGGGAATAGCGAATTCAGTGACCACTTTCCTCCCTCAGCTCACAGCATGGAGTAGGGGAAGCTTGAAGAGCAGGGATCCTATTGGTGTGAGACCAATGCGTGGTGTCCATCATGTACCATGAACCAGCTTGCATTAATCTTCTTTCTTAATACCTGTTGTTGCTATTGTTATTATAATTATTACTATTATCATTATGGCTTCAAATACCAATTGCCTGTTTCGAGGGTGGGACTGATGCCATGCCTGTCTTTTATTGCCTCTCCTATCCAACAGGCATGCTGTATCCTAGCCATTTGACCAGAGACGTTAGGAAATAGACTGGGCTTCCTTATTAGGACTCCCGTCTGGTCTCCCTGCTCACTGGATTTGGCAAAATGTCTCTGACCTTCATGTGCTGTTAGTGCCCAGGGTGAACCTGGGTAAACTGGCACTGTTGCCCATATAAGCAGCCAGCTTCTGCCTCTGCCTGGATGACACACTTAAATGTCAGGCTTTCCAAATACGAGTCAGAAATATGCAGTGGATGGCATCTGATATTTACAGTTCTTTCCAGCTAAGGTGAGCTGACTTTTGTTGTAAATACTTGCCAGTGCAGATTCGAAAGGGTTTTTTTCCCCCTCTGCCTCATTCATATGTCTTTGCCTTATTTTCCTTGGTTTTATTTCATTTTATGAAAGTCCGTAGATGTATTTGAGCACATAATGGCCCCTCCCAGTGGCTTCTGAATAGTAATTGGAAAACTAGGGATAGAGGGATGGCTCAGCGGTAGGGAACTTAGGTAACATGTATGAGGCCCCTGAGTTCAATCCCCAGCACTACAATAAGTACATGAAAATAAGTGAATAAATGAATAATAAAAGAAAGAAAGAAAGAAAGAAAGAAAGAAAGAAAGAAAGAAAGAAAGAAAGAAAGAAAGAAAGGAAGGGAGAGGTTAGAGTTAGGCAAAGTTTATTCATTAATGGATGAATTCTTTAAAGTTTCTGTCTGCAAAAATAACACGTGTGTGCTGGCATGGGGTGTGTGCACTTATGTGTGTTCATGTACACCTGCACATGCATCTCTGTATGTGCATATCTGGGATTTGAAAATTTAGACTACTTCTCCGGAGCTGTTTCAAGCGGCTCCTTTCCAGTCCTTGAGCTGAGGAAGGCTGAATACTGTCATTCCATGACCCTCTCCTCTTCCCGGAAGCTCCTACCATTCCCCGACTTTGTCTTTCCCTGTTCTGTCTGCCTCTCACCAACAGAAATATTAGAAACTGCTGCTTACTGAGAAACTGTGTGTCACCCAGTTAAGAAACTGATTTATCCTGTTTAGTCCCTCAGAAACCCTGTGAGATAGGGAACTATTATTAGCCCCATTATACTGAGGAGAAAACTGGAGCACAAAGAAATTAAGTAACTTACCCAGGCCCAGGAATGGGAGAGACAGATCTAGGCTACCTGTTTCAAGGCCTGAGCATTTAACTCATTATTGCCCAGTTCAATATTCAGAGTGGTAAATGATGGGGAGGGACAATATTGCGTTCAATTCAAAAATACAGTTTTTTAAGTTTTAAGTTTCCCTTCTTCCTCCTTCTCAATGCCCATTGCCTTGGTAATGTTATCACTTCTAGGTATCTTTTTTTGAGACAAGACCTTGCTACTTAGCTAGGTTGGCCTTGAACATGTGATCCTGTTGTCCCCACCTACCCAGTGTTGAAATTATAGATGACAAGTATATACCACCATGCTTGGTTCTTGTCAGCATTGTCGAGGAGTCTAATGAAATAAGTGCTGAACTTGACTGACATGTTTGTGTTAATTCTACTTCAAGCACAGAATTCGAACAGCAAAGTGGGAAGAAATTAAAAGTTGTAGATAAGGAGGAAACCTGTACCCCTTTAAGCATCGAGTTGGGGTAGAGACTGTGGCAGCTGGGGAGGGACCACTAAGATCAGACCTTTATGGACTACGGTGGTGTCTGGCCAAGGGAAGGCTGTTTTAATTCAGACAACATGTTGGAGGTCTGGGGACTCTGTCCACAGGGCAGAAGATGTGGATGTTTCCATGGTAGTGGATAGAAGTGGAAGATGTGGAAGAAACCAGCAAGGGGAAGCTCCCTCTCAAAACCAAAGCAGAAGGCTAAGCCATCTTTGCAGGGTCAACCAACAGTACCCCCAGCCCAGCCCAAGCATTTGGCAGGAAGACTTTGAGAGGACTAGCCTAGCCTAAGACCTTACAACCAGTTATTAAAAAACAGTTTCAAACTAGGCTCAAGGGCTTTGACTTCATTTTGAGGCTTCTTCCAGTATGGGCTGAAAAATCCATAGCAGAATCTCTGCTAAAGGCAACGGGGGGGGGGGGGGGGGCAATCAGCTGTGGCGTTGACCTTAACCAGCTTCTGATAGCCTTCAATAAATAGGCAAAACTATTAGTAAGTGATCGGTGGCTGTTCCAGTGACTTGTGTACGCCTGGTTTCTTTTAGCACAAAGCATTGCCTTCTCTAAGCAAATCATGGCTGATCTTTGGTAATGGAAAAGCTGGCACACAGCACGATATGCACAGGTCCTTAAATGAAGCATTTAGCATGTCGGCTTACATTCATTTGAGCATCTCGAGTGCAGAGCAGTCTTTCCTCTAGAAGAGCTCTTCACACTGGAGCTCACCATTGTCTTTCTTGTGTCCTCCCAGCCGTCAGTCTCTTTGATTTTTCAGGTTCACAATTCTTTAATGTACAGTGTGAGCTTAAGGCATGGCCCCTGATCTGAGCACGGACTCTTCCACTAGGTCTTGGTCTCTTCCAGTGATGTGGCTCACATTTGTTCAGTAGCACTGATTCTTCTCTATCTTCTTTCCAAGGTCCTACGTTCATTTTCATAGTAATAGTTTCCTTTCCTTTCACACCCATTTCACTATTTATGTGACTGACGTGTAAGCAAATGTATAATTAACAACAAGCAGAACCGGAACAAACATGTCGGGTGGATGTGCAACCAGGCTTGGGTAATCACGAACTGTCATCAGTGGAAGCAGAAGAAAGCAGGGTGAGTCACAATTAAAGGTGTCCAGTGATGGTCTCAATGTGCCTGTTGGGGGTCGGGGTGAGGCTGTTTAATTTGGTGAGTTAGATAAGTACAACCATGTAAGAAGTATGAAATGGAAGGTCACTTATTTATTACTGTTTAAAGACAGACACAGGTTCTATTCAAGACCATCACCATAGAGGTCACTGCAGTGGGGAAGCTCGACTTAATAAACTACTAAAAGGAAAAATAAGAATTTACAGCCAAAGAGAAAAGTTCCAAGGACCCAGGAGATGGGTGGAAAATTACTAAGAGAGCACATCACAGGGCAATAGGAATTCTCACCATATTAGTCCAGCTGGACTCTTGCTGAAGGCGAACTAGGATACTTAGACATCTACTGAGGGATGGTAGAGGGTGAGGAACCTGATTAGGTATCAAAGGATGTCACTTGTGGGTATGTGGAGGGAATCACTGTGTGGTGTGGGTCACTGTGGGGGGGGGTGGTCCTGGCTTATCAGAAGCCTTGCTAAAATTGAACAATGCAGAGGAACACAGGCAGCCAAAAGTCAGGACCTGGGATGAGAAGAGTCCCCCTGGATAGGTTTAGTCAAGGAGAGAATCTCCGTTGGTGAGCGTCTACTGTAGACACACCCTGGGTTTGTGGGAGAAAACTTTAGCTTTGGGGAAATAAGTGTATCTGCTACTTATAAAAGGAATAATATCTAGAAATACTGAGCACAATCAGGGCAATAATGGTATTTTCTTTATTTTATGAATACAACAGACTACATTATAGTAATCTTTCCAAACAGTCCCAGAAATGTCATTTTTATTCAAAATAATTCATTGCACTTTGTCTTGGAAGTTTTAACATAAGAAACGACCCTCTCCCCATGTAACAGGTGAATAGGATCATTATTGCCTCATGGAGGTGTTTTTTCCCCCTGTAAATTTAGCATGTCCCCATAGAAGACTTTTCCTTGAAAATCAGTTTCTAAATTCATGGTGCAATGAATTCTAAAGTCATTCATTAGTCACAGATAACCAAAATGTTTAAAACCTTTTTTAAAAACCAATTGGCAGTTACTATGAGGGAAAAAAAATGTAGCCAGTTTCCTAAATTGGTTTATTTTGTTTAAATGTGGTTTAAAATGATGTTAGGAGAAAAGATGTGACCCCCCTTCAGGGAATGTCAGGAGGAATCAAAAGTGGCTTAGCAGAGACAGAAATGGAAATGTGATATTTATCAGGGGAAACAGGGTATGTTAAATCAAATTGAACCAGCCTCCACGTTAGAAAATGCCTCGATGAGAAAGTCATACTCAAGGCCTTAGGGTTCTTCTCTGAAGACTAAGACACTGGTCTGGCTAAAAAAAGGCCTTTACCAGAGCTGTGCAAAGGGTATCATGAGCTTGTGTCCCAGGTTCAACGTCCTGATAGCGTCACTGGGTTAGATAAATTGATGAGAGAACCCAGGAGTCATAGTCCAGGGTGTTTTTATGTTGCTCTCCAAGAACTGGACTGGAGGCTCACCTGGTCCCAGGGAAGGAGCCCTTCCTTTTGCGGGAAAGAAGGGGTTTTAAGACAGGGTTTCTTTGTGCAGTCCTGCCTGTGCTGATTCTTGCTCTGTAGACCAGGCTGGCCTCAAACTCCAAAAGTGCTGGGATTAAAGTGTTGTGGCCTCATTGTGAGCCATCCCCACCCCCCAGCAAGACTGCCGCAGAGCCTATATCCGATGCAAAACACACAGGGGTTTATTGATAACAAGCAAGCCCAGGCTTGGTCAGCATCCAAACACACTGGCTAGTCAGGTGAAGGAGGACGGCCCTGAGCTCTCAGGGTGAAGAGTTTTTAAAGGGAAAAACCGCAAGCAGGGTGGTACAAGCCTTTGCATCGTATGATTGGGTAAGGGTATGTAACCTTTGAATTTACTGGTTGGGTGTTAGAGTTATCATTTGGGGGCAGGCCTGGACAAGTCCCAGACTTTGTCCTTGAGCTGCCATGGGGGCTGGCTGGTCTCGCACCTTCGCATTGACCCATGCACGTAGCTCTAAGTTGGTGAGGGGTCCCAGACAGTAAACAACTGGTTGAATCTTGAACAGTCAGAGCATGTGCAGAAAGGGAGCTACTGCAAGGACTATGTCTTTTGTTCATGGCCCTTCCAGAAAGTGCTTGCTCAAGTCTCAGGAAACTGAAATTAAGGCCTGATCTCTGAGAGAAGACTGAGCAGCCTGTTATGGCATCTACCTGGTCCTTGGTCCTTTCAAAAGGAGTGGGAAACCATGCCCACATAGAAGCCCTTTCTAAGCCCCCTGCTTGCCCTTTTGTGATCCCCAGCTCCTCCAGGTAGCTCTGACTGCTCTGTGTCTTCAGAGTTAGCATATCCTGTAACCTATGGCCCCTGCACAAACACATATGAGACCCTAAGTAAAACATGTATTTCTGAGGATGTTTAGGTGGAAAGCATGCCAACCTAAGAGGACTTTCAGACTCACATGAGCATACAGATCATCTAGGGATCAGGCCCAAGTGAACAAGTCTGCCCCAGAAAGTCCAAGAGCCTGGGTTCCTATCAAGTCCTTGGCCCAAAGGTCATAGTTGAAAGAGCAAAGGTCTAAAAGGTGCAATTTCAAAATCTGCCTTTTCGTCTAGTCTTCCCACTTGTAAGCTGAGGGGCTCTGGCTGAAGGTCCGGCTAACCCTGACCAGCAGAGAATCGAGAAGAAGGGAGAGCAGAGAAGGCAGAGGGCACATCCAGACTGAACAGCTACTCCAGGCTCTCAAGGACTCCCTGCACAACACTGTGAACACAAAATGGCAAGTGGAACACAAGCAGGAAGCTCCGTGTGTATCCTTCCAGTCTGAGCGGTCACAGTTTTACTCACACCGAGCCTTTGTGAACACTCCTGTGTTTGGCTTTAATTCGCTTACATGATCGACAAATGAAGATTCTCATTTCTACGTTCTTCTCTCAAATCAGCTGTTTGGTAGGTTTAATCTTTTCCATAGCTTGCCCAAGGGAATAGTCTAATTACCAATATCAAACAAACAAAGAGCATGAAAGATACTACCTTCACAGATTAAGCATTTTTAACCAGAGTGAAAGCGGAAGGAATACGCAGCTTGAGGTTGCACTCTTACTCGATAAGCCTGCCACTTGGGGAGGACTTCAATACCATCCTGAGTTTTTCCCCTCCCGTGTTCCATTCTTAATGGAGTCTCTCCAGAGTTTGCATGAGGATTAACAGCCTCTCCACCATTGACTCGTCTACTGAAGGACACACCTCCTGCATTGGGCTCAGGCCAAATGACTCCTTTATCATGCTCCTTAAAATATCTTGATAGAGTATAATGAGCACAGACAGGACCCAGCAGCTCCCAAGATGGCTACCTGCTTCAGCATTGTTCTGGTCTGGCCATTTATCCCCAGGCCGTGGAAGGTCCAGCCCAGATGTTGCCCTCTGACTTACTTTTTGATAAGCCGTTCAGTCCAGATTACAAACTATGTTCTCTCAAGAGGCTGAATATCCGTATGTCTTCATGGCCAGGGGGTTGGAGAAAGTGGGGAGTTGTGGGTGATTAGAGTCTAGGAGATAAGGAGGACCTAGATTAACTACTTGCCTCTGGTACTCACATTCACTTTCCTTAAATGGGACATGGTTGAGGTCAACCAGAAACTCAATAGCTAGTGAGCCTACTTTGTACCGTCTGGTTCTTGATTTGAGCATTATAAGTATTTCCAAAGTGAGCTTGGCAGAAATAACAGTGGTGGTGTTTTACATGGTAACAGGAGTATCCTGGGAATCAGAATAGTTCTTTCACAGCACTAGGCATTGTCCTATAGCACCGGGTTTTAACCCTTAAGTGCCCAGATCAAAGGGGAAGTCTGAAGGGTCCCAATGGAGGGTCCAGAGCCACAACCTGGTGTTTTCAACAGATTGTGAATTCTGAGAATAGCTCCAGGGTTTAACCTGAGAAACATGAACTCACGACCCTGATGTACCGTTTTCCTATCTGTTAGATCATGCTACATAATCTACCAGTTCCATCATCTATGACACAGGTTAATAATACCCACTTTTCAAGATGGTAGTGAAGCTTAATGAACCAAAGTATGGCTTGTTCTTCAAAATCCCAAAAGATGCAGAGTCGACATGAATAACAGCAGGGGCTGCTACTGTCATTGAAAGAGTAACTGGAGTCTAGGTGCAGTGGCACCTGCTTGTAAACCTAGGGCTTTGGAGGCTAAGGCATGAGTTCAAGACCTGCCTGGGCTACATGGGGAGACCTTTGCAAAAGAAAGGAGAATGGAGGAAGAGAAGGAGGATGGGAGGAAGGGAGCGAATGAAAACCCTAGTAAATGGCTATGGATTGAATGCAGACAGCTCATCTCTGCTGTGGCCTTACTTCCTGTAGCAGAATGAAGGAGGGAGCCACAGCGAGGTCGTACTAGTATTGCTGTCATGGCGGCTTTCTCTTGGTGTAGAAGGAGACTGAAGGACCTATGGGGGTGAGGGACTTTGTTTCTGGACCCATAACTATAATAAGCAAGACCTCCAAGTGTTTGGGTCCCAGGAACTACAGGCCCCTCACTCCTAACCATTAGATACCTGCTAGACGTTCTTAAAGACACAGACACCACCACAAAGTAGCTTAGCCTCCATGTCCTGAGAGGTGCAGATGGCAAGCACGTGCCTCTTACGCTGTCAATGAGGGCTCGGCTACATATGCATTTCCTCGGACGAGACTGAGTGCTTTGTGCAGACGCATTCCTTAAACCATCTTCTGGGCACGCTTTGGATCTCACGATAGGAGCAATCCCTACTGAGAAGAAGGAAATGTGCAGCCAGTCCTGTGGTAAAGAGAAAATGATGTCTGCCACACACAAAGACTCAGTCCACTTCTTTGCAGTATCGCAGTCTAATTGGAAGATGGTTTTGGTAAGGAAAGAGTCTGGTTTACAGTTGTTCAGACACTTTCCATTCACCATGGCTGTGTGAGCCGTCTTTATGTGATGTTTAGAAGGCCTTGCCAAGTGTTTTCCTCCTGAGCCTCGTATCGACTCATTAATTATGTGATCACTAATAATTAGGAGGATGTGACTGTTTAAACAGGCTATTTCTTAAACTAATCCCCGTCAACAAATTAGCCCATTTTTGCATTCTTAGGTCAATGTCAGGCTATCTGGAATATACATTTAAAAATAGTGCTTGGACAAGTGATTCATGCCTGTAAATCCTAGCACCCAGGAAGCTAAAGCAGGAAGGTTATAGCAAACCTGGTCTATATAGTGAGTTTTAGGCCAACCAGGAATGTACAGTAGCATCTAGGGGAGAGAGAGGGAGAGAGGCAGAAAGAGAGAGGGGGAGGGAGAGGGAGGGAGGGAGGGAGAGAGAAGCAGAAAGAGAGAGGAGGGGGAAGAGAGAGAGGAAAGGGAAAAGAAATGGGTGAAAACCTGAAGTGACAGCCTGTTTAGTGCCCCTTCTAGACATAGGAACTTCACTTGTGTCTCTCCTCCTGGACAGGTCACTGTTTCAGAAAGGCTTCTGGACTAACATTTACCACACCTACGTTCCTCACCAAGGTTTGCACAATGTTTGTCGGAGGTTTGTTTTTCTTAGAGGAGAGTGAATTAGAAAATTCAAGTGAGGGTCTGGAGAGATGGCTCAGTAGTTAAGAGCATGGGCTGTACTTCCAGAGGGACTGGGTTCAATTCCCAGCATCCACATGGCAGCTCACAACTGTCTATAACTCCTGTTCAGAGCATCCAGCACTTCATACAGACATACATGCAGGCAAAACACCAATGTGCATAAAATAAAAATAAATAAATAAATTTGTTTAAAAAGGCTGGAGAGATGGGTCAGTGGTTAAGAGCACTGGCTGCTTTTCCAGTGGACCCGGGTTCAGTTCCCATCACCCACATGGCTGCTCACAACTGTCTATAACTCCAGTTTCAGGGGATCCAACACCCTCACACAGACACACATGCAGGCAAAACACCAATGCACAGAAAATGTAAAAATAAATAAACCATAAGAAAAAATTCAGGTGTCCACTCCAGTGACAGCAAGGGGAACATCTAACTCCTAGTTGTCCATCTGTTTTCCTTAGGGACCAAAGCCAACGTTAACATTTCTTGACATACTAAAACTCTCAGCTCTAAGAGCCTTCTCTGATGAGAAGAGCAAAACCTCTAGAAACCGTTCATATTTCATCCTCGTAACTGCTAAGTCCTCTTTTCTCAACTCCACAGCAAGGAGCAGAGCCTTCAAGTGGGACTGGACTGGAAGGGTTAAGGTCTGGCCTTAGCACAGATTGTTGGTGCAAGCACAGTGTTAAAACAGTTTGGAGGTCCACTTTGACCTTGGGGGGTGGGGGCCTTGACTTGATTTCCCACCGTGTCCTCGTCATGGTGACACACAAGACTTTCGGACCAAAAGTGGAAACCTGGAATCAGCCCCTAGAATTGCTCTGTGAGATTTCTCGTGCCTTCCCACCGCATACCCAAACCTCACAAGGCTGGGGTGCAGTGTGACCAGTTTGTCTTCTACGTGTGATGGCAAAGGAAATAACTTCCCATCGGTGCTCCTGAGGGGTCAGGCTGCTCAAAGACTTGGCAGAGCTGACTTCCAACCTGTCAGCCAATCGCTGCATCTCCCTGACGGTGCACTTTTAGAGGTCTTCCCCCACCACCACCCCCACCCCCACCACCCCACCCCACCTCCGTGCAAAGTGCTGGAGTGTGATTTGTGCCTCGTCGGCTGTTCCGTGTGCTGTTGGTTCCCAACCTCTGACGTGCTCTTTTGTCTTCTGTGTGTTGCAGGCAGCATAGTGTACCTCGGGATGATGGTGGGGGCCTTCTTCTGGGGAGGACTGGCAGACAAGGTGGGCAGGAAGCAGTCGCTCCTGATTTGCATGTCTGTCAACGGATTCTTTGCCTTCCTGTCTTCGTTTGTGCAAGGCTACGGCTTCTTTCTCCTCTGTCGTTTGCTTTCTGGATTCGGGTAAGGTTTTTCTCCTTCCTATTTTATAGTAACGTGTTTACTCGCAATTGTACAGTTTCACACTAAAAGATCTCAGCACCAAGAGAGAAACGGGTAACACATTTCTTCTATTTTTTGTGTCAGCCCAAGAAGCCACGAGGTTGATTCTTAGAAGTGTGATTATAGACACTTAAATCCAAGAAGGCACTAAGCACCCATGCTCCTGTGGCGGGTGGTGGTGTGAATTACCTCTAGGGGACTGGTTTTGCTTAATTCTGCTTGCACAGAAACACATATTCAGAAACACATTTCTTTTGAAGATTTAAGTAAGAAAGAGCTGTACCTACTACAATGGTTCACATTATTTAGGGACTGCTCTTAAATCCAGGATTAGGCTGTCTCAAGCATTGTGGCTTTATTGGTCTAGGTTGCCTCTATGTGTTTAACTAGGGGGGAAGCCTGCTTTGGGAAACATAATAAGTTTTGTCTGTAAGTTCCTGATTTGGGCAGAGTTAACTAGAATCATACTACTAACCACGTGCAGAGGTGTCAATGATGTAGCCATTTTCTTGAAAGAGACCAAAGCATGCACTTACTCTGGATCCATAAGTGTAAAAAACACAGTGGCCTGATTATGAGACTATGAGAAACTTGTAGAAATATAAGGAAAATTTTGTAGAAATATAAATTTTGGCCTCCAGATTGACGACTTAGCAATAGTCTTTTCGAGATGTTATTAGAAACAGTAGTTCCTTTTTTATGAAATAGGGGGACAGGATAGTTTATGAGTTTGAGAACTCATACCAACAGCAGCCATTGATCACAGCCTACAGAGCAGGACACAATTCTGTGTTACAAAGACAGAGAACCTCAGCATGTATTTCTCTTACACACATACTCTCAACTAAAACCAATATTTTTCAGAATATTGTCAGTACATGCTGAGCAGACTCCGAAGGGCTGGAGTCTGCAGATATAGGACGACTGCCCAACATGTTAACTGCCTGAGGGAAGACAGCCATAGGCACTGTAAAGGACAGGAGAGCAAGGTGTGGTCACAATGGCCCGAACCTGTAGACGTCTAAGTCATGTGGTTCCCAGAAGTGAAATGGAGAACTGTTAAATTCTCTTTTATTCTGTATAAGCAGAGATGTTCCATAATGAATGAACAAAACTCTAACTCAAATAATTGAAAACAGGCATGGCTCCTCAGTCAACTTCCAAGTAGGCACTACTTTACAGACCCAGAACTCCTTGCATAAGGGAGAAGCCAAGTCTCTGTGAGGAAGGACACTACTACATCAGTGAAAGTTAATTGTGAATATTTCTCACAATCTTCCCCAAAGGGGATGACTATGCCTCAAGAAAAACAAAATAAATAAAACAGACTTCTCAGAGCTTACTGGACGCTGACTGGATTCCAGTAGACCAAAGTGACATTGCAGTCTACCAGTCAGCAGAGAGGCTTTGAGAAGGGAGGTCATCAGTGACATTTTAGCTCAAGTCTGGCTCACAGTGGGTCAAGAAGTCGCCAGCTCCATCTTGTGCTTGCTTGATTCTAAGGTTCCAGAATATTCTGCTGGAAAAGCTATTCCTGGCAGTGGCAGAGTCTCATTGGGCAGCGCATCTGCCCACCAGGTCCATTCATTGCAAACATCACAACATAAAGAGAAATCCTAGGGTCACTGAGCCCACACCCTGCATGTTGCAGATTTATAACTGGGAATGGCTATACTCCATTCTGCTAACTTGCAAACATCATAATTAAGTTACCCGTACATTCTAAATCCAAGGCTTGGATGTCTTCCAGTTGTCTTTGCTGTGAATGTCAAAGGGACTGGAGGGAGGTTTGATTTTAGGCTGAGATTCGCTGCTGTCTCTAAATAGCCAAATATGCTCCTGGCATGTTCTCATCTCCCTCTCCGGTCCCCCTGGGATAGGATCACACTATGAGGATCAGAATGAATAGCCTCCAGCACCTGATCCTCCTGCCTCAGCATCTCAAGTGCTGGCATAACAGGTGTGTGCTACCATGTTCAGATTTCTGCTTTGTGTCTTCTTTTCACCAAGCCAAGTCTTTGGTGTTCACTCTTAGAAAATAAATGTGTCCAGCAGACATAATCCTTGTGACTTCAAATGTTTATTCTGTACAAAGAGAGATTTTCCTGCTGAGCACATCAGTGTTTGTTTGGGTGAGGAATAGAATCTCACTAATTGCCCATCTGTCATTTATTTCCTCAAATGAATCTCACACCAAGGCAACACACGTCCCTCTTATCCTGTGTTACAGACAATTAGAAAGCTGGGAAATGGAGTTGGCACCATTAATTCATTTTCATTTGCCCCAGAATTAAATTATTTGTTTCCAGTCACTGTTAATTAAGGGAATGATAATGTGTAGGATGCCAGGCAATGTCAGAATCGGGAGCTGCTCACTGAGGACCTGGCACTGTGGAGCATGATGGTCGGGGGGAGGGAGGGGAGGAGAAGAGCAGCAATCGTGAAAGCCAGAGTTCTTTGTTTCTGTGCACTGGAAATGAAAGAAGAATCGTGTCCCCCAGTGTGAGCGGAGCCCAGCCACGCGCACCTCAGAGCTGTGCGGTGCTCATTAACTGACTGGATGACAGGAACACTGTGGTGCAATTTCTTGCCACTAACCAGGATTCTCCCAGGAGCTTTATTTACACAACTGCTTTAAAGAAGTAGACATTCAAAAATATTTTTCCCTTAATTAGAAAATCAAAGCCCAGATAGGCTATTTTTTTTCCAAATGGTCTATAGCCCCTGGGTTTTCTGATTTTTAGTTGGATTCAGAACTATACAGTTTTCCATTCGAAAGTGTTTTCTCCTAAGAAATAATTTACTGACCACATTGAAAGAGTGAAAACTAATTTTAAAAATTTTTTAAAGATTTTTAAAATATGTCTTATTAAATACCTGAATAGTGCTTGCTTTGTGAGAAGTGATGGGTTCCACAATGCAAATTGACTCACCTAAACCTCATTGGTCCCCATTAGGAAATACTATCATGCATTTATGGTTGTCTATATATGTAGGTGAGGAGGGTAAGGCACATCAAAGTGTGGTAACTACCTGAGGGCACACCGTGACTGATCTAGCCAGGTTTCAAACCAAGGGTGTCCAGCTCCAAAGCTTGTGGTCATAACTGAGCTTGCTGTGTCTAAGACTCAACCAGAAATGACTCTGACTGTGTGTGCCACCAAACCCCAAACATGATGGGTACTTCTAAATGTTTTAACAGACCAGTTCCAGGAAGATCTCTGACCTCAGAAAACTGAATGGAAAGACATTTCCTGGCATGTGCTTGGATCTTTAATTAAAAAATAATATCAAACCAGACTATACACAGAGGATTAATGTTTTCTTAGAAGATTTGTTGTTCAATATGGCAACCAACTGGCCGCAGGTAGCTACCAAATGCCTTACATGTGGCTTACCCAGCTGCAATGCATTTATTATAAGTGCAAAGAGCTAATACTCCCAAATATGAAGACTTGGGGCATGTAAAAAAATACTATCTCATGGATAATTTTACAGTTAATATATGTTAAGTAATAATACTTGATAAATGAACATATTAAGATTAACCTTGTTTTTTCCCCTTGTTTTAGTATCTCTTCTAGAAAGTACATAATTATGCACGTGGTTCTGCTCACTCTATTATTTCTTTTGAAAGGCACTATCTTAGACAGTGCCTTTTACAAGGCTGTCTGATGCAAAGGTTGACCTTTTTAGCAAACCTTATCTCCCCGTCTACCCTGTGGTAAAGGTAATGTTGTTCCCAGTGGGAAAGAAATGAAGCAAAATAGCTTCCACACTCAGAACATCCCATGATCACACATTAGCCTTATGCACCCTTTAGAATTCATCCTTAGAGCCTCTGGAGGGTGGAAACATGATTTTGTCTACAGCTCTAGCAAGTGGTCGTCTGCTTCGTGCAGAGCTTGAAGGGGCAAAGGGGGAGATGGAGGCATGGTAGGTGGGTGGGTAAGTAGAGATCTAGAGGGATCATGAGCAGAAGATGTGACTGATTGTATCTGTGTGCTTTTATAATTTCTCACAGACAATTGTAATAATCACCTCTGTCTTATTCATGGAGCCAGTTAGGTGTTGGGGGAATGCATTCTTCCAACTCTCTCAAGAGCTCTAAGACCTTCTGTATACAAGACAGTTTCAGCATCCTGATCTGTGGCTGTGCCTTTTCACCCTGAGGCTTCTGCAAGTGTATATGTATCCACAGATTTAAAGGCTTAGGGGAACCAATCTGACTGTAAACAAGTTAGAAGAGTCGCACTAAAAATTTTTTGCTATCATCTTTTGTTAGCAATGCACAGATCTGCCCAAATTATGTTTAAAAATCAATATTTTCAAATGACCAAGTTTCTTATAAAATACTGTCTTTATAGTTTACATAGTATTGAGAAAATAACTTCCTGTGTCAAAAACATTCCTTTTTATATTATGGTTTTGGTGATTGGAGAACTAAAGCTCTCCACTGGCTGAGGAGATCCTTTACCAGTAAGTGTGCCTGTCCCAATTATTTCTATCTTGATTTATTATAACAAACATGTGCCTTCTAATCAGTATAGTACCCTTGTCTTCTGTGTCAACCCAGCCTGCTCGGAGAGTTTCCAGTTTGTGCTCTTTCATCTAGGCTAGAACAGCCTTAAACATGGATGTGCAGGTGTCTCTCAGGTGAGATATGGGATCCTTTGGGTATATGCCCAAGAGCAGCATAGTTGCTTCATGTGGACGTGCAAAATCCTACAGCCATTATGGAAATCAGTGTGGAGGTTCCTCAAGAAAATAAAAGTTTAAAATAGATGCTGACATCTTTTGAGCTGTTACTTGGAGATTTTTTATTTCTGGGTGCAATTTAAAGCCTAACCAGTTGCTTCTGGATTGCTATGTAATTTGCCTGGCACACAACGTCTTCCCTCCTTTTTGTTGATTCTGAGCAAGGATTAAAAGGTTATTTCCCAAGTGCGTTATTTGTGGCTCTGATGCCTGGCACAGGCTAGACCATCCACTGTTCTTTGTATGTGCCCACAATGCTTGTCTTAATAAAAGCTGCCAGGTCCGCCCACTCCTGGTAGGTTTTGAGCCCTTCTTATCGTCTGTGTAGAACATGTGGCTTTACAGTGATACCTCAACCTCCTTAATTATGTTCTCACATAATTTCCCACTTCCTAACAAAAATGGAAGGTAGAGAGATTATTTGAAGGATTATTTAAAAATAACGTTGTAAATAAGCAATAACTAAAGTCATTAAAGTATTCTTTATATGTTTTGTGTTTTATACACATGTATACATATGTTTGTGGGTATGCTCACTCATTGGGTGCCTATGTGGAGGCCAGAGATTGAAGTCTGAAGAAAAATTTTCCTCTGTTGTTTCTCTGCCTCTTTTTTTTAAAGCGGGATCTCTCACTGAACCTGGAGCCTACAGTTTCAGCTAAATTGTCTGTCCAACTCTCTGCCCACAATCCACCTGTCTCTGTCCATCAGTGTTGGAATTATAGGCTTGTGTTGCCAAACCTGGCTTATTACTGGGTGCTGAGGATGCGAACTCAGGTCTTCCTGGGTTCACTTTCCCCACTGAACCATTGCCTGAGCCCCTAGAGTGAAATTATTCTTTGTCACTTGTTTGCTGAAGAATTGAAAGAGGAAGTAGAATCCTGTGGTGGTTTGAATGAGAACGGCTCCCATGAGCCTCATATATTTGAATGTTTGGTCCCTTGGTGGTAGAACTATTTGGGAAGGATTAGGAGATGTGCTCTTGTTGGAGGTGGTGTGCCACTGGGGGCTTGCTGTTTTGGAGATTTGGGTCAATAACTGATTGATTCTGTTACTTTTGGGCCTGTGGCAAGGCAGTACACCAACAAGCAGGTAGCCCGTGAGAGTGAACCACTTGCCTCATGGAAGCTAGGAAGTAAAAAAGATAGATCTTGGAGGAACACCTACAGCCCCCACTTTACTAAACCAGCATAATCCCTAACTACATTCTAAATATTTGTCCCTATGTCCACAGATAAGGGTAGTCCTCACCCCTTATCAAGGAAACTTCTCTCTGCCACAGACAGAGACCATTACAGAAAACCACAACCAGCCAAAATGCAGCGTTGTGGAGCCCAGTCCCAACAGATGCACCTAAGGTTCAGGGAACATTGTAGAAAAAGAAGCAGAAAGATTGTAAGAGCCGGAAGATCAGGGAGTTTGCTGTGAGATTATTTCTTCTACAAATGTCAGAAGCTACACCCATAACATCTCACCAACGGGACTGCCTAAACATGAGCTGAATAAGGACAACTACAATAGATATCCCAAAGTGTGGGGGGGGGGGAATATGAGGCCTCCATCCTACTCAGTGATCTACGGGCAACTAAGGAAAGCTGAGAGTGAGAGTCTTTACCAGGGGAGAACACACCAATTGGCCACCCAATACCAAATAGTCAGCCCTGAAAAAAATACATATAAGTAACAGTGTACAGACTGGGCTGGTTATAATTAGGAATATACATATGTATAGCCATATACATATATGCATGTAAGAACAATTTGTGAAAAAAGAGGCCACAAATTTAAAAGAGGGCAAGGAGAAATTTATGAGAGAGTTTGGAGGGAGGAAAGGGAAGGAGAAAATGATGTAGTTATATTGTAATATCAAAAACAGAAGAAATATTTTAAAAAGACTGGAAGATGTTGGTTCAAATACTCCCTTCCAGAACACATCCTTCAATGACATGACACCTTCAGCTAGATCCCACCTCAAAAGTTCTATCCCCTGTCAAAACTGGGTAGGCTGGAGACAAAGCCTGGAGTGCATGGGCCTTTGGACAAAACTCATCAAGCCGTAGCAGCCAGCATAACTCAGTATGAACATACCACCCCCAATTGGGACTGGAGCACTGAAGGATCAGGATGGTCAAGCTTGTGCAGAGAGTAATCTTCAACATCTTCTATCACCTGCTACACTGTCCTGATTCAACTTATGTAACTTCTTCCTGTTTCCCCAAAGAGGGGGAATCTTGCCTGCAAGGCTCATGTGTTCTTTGTCTTACACAATGTCCCACTCGTGACTTCATCTTAGGTTACTGAGAAAAACAAGTAAATATGTTCTATGATATTTAACCAAATTGAATCATACACATACTGAGGTCTGTGTACTGGAGGAAAGTCCCAACTTACTCTAGGAATATGTTTCCATCTATAACTTCTTATTTGTATAGTTTTATAAATATTGTTGTAAATAACCTTCAGTTAACGTTACCTACTAAAATTAATATTGTTAAATTATTTGAAAATTTATTTTCCTAACCCTAAGCTGCCAATTATTGATATTCAGTTAATTTGTGCATATTTATATACATTGGTTGCTGGATAATTTTCACCCTGTATAATGTGGATTTCAATGGTTATTTCTTCTGTGCCTCTTGTTACCAAGGATAATTAAGATTTGGCATTTTTGGAAGCTCATAGGAGAGATTTAATGTCTGATATTGAGGAAGTTCCTTATAAACCACTCTGCTCTGATTGCTTTATTTATGTAAACATCCATCACAGATTAGCTTCAAAGAAAGGAGCTTGAGCAGCTTTTCATAGCTAGCTATCATGATATAATGAACAATAAGGTTTCTGTGGTAAGGGAATTTAGGGATGTCTCACCCATCAAATAGTATAAGATAATTACTTAATCCTTGAGTTATGGATTTTTAAAATATGAAACCAATTATATTTTTCACATTAAATCTCCCTTCATTGTAATTGCCTCTCATCATTAGCACTGTTAATACTTTGGGCTGCATAATTCGTTCTTCCTGGGGACCTGTCCTATTCATTGAAAGATGTCTAGCATCCTGAGTCATAACAATTCACATTGCCTCTGAATAGCTCTAGACATCTGTAGACATCCACAGCCATGGGTCAAAGGAGAAAAAAAAACAAAAGCTAAAACCACTTTTAAGAGCTACTGATAGATACATGGACTGTGAGCACTCCCACCAAAATATTTATCTCTGTTGTGTTCTCAGAAACTTTATCCTAATGTGGTAAATACCATCATCAAAAACAAATAGTTAATGTGTCGTCCCCTCGTAGTTTACTTTTCTAGTGAGCGTATGGATTTCATTACGTTCTCACACACAGGCATCATTGTGCTTTGCTCATGTCTGCTTTTCTACCGCTCTCATCTGCCCCACCCCCACCCCGCCCCCGCGGTCCTCTTTCCTCCCCAAAGTGTCTTCCTTTTGCTTGGTGTTAAACGTACCACTTTGTTCATTTATTTCTGTATTTGAGAGAAAACATACCATATTTGTCTTTCTGAGTCTTATTTATTTGGCCAATGGGATGATCTTGTCATGCACAAATTCCATAACCTCATTCTTCTTCATGGCTGAATACAGCTCCGTGTGAATATGCGCCACACTTTATCCACTCACAAATAGAACAGCTCTCCAAGAAAAGAGGATCACCCAGCCCAATATATTAATAGTTGATAGACGGTTGTTCCACATCTTGGCTGCTGTGAACAGTGTCACTTTAGACACAGAAGTGCGGGTGTGGCTTGGTATGCCAACTTAGATTCCTTTGTTGTAACACCAAGAAATACTGTAGTTGGATTGTATATTTTCAGATTTTTGAGGAACCCAAGAATACTGATTCCTATAATGACTGACTAACTTGCATTATCACCAACAATGCCTAAGGATTCCACTTCTGCCTTCTTGTGGTCCATATTTATTGTTGTTTGTTGTTGTTTTTCTTTATGGTAAATGCTGATTAGACCCTCACTGAAAATGTTGTAGTAAAACAGCAACAGCAAACCTTTTTTTTTTTTTTTAATTTGCAAACATTGAAGGCTGGGCGGGCTGTGGGCAGCTTTATCTTGCCATCACCAGTTTTTGTATACATTAAATTATATTTACAAGATGTAAGTGCACCTGCCTTGCCTCTTGCCAATAAATTTTTATTGATGGCAATTATTGCAGCTACAACATTTTTAAGAAAGACATCCAGGTGTTTTAGAAGCTCCAGAATGTCCATCAGGATTTCCCAGCGTCTTCTTATCAGTCCCAAGTGAACTCTTTCTGTGATAAGGACCACCAGGGCATTTGAGGAAAGGCTGGTCATAGTGACTGAGGCACATGGTACCTCAGAAACACTGGGAGGTATGCTGGCTCACTGCTTACAACTCAGCATCCTCAGCTTCTTCAGTGGTCAGATTGACTTGGAAAGGGGTGTGTGCCCTTGTTTTTCAGGATGTTTAAGTCCTCAGAACAGCACAGGCCAGGAGAGCTGGTGCACCTACTTCAACATGGAAAAGTCTGAAAATCTTAGGAGTAAATATGTGGTGTAAGCCCACCGGTCCAGGTGAGGGGACACAAAGGCACACACCAGGCAGTTTCCCCCTTTACTTCTGAATGGAGTATGAAATACCAGAGACAGGGAACATGGTCGCACAAAGGGATGGTTTTCCTCTGAATAGAGTAGGCTACAGAAGATGGCAATATTTTCCCTAAAATAGACGACCAGCCCACAATAAGAGAGTGAGTGTTGGATTGTTTTATACATCTTGGAGAATAGAGAATTTTGCAAAGGATTTACTGGCATCCCACACTAACTCCTCAGGTTCATTTACCCTTAATTAGAGTTCTTTGCACCCTGGTGTACAAACAGATTGAGAATCATCCATGCAAAAAGGACCATCTTAGAAAAAGGCAATGCATCAAAACGAGCTTGATTACTGAATACATCATTTTTCTCTTTTTAACTCTGACTTATTGAAAACTAACAGGCAGTCTTAAAATTTTAGCCATGTTGGAGTACATTTATCTCAGTTTCAGGGTGCCTGGCATATCTTGGCATGTAATTTTGCTTTCACGAAGTATGAGTTATAGCTGTTCCATTCAGAGTGTCCAGAATCCTGAGAAACTATTAATTAGGATGTGAAGAGTCAGTCAAAACTAGAGCTTCTTTTATGCCCTGAAAACTGGTGCCAGGGCTAGAGACATGGCCCAGTGGGTAAAGGCTTTTACCATATGTGCATGAGGATCTGGGTTTGTGAAAGCTGAATGTGTATTGTAATGAAGCCATTTAAAATCTGTTCAGACGGTGATGAATTTTAAAAGTGACCTAGCATGAGCTTCTCAAAAAGCCAAGCAGAATGATGAGTCCACTGAGGTATGGAACCAGCCAGTTCTCACTGCCTACCACATGCGTGTTTCTTGTCTGGGGATGTGGTTGGTGGACTGGGACCTGCTTGCTGCCCATGTGTGTGCTGATGTTAACCACCATGTGTTTTATTAGAATACTTTTTGTTTCTTTTTTCGAGACAGGGTTTCTCTGTGTAGCTTTGCGCCTTTCCTGGAACTCGCTTTGGAGACCAGGCTGGCCTCGAACTCACAAAGATCCACCTGCCTCTGCCTCCTGAGTGCTGGGATTAAAGGTGTGCGCTACCACCGCTAACTTACTGCTAACTCTTACCAAGACATTCACTGTGGGTCTGGGGAATACTGTTCAGTGGTGTAGTGCTTGCAAAGCATGCGCAAGGCCCTGGGATTGATCTGTAGCACTAGAAAAGCAAGCAAGGAAGGAAGGGAAAGAGGGGGTAGAGGGAAAGAAGGAAATAAAAGAAAGACAGATACTATGGCCCTTTACAATACACACGAATACATGTATATAATACATATAACTATATATGTTAATGTACACCACAAATGTTTATAGAAATAAAAGTTTCACAAAATGGACTTATGTTTGTTTTTCCTTATTCCTTGAATTACAATCAAATACATTTCTATCAAATTTTCTAAGATGTTATGGAGATTACTAAGTTACTAAATTTCACGGCTCATAGACTGAATACACTGACCTGAGCCGTCTGCCCGTGTCCACAGTGGATGACTACAGCATCATTGTAAGTAGGGACAGATACTTAAAATGGTGCCATATTTTGACCTCCCAGTTAACGCAGAGGGTTATATGTCCTATGGTTCATTTGGTCAGGCCAATTTGCTACAGAATGACCTTTCCTGAAATTGCATTTGCTGAGGGCATGACTAATAGTCCTTTATTGTATTAAAGGCTCAACAAAACTCAGTTGTTAAATGGATGGACATGTTTTACTCTTTGACATTACATTATTTAAAATGTCAATAGCAATTTACCTTATGGTACCATAAATGAATGGATACATTCTTTTAGGCTCTATCTGTAGGTGCTGGCTCTACACCCTGGTTTTATTGTTTGACATCTTTATATGTGTGTGTGTACACATACAAATATGTGTGTATACATATATACATATATATACATGTGTGTGTGTATGTAGTGATATGTAAGTAAAGCCTTTATGTCTTACTTTAAGTAGAATATATAGAAAGACCCTTGTGTCTGGCTTTGAGAAAAATGTTTCAGCAAAGCCTTTGCTATGTTTGGGTTGATCAGTAAAGACTGAGACATTGTTTTGAGCTGTTTGAACCTTGAAGAAAGGTCATGTCTCTGGAGAATCTGCACTTGGTGCTGGGTGGGAGCTTGCAGCTGCACCGACCTTGGTTCTAAGACACTCCTGGCAAACCTGGCTAAACACTCCTGACTAGCCATCATCAAAAGGGACTGAGATTTGTGTGGGTTGTCTACTCTCATGGGCAGCAAGAGCAAGAGAACTTCGGTAGTTGGAACCTTTCCCAACCTCTTTTAACCTTTTATGGATTTGAATAAAGTAACTGGAGTGAACTAGCTGGGTGTCAGTCTTTCCCAAGAAAGCTGAACCCTCTGCTCCTTTGGAAAATAAAGACTTAACATCTTGATGCTCTTCTCTCTCTACTGCAGCACCTACAACTCAACATCAAACCATATGTATGTATATATACATATATATGTACACACACATATATATGTGTGTATGTATGTATGTATATATGTATGTATGTATGTATGTATGTATGTATGTATGTATGTATGTATGTATTTGGTTTGTCAAGGCAGGGTTTCTCTGTGTAGCTTTGCAACCTGTCCTGGAACTCACTCTGTAGCCCAGGCTGGCCTCGAACTCACAGAGATCCGCCTGCCTCTGCCTCCCGAGTGTTGGGATTAAAGTCGTGCGCCACCATCACCCAGCCTAAAACAATATATTTAAGATAATAATTTGAAGCAAATAAAAGTAATATTTTCTGAGGCAGTTTTTCCAAAATTTAAGCTCAAGATCTTTTTGAAATTACGATGAAATCTATGATTCACCTACCTACCAGACTAGACAAAATTTTAATTGTGCGACCTTTTACTTCAGAGTCTTTCACCTGAATAGTTTGGCCACTAGTCTTACCATATCTTCAAGTCAACCAGCTCTTCTTATCAGGACCCTTTCCCGGGGGTGGGGGGTGGGGGGTGGGGGGTGGGGTGGGGGATGGGGGTGGAGAAATGCCTTAGTGGTGAAGAATGCTTGCTACTCTTCCAGAGGATCTGAGTTCAGTTGGACGCACCTACGTGGGTGGTTCACAACCACCTGATATATGTAACTCCAGTCCCAGGAGATCTGACACTTTTCTGGTCTCCAAGGGTACCCACACATATGTACAAACACACAAACACACACAAATAAGTAAATATAGTAAAATCTTCCTTTTTAAGTCAGAGGAATGAACAAAAGATCATGTTTGGTACATATATGGTACAAACCCTTATGTTTATACTGATTCAGCTGTCCTATCTCCTGGACAACGGTGAGAACCAATCTGTCAGCAGCATGTCTGCCGACACATCACCCCATGGGGTTACAAGACCCCCTGCTGTGGGGTAGCAACAAGGGACTAAAGATGGAGGACAGCCCCCTAGAGATATTTACAGCTGTGCCCAAAATTCCCAACAGTCGTATGGATGAGACACATCAGTGTTTCTCTTTGTTTAATGAGTCAAGGTACTTATTTAAAAAACACCAGAATGTTGTAATGTTTAATGAATATGATGTAGATGATCCAACACTGAGCATAAACCCGCTCTGAACTGCAAGTGAAGCTGTAAACCTCATGAGTAGGGTGCCACTGCCACCTGCTGCCCACATAGCTTAATTGCAGTTTCAAGTTTGGGTGAGGTAGTCATGGATTGGCCATGAACGCATATTATAAAATGATAGAAAATGCACATTGTTTGCTATGTCAGCAGTGGGAGAGAATATATATTGTTAGAGTCTGCTTTGGATTGGCCCTTCCTACCTCACGGCAGCTGTCCCAGCCTCATGTGTTCTCTGCACTTCTTGGCAGGATTGGAGGCGCCATCCCTACCGTGTTCTCCTACTTTGCTGAAGTCCTAGCCCGGGAGAAACGGGGTGAGCACCTCAGTTGGCTCTGCATGTTCTGGATGATTGGTGGAATCTACGCTTCGGCCATGGCCTGGGCCATCATCCCGCACTACGGTAAGGCGCTGGCCATGTCTTAACTTCCCTCTCCGTCTGCTTCCTCTGTGTCCCGAGCTCTGGCTTGGGGACAGTACTGTCTGAGTCAGGTGTCTGCCATTCATACTGCTCAGGAGGTGTTTCTTTCCATGGAAAGGTCTACACAAAGTAAGACTGTGTCAAATGGTCCTTTGGGCGTATGGATAAAACAGGCAAGAGTCCTGTACTACTCTTCTTGCACAGCGCTTCTGGTCACCTCGGCCACCATTTTCCCCATAGCTGCAGCTGCTTCAGTCTAACACATCTCTGACATTGACCTAGGTTCAGAGTCAGGTCCCATAGGTTGAGGACTCAATCCTGCATGACTGACACATTTCCGATGCTTCAGATGCCAGCTGCATGTCCAGGCCTCCTCTGACTGGCCAGCTAGAAATTTGACCTCTCCCCCCCGCCTCCTCCTCATGATCAGCTGGCTTCTGTGATGGTTCACAGATCTCAGGGACATGCCTACCTTGAATTTCCCAGTTTATTATCAAGGATGTTACAGAGGACACAGGTGAGCTGCCAGATGAAGACGTGGAGAGGCTGAAGGGCCTCCATGCCCTCTCCAAGTTCACCTTTCTCCTTGCACTTCATGAGTTCAGCAGCATGAAGCTTCCAAATCTCATAATTCATGGGCACGGTCAGTTACTAACCCAGTCTTTAGCCAAAGGACACATAATTGTGGTATGTCTTTCTGGTGACCCGCTCCACCCAGGAACCCATCAAAACTAGCCTCATCTGAACAAAGACACATCCCTATCACCTAGACAGTTCCAGAGGATGAGGAGCTCTGTGCCGTGAGCCGAGAATGAAGTCCCACCCGCTAGTTCTCCTTCCTCTTCCTTGTACATTGAATTGGCTTCTGTTGATGCCTGTACTTCACTGTTTGTAGATGAAGCAACTTGAAACTTGCGTTTTCTGAGACTGACTGAGTTGCTCAGAATGCGGCTCTTTACTGCTCAGCGAAGCAGGAAGGGCGGTTGCTGAGGAGAAACTGATAAGAGGGTCTGGGGAGCGTGGACAAGCAGTGCCACCACTCCCGTGTTGCCCACCATGGTCTCTGAGACAGCAATGTTGCTCCGTCCCGGTGGAGCTGTCTGAAGACAGACAGGGGCTGACACAGAACCGGCACCTGTGTGTGTCTGAAATGTACGGCAGCCTCAAGAGAGATGGGAAGTCACATCTCTGTCAACGCTGCTGGTGGTTGGTGTGCTCACTCCGGACAATGCCCTGTGGAGGGTCTGTGTCCCTCCTGGGTACTGTGGGAGTCTGATTCCAACCCTATACCAGGCTTGATAGCCTGTAGCAAATAAAGGAAAGCAATGGCTTGACATGAGCGAAATGTTGAAGTGACTCTAGTATTGTGATTCCTGGTAGCAAATACGGGTGGGACTTCAACCTTAAAAAGGTAAGGTATCCTCTGGGTGGGCAAAATTATAGCCCCATTCATCATTTTTGCACGGCTTTCAGGGAGATAGCTCTTTCTCTGTCTTTCTGTCTCTAGCTCTCTATCTCTGTCCCTCACTCGCTCTCCTCTTTCTCTCTTTCCTTCCCTCCCTCCCCTCTGCCCCCACTTAGCCCTCTCTAAACCATCTTTATCCTTTGTCCCATCCTCTCGTGGCATCTCCACTTCTTGGCTGTAGCCAAACCTCTCTGGAGCTCCTTGACTCCTGGGACTGAGTACAGGTCCCGTCCTGACCTCCCCTCCCACCGTGTCACCCAGAGTCCCATCTGCTGGCCTCACAGTATATATATAGTAGCTTCTGCACACTGCTCATGTGATCACTTTTATTTTGCTTTCCCTGCTAGGGATTCAGCTCTTGTGACACCCTCCCCAACACACACATGCACACACACCTGGGCGTGGCCTGAGAACTCTTTTTGTTTGCCAGCCACGAGTGGCTAATACGCAGGAATTGTCATTTGTAAGCGCTTTCATTTTAATATCAAAAAGAGTGAACTGATTCATCTATGATTAACCCATCTATCAAAACCAAGCCATCTCTAACTAATCCGTCTCTAACTGGAGTGGTAGGTGGTCACAAACCACAAAGCTACATGTGAAAAGTGAGAATTTGACAAAATGAAATGTCTGGGGCTGACTTTAGTTTTGATATGGGTGGAACCTTCAGAAATAATGACCTGGATAGTGAACCAGTCCCAGAATATTAAAATCTTAGGGTCATATTTTCATGGTCTTTCCGTAAGTGTAGAACCAACAACAAATTCTCTTAATCAGTCCTGTGTGTGGATTAGAACCAGTGGGGAGATTTTTGTGGAACACCCTTGTGCTCTTGAATTTGAAGAGTCTTGTTTACCTTTTAAAATTCAAAAGCTCCTATGTTGACATATCTCTACAAGTGAGGTGGCTGTCCTATGGGTAGGTTTTTTCAGGTGTATTCACTCACAGAATCCCTCAGCCAGATGTTTAAGAATTGTGTACATCATTCTGTGGAAATTACACTTTCTTGTTAATGTTTTCTACTTCCCACAATCAAATCAGATCCTCTAGGCTAAGGACTCAGTACTGTTGTTATTCTTATTCTTTCTAGCATAAAGTAAGTATGGCTGACAAATACAAATTATATGCAGTTAATGTTCACAACCTAACTTTGTACACATGCAAGATGGCCCAGCCAGTAAAAAGCTCTTGTCATGACCTGAGTTAGACCCCTGGAACCCACATGGTGGAAGAAGAGAACTGACTCCACAAAGCTGTTCTCTGAACTCAGCATGGACACCAAGGTGCACACACATGTACACACACACACACACACACACACACACACGCACGCACACCATAAAATAAATTAATAAATGCACAAGTATTTTTAAAGAAAATAGAACATTAAATATTTAGGGAGAAGCTTTGTATTTTACTGGAAATTCTGTTTGGTATGAATGATCAGAAGCCCATAGAAATAGGAACAGGTCATTTGCCCCTCCTCCGCTACTCCATGCTCTCTCACCGATGAGGTATTTGAGGACCGCTATCCTTTGCAGGGCTGTGTATGGAGGCATTTGAGAGCGCAGTGCAGTGACTTGATGTTAGGTGTTGATTTTCTCAAATGAACAACAAGGTTTGGTCTGGAGGGGAAGTGTGGATAATCGACATCCACATTGCAAATGCATTTCAGGTGATGAGTGCACACATTTGGGTGGCTCATGCGCACAAGGCTCTCTTGACAGCCCTGAATCCAGGTGCTTCTTTCGTGCCCACAGGCACCCATCAATAGGGAGCCTCGGTCTGATGTCACTGAGATGCAGTGGCTCCACACAAGCCTCCGAGGCAAAGCAGATCTTAAGTTTGGCCCAAGGATTCTGAAAGGATTCTTGAGCAGTTAGATACACCACCAGGGGGTTTTGATGGCTTCATGGCCTGGTGAGTTAAGACATGCACTGCTAATGCTAGGGGCTGATGCTAGATAATGAGATCGGCCTAGTTTTTGTACCAGCATCAGATGATGGCACTTACCCTCACATCATCAGTATTTGGTAAAGTTGAAGCTTTACTCACGGGCAGGTCACTGCTAATACCTGAAGGTTTCCAGCATAAAATCACTCACCTATAATCCTAACACTAAGCAGGGCTGAGACAGAAGGATTGCCATAAGTTCAAAGCCCTCTGGGCTATATAGTACATTTCAGCACAGGTTGGGCTACACAATGAAGCCCTGCCTAGATCTCCATCTCCTCCCCCTTCCCCTGACCCTGCCCCACCAGCTAACCGGGTCTTAAGAAGCATCAGGCTTTGCTGTCATGTTCCAGACATCCCCCTTAGTCACTGCCTGCACTCAGGAGCTGCTGGGCTGTCCTCTTCACTCCCAGTGGCTGAAGCATTTCCAGTAGAATGAAGGGTGGGGAGGAGACAGTAAAGCCAGGGAGAATGTCCTGGCCTCAAACACTAGGTCCCCATAACAGCTGCGACTAGGCGTGGGGTATGTGACTATCCTAGGCACCCATTCTCAAACCCAGATTTCTGATCCCAGTGGAAACTCGGCTACCAGCACACAAAGGAACAGGCCAGGTTTTCCTGTTTCAGAAGTTGTTATTACCATAATTGCATATATCCATGGTCTATAATATTTATGTTGATATTATTCATAATGATTATATCACTGCTCTCTTTCTATCATAAGAATTCTGGGACTCAAACTTCAGGGTCCACAGCAAGCACCTTTTCCCACTAAACCATCCCACCAGCCCCAGGTTGAGTCTTTGTTAGCACCTGTGAACTACACAGAGACAAACAGAACCTTACAGGTGGTTCTCTGTTATGCTGATATCATTTCCTTGGATGTAAACCCAGAAGATTCTGGACCCTGTGTGCACCTAGTTTTACATTCTCGAGGCACATTTTTTTTTAATATTTTTGAGATTTATTTATTTATTCATTTATTGTTGCATATGTGTACATGCGCACACATACAGTGCAGCACACATGTAGAGGATAGATGATAACTGACAGGAGTCCTTTGTCTATGTCCACCGTGTGGGTCATGGAGATGGAAATCAGGTCAACACGCTTGGTGGAAGGCATCTTTACCAACCGAGCCAACACCAAAGCTCTTGAGGCATCTCTACACTGTTGTCTGCCGGTCAGTGTACCGTGCCCGAGTCTAACAACAGTGTTCAAGAGCTTCCTTTTTCTCTCCATCCTCAGTGGCATTTATGGTCTGTTCTAGGACAGCTGTTCTGACGGAGGCGATGGTCTCCCTCTGAGTGTGGGTGGAAACAAGCAGTGTTCTCAGAAGCAGACACGGCTCAGATGGAAAAGTCCTCCCCACCCTCCCCTTCCACCCCCTCGGCACACTCTCCGGTAATGAGAACACATCAGCATTTAATGGAAGCGCAATTACCTTCAGCAGAAAATGGGAACGGGGGCTGACTCATCACCCTGGTCCTCCCTTCTGAAGCTTTCAGTGAGGCCTGGACACGGGGATGGCTGCTTCATGGCAGCGCTGCCCGCGTCATTACACTCCCCGTCACTGGGCTTGGATGTGCATCGGATGAGGTGTTGTCCTCTGCCGTGTACATCCCGCTGAGGAACAGGGATGCTCAGTCAACTAAGAGAGGGGATTTTCAGCATGAGGAGCCTTGGCCCTAAAAGCTCACTCACACTGTGCTCAGCACCCAATAGCCCCACAGGCTGTCTGACTCACCCTTCACTTCGAGCCTCACAGAACCAAACAGCACATCTGTACAGCCCAAGTCCATCCTGCACACACCCCTCTCCCCCTTTCAGCCACAGACAGATGGTGGCCTGGAAAATATATATCTTCCCAATGTTGTCCAAATTACACTGCGCTTGGATGAGACCAAGGAGGAAGGGAGGGAAGACCACACGGTTTAGGGGAAGAATAAGGAGGCATCCCTTTGATTGCAGAAAACAGGAATTGCGACAAGTAAGATCAGTCTCTATACTACTGCCCCATTGAGCTCTGGGACCCCTGGCCACTGCCAGTCAGCATTCCAGTGAGGAGTGATTCAGCCTGGTAACCATGGCAACCCCCAGCAGCTATCCAGTCCTCAAAAGTGGCAACCACTTCCAGATTTGTTGATGGAAGTCTGTCATCCTGGCTATTAGGATGCTGAGGTAGGAGGGTTGCAAGTTCAAGACTTCCCTGGGCTACAGAGTGACTTCAAGGCCAGCCTGGGCAACTTAAATGAGACCTTGTCTCAAAAATATTCAGGTAAAAAGGGACTCTGGATGTAGCTCAGAGATAGAGCTCCTACCCTCTATGAGCAAAGCCCTGGGGCCCATCCTCAGCACCACAGGAAAATAAGCAAAGAGGCAGCGACGTTGACTGTGGGATTCTCTTCCTACCTTAGATACCCAGAATGTCTATGCTTAGTGTGAGCACAGAAACTACAGGGGAAGGTCAAGAATGAGCCAACCACGTGATACTGCCCAGAGGATGGGGGGAGGGGTGTGGCAGGGGGGGGGCAATAGTTAAGACAAAGTAGAATCCCAGTGACCTGGGACCCAAGGAAGCTTCATCCTATGCTCATCAGTTAAGTTCATTTTCAGTAGACACAGGAAATACGAGGGTGTAAATAATGGTGATTTTCTGCTTTGATGTCCACATGCAGAACTGTGTGCTCCTGTGCTACCATCACTGGTTGGTGGCTTTGTGACCAGGGTGTCATCATTCCCTCAGACAGTTAATTGAAGTCTACACAGACCTCTTTCCAGAATAATGCTGTTGCATGCAAAAGTAGAAATATACATGAAACAATTATTTTCAAGTACAGTTAGTAAATTGTATCAATATCTGGCAATAGGTGACGGTGATGATCACTACCATAAAGTTAAAATGGAGATGAGGACATAAGCTAGAAATCATCTGGCATTTCCTTTAGAACCCTAAGAAGCCACTGGACCCTGGGTCCAAATTCCTACGTTTTATTTATTCACATTAGTTAAAACTAGAATTGACTAGACAGATGTAAAGAAAAACCAACTAACAGGAGGCATAAACAAACTTGTTTCCTATTCCATAAGATTGTCTGGAGGAAATCTGGAGTCAGTCTCATAGCTCAATAGTCATCAACAAAGACTCCGGTTTCCTCTAAGTGGCCAACCATTCCTGGCATAGTTTTGCTAATCAGTGAATATTATGGATAACACAAAATAGAAAATACATAGAAGGATATGATATGCCTGTGCTCCTATCAAAAATGACCACACCTAGCTGTAAGAGAGTCTTGGAAATATAGTCTCCAAGCAGCAAGGATAGTACAATGAATGTGAGGAGACAGTGAACCATCTCTGCTGTCCTGTTTCATTCTTCAGTGAAATCTTGGATGTTCCTGCATTTTATAATCTATTACTAAAGTATGGTCCTTCTGGATTGACCAGTGTGGAGTTACAACTAACCAGAAGAGAACCGGAATATATGGGAAGGCTATTGGGTACCTAGTAGGTGGTCAATAAGGCTGGAGAACCAGGCTAAGAAAACAGCAACAGCCAAGAGAATTTTCTCTTAAATAGTCATCATGGTCTATCAGAAAACTCAAATTTTCTAACTGAGGCCAAAAAAGAAGGCAGTTTAAGAAAAAGTCACAGATTTGGCAACCTCAGCACCCAGTGTCATAAGCAGCCTTTTATTGGCTTAATTTTTCTTCATAAGTCACAGGGAGTTATTTTCTTTGCAAGATACAAGCCTCCTAAACACCACTTGCTTTAGTACATCATTATTACCAGAGGATTTTGTTATAGATAAATTACCCTGCATCTTCCTTCAGATAAGATGCTTCATACATCCTAACGAATGTCAGGAAGGAACCAGGTACTATTTGAAGAGTGGGTACCATCTGAGTAAACAAGGACTTTGTGTGTTGGTTTTAGATTAGATCCTAGGCTCTCAAGATCCCCGGCCAGTGGTCCCTCTGCAACATTTCAGAGTGTATCAGACTTACCTGGTCCTCAGATCATAGGTGACTAGACGGCTAAGTCTTCTTCAAAGTAAATGTGAACCTGAACCCAACCAGTAGACTAGATCCTCCAGAATCCTGGAGAACTTGATCTACAGTAGGAGAAAATAGGCACTTGCTTCTATTGTGAATATTCAGAGTTGTCCATGTTGGGTTTTGCCTGAAGAACAAGTATGTCATTTTGTAGCATAGAAACTTGTTTTGAAAAATGAACAGCCATATCAAGTGCTGGGGTCACATGGGGGAGATCTTCACGTTGATAAGATATTCTAGTGTCTTGGTTTCTGAAGTGGTTATATAAATCTACACTTGATATAATGATATAGGCCCATGTATACTCAGCCCTTTACATGTGTAGGTTCCAGTTCTGTGTAATCAACCAACCCTGAACCAAAAATATTCAGGAAGGAGTGAATCTGTAGGGATTGTTTACAGATTTTTTTTTCCTTGATGTTACTCCTAAGCAATACAGCATAATAAATAGTTACATGGCATCTGTGATATAGTGCATGTTTAAAATAATCTATAGAGATTAAAGTACTCAGGGGGATGTGTGTGGGTCAGGTGCAAAACTATGCCATCTTTATACTAGGAGTTTGAGCATCCGTAGATTTTGGTGTCCACAGGATCCTGGAAAACATCCTGCACAGATACAAAGGGATGGTTGAACACACATTGGACTGCTGGATTCCTGTCTGAGGTATCTTACACAAGTCATGGAAGTTTAGCCACTGTGGGAATTTGGATGAAGGTTATGCATGATTTCTCTGTGCTACTTTCATAACTTTATGTGAATCTGCAATTGTTTTAAATAAAAGAAAAAAATGGAGCCGGGCGGTGGTGGCGCACGCCTTTAATCCCAGCACTCGGGAGGCAGAGGCAGGCGGATCTCTGTGAGTTCGAGGCCAGCCTGGTCTCCAAAGCGAGTTCCAGGAAAGGCGCAAAGCTACACAGAGAAACCCTGTCTTGAAAAACCAAAAAAAAAAAAAAAAAAAAAAAAAAAAAGAAAAAAATGGGTACTATCCTTTTTACATTTATTATTAAATATTTCTAGATTATACCAAATTTTAAATATATTATCTTATTCTAATGATCTTAGGAAGAAAGGTAATCATGTCTTTTTGTTTAATAGACAACCTATGTTTCCCAAAGTGACACAGACAATGGACGATTAGAAACAATATTTTGATCCTCATTTCTTCAAAATGATACCCCAGATGGAACACAGTTAAGAGGCTTTCCCAAATGATACAGAGAGTGTGTGGAATCATTGTACCTGCAGTATATATATATATATATGGCTGATGGTGTCTGTCCCCTTGTTCAAGACCCGTGCTAAGCCTTCTAAGGTCGTAAGCTTCATTTTGTTTAAGAAAATCTATATGCCTGCAGGATCCTTTACTTTAAAAAATATTGTACTGAAGAGTTCATAAGAAACACAGAGGCTTTTGTATCACACACTTCACAGCCTACAGTGTAGGAAATCCTCACCTGACCTTGTGTTTCCTTCAAAAGCATCATGAGGACTTTCTGGTCCCCTTCACGCACAGCATGAGAAAGGAGAATTGCTTTCTCCTTCCTTTAGGACTCTGACTCCACTCTCACGTTATTCTCCTTATTATGCAAAGAAATCCAGCTTTAACCAGCTTCTGACTGTGGGTTACGTGTCCATTCTTTATTAGTCTGCTCAGCCTCACGTTTTTTTTTTTCCAATGGGGTGGGGGCTACTGACTGGGAGGCTTATTACAACAAATTTTCTCTCAAGTTATGAAAGCTAGAAGTCCAAGGAAGGGTGCCAGGAAGGCTGGTTCTAATGAAGGCTATCTTCCTGGCTGGCAGACAGACACCTTCCTGCTGCACCCTCACATGGCAAGAGTAGGCAAGATCTAGCCCTTCTTCCTCTTCTTATAAAACTACAATCCTGCTGGGTTAGGGCCCAACCCTTATGACCTCAGTAAGCCTTAAGGGCCTTATCTTCAGATATAGTCATATTACAACACAGCATTCAAGGAATGAATTTTGAAAAACACAGTTCGATCTATAACATCATTGACTATATCTTAGAAGAAGAGAGAGAGAGAGAGAGAGAGAGAGAGAGAGAGAGAGAGAGAGAGAGAGAGGAAGAAGAAGAGAAGAGAAAAGAAATGAAATGAAAGGAAAGGAAAAGAAGAACAGAGTTCAGTAAAAGCCCCCCAGCCATTAGAGAGTAGCTCTACCCTTTGCAGTGGACAATAGTCATTTTTTTTCTAATTTTTTTATTGTTCGATACAAACTGCTAAGCCTAACTTGATAATTCTCTCTCTAAGGTCTTGCCATAATTGTATGGTCTGCAAGAACTCTCTGCCCCCTTCCTGTGCATATTTCCATATTTTGAAGTAGACAAAAGATACGTGAGGTTGGAACAGTGTTCTCTGAGAAGAACTGCTCTAAGAATACCCTTGCCAGGTTGAGTTCATCGTTAGCCTAATTAGATCCCTCACCCAAGGCTTACAATTAGCTTCATTATCAAGTCCTGGTAACTAACTGCTTTGTTTCCAAGTGAACTTCCACGTGGAGGAACATAAAGAGCCAACCCATCCCAAAATGCCCTTTTTTGTGTGTCGTGATCATGCCTCAGACTCTCATGCATGTTAGAAAGCAAGAAATGGAGTTTTACAGAAGAGCAGAGAATTCTTCCTTTGTATCTTAGAGTTCAAGTTGCTGAACTTGGATATCATTTTTCTTCCATCTATATGGTGAGGTCCTCAAAAATTCTAATTATCTTTTAACTATTCCAGATTGTTAAGGTAAAAAGATGTAGAGTTACCCATTTCTGGCAGTTGGGGGCATTATAATATTCTTTCATTTATATAACTTAAGCCAAACCTAAATCTTTCACATAACCTACCAGCAGGAAGCATTGGTGTTAAGTGAGTTACTCTCTTACTGTCAGAATTGGTGATTACGTTGTGTGAATCTGATTTGGTGATTACATTGTGTGAAGCTGTCTCTCAAAACCAAGGTACCTTAGTTATGTCCTGAGTTGCTTTTAGAAAGTGTCAAGACAATCCCAAGATATCTTGGCAAATGTGCTATTTGACACACATGCAATCTCGAGGATCCTTGTGTGGCTGATTGCCTGAGACACACAGCCGCACAGACTAGAGCTTTATTAGAAGAGCTCTTTACAGGGACAGCATTGGAGCTCAAAAGCGTGGCGGGGGATCTAATCATTTGGAAGGTACTTCTTCCTTAGGAGTTTTCTGGTCTTTTCCGAAACACCTCCAGTTCCCTTGAGGACAGACTGAAGTGCATTTCTCATTTACCCTTCATTCTTCTGCTCAGCCTTCAAGGGCCTTTCCAGATGTGCAACTCATCTTGCTGTTGAACGTGTAAGAAACACAGGAGTTGGTTGAGATTCTGACAGTACACTTGCCCCCCCCCCCCAAAAAAAAGTGGCAGTAAGCCTGAGCTGTAGAGAGTTGGCAGAAGTCAGGCTCAAATCTGGCTCAAATCAAAGGAGAGAGAAGTTACAAGAGGAAAATATGGTCAAAGCAGAGTAGAATGGCTGTGTCTGATCTTAAACAATGCTCTTGTGCAACCTTGTGGCAGTAAAAGGGATGGAATAATTAAACCACGGGTGTATTCATTCCATACTTAGGCTTCGCTGTGACTAATAGGATAGATAACCACATAACTAGCATGAGTTTGGAAATTGGTTGAGGGCCACGGAATGTATACACACATACACACATATACACATACATACATATATACATACATACATACGTATATGATCTATTCCTTTTTTAGTTATTTATTATCCAATGGGGGCTGAACTGATGGATCAGCATTGAGAGTACACACAGTTCTTGCTGAGGAATAAGTTCGATCCTCATATGGAAGTGGCTCACAGCTGCCTGTAACTCTATTTCTAGGGCATCTGGTGCCTTCTTCTGGCCTCCGTGAACACTTGCACTCATGTGCACACACAGCCACATTTGTACACAAAAATCTAAAAAAAATAAATCTTCAAATTATCCAATGAAGAAGTGGGTTCTAGAACTGTCTCCCTTGCCAATAATGGGGCGCGGTCTTGACTTAAGTTATTTGATAAAGGTGTAACACTGTGCTTTGGGTCTGAAAAACACTTACTAAGCATCCCCTTTGTGCCTGGCCAGAGGTTAGCAGAGCTTCTAGGCTAAGATAGGAGTACAGAGAAACATCTCATCTGGGGGAGCAGCAGTGAGTCGAGACCTGGATGCTCATCATCCCCGATGTACCCGATAGCTACAAAGCACTCTTACACCAAGTACTTGGATGAATCAGGAAGTAAGCCTTGCTGGAGCCACCTGGGACTGCTCTGTTCTTTGCCATAGAAATGATGTTACTAAGTGGAGGCAGGTTCGCATCACCTGTAGGTCACATAAGAATTGGAGAACAGGGAAGGAAGAGGGGCTGAAGTATGAGGGGTCGGAGGCATCCTGGCTCCACTCTGCTCAACAGTTTAAGACAGAGATGGCCAACTCAGAGATGTTCAAAAGTGTAACAGGTGATGACACCGTACAGGATAATGACCCTGGTGGCGTGTGCAGGTTTTCAAAAGGTGCAGTGGTAGAGCCAGCTCCTCCCAGGACTGTGTTCCCTCTGCCTCTGCTCTGTATGGTCTGTGCTCAAGGCTGCCCCTGACTAGGACAGCTTCTGTCTCCACAAGTGTGGAGAAAACGAAGAAGGACTGTGGAAGGAGCATGAGCATGCCCCACTTCTAACTCCAAGGTGGTGTCAATGGAAGCAAATAGAAGGAACTATTTACCCAAAGCCTTGCTGGAATTTCCTTCCACCCTTTCCTGTGCCCAATGCACACATCCCTCTGCCTCGGAGTTTTCTTTGTAACCTCAAAAAAAAGATAAATATGTGTCTTTATGTATCTCTAGTCCTCTAAGCAACTGCTGAGCTTTGACGCCAGAAGTCCAGTGTCATTGTGACCTTCATGGCATAGAATACAGAGTCTGATCTAGTCCGGCCTCAGTATTGTGTTGAATTGAGTCATGAAGCCCTACCGTCAAAGCCTTTTGTACCTATAGTCAAAGGCAGTTGCTCCGGGTTAGTTCATTTAATTAAGTGAGCTGGTGCTGCTGGTGAGTTGAGTTTTGCCCTGTGACTCACGGTGTTTAGGAGTGGGTTCCCACCCCGGGAGTTGTTGTGGCAAATGAGGCTTGTTGAAGTAAAAGAACTCCATTCCAGCAGAGCGTGGGTCTTGCAGAAGCAATTCCCTGGCTTAGCGGAATCAAAAGGAGACCTGCTGTTACCCATCATGCACCTGGGGGTCTCGTCATGGCTAAGCAGCTACTGCAGTTTTGTCGTTGAACATGGTCTCCAGCTTCAGGCGGGTTTCTCTTGCTCCGGCTTCATCTTCTAGTTGCGCCTCACGTTTGACTTTTAAAGCACCATATCTATGGCCTTTGCTCCATGTAGTGTGTAGGGCATTCTGGGGTACTCTGTTGTATCAGAGGGCATGTTCCTTCTCCTGCCAGGTCACATGCACTTGGGCATTTTTAGAAGAAAAGTCTCTGGACATGGCTGTAGTTTGAATGGCACTGAGATGTCCTGAATAAGGCTGTGGTGACCTGATAGGTGTTTGTGGATCACAGCAAAGGAACTTCACAGCAGGGAGGTACTGTGAAACCTAAGGGTACCTGTCACCCACGGTGGGAACGACAAAATTGAAGGAAAGCATAAAGTTGTTTTTAGGGATCTTATATATTTTAAGATTTACTTATTATGTATACAGACTTAATGTTTACAGTGTTCTGCCTACATGTGTCCCTGCAGGCCAGAAGAGGGCACCAGACCTCACTACAGATGGTTGTGAGCCACCATGTGGTTGCTGGGAATTGAACTCAGGACCTCTGGAAGAACAGCCAGTGCTCTTAACCTCTGAGCCATCTCTCCAGCTCCCACCACCACCCCCAACACACACACACAAGATTTTTCTTTTTCAAAACAACAACAAAAAGTGAGAGGAAGCATAAAGGGATTTGAGAGAAGAGGGGTTGAATTAAGATTTTTTTTTTCCCCAAAGTATGTGGAGGACTATTCTGTCTCATTCAAGAGAAAAATCTGATGATACTTATAAAAATATATCAAGCTGAGCAAGTACACTCCACTCCTCAAATATGCCCAGATAAATGCATATATAGACCCATAGAGGCCATGCATAAGGATATATTCATAGCAATATTGTTTGTGGGGAAAAAAGATCGTGGCCAATCCAGCTGCCCATCACTAGGGTAATGGAAATGTAAAAGGTTTGAAAGCCCTGTGTCAGTTAAGAGCAAGTGTGGCAGAAGGGTCTACAAGCAGAAAAGCAGAGTGGAGAGAAAGGAATAAGAAAAAAAAAGCAAGGACTAGACCATGTTGTTATTATGTTAAGAAAAGGCACACAGCCTGTTGCTGGAGAATTTCTCTCCAGCTCCCGCCACCAAGTCCCGCCAGTCTCAGAGCCCATTTATAAAATAAACATATAGACTCTTACATTATTTAAACTGCTTGGCCATTAGCTCAGGCCTGTTATTGTCTAGCTCTTACTCTTATATTTAGCCCATTTCTATTAATCTTTACTTTGCCACATGGCTCATGGCTTACTGGTACCTTACATGTTCCTTGTCCTGATGGCGGCTGGCAGTGTCTCTCTCTCAGCCTTCCACTTCCCAGAATTCTTTTCCTTGTCCTGCCTATACTTCCTGCCTAGCCAATGGCCAATCAGTGATTTATTTACTGACCAATCAGCAACACACTTGACATACAGACCATTTTTTTTTGAGCAATATGTCTGGGTTTAGAGGGGGAGTGAGCCAATTCCATCTTTAAAGCCAGCTTGGTATATTTGGGAATTTGGGCGTAGCTTTTCTTATTACTTCCTGCTGGAGGGGGGCGCTGTATCTTATGGGGACATGAAGAAAATTTTAGGATCATGGAGTAGTCCATGAGGCTGTATCGTCTGAGCCAGTTGCCTTGAAACCATTCTGGATGTTGAATCATCTGGGCCATGGTGTCATTGGAGACCTTTCAGGGGGTCTTGGCTGGTCAAACCTGATGTATCTTAATCTGGAACAAATCCATAGTCTCTGGCTTTCTGTGGAAACAAGAGCAGAGACTTTTTTCCAAAGCAACATATCCTTATATCCAAATTTTGAAGTCAAGGTACCTTTAAAATATACATTTTGGCATAACTCAACAGCTTTTACAATCAAATGTTTTTCTGCAGTTACGAATATCAAAGAGAACATAATCCAGATTCTCTGTGTGGTAGTCATCTTTATGTGGCTTATTTTTTTATATTAGCTTGAGCCTATTCCTTTTAAACTGCAGCCTTCTAAGCCTGAAATGGCGCAGTGGCTGCTGGCTCCGCCCATTTCAGCTTCCCAACATGGCGGCGGTCCGCTTTCCGCCAGCTCTGGGAGCCATAATTCTCAGAAATAGTGGGTCTACATTTTTACCAAAGTAGCGTGTAGCCCAGAAACCTCTTTTTTTGTTTTGTATTAGCAAAGGCTAAATTCACCATACAGCTTAATGTGCTACTTGCAGAGGCCTCATTCCCACCATACTGCAGGTCGAGAGCGCACGCTAGGAACCCGCCAGTAGCTCAAACCGGCAGCTGCCGTTTATTTGAGAGAGACAATTAGGAAGCTGTTTTTAGGTCCGTTTTAGAATCTTTTTTCTAAGTTTTTAGGTGGAAATTCTTGCCCCACGTTGGGCGCCATTTGTTGCTGGAGAATTTCTCTCCAGCTCCCGCCACCAAGTCCCGCCAGTCTCAGAGCCCACTTATAAAATAAACATATAGACTCTTACATTATTTAAACTGCTTGGCCATTAGCTCAGGCCTGTTATTGTCTAGCTCTTACTCTTATATTTAGCCCATTTCTATTAATCTTTACTTTGCCACATGGCTCATGGCTTACTGGTACCTTACATGTTCCTTGTCCTGATGGCGGCTGGCAGTGTCTCTCTCTCAGCCTTCCACTTCCCAGAATTCTTTTCCTTGTCCCGCCTATACTTCCTGCCTAGCCAATGGCCAATCAGTGATTTATTTACTGACCAATCAGCAACACACTTGACATACAGACCATCCCACAGCAACAGCCTGCTTTACAAGGAGTTATTCAAATTCTGATCTATGAATAAAAACACACTGGCTGTAGGGAGGGTGGCGGGAAGGGAAGGGGTGGATATTAATACAAAAGATAAATGATGAGCCTTATTTACACAGTGCTCTGCAAAAGAATGTGTTAGAAGATACAGCTTCCTGTACCTAAGGTTTAAAAAAAAGGAAAGCAGTGTGAAGGGTACCGTTAGGGCTTGTGGTAAGTGTTCATTTGGATTACCCAAGCAAAAGATGTATAAAAGACAGAAATACTAAGAATCCACAGCCTGTCCTCACTTACATTCCTGCAACCTTGGGGTCTTATTCAAATAAGACTGGCACTTGTTTATTGGAAAATATCTACCGTCCCCTCAGCATAGCATCCCCTCAGCATAGCATTCTGAGGCCCGATATTAAATCCTTTATAAAAGTCAGAGAATGGGTTAGGCGACCTCTGAATTTCCTCAACAGGTACAGGAACCTGTAGTCAACTAGCAGGTGTGAACACAGGGGAGTCATTTCCAAGGTCACCAAAAGCCTGTATCAGATCAGCTGTGCAATGGGCCCCTGAAGTTTATCCCTCCCATCTAAGTGAAACTTTGTACCACTTGACAAGTGTGTAGGATGAGTGGTTTGTTAATGAGCTTGATTTTCCACAATGTGAACATCCTGTGTATCAAAATACCATGTTACATACAGGCACAGTAGCTCAGTGGGAGAACCCATGTATCAGGAACTGGGTTTCAGCTGCAGCATGAAAAGGACATAGGCATACCCTCCACCACCACCACCCCACACAGAGAGACAGACAGAGAGAGATCATAAGATCATCGTGCCGCCTAAGTGTAATACATAACATTGTCAGTTTTCAAAAGAGGGCAGTATTAATGTAGCAGTAGTACTGCAGCCATGGTTGAGGTTGTTTCCTCTGACCTTGGGAAATTTGTTTTTTTAAATCTCTTATTTCACAACAGAGAAGCTGCGTTAATTCGTGGCAAGAACCAAGCTCTGCTAGAGAGGTGGCGGCATATGTAATTCTTTTAAATAATGCTTATTTCTTTAGCATACCACGCATTGTTATATTCGAGGGTGCATAGGGGCATGTTGGTTGGATTTTTATGACGGTGATGTATTATTTAATAGGTATTTAAATGTAATGGAACCTATAATTTAGAAGTATCCCTGGTATGTTTCTAAAACCACCCAGCCACAGCAATTTAATATTTGCCCTTCCTACTCCAACGAAATTAAGCGTATGTATCAAACACGCATACTGAGTAATGCAGCCATTATTACACCAGTCTCTGCGTGTGTCTAAGGAAAATCATGACTCAGATGCTAAAGAACACCTCCACATAACCTGCCCTTCATCAAAGGCAGCACAGCACATTCAAGTTTTGCCTGCAATGGTTTTACACAAAAGATCTGGAAAATGCTCAGAGGAAAGGCGTTGGTTGGAGCCTTTAGCTTTCGGAGAGACAGATGTTTTAAGCCTTTGCTGCTGTGACTTCCAAATGGAGGACTTCACAGAGGGGAGGCTCCTTCCCATTTGCGGTCCGGCCCTGCGGTAGAGCAGAGATTGGAACAGCAGATCCCAGCCAGACTCGGGCTTTGTTCTGTTCAACGCCGTCTGCATCACCTCCGTGGTCCTGAGAAACAAGCTTCCTTGCCTCCTAAGAGCATCATAAATCACAGGTTCCCTTTGAGGGGAAAGCTATGGATTTGCTCATTTGTGTTCTCCTTTTCTCTCTGGTGCATACTTTAGTGGGAAATTGCAGCTTCCTTTATGCAGTATATTATGGCCAATCAGAAGGGTGGCCTGTGCTTACCTGACGTACAGTGAGAGGTGGCACGGGTGAGGGATTTCACACCGCTCATCCTCTGGTGAGTGTAATCAACAGATAAAATCTTGAGCACCCGGCTGCACGCGCTGGCCAGACTTCATCAGAATTATTTACTGCCTTTCCTGAGGCAAGGACAACTAATCAGTTTAGATGGAAAAACCAACACAGTCGAAGGCAGGGTATTTGTGTTCCACTGTGTACTTAAAAGCCAGTGACCATTCAGATTTTGCTATACTTTCTGCTTTGGCCTTTGAGGTCAACATTAAGCTATCAGGCACATACCTAAAAAATGTTGTTTTAAACCTTTCCTGTACTAATTAATCCTCTAACCGTCCTTATTATCTAGTTCGCCATTTTTTCAGGTCCCATTGTCACAATACTTAGCTCCAGTCTCCTTCTAATATGAATGGGATTAGAAATAGGCTTACTCACAATTACCTCTCTACTTATTGGTAAATCAAACCCATAATACACAAGCAGCAACAAAATGCTTTGTAACACAAGCAGTGGTCTCAATGATTTTTCTTCTATCATATTAAATTATGCACTAGGTAACTAGTAAACTTAGGTGTAATTTGACTTAATGCTATTCCACAAAGGATCTAAAGACAGACAAGACAGAGGAGACTTATACACAGAGAAATGGACAGAACAAGAAAGTAGAGATAAAACATTTAATGATAACTTAAAAGACACAAAGCCAAGGGATAAATGAGTATCCTTAGGGAATGTGGAGACACCATGACATGTCCCGGCAGCAAGATGAACAAGGTTGCATAGGGTGTCTTTGCTCTTATCATAGAGATTTTTCTAAGGCATAGTATAGCTCAACTGGCAAAGCCTTCTGTACAACAGTGATAAGAGAAAACATCCTAGAGCTGAGACATTTGTGATATGATGGTGAGTATATTTATGGGGAGATGTTGAGCTCATAAAGAAAACTAACAAAATTAAATCAATACAAACAATGAAATGCAAGCAATACTGTAATATGGATAGTATTTACAGTGTTCTTGACACTCAGGAAGAATTCTGTCCTTGAAGTGCACGGTGTGGTTTATGTTCAAAACCTCAGACTGCCAGTTTTACTAGACATTTGCTTAGTGCAAATAATTATTAAGGTAAAAATATACAAGCAGAATAAAGTAATAATGAGTCTGATGATGTATTTTCAGATCCAGAGGAAAACACCATCTCTTTACAAATCTACATTTGTTTCTTTTTCGTTTCAATTCAGTCACATTTCACTGTGTCTTCTACATCTGAGGACAATTCCTTTTGCACTTCAGATAATGATTAAAGTGGGGAAGAGACAGTGGAGCTGCCTCCATTCCCCATCAATCCTGTCAGAAACTGAAGAGTGTGTATCATAGAAGACAGAATGTTCCTAACCTAGAAACAAGAGCTTGTTGCTGCATTTCAGCAGAGACTGCATTTTCTTAGAGGGACAAAGCCCTTGCCTCTACCAGCTAGGTCCAGCTCTCCAGGATAAAATGAGATGAACCATGTCAACAGCGGTCTCATGAACCTCCATCCTCCTGCCTCGGCCTCACAAGTTATAATTACATGTCTATACCACCACACCCTGCTCCAGGATTCTTAATATGGCTTCTCAGTTATTGAACAGAGCTGAGTTGTGGCCCAAGGGAAAATGAAAACTATTTTACATCTTCAGGTACATTTTATCTTTTTTTAGTTAACTTTTAAAAATCGAAGTGAATACATTCATAGTCCTAAAAATCCAATACCTCGTTGAGATCATAAGGAGAAGGAGCGGGTCTCTGTCCTTTCTTCCCCATCCTCAAGAAGGTGACAACTTTCATCTCAGTCTTGTTTCCTCTGTGTTTGCCTCATTGTTTAAATAAATTATACAGGGCCAGCAAGATGGCGCAGCGGGAAAAGGCACAAACTTGGCAACCTGACCTCAATCCCCATGTAAACGAAGGTGGGAGGAGAGAACTGACTGCAAGCTTGTCCTTTGATCTTCATACATGTGCTGTAGCACACCTGCACGCGCGTGCGCGCACACACAAACACAAGCACACACACACACACACACACACACACACTCAACTAATAATAATACAGTAGATCAGTAGTTTCTGTAAACACACCATCTTATTCTAGGCACTAAAACTAGAAGTTGAGAATTCGTGCTCCGATACCATAGCACTCCAAGATTCTCTTTGTTCCTCCCTCTCAGTAGCTACATCGTTAGGGAGAGGAGTGGGAAATATAATCAGAATTTGCATTATTCTCACTGAGGTTGAGCTAAGTAGTATTTTTATATGTTTATTTTTGATGTTCCTGAAGTTAGTAACTGTGTTTTCAGTCGCCCATGTTCCTCGGTGCATGCCACGGATTCTTTCCGTCATCCCAGCCCGTCAGTGTCATTGACAACACAATGAAGTCTCTTAGGTGTCCTGTCTTCCCACCACATTTTCCAAGGCCGTTTCTCCTGGAGTTCTTGGTCCTCTTTAATGGTTCTGCTGCATATCTGTCACCCTGAGTTGACTCCTTCTTCATGGGCTAGCCAGAGCTCTGATTTCTCCCTCCTTTAGCTGGTAGGCAATCCCTGACAATTTCTTTTGAAAGGATACACTGCCTGTGCCTTTAGCAGACCGTGTGCTAGGTATGGAATTATAAGCCAAAGTCATCTTGCTTCAGAATAGTTGGAGATAATCCTCCACTATCATCTAGATAACTTACCCTGTTTCATTTCCTCCAGAGTACCTCCTTACTGGCTCGTGCCAAAGCTCCTAATGGGTCTCCAGGGTCCACTTTCATTCCCTATGGTCCTTCTCATCAAGGAAACCAGAGTGGTCCTTCAAAAATGTAGGTCTATCCTGCTGTTTCAGGCTCTCCATCTCCAATGTTTCCTAATTACATTTAACAGTGAACATCAAGTCATGATATTGGGCTCCTTAGCCCTACTTGATCTGGTCCATGTCTGACCTCTCATTTGTTACTCTCACACACATGTGGTGATGCAGCCTTGCTGTCCTTATTCTGCAGGGGGCATGCCAAGCACATTCCCCTCTGGAATGTTCTTCTCTCAGACATCCCCAGGGACTGCCTTCTGTGCTCCATGAAGAAAGCATTCCTAACCACCTGATCTAAAGCAGCAAACCTACACCCAGCCCATCCCCTGTTCCCTTACATGGATTTATAATATGCATTCAAGGTATATCCAATTAGAATAAAACCCCATGAAGTCAGGATCTTAGTTTCATTTCGTTATATGACCCTTGAATATAAAATGGGTCCTGGAGTGATGGACTCCTGAAAACTATTTGTGGAATTAACATCAAACAAAAACTTTGTCCACACACAGTCTCAATCATTTGAGGCACATCAAACAAAATGTCAAACAGAACTTACATAAGTCCCAGTTCCTGCTGTCAAAGAGCCAGAGTCCAGACCAGCGTCATGCAATGGGAATGTGTGTGAGCCACAAATATGGTTTACAATTTTCTAACTACCATGGTAAAAATAAAAAGACCATGAGCCAGAAAAACGACTCAGCTGGTAAGGGCACTTGCTGAGCCCGATGACCTGAGTTTGACCCCAGAAACTCATATCATGGAAGGAACAAATCAGCTTCTGCAAGTTGTTCTCTGACTTCTACACACACATGTGCACACACGCACACATGTGCACACACACATGTGCACACATGCACACATGTGCACACACACTAAAATATTTTTAAAAGTAAAAAGGATATACAATTAATATTGATAATATTTTATAAATATTTTAAAACCCACTAGTTATCTAAAATATAACCACTTTAACATACATTTAATATACAAAATTAGACATTTACATATTTTTATGCCACGAAGTCTTCAAGTCTGGCAAGTTTACTGGACTTGTCTTAGTTTAGAATCGAACTTTCATTTGCATTTAGATTTCACAGTTCCCAGTTCAAAATGGAGATTCAAACTTCCACTGTATCCCTGGCATGCCAGGATAGCCCTCCACTGCTCTCTGGATTGATTATTTGTTTTGGGGACCCCAGGCCTTGGACTTACACACTCGTTTTGGTGGAAGACAATCTCTGGCAAGTGTTCCAACCATTCTCAATAATTTTGGAACAACTAAATCATGTCATCTTCTAAATATAGGTTTATTAAAATTAACCAAAATTTCTCATTCAGTTCTTTAGTCATAGTGGCCATATTTCAGGGGCTTGGTAGCCATGGACAGCTAGTGGACGACATATTGGACAGCATCGGTCTATTGGACAGACGAGGTACTTAAACACTTGATAGTGAACACTCATGAAAAGATGACACAAGGAGGAGAGCCAAGTTCTGAATGTTGCTTCGGCCCTGGGCCTCTTCATCTCATTCTTGAGGGCTCAGCTCGCGTGTCGGCTTTTCCTGTAGATTTCTCACTGGGCTAGCTCCCCTCGACTGTAAGCTGGTAGGACACTGTCCAGCTCCCATCTCCAGCTTCTTATGTCATGCTCGAATTATTCTCTCTCTGTCTCTATTTGCATTTCTCATTTACAGTGTTTATAAACACTGTAAGGCTAGGAAACTGCCATTGGTGAGTCCCCAGTGCTGACCTCCATAAGTATTTGTGAATGAAATGAATGAATGAAATGAATGAAATAAACAGCCAACTTCAGATGAAGAAGGACTGACCTTGTTAGAATGGAGAAGCGAGATGTGAGAAGAAACCAGGACACAATGACAGAGCAAAAGACCCAAGCTCCATTGTGATAGTTATCATGTCAGATGCCCCTGAAGGTCCCTGGGGGTAAAAGCTAAGAAAAACCTATCATGTTTAACCAGGGGCTGCTCTGATTGCAATCATCAGAAACAGTCAGGCATACCTCAGAAGCTCACCAGTGTTCTCACAGGCACATAAGTTCTTTAAAAGGCTGGTTTCCAGGTTTTAGGCACTGTAAATGTGAGTAGATTGAGTTTGAAGGCCTGGCTTGATTTGAATGTCTGGTCAGCTATGATCCCTCTGTTACTGTGGTCCCCTAAAGGACAGGGGCTATGTCTGCATACTAATTGAAATGGTGAGGGAGTTGGAGCTGGCTTGGGGCTGTGTGTGATTTATGGGCATTTGTTCTAAAGATACTTAAAGGATGGAGTTATTGGAGCCAGGAGGAGGGGAAGATGTGATTAATCACATAGGACAGTTTACTAAATGGCTCACTAAAATACTGCAGTAGAGGCTAAAACCAGGACTCTTGTTTCAGCCATGTAGGCAGGCAAGGGTGTGTGCATGTGTGTGAATGGGGGTAGAACAAGAGATGACATGTACACAGAGGGCATAAAAGGATGCTTTTCCAGCATGTGGAGATGATTGTGACTGTGGGGTTCTCGGGGGATATATTTATCTTTTAAATTTTCTTACATTCTACCTAAAGCTATCTGCCATGTGGCATGGCCAAGGTCCTAACTCTGTTTTCATCATGAGGCTTCCTGGGTATTTGTGAAATGGCCAGGGAGAAAAAAAATACAATTTTACAAATTCATATTTTACAACTCTATGTGAGTTTTAGTTTTCCATTTTTCTGAATATTCCTTCACTCTCTTCATGTTATACAACTATAGATGTAGAATTCCCTTTGTAAAAATTGCTGACACTAAACAACCTGGATACATGTTAGAATTTCCTAGTATCTCTCTAAGTAGAAAAATAACTATCAGTAATGTGTAAGTAGTTTTCTTGAATAATTTGTATTAGCCATGTGCTCCTTCTGCCCATGGAACTGTTATCGTTTTTCAGTAACTCCCTCTGCCTAGCACCCAACCCTATTTCTCTAACTCCAGAATGTCCAAATGACTGGTTAGCAATGTCTTTAACTATAGGCTTCCATAGGAATGGTCTTTCAGACTCACTGTTATCCTGGAATCATGTGAGGATGAATGCCGGGATTCTCAACAGCAGTGTGCTGGAAATCAGGACAAGAAAAGCACAAGAGAGAGCCTGGCGGTGGTGGCGCACGCCTTTAATCCCAGCACTCGGGAGGCAGAGCCAGGCGGATCTCTGTGAGTTCGAGGCCAGCCTGGGCTACCAAGTGAGTTCCAGGAAAGGCGCAAAGCTACACAGAGAAACCTTGTCTCGAAAAACCAAAAAAAAAAAAAAAAAAAAAAAAAAAAAAAAAAAAGCACAAGAGAGTCAGCTTGTGCTCAGTAAAGCAAAGGTATCACAGTGTGGTGGTGATTCCCCTGCTTGAGGACACTAAGACTCATCCCTTGTGACTCTTCCCTCCATGACACACAGATGCTTGGGCTAGGGGTGTGTCTCAGTGGTAGAGCATTTGTCTGGCATGTGCAAGGCCCTACTTCCAGTCCCCAGCATTACCAAAGGAAAAAAAAAAAAGATAAGAACCTACTTGTATTTCACCCACACAATGACAATTTCTACTTGTGCCAACTTTATGGTTAAAAAAGAAAGAAAGAAATCAAGCTTCGGTTAGTAAAACACTCTCTAAATAGCCATGGGTAAATGAAATGGATAGAGTTACAAAGAGACTGAAGTTGGTATCCTTAGTTTTCTTTTGAAACCACCTACTGGGGAAACAATTACTAATGATTTATTTACCTAACTGTGCACTGGTGACCACTGCAGAATGGAAATACAGAAATGAAGATTTTAAAAAAATCAGAAATACCAGGCAGTAGTGGCTCACGCCTTTCATTCCAGCACTCGGGAGGCAGAGGCAGGTGAATCTCTGAGTTGGGGGCCAGCCCAGGCTACAGAGAGAGTTCCAGGACAGCCAGGGCTACACGGAGAAACCTTATTTCGAAAAACCAAAATTAATTAATTAATTTTAAAACTTAGAACCTTTTTGCCCCAGGATGTCCCAGTTTCCCTATCTGTAAGAACCAGGCCAGTGGAGTTAAAGCACCTTGCAGGATCTGGCTGCACCGGCAGCCAGAGTAGTGAGGTGACAAGACCCAATCCTAGGGAGAAAAGGAAGTAACAGCCACACAGTGACTGTCTCGTGATATGGTGTGTGTGACGGATGTGATCCTAAAATGTCACAGCTAAATATTTTAACTAAATTGTATTTTCTATGGACTATAATTATTGGTGTGATTCTGGAGACTCCTTAATCTGAAAGCATTGCTTGCTTACTGCTCACTTTCCCAGGCGGACTTTGGGGACCAGGAAAGAGAACTAGAGAAGCAGCACACTCCTCCCCGTGAGGGGTTCTTTCTTGTCTGTGCTCACTGTATGCTGTGAGTTACCCTGCTGGTGATGCCTTCTCCTTCCTACAGCTCTAATTCCAGAGCACAGAGACTGAGGAGAGACACTGAGAGGAGGAACGGTAATATCCAGAAAGCGGGTCAATTCTAGGTCTGCTAGAAGTCAATCCGTACTGTCGAATTTCAAATTTAAGCCAATGTTTTAAAAACTGTAAACCAAAAGTAGCTTTATATTAAAACTCAAGACCTGGGCTGGAGAGGTGGCTCAGCGGTTAAGGGCACTGGCTGCTCTTCCAGAGGTCCTGAGTTCAATTCCCAGCACCCACATGAGGGCTCACAACCGTCTATAATAGGAGATGATGCCCTCTTCTCTATACAGGTATACATGCAAAGCACTCATCCATAAAATATAAATAAATTAAAACAAAAAACCCTCAAGACCATTAGACCACCCCAAACCTTAGCTTCTAACCACCCCCACAATGCCATTACCATTAGCTTCTAAGATTAAATATGCAAATAAGAGACCACATGAATGCTGATGTCCTATAAATGAACAAATCAGGTGTGAAATTCAAGATGGGTCTCAGTGACCCTCCCCCTTGCCTGTTGCAGTATTTTTATTTTTTTTTTCACATGTGTATGTATGTGTGGTGTTATGTGTGTTCAGATGTCTCTGGGCACCTGTATTGTAGGTGCACTTGTATGCACCTGTGGATACAAGTTCAAGGTTAACATTGGGAGTCTTCCTTGATCACTCTCTACCTTAGTCACTGAGGCAGGATCTCTGTTGAACATGGGGCTCGTCAATACTGGCTAGTCTAGCTGACCACCTTGCTCCAAGGACTCCCTATCTCAGACTTCTGAGTGTTAGAATTGAAAGCAGGCTGCCACACTCACCGAGCATTTATGTGGGTGCTGGAGAGGAGATGTGAACTCTGGTCCTTACTCGTGGTGAGTGCCTTGTCCACTGAGCCAGCTCCCAACTGTTTGATGACAGTTACTATTAGATGCCTGAAAAGAAGGAAGACTATATGGAAGGAAAAAGTAATTTTCCAAAATCTGCAGTGGGGATGGATACTGGAGTCAGTTTGTCTGCCTGTTAATGGAGATGGATACTGGAGTCAGTTTGTCTGCCTGTCAATGGAGATGGATACTGGAGTCAGTTTGCCTGTCCATTTGCCTTCAGATGCTACAGAACTGAGGACAATACAAGTCTCTCATCTATTTGTTACCTTCAGTTTACAAACAGATGCCAAATAGCTCGAAAACGATGAATAGACTCAGGCTTGGATTGGTTGGAGGACTCTGCTATAGTCAATGTGTGTTTTCCCATCTGAGTATGAAATTCCTTTTTTGTGGTCTTTTGTTTTTGTTGTTTCTATAAATGGGGTCTCATGTGACTAGGCTAAGTAGCCAAGAATGGCCTTGAACTCCTGATTCTTCCTGCTACCACATACCACCAAGAGATGGGATTACAGGCGTGTACCACCACACCCAGCTATGTCAGGGTTAGAGAGATGGCTCAGCTGGAAAATGGTTTGCCTCACAAGCCTGATGACCTCGGAAACCCTAAAACACATATGAAAGTCTGACCCAGTGGTGCACATCTGTAACCCTGGCAAGAATGAGACAGGAAGCAGAGACAGGGGGATTCTTAGAAGCTGTGGAAGGGGAGACTAGGATTGCCTACATGTCCAAAATGTTCCAGACCATTGAGAGACCCTGACTCAAACAAAAAGGTGTCAGGCACCTGAGACCTGACACTAGAGTTGCCCTATGACCTTTACATACATGCTGTGTTCACGCACCCCCATCTACATGTACACTCCTCACACACAAACATGCACACAAATAAATAGTTAAGTCATTATTAAACATAATAAGTTATGTAACAAAGGCGCAAGAAGGAGCTTAGGTCTCTCTGAAATACGCACATGAGAGTACACGTCATAGTTCTCCAAGATGGCTTCCGTCAGACGTTCTGATTCAAGGCTGATGGCATGCAGTTGACACCTGTTCCGTATTTGTGATAGTGTTAGGTCAGCTGCTCCCACAGATTTTGTTGTACATTGTTGAGTCCAGTGTTGTTTCTGAAGTATTCACACACATGAGAAATGCCTCACACCAGATGCAAAATATTTGTCATTTCACATCCTCCCCACCACTGTGAGAAATTAGTTCAAAGAAAGAGGGAAGGGGACACGGGAAATAAACAACTTGGGGAAAAAAAGGGTGAGGCCACATTAGCCGTTAAATACTCAAGACTGAGTTTGAAAAATGTTGTGACATTGTGATCCAGAGCCAGTTTGAGAGGCATCTAAGACCTGAGGCCGGGATAATCACGCTGATCCCAGCAGCTGCTTTTAATGGGTTAGTAAGATGACTAATTTTATAACTAATGTTCACAGCGAGAATGAGCTGGATGTGGATTCCTCTTGCTATGAAGACGTTCATGTGTTAGCTTTCTCTGCCATGGGGTAAGGAGGTACCAGCCTTCCGCTGCCTTGCTGTGTTGTGATCCAAATACTGGTGGCAAGTGAGAGGCTGTGCCCAGGGCTGTGTCTTTATGCAGCCTCTATACAGCAGTGAGCTGGGTTCAGTCAAAGCCTCTGCAGAGCCATGGGGTACATAAATCTTCAGAGTCTCAGCCGACTCAGTCAGCCATTCAGCAGCTCAATTTTGTGCCACTCTCCTGGTAATGAGATTTTTCTGTGGTGGTGGTTTAATGTTAACACTCGGTGGCTTACGGTGGCATTTGCTGCACAATTGGGAGGTTTGATTCTAAACACTGGATTTGGGGGATGTTCTTCCAGGTCTCTTTCAAAGTCACTTCCTCCAAAATAGAGAAGTCGGGCATGAAAATCAAATAGGGCTGCCTCTTTCATAGAGAAAAAGCAACACGTGGCCAGCCTTTTCCCTCCCTCGTCCAGGTTGTTTTATTGTTCTTTTGTTTCACATCCTTTCTTTCTTGAAATATGGTCAGGAAGGGCCCAAACCTAATAAAAACCTACCATGTATTATGTATGTGATTTTCATTTCTTACCTGTGCTTATACCAAAAGTGCAATGACTGAAAGCATGCTTCTTTCCTTTGAGGAGACTGTGACGTATTGTTGCGGCTGTCATCATTTCATGTTTACTAACTTCCACATGCTGTGGAAACAGCAACCAAACCCCCTGAGAATGCAGTGTTTCTGAACCACCTCCTCCCTCTCACTTTCTAGATGACTTGAACAGGTGGTCCTGGAAGAAAAAGGCCCTGAATAAGAACTTGGAAAAACAACTACAGACATGGTTCCTGTGTGAGACATGAACTAGCGTTCACCCCACCCCTCTGTATTTAATCAATATCATTAGAGTTGACTTCTGGGCCAGTGTAAGGAGCCTGGAATAAAGGAGGGAGAGATGTGATTGGCTATGCTGGCATAGCATAAAACAGAAAACAGGATGATCAAGGGTAGAACCTGGACTTTTGTAGCCAAGCACAAAGCCAAGCTGAAGGCACACCTTCAGCTCCTTCGGCATCTCAGTGGGTAGGTTTTCCTCCTTCTTATTGTTTCCTTTTTGTAAAAGAGGAGACACAGAGGACTTCTTGCTCTTGCCCACAGAAGGGCAGCCGTTAGCTTGTAAGTTACCCTGTGGCAGCTCCTTCATAGGCCTTGTGCCTTCGTCCCTGAAGCCTTCCCCATCTGAACCACTTCAGTTCCTGCTAGCAGATGTATCACTTGAGAACTGAGAGGGACATCTGGCACCACGCTGAGACCTATTCACCCGCAATTCCTTGCCCTAACTCCCCCCACTCCTCTCCCACATCCCTGCCCCTCCCCGACTTCATGTCCTCTTCATTTTTAAAAAAGATGTATTTGTTTTATTTTATGTGTATTAGTGTTCTGCCTGCGTGTATGTTGTGTTCACTGTATGCTTGTCTGGTTTCCTCGGAAGTCAGAGGAGGGTGTCAGGTCCCCTGGAACTGGAGGTTCAGATGGTTGGGAGCCATCATGTGGGTGCTGGGAATTGAACCTAGGTTCTCTGTAACACCAACAAGTGCTCTTAACCATAAGCCATCTCTCTAGTCCCCTTTTTTAAAAATAACCCATTCAGTCCAGTATATTTTTTTAGTTCTTTGTATATCCTATACACTGATCCTCTGTTGGGTTTATAACCGGCAAAGATTTTTTTTTTTCCAGAATTTAATTTCTTATTGAACTGGTCTGAGTAGCGCCAGAGATGTTCCCAGCCAATGTTTTTTTCTGCTGGTATTAGAGCCTGACACACAGCTAGTCAGTATTTTACCATTGGACATTCAGATCTCTTGATCTTATTAGCAAGCATTTTTCTGTCCCAGTGACAGGCATCACTTATGGACCTGACTCTTGACCTTTAAGTCTGTAATATTTATTTATGTTACTTTCTGTGCATAAGTGTTTTGCCTGTGTGGATGTCTATGAACTATGTGTATACAGTGCCCCAGGAAGCAAAAAGGCAGAAGTAGGCGGATCCCCTGAACCTGGAGTTTCGGAGGTTCTGAGACACCACACGGGAGCTGGGAAACAAACAGCTTCTCTGGAAGAGCAGCCTGTGTTCTTAACCACTGAGTCATCTCTCCAGCCCCCAAAGCATTTTGTTTTAAAGATGGGATGTCACTAAGTAGCCCAGACTGGCCCCAAACTCATAATTCCCCTGTCTCACTATCCCAAGTGCTGGGATTACAGACATGAACCACCACGTGCAGCTTCTAAGCATTTTTACTCCTGTTTCCTTATTGAGGCCTCCAGACAACAAGGTCATTATTACCACTTCCACGTTACAAATAAGAAAGCAGCTTCAGAAGAATGAGCATCTTGCTTAAGGGCATGAGGTACCAGAATTTAGGACTATTAAACAGGTTAACTCCAGATGTTTTAAGTTCTTAAAATAGTGTTCAGACTCACTGGCCAAGAAATATACAATAACCGAAAGCCAAGTTTAGCTCAGTGCATGGGAAGCTGAGGCAGGAGGATTGTGACTTTGAGGACAACTCGGACTACATATAGAATTCTTGGCCAGCATAAGCTATACAATAAGATCCCCATCTCAAAAAAAAAAGGTTTTTAATAGTGGCACTCAAGGGAGGGGGACTGTGTGTTGAAGTTTGAGCTACAAAGTCAGATTGTCTCAAGCAAACAAACAAACAAACAAACAAAAATAAGAACCAGAGGGAAAGAAAAGTGTATGTTACAAAGCTCTGCTGCTGTATGCATTTTCCTTAAGTGGCTCTACCTGAAGCACAGATGCACATAATTGCCTGATACCCTCTGGGCTCTGAATGGGGTCGGGGAGTATGTGTAAGGTTGGAACAAGTAGCAGTAAATAAATTCTTTTCACCACGCAGTTTCTAAATTTTGCTTTTAAGAAAGAAAGCCATGATGAAGTCATCATGTCATTAAAGACCTTCACAACAGAACAAATGAAGTAGCTGTAAGTCGAGACCCTTCCACTGTGCTTACTTATTTCAGTAAGAGTTCAAGATAACTCATTCTAACAGTAATTAGTATTTACCCCTGGATACATAGACCAATTGCAAAAAAAAAAAAAAACCCATCTCATGGTATAAAAAGATATACTTCCATATAACTTAATTTCAAAAATTATCACAAATTATATAATGTATTTTATATATTGATTAATTGGGAAATGGTAATTATAATAATATATAAATTGATATAACTTATCATTAGAAAGCCTGTGGTCACAAGACACAGCTCTACATCTCGAATTTAGATAAATGTGTCAGTTGCAGAGAAATACAGAAGGTTGTGTGATAAAGTCGTTAAAACATGATTTTTTTTTTTTTGCCTCCCAGCACTTGGGAGGCAGAGGCAGGCAGATCTCTGTGAGTTCGAGGTCAGCCTGGTCTACATCGTGATTTCCAGGACAGCCAGAGCTGCATAGTGAAACTCTGTCTAAAAAAAATAAAAAATAATAAATATGAAATTCCAGGTACATTAAAGTTTCTTTCAGCCAGGGATTAGCAAAACTGAAATGCTTTCCCTGAGATGTGATGCTGGCTTACCCTCTCATGTTTAGGCAGTTTTCCCAGATAGGGAATCCTGAAGTATTCTCTGGACTGTGGTTAGAATCTTTCCAGTCACTTGCAAGCAAGACTGATAGTGTTGAGACCATCTTTTCATGTCATTTATTTCTCATGGTTTGGAATCCTCCTCCTCTACCCTAGCAGGTGGATGGGTGTCCCCTTTTCATCAACCCTAGTACCAGAAACATTTTATAGTCCTCCTATCACATATCAAATTGAGTTCCAGATATATAGATAAATAGATAGATAGATAGATAGATAGATAGATAATGTATAAATATACATATATTTAAATTTTGATCTGAAACCAGATAAGGGAGAGGAACACAGACCTATTATGGTTGTTTTATGACATGGTGCTTGAAAAACTTTGTATCTGCATCCATTGCTCCTTGACCTTTAGATTCTTAGAAGCAAGGTGGACCCCAGGCCTCAGAGCTGAAAGGCAGGATGCGGGGTCCCCAGGAGAAGGAATGTAAGAAGGCAGTAATTGACTTAGCACACAGACTGGGGAAATGATGGAGAACCAAAGGTCGGGGGGACCACAGCAGCTTTCTCTACCTTCGACTGTTCACACTTAGGTCCACAAAGCCTGACCTACTTTGAAGGACTCCCTCAGGCTTACACGGAAAAGCTATCAGGAGGAGCCTTTTAAGGAACCTAGACTGGTTGGGGGGGGGGGGGGGGGGGAGACACGTGTCTTGTGAGCCCAGGGTGCCCTCCAGTGTCGGTTAACGCTCATCACCATCCACTGTTCCTTAGCCCTACAGGGACGCAGATACCTTGTAGCCTTGTGGTTCTTGTCTTAGACTTAACTTTGTGAGGAGCTTTCCCTGTTTGTTACTTCTGAATATTCTGGCCATTGAGGGCTCCTGGATATTTTTAAAACACATCTGGATTTGCTTCTGTGTAGACTTGAGCTCTTAGGGAGGGGAAAACAGCGTCCAGAAAATTCACTTCCCAGCATGAATCCTTTGATTTGGTTAGTTGTTTTTTCTTTCTTTTTCTTTTTCTATTTTCCTTTGCCCCCATTTGGGACATGGTCTCACTACCTAACTCAAGCTGCTCAGGAATTCACTGTGACACCCAAGCTGACCTCAGCCACCATGCCTAGCTTGCTCAGCATGAGTCCTACCCATTCCCAAAGCTTCCCAGATCTGCACCAGCTCCCACCCAGTGTCAAAGTGCTTAGTTTTTCAGACCTTCCTAGAAACAGCAAACATTGCTACCTCACCGTGGGACTTAACTGCTCTCGAAAATAACATTTGACCTTCTACCTACTTCCAGCCACAGAACGGCACCCAAAACCTTTCATTTTCTTTTTTTTTTTTTTTTGGTTTTTCAAGACAGGGTTTCTCTGTGTAGCTTTGTGCCTTTCCTGGATCTCGCTCTATAGACCAAGCTGGCCTCGAACTCACAGAGATCCGCCTGCCTCTGCCTCCCGAGTGCTGGGATTAAAGGCATGCGCCACCACTGCCCAGCCTTTCTTTCTTTCTTTTCTTTTCCAGTCTTATTCCATCTATGTCTCTATCAAAGCATGAATGCCTCCTATTTGTTTAATTAGGCGAGTTGTCAAGTAGGCATTTGAAATACTCAGAAACCTGCGCAAGTTCTTATGTGCCCTAAACTTCAAGAGCCATAAGATTAAGCAAAGAAATTCCTTGCTGTTCTTGTTTATTGGTTAATCTTGTCAAATAATACATGATCTTGTTAATTAATCTTCACCCTCACAGCTGCTGCTGGAGTGAAATATTCTCTGTGGCTCATGGGCTCATCTGTGGTGTGTGTGAGTGTACAATGTGTGATATATTGTGCATTGGTACCTGGTGTGTGCATGCATTGTATGTCAAATATATTGTTTTCAGTGTACATGTGGTATGTGTGGCATGTGCATGTATTTGTGTGTTGAGTACGGATAATACACATGTGGTGTGTGTTAGGTGTCAAGTATGGAGTATGTGAAGTATGCGTTTAACATGAGTGTGGTATGAATGTTGGTATGCAATGGGCCCTGTTTTTATAATGTGTGTACATAGCATATGCAGAATGTATGTTGTATACTATGTGTAATGTATGTGGCTATATATTGTGTATGTATTATATATGTATTTGTGTTGTTGTGTATAGTGTGCCCTGTATGGCAACCCTTGCAGATAAAGTTTATAGCATGGGGGGGAAGGAATCAAAGGAACATGTAACAACCAACCCCTGACATACAAACATGTTCTTATAGGAATGAGATGCAGCGTCTCCTAAGAGTCTTTCCCCTTCACCTCTGAAAGCAAAGCCTCCTCAAGCCTTTATCTCTGCTAACTTGACATGGAGTACCCCACCTGTGCAGTGGGTAGGCCTGGGATTGTTTACAGTGAGTTTTCGCAGCCTGTAATTTTTGATGTCTTGGGCTGGACATTTCGGCTGCAGGGATGATGGTAGATATATCATACACTGACTCTTTTCGTAACATCCCTGGCCCTACCCACTAGATGCCAAAAGTCACCCTTCTTCCCCAAGGCAGTGGCTATCAGATAATGTCTCCAGACATCGCCAGATGTCTCTTGGGGTATAGTCAGCAGATTGAGCAAATGTAGGATGCTTGGTTAAACTTGAATTTCAGATAAGTAACTTTCTTTAGTATAAGCATATCCCAAATATTACATGACAAATACTCATGCCTTCTTTCTCCACTTTAAAAAAAAAAAAATAGGGGCTGGAGAGTTGTCTTTGAAGCTGGAAGCACATACTGTCCTTGCTCTTCAGTGGGACTGAGTTTGGTTTCAAGCACCCATGTCGGGAAGCTCCAGAGGATCTGATGCCTCTGTGGATACTTGCACTCAGGTGCACAGACATACAGAAAAGGGAAAGGGAGGGAGCTTTAATATATTTTGTTTGTTTGTTTGTTTGTTTGTTTGTTTGTTTGAAGACAGGCTTTCTCTGTGTGACAGTCCTGGACCTCACTCTGTAGATCAGGCTGGCCTTGAACTCACAGAGATCCCCCTGCCTCTGCCTCCCGAGTGCTGGGATTAAAGGTGTGTGCCACCACCACCCAGCATATATAGTTTTTTTTTTTAATTAAACAGTGTCCTGAATTCTATCTGCCCACCCTATAAGGATTACTGGAATATGAAACAAAATGACGTAAGGGTATTTAGCACATGCTGGGTGTACTATTAATACTCTAAGAGCCTAAGGCTGCTCCACCCATGTCTTTGTTCAGGTTTCTGGTCTTTTCCCAACACCATGATCCGCCTGGTGGCCTGTCCTGAAACGAAAGGGGCATACATGTACTGGGAACTAGCATTCCAGCCAACACTAGCTTCAGTCACCCCTGCCAGAGCATCAGTCTGCGCCGCTGGGGTGCTTTGTCACTGTAGGCTCCCTGGGTTATTAGATCATTCCTCATAAACAGCAGCCAGAGATGCCGAATGAAGAATGGCTGCATTAATCCCAGACTAAGTCACTCTGGGTTTGATTTTTTTCTGGCGCCATAGCCCTAGAAAACCATTCCTCAGCATGCACCAGGACCAATCCTTTCCACAGTCGGTCGTAGCCAGGAACGTATTTGAGGACCAAGATTAATGGCTCACAAAGTCAACCTTTCCAGAGAGCAGAGGTGAAATTCTACTCTGGGTAGATGCCGACACGCTGAGACAAAAGGAAGAGGGTGGAAAGTGTAGGAAGAGCACTTGAACGTCTATTGCGAGGTCATAAATCGAAGATGGGCAAAATAAATCTGTCTCTGCCAGCCGTTTAATTGATTTAGGCTACTAAGGTTTTACTTCAGACAATCTGAAAAAAGCATGTATTATAGATGTGTTGGGAGGCACGCCCCTGAGCGTTCAGTTATTGGCTTGCTGACTTGTGAATTCTTCTAAAAGGAAGACTAATATGTGTTTGAGGAAGTATTAACTATGTCCATGAGAAAATAAATTCATTAATCCCTAGGGAAAACCATTTTCCACATAGATTGCTCACAGAGATCGGACAAGCTTTGATACGGTGCAGGTGAGGACGTGAGATGGATGGGGGAGCAGCCTCCAGTCAGCAGCAGCTAAAAAACCTTCCCTTCTCTGTCCAGTCCTATTAGTAAGTTTTCATTGGCCACATTCAATTTATCCAACTTCTAAAATGTTGCAAGTTTGTAGAAAGGTTTGTTGTTGGGTTTTGTTTTTTGTTTTTTTTTTTTTTACTCTTTTGGGGGTCCCATCACCCAGCTCCCAAATAAATCACACACAGAGACTTATTCTTAGTTATGATTGCCCTGCCTTAACTTGGCTTATTTCTTGCCAGCTTCTCTTAACTTAAATTATCCTGTCTACCTTTTGCCTCTGGGCTTTTCCCGTTCTCTTACTTCTGTAAATCTTACTCTTACTCCATGGCTTGCTGTGTAGCTGGGTGGCTGGGTGGCTGGGTGGCTGGGTGGCTGGCCCCTGGAGTCCTCCTCCTCCTCCTCTGGCTGCCTTTTTCTTTTTCACTCATCCATCTCTTTTCCTCTCCCTCCTCCCAGATTTCTTTCTCTATTTATTCTCTCTGCCTGCCAGCCCTGCCTATCCTTTCTCTGACCTCGTGATTGGCTATTCAGCTCTTTATTAGACCATCAGGTGTTTTAGACAGGCACAGTAACACAGCTTCACAGAGTTAAACAAATGCAACATAAACAAAAGTAACACACCTCAAAATAATAACAAAGTTACAACAAATGCAAGTTCTACAGTTGCATTTGGGGGCCTGCCTCGCTGGGTTGTGCTTTCATGTGTAAATGGGTATAGTGAGACGTTTTTTGTGGTGTGTTGTAGCACTCCACAGAAAGGTTCTCATATTTTTTAAATCACTATTAGTTTAAAAAGTTACACTATCCATGTTGTGTCTTCAAAAGCAACTCAAGTAAGCATAGTTTTCTAGCTTGCTTCCCTCTCCCCACCTCTATGGGCTGCTCTGCCAACCATGAGGCATGAGGAAGTATGCCAGTAGAGGCACGAAATGGGTCTTGATTTCATCACAGGTATGTTGTTCCATTTCCAGTGATTGGCTGTGTGTGCTGTTGAACCAGACATCCCACAGAAAACAAATAGAATTTAACACAGCAAATGGGGGACATCCAGTAAGGATGCAGAAGATAAACAGCGTGATCAACAGACTTGACCTTAGGTATCCACAGACTCTGAACCCAGCAGCTGCAGAGCACACATTCTTTTTGATCACTCACAGAACAATTTTTAAGTAGGACTACATGCTATGCTATAAAGCAGGTTCCAAATATTTAAAAACCTATCGAGCATGTTTTCTTACCATATTGAAATTAAACTAGAAATAAAAAAAAAAATTAAAAAAATTTGTGTGTTTGAAAATGAGGACACATAATAGACATGTTGCCAAATAAATTACTTTTGGGGCTGGGGAGATAGCTCAGTTGGTGTAGGGCTTACCTTATTAGCATAAGAAGCTGAGTTTGACCAGTGAGAACTCACATGTAAGATGCCCAGCTGTGTTAGCATATGCTTGTATCCCAGCACTGTAGCAGTAGAGACAGGCAGACCCCTGAGACTCAATGGCCAGCCCATCTTACTATCCTGCTTAGCAAGTTCCAAGTCAACCAGTGAGAGACACCCCCTCTGGGTGTGTCTCTCTGTCACTCTCTCCATACATATAATACATTATATATTATATGTATATATTACACATACACATACAGCGGATGGCTTCTAAGGAACCACACCTGAGGTTGACCTCTATTCTACAAACCACACACACACACACACACACACACACACACACACACACACACACACGTATGCATGCATGTGTGCGCGTGCACATGTAAATCACTTGGAGTGTTCTAGACAGACTCTGATTTTAAAAGAGCCCAATAAAGAATTCTTCATTATTTAAAGAAGCATTTGTTGAGTTACTAATACCACACTAAAGAAAAATAAGGCATGGGGCTTCCCCACAGGAACAGACAACAGATCGATTCTTGGTGACTTTCAGTGTGCCTTTCTTCTATGTCAGGTATCTGCTAAGGGCTGTGGGAATAAGCAGACCACCCAAGTAACTGAGTAGGAGAAGGAGACTCCTCACAGCACATCAGGAAGAATTTACAGGGGCAATGTCTACTTGGCTAACAGAAGACTGAAGTTTGGGAGTATCCCAGGTCAGCCGGAGGGAGGATTAGCCTAGATATCACTTGAGAGGTACATGACGGCTCTCCCAGCCACTAGATCACAGAACAGAACGTGTGTTGGCAGGCTGGATGTGACAGTACACATCTTCTCTGGCCAAGATTGACAGCAGCGGTAGTACAAACATAAATCCTTAGAAGCAGTTTGACAGTAAGTATGTCTCTTCAGCGAAACAACAGTAATAGGTACCCCTACCCCCATCTCTGGGCTCTGTAATCTCCTGGACCCCGGGCTTTTGACCGCTTTACAACACCTGACAAGCACACCTCCAAGACAATTAGAAAGTAACTGGCTACCCCCATAACATCCATGCCGCCATTGTACCAGTGAGCACACTTGCCTGGCAGGTGAGTGTTGAGACACTCCGAGTTCAACACTGGGTAAACACATTGGTGACTCGTCCTCCCTAGTAGCCTGCATAGCACTTCATAGACCCAACACGACAAAAGCTATCCAGCAGAGAGGAAGCTCTTAGGTCACTTACAGCTTTGACTTCTCTTTTAAATTTTTTTCATTTTATTTAAAATTTTTTAATGTGTTGTAGACGAATTGCTGAAAGGTCTTATTAAATAAAAACCCGGTGTGGTGGTATTGTGTTCCCCAAAATATTGTGTATCCTAATAAACTTATCTGGGGTCAGAGAACAGGACAGCCACAATATTAAACATAGAGGTTAGACAGTGGTAGTACACGCCTTCAATCCTAGCATTCCAGAGACAGAAATCCCTCTGGATCTCTGTGAGTTCAAGGCCGCATTGGAAACAGCCAGGCATGGTGACTCATGCCTTTAATCCCAGAAAGCAGCTTTTAATCCCAGGGAGTGGTGGTAGAAAGCAGAAAGGTTTATAAGACGTTGAGGACCAGAAACTTAGAAGCATTTGCCAGGTTAAGCATTTGGCTGGTTAAGCGCTCAGGATTTCAAGCAGCAGTTCAGCTGAGAGCCATTTGGATATGAGGACACAGAGGCTTCCCGTCTGAGGAAACAGGACCAGCTGAGGAATTGCAAGGTGAGATAGCTGTGGCTTGTTCTGTCTCTGATCTACCAGCATTGACCCCAATAACCGGCCTCAGGTTTGATTTTATTAATAAGAACTTTTAAGATTCATGCTACACCCGGAGCCAGATAATAGAGGTGAAAACCTGAGAGAGCAGAGGAATAGGAAAAGCCACAAGCTAACCTCACCTCACCAACTCCGCAGCTTCCCAAGAGAGCTACTTCTGTATACCCACGCCTATATGCCTTTCTGTTCTGCTATCTCATTTGCTCTCTGTCTAGCTACATCACTTCCTCTTCCTGCCCAGCTCTGTCACTTCCTGTCTGTCTGAACAGACCTCCAGACTTCCATGATTAACTAGTGTTGGAATTTAAGGCATGTGCCACCACACTTGGCTCTGTTCCCAGTGTGGCCTTGAACTCACCGAGATCCAGACAGATCCCTGACTCCCGAATGATAGGATTAAAGGTGTGTGCTACCATTGCCTGACTTCTGTGTTTACTATAGTGGCTGGCTTTTTCCGATAATCCTCAGGTAAATTTTATTGGGGGGACACAGATAAAATATCACCACAGTGTGTATGTATATTTTGTCTTGCATGTATATTACCTGTGCACCACATAATTGCAGTGCCTGAGGAGGCCAGAAGAGGGCATCAGAGTGCCCAGGACTGGAGTTACAGATGATTGTTAGCCTCAATTTGGGGGCTGAGAATTGAACCCTCGTCCTGTGTAACAGTGCCTAGTGCTCCTGTTAAGTCATTTTTCCAGCCCTCCTCCCCCACAGGTTGATCTCTTTATGTCCTAAAACCAAAGTCTGCTGTGCTGGGGATTTCTGAGGCCTACCTGACCAGTAGCTCCTTGGAAATTGTCCCATGCCCCATCTGAGATTTTATTTAATTTGGGTCAGGTGTGGTGCCACATGCCTTTCAGCCCAGTATGAATGAGGCTGAAGCGTGTGGATCTTTGTGAGTTCAAGGCCAGACAGAGATACGTAATGAGAGCCTGTCTCAGAAAACCAATAATAACTCATGTCTTCTGGGCATCCATCCACGCAGGGTACCTATGCTCAAACTCCTTTTTTTCAATTTATTTATTGTATTTTTAAAATACCTTACAGGGTGCATTTCCATACACATTTTTCACACATCCTTAGCTTTGGTTAAATCACCCCCACTTCTCTCCTGTGTCCCCTACCCTCAACTCCCCAAGAATAAAAGGTCAGTGAAAACAGTTCTCTTTCATACACAGACACAGGGTGTCTCTGGTGCTTTCTCCTGAGTACCTTAGGCCCACACTGTATTCTCGGTGTTCACGTTGAACACAATCAGAATCCATGCCATTTCCTGAGAAAATGCCCATGTTTAATATGGCGCGGCTGTTTAATATGGCGTGGCTGTACTTTCTTTCCTCTCCTCCCAGCGCCTGAGTCCCTCAAATGTCAAAGGCTTGCGGCTGCGGTTTGTTTTTCCTTTTTAAGGGAGAAGTGACGTAGGTTATGTAAAGTTTACAAATTAAAGAAATAATGTCAGAAGAGAAAGTGCCCATGAGCAACCTCCTGCTTTGAGTAACTACCCAGAACAGCCTAGTACATTTCCAGCCCACAGCTTTTCTAGATCAGATGCTAGGTTTTATGTGCATATAAAAATGAAATCATTGCTATTCACACTGTTGGGGGGAAGTTTCTCACTTTCCACCTGGACATTTTCCATGTATCACAGAAAGATCTGCCTTGTTCTTGTCCAATACTCACATGATTTTTATCAGATGGCTACATCATAGCTTATCTCCCTGTTTGCCCTCAAGCATCATTACTTACTTAGCTATCCATCTTTATTTATTTTTGCTACAAATGAGAGATGGATATCTTTGCAGGACAGTCCAGCTGCAAGTGATCGAACCTTAGCATCCCGGATGGTACTGGCTGCCTGACAACCCGAGTTGCTAGCCAGACACTCATATTTCATGCTGATTATATAGTTTTTTCTATTTTAAGCCAGTGACATGTTAAGGGTATGAATTTTTATTTCTGTAGCAATAATATCAGAAACCCACTTGACACACACACACACACACACACACACACACACACACACACACACTTTCCTCACTGGGGAAAATGAACTTGGAGCCGCTTTAATAGAGAATTTTAGCTGGCCTGTGCCTTGAGAGAATACCAAAATGAAACTATGCAGATGATTTACTTCTTAGCTATTCAGACTCGACATCCTGTACAATACTGAAGGTTTTCTTTAGTACATTGGATCTGAGTCTTGAACCTGAAATCTCCCTTCTTGACAAAGACAGTTTTGTTGATAATTTCCCATAACTGGTGACCAGAAAGCAGGTCAGTGAAGTGGGTACCAAGATACCAGGGCTCCCAGGATAAAGCCTAGAAGAGGATGTAGGAGCCAGGGTCCCGTGTGTGTGTCACATACTTTGCCTGTATTCCTGGAACAACAAGCACCTGAGTAGGCAGTCACAGGGTCCCGTAGCAGCAGCTGGATGAAGCTGGCAAGGGCCTGGATTATTATGCAAGCTGCACCCCACTTTGATTAGTGCCACACTGATTAAAGCCAGGCTATAACAGCCTTCTGTGACGCCTTAATTGAGGTCCTCCCTTGCATAGAATTAACATTATCTGTAGATAAATCCCACAGTGTGACATTTTAATGAGTATTTTAGCAAAATCCAAAGGACAATTAGAAACATCAACTTTGTACTAATCATTTTTTAAGGCACACACAAAAATAAAGGGCATGGTGCCAGCGGTAAGGATTCATTTGGAAGAGTTAATTTTACTGAGCGCAGACATGTTTGAACACACAACTCCAGTGCCCTCTTCTCCCTCCTTCAAGGTCATTGTGTAGGGTCTGCATAGAGCCAGAATTCAGATTGAAGCTTCCTTGAAAAGGCTCTCAGGAGAGCTGAGGACTCAAGGCTGAGTGGTGATGTTGCTCAGGGACCCAGTCCATCCTTCTCTTTTTGTCTTTGATGCACAGAACGGTGCTCCAGTTTGCAAGGCATCCACATGGTCGTTTCTCAAGTCCCCTGTGGTGCCTGTCCTTTCTCTCAGGCCCCAGGGTATTTCTGTGAATCTCTGACTCTAGTAGGCATGTCGTGGGAGGACAGTTGTCCATTTCCCTTGCCGGGACTCCTCCCACTGTTCCAGGACACGCCCCCTCTCCAAGTCAGTCAGTTATAAGATCATAGGCAAAGGGCAATCAGTCTTGGGTGACCTTGCCTACTTCATAAGCACAGGCTTTAACTGTCTCTACCTTTGACATTAGAAGCTCCCAAATTTGCTTTGTGCTGAGTTCAAAATGAGGAAAGGAATTTGGGCCAGAGCTCTTGAGAAAAGGTTCCTCATGAGAACAGACGGCTCTCCATCCAGTCTGCACTCTAGACTTTCTTCCTAACCTGGGCCAGCGTGAATCATATGTCGTCATCGTCGTGTTTCCTAACAAATCTGCCTCTTCCTCTGGACTCACCTCCCCTGGAGCAAGAACTCAGGCTCATAATCTCTGTGCCACATGTGGTGACTGGCTCCCCATGCCATGTGTGGTGACTGGCTCCCCATGCCACATGTGGTGACTGGCTCCCCATGCCATGTGTGGTGACTGGCATACATAGGCACCGTGTATAAGTATGTAAAGGGGAGGAAGAGATGACTAGATTTTAGGAAAAATCAATTAAAATCATGACAACACTTCATTAGGTATCTATCAGGAAAAATGAATGCATTTTTAACAGGCAAACCATGGTGGGAAGGCTATGCATCAGCCAGAGCTGCAGCACTCTATGCATGGCAATGCAGACATGCAGCCGCTGTGGAGAGCAAGCCAGTGTCTGCCTGTAAAATTAACCGGATATCTGGGGGTAATGAGGTGACTCAGCCGATAAAGATGCTTGCCACTGAGCCCAAGGACCTGAGCTCAATTCCCAGAGCCCACAAAGAAAAGGGAGAGTCCAAGTGAGTGCTCACAGGCACACACATAATAAATAAACAGACACCACACAATAAATAAACAGACACATACGTAATCTAGTAAAAAGGCCCCCAGGCAGTGGGTCTGGGACCTGTCCTTAGTGCATGAGCTGGTTTTTTGGAACCTAGGGCCTATGCTGGGACACTTAGCTCAGCCTAGGTGAAGGGAGGAGGGGACTGGACCTGCCTCAACTGAATCTACCAGGCTGAGCTGAATCCCCAGGGGAATCCTTGCCTTGGAGGAGGTAGGAATGGGGGGTGGATTGGGGGGGGGGGGGCATGGGAATCGGTGGCTGACATGTAAAATTAAATTAATTATAAAATTAAAAAAGAAAAAAAGCTACAAATAAATCCAAACAGAAATTTAACATATGATTCAGGTGTCTAACCTTATATACTCAAAAAGAAAACTTTAATGCACACAAAAAATATTTATAGCAGCTTTATTAATAAATACCCTAATTTTGGAATAATCCAACAGTCTATAACCCACTAATATATAAATATGTGACAGTTTGTATGAATCTCCAGTGAATCATGCTAAGTATAAGAACCACATTCGCAAAGTTGCATACCAGCCAAGCGTGGTGATGTGTGCCTGTAATCACAGCATGTGGGAGGCTGAGGCTGAGGTATGAATTCAAGGCCAGCCTGGGCTGCACAGCAAGACCCTGCCTCAAAAAACAGACAGCTACCCTGTAGTCTGCCTCCATCAGCACAGCATTCTGAAGAGATAAAACCATCAGGACAGAAGAGAGAGAGATCAGTGGTCACCAGGATCCTAGATGGAGGACGAGCTGACTCCCAAAGGACAGGCCGCACGAGGGAGTGTTTGGGGGTGAAAGAACATACTTGTCAAGTTCATAGACATATATAAGTACCTTTTGCTCTATCGACATTGACAAAATAAGTCAAAGTTGTCTTGCTGTTTAATGTGAATTTGGAGGAAAAAAAGAGAAAGGGGGGAGGAATCATGGGAAAAAGGAACGAGAGAGACCGAGAAGGAAATAGAGAGAAAGCCTAAGTACCTGTGGTCTTGGTACCTGCAATGATTTTGCATGTGTTCATGTACACACACACACACACACACACACACACACACACACACACACACACAAAGAGAGCACCCCTGGCACTAGAGGAACTGGGGAGACATTGGTGAGTCAGAAAAGCAAGTTCCTATTTTCTTGGTAGGAAAAGGGCTAGATAATAAACCTGGACATGGATGCAGAGATGTGGCTGGTAACAGCCAGTGCCCATCCAGACAATAAAGCGGCCTTTACAGTAGAGAGTAAGTTTAGTGTTTTGGCTCCTCTGAGGAGCTGATCCGGACCTGAGCTCTAGAAGGGATGGAGGAGGCAGTCCATGCAGAACATCCAGGTGGAGCCTTCCAGAGAGGGGAAAACATCAAATGCACGTAGGAGTCTCCAATGAGAACGAGATTACTAAGGAGACAAAAAATAAAAAAAAAACTCACCTCACACATAGAAGCATCTTTCAAGTACGTGGTAGGATTCTGGAGACAAGTCCATGGGGCTGGTCTAAGTGAGAAAGTGAAACAGCTGAAGAAGGTGGGCGTGGCTAGGAGTAGAGATCAGTTCACCCAGGACATGGAGCCATGGTGACATGGGCATTGCATGCCACACGTACATCAAGCTGTGGGAGACTTCTACAAAATACAGCAAAGTTGTCTGACTTGTAGTTTGACATATAACTCATAACGGGTGTGGCAGCTGAATAATTGGTCCCGACCGGGTGGTGCTGTTTTGGGAGACTACGGGACCTTTAAGAGGTGGGGCCTCACTGAGGTTGTGTCTTGCTGGGGCCAGGCCTCATGGGTTATAGTCTGGACTGGTTCCCACCGAGGTTCCCTATCTACTTCCAGACTGCAGCAACAATGGAACCAGTGGTCGTGTGGGGCCGAAGCCCAAGATCTTCCCCCTGCCACACCTTCCCTACTTGAATGGACTACACTCGCTCCGACCACAAGCCCAAATAACCCCTTCTTTCCTGAGACTGATCTATCAGGTGCTTTCTCACAGCTATGAGACAAATAACTAAGACAATGACTTATGGGAGTTTCATAGAGCAGACCTACAGTTTTCCAACTTAACGTAGTAGGCCAGGTCCCCCTTGCCACTATGACAAACATATTGGCCATGGACAACATCAATTTATTTTCTTACATTTCTGGCAGTCAGACCTTTGAATATGTTAATGAGGCCTCTGCAGCCTCCTTCTGGCAGTTCTAGAAGACAATTGTAGTCCTTGTGATCCCCACCTTCTACTGGTCTCCAATAAGCCTCGGCTAGTGGCCCCTTCCTACATGGTCAAAGCCAGCAATGCAGCACCTTCAACTCTCTCTCCCCTCTGGTCTCTGCTTCCCCCATATCTTATCCTCTCTTGTCTCACTCTGCGTACTGGTTAATCGTTTTTTTCAACTTGACACGTTAGAGTTATCCAAGAAGGAAAAGCCTCAACTAAGAAAACGCCTTCCTCAGATTGGAGTGCAAGGGAGACCATAGGGCAATTCCTTTAGTGATTGATTGTGGGGGGCACAGCTCACTATGGGCAGTGGCACTCCTGGGCAGGTAGTCCTGGCTTGTATAAGAAGGCAGGCTAAGCAAGCCATGGAGAGCAAGCCAGTAAGCAGTGTTCCTCCATGGCCTCTGCTTCAGTTCCTGCCTCCAGGTTCCTGCCCTGACTTTCCTTCCCAATGGACTGTAAGCTCTAAGATGAAATAATCCCTTTCTTTCCCAAGTTGCTGTTGGTCATGATGTTTATCACGGTATAGAAAGCAAAGGTGAACACTCTGTCTCCCTGTCTGTCTGTGTGCTTACATTTACATTTGGCCCCACTCTGTAATACTGGACAACCTCTTTCTCTCAGAATCCTTGACTTAATAACACTCTTGATGCCCTTTGCTTGTAACATCTGCATTCTTGGGATCCAGGGGTTGATGTGAGAACCTCTGATGGGGTGGGGTCGATTTTTTGCCTATCACAGAAGTGCTCTGCTCCACCCATTGTAGTGACATGGTTAAATCACTTTGGCCTATTTCCCATTGAAAGAGGCACCTTGTGAACTCTCGTTTGGAGCTGTGACACCAGAGCCCTCCACCTCTTCTCTTTGTTCTTCCTCCCTCTAATCTGTGGAAAGTGTTATGCCTGAAATTTAACTCGGTCACTGAAGAGGTTTTTCCCAGTGTTGAGAATAATAAGGTTTAGAGTTCTTTAAAGAGAGTTTTTATATGAAGCTCTGAGATCACATGAAATGTGCACATTATGGTCCCTTTGTTCTACCATAGAGTTTCTTCTGCATTTTGGATATGTGAGACTTTTGAATCTAGGCTATAGGAGACATGGAAAGTAATCATGATTCCTGAAAGCTAATCACATAATTAACCTAGCAACCCACATATTCTCCCCGTATTACATTTTTGGAACAAAACTAATGCAAGATTAATATTGCATGCCACTGGTGTCGACACCACTTGTCAACAGCACAGTGGACGAGTTGTCGTGGGCATAAGTCTGGGTGCTGGTGTGCAACTGCATCTTGAATCCTAGCAGTAAGGATTGTGTGACTTCAGCTTGTAGCTTTCCGGATTATGTCACTTCTGGTGTCTCCCAGGAGTCCCACAAAGGACAACCATGCAACTCTCTTGGGAGGGAGACATAGACTACCTCACCTTTGTTCAAAGAAGCCTTATATGCTCAAGCTTTGATGAAGATTAATGTTCCACTCCACACAGTTCGTCTGTCTCTCTGTAAATCAGTTAGATGTGATGCGCCTCATTCCTTCTTACTTGGAACCCTGTTTGAGTTCTGCTTTCGGTATATATTCATGCAAATACCAGTTCCTGAAGAGGTTTCTATTTATCCTATCTATCCCGTTGTGACTATTCTTGTTACATTGTAATAAAACTCCCATTTTTAAAAATGTCTGCTTAGAAGTGGCATTCACCTTGCTATTCCCTGTGATGTCTATGAGCAGAGATCCAAGTCCTTGTTTCTGTTAAGGGCACCATACAGCCAGCCTTCCCCCGAAATGGCCTTTAAAGGTGTTGTAATGAAAGGACTGTTTACAGAGCTGTAGGGACTGTAAAGAGAAACTAGTAGGACATGCCAGAGTGCCTTGGTGTCCCCAAACCTCAAAGGCCAACAGTGGGAGGCCTGGCTGTGAAGAGCTGGGGAGACCAAAGCAGGCCACTCCTCTGTCTGGCCAGGGAAGGGAGAAGGACGGCAAGGAAACTATGTCTTATGTGAACCTAGTTGGGAATTAAGTGTGGTAACAGATGCATATAATCACATTGGTCAGGAGGCAGAGGCAGAAAGATTATGAGTTCAAAGCCAGCCTGGGGTACATAGAGAAGCCTATGTGAAGTCCACCCCCCAAACCTGGTTGGAAACTGGATAATGAAGTCCAGAGAAGGCCATTTCCTGACAGATGGGAAAGAGTGGAACAGGGTCTGGGAGAGTAAAGAGAAGATACCCAGCGTGGTGGCCTGTTGAAAAGCACATTCTTCCACATTGACTTTTAGAGTTTGGTTTTAGGGAATCCCACATGTACCCCCAGCTTAGATCCTGATCCTTTTGATTTCGGCAACTTTGTCCTCATCCCTGCCTGTGGGGGAGGGGGGGTCTTAAATGGAGCCAGCTGCTGTAACTGATTCACAGATCAGCTCAAGCCTCTGTAAGGCTTGACTAACGAACCCCTGAGGGGCCCCACACGGTGACTGGCCCAGCTGCAGTGTACAGGAGCTCTCCCTGACTCTTCTGTCCTTTTCCAGGGTGGAGCTTCAGCATGGGCTCAGCCTACCAGTTCCACAGCTGGCGCGTCTTCGTCATCGTCTGTGCGCTCCCGTGTGTCTCCTCTGTGGTTGCCCTGACCTTCATGCCGGAAAGTCCTCGGTTCCTGCTGGAGGTAATGACTATTGTTACAGAAGTGCAAGTGGTCCATGCACGTACTGGAAAGGCTTCTTTGCTGTTTCCAGGAAACATGTCTGCCTCTTAAGAGCTCCCTTCTCCAATCCTACCAAGAGATTTTTGTAGGGTTTGATTTCACGGAGACATGCTTTAAGCAGAGAGTGTGTATAAAGCCGTCTTACAGCCAAAACCACACATTTCCCTAAGCAAATAGCTTTCACTCGAGGGGACTATTGCTCATTGTTTAATAAATGAAGCATTATTGTGCATCGGTAATATTACTAGTTGAAGGCACATTCTTTGAAGTGCTGCTTTATAGCGGTATATATACCTGTGCGTCCATGGAGAAGAGCTAAACACCTTTGCATGACTACCTTCCATGTGCTCTGAAAACTCACCGTGGTCGGTTACTGAAAGGCAAGGGGTAGTCCTGTCTGGCTGCTAGCTCTGACTGCCTGTGTGTTTCTTAGGTGGGAAAACATGATGAAGCCTGGATGATTCTGAAGCTAATTCACGACACCAACATGAGAGCTAGGGGCCAGCCAGAGAAGGTCTTCACGGTGAGTCCGCTCCTCAGAGACTCCTCGAGTTTTCTGGAAGGGGCCAGACCCTTAAGACCTCGCCAGTTGTGGAGTCTCTGTCACAACTACTTAGCTCTGTCTTTGCTTGCAAAAGCAAGCAGCCATAGAGAGTGTCTAAGCCATGGGCCTTGGCTGTGTTCCAATAAAGCTTTATTTACACAAATAGGCAGAGGGACCAACCTACCCACACCTATCTAGAACCCCAAGCCACTGTGGTTGGTTAAGTAATAATACTAACCTGAGAGACAGCGTGTAAGCATAAAGATTACAAGTTAGGCTCAGATTTATTCTGACCCTCTGGCTCATTACCAGAGGCATTGGTTGTAGGGATCGCCAATAGATTCTCTTTGTCTTGCTATCACCGACAACTGGCCTCTCTGCTAGGTCATCATCTCTGCTCTGTCAGGTCGCTGTTCCTGCCTCATCTGAAACTCGCTTGTACATGCTGCTTAGCCAGGAAGTTCAGACTACCCTGGGGTCTTCTAGGTAAAGCAGATGTATCTGAGTTTAAAAATCCAGCTCTACCACTCACTTGCTTCATAGCCTGAGCAATAAGACCAAGGTTCTGCATTTCAGGTTCTTCTCTACGAAGTAATTATAATAGCACTGTACTGACAGAGTCCTGCGAGGGCCTCAGGAGACACTGTGGATAAGGCATGTAGCATCCTGTCTGGCACATTCCAAGTTCCCCATAAGAAACAGCCAGTAATACAATACTTGTATACATAATATATACAAGAAAGCTGTACAAATGTGTATGAGTATGTGTACATGTGTGTAGAAGACAAAGACAACATTGTAAAGGTGCTCTCTGGTCCCACACTAGGAGCCCAGGACTCACACAGGTTTCTCATCTCAGGAGTAATTTTACAAATGCTCATGTGTACACACACACTAAAATGTGTACATATATAAATATACACACCAATATTTATACATATATAAATACACACAATATATACATACATAAATACACATACTAATATATATACATGTAAAAACACTAAATGTATACATATATAAATACACACAATATATACATACATAAATACACACATATATATGTATAAATATGCACATATAATATATACATATATAAATACACCATATATACTTATATAAGTACACACACCAATATACATATACTATATATACATATATAAATGCACACACCTATATATATATACATCTATACATACACACAACAATATACATATATAAATATACACACACTAAGTGTATACATATATAAGTACACATACCAATATAAAAATAATAGTTCAGAAACAGCCTAAGCATAAGACTATCCCCCAGGTTTCCTAACAAGCAAGACAAATTCAGTGGATCACATGTTTTCAGGAAAAGTCAACTTCAGTTCTAGTTTGTGAAGGATTTATATAGACCTGACTATAAGGGACTTAGCAATATTGCATGTTATCCTCAATAGCATTTTTATGTAACAGCAGATACCTTTTCTAAGATTCATTTTTCTGTTACTTGTGTAAATTTGTCTGCATGTATGTGTGTGCACCATGTATGTGCAGTGTCTGCAGAGGCCAGAAGAAGGCATACATAAGTTTCACCAGAACCAGAATTACAGATGGGTGTGAGCCACCATGTGGGTGTTGGGAACTGAACCTTGAGCCTGTACAACAGCAGTAGGTGCTTCTAGCTCTGAGCATCTCTCCAGCCCCTCCTTATTATTGTGTGTATGTATGATGTGTGAGTGTGTTCTCATGTGTGAGGGGGTGCATGTTCACATGTGTGGAGACCAGGGACACCTCAAATGTCCGCTTCAGGAATTTCATCCTCATCCTTTGACACGGTCATTCATTGGAGAACACCAGTTAAGCCAGATTTCCTGCCCTAAATCCCCGAATCTGATCCCCACCTCCCCGGCAATGAGATTACACGTGTGTATCAACATGTCCAGCACATTTATGTGAGTTCTGGGGTTTGAACTCAGGTCCTCATGCTTGAAAGGAGCGCTCTCTACTAACTGAGCTATCTCCCTTCCACCCCAAAGCAGGATTGTTCTTAAAATAAAGAACCACAAGGGGTTAGAGAGATGGTGTCATGGCTAAGAGCACTTACTGCTTTTCTAGAGGAATCTTGCTCGTTAGGAAACTCAGGGGATAGTTTTATGCTTAGGCTGTATTTGAATTATTATTTCTATATTGGTGTGTGTACTTACATATGTATACATTTAGTGTGTGTATTTATATATGTATATACTGTGTGTATTTATATATGTACATACATTGGTGTGTGCATTTATATATGTATATATTGTGCATATATTTATATATGTATATATTGGTGTGTGTGCTTATATGTGTATGTATGTGTTGTGTGTATTTATATATATAGTGTGTATTTATATATGTATATATAGTGTGTGTATTTTTATATGTATATATATTGATGTGTGTATTTATGTATGTATATACATATATATTGTGTGTGTATTTATATATGTATACATTTTAGTGTGTGTGTACACACGAGCATTTGTAAAATCACTCCTGAGATGAGATACCTGTGTGTGTCAGGAGAAAAGCAGCATGACGGGTGAGTCCTGGGCTCCTAGGGTAGGACCAGAGAGCACCTTTACAATGTTGTCTTTGTCTTCTTACTGCTCCTACACACATGTACACACACTCATACACATGTACACACATTTGTACAGCTTTCTTGTATATATTATATATACAAGTATTGTATTACTGGCTGTTTCTTATGGGGAACTTGGAATGTGCCAGACAGGATGCTACATACTTTATCCACAGTGTCTCCTGAGACCCTTGAAGGACTCTGTCAGTACAGTACTATTATAATTACTTTGTAGATAAGAACCTGAAGAGCAGAACCTTGGTCTTATTGGTCATGATGAAAAGGGAGGCATTTTTGTCTCCTGTCATCCCGTCCCCACTTGCTCCCTCTCCGTATTTCTCTATGGCATTCCCCATCACTAAGTCATGTTCAGTTCCTTTGTATGTCCTTTGGATCTGTAGATCTCCGCCAGGGTTCTCATGTGTATGCAGAGTTCTTACCAAATACCGCTTCTGTTCAGAGTTGTGTTTTGCTCATTTAAAATAAATAGCCTAAATTCAGCAACTTCAGGGAAGAGAACTCAGCACTTTGGACTCCATTGCTCTCCACAGGTAAATAAAATCAAAACTCCCAAACAAATAGACGAGCTGATTGAGATTGAGAGCGACACGGGAACGTGGTACAGGAGGTGTTTTGTTCGGATCCGCACAGAACTGTATGGAGTAAGTATGAGTTTCACGACAGTCTACATGTCAATTTCTGACATTTCAGGGTAGTCACAAGAGAAACTGACTGTGCCTGTCCCACAAGGAGGACTTGTCCCCTCTGTCTAGCACACCTGTCTCTTGCACTAGGACCAGGCAACTGGACCCCTTTCAGCTCAGTGACTAGCCAGTATACTCCATCTTGAGGAAGGAAAGTGTCAGGCCAGGAATTGGGACAAGGAAAGTTTGCCTTAGTATCTATTGACCTCCAGGAAGCTGAAAACTGAGCGTTGCGAGGTAGGCTGGTTAAGACCTGTAATTCCAGGTACCCAAGAGGCTGAGGCAGGAGGATTGAAAGTTCAAGGCCAGCCTGGAAAGCTTAATGAGAACCTGTCTCAAAATAAAAAATTAAAAAAAAAAAAAAAGTAAAAAGGAGGCTTGGGGATGTAGCTCAATGGTAGAGCCCTTGTCTAGCATTCGTGAGACCCCGGGGTCCAGTCACTAGTACTGCAAGAAAAAAGGGAAGGAAGGAAGGACATCCCAGCCTTCGCATCTGGATTGATGTTAAGACTTTATATTGTAGCTGAAATGAATTCAGCTCTGTAAAAACTTGGCTCTTTTATAATTTGAGGGAAGGAATGGGGAGTGGGGTTCGCTATGTGACTGTAAAGGACGACTAACCATCCTGTATTTCACAGATTTGGTTGACGTTTATGAGATGCTTCAACTACCCAGTCAGAGAAAACACCATAAAGCTTACGATTGTTTGGTTCACCCTGTCCTTTGGGTGAGTGACATTTAAATTCTCAGTGGACAAAATCAGCATCGTGACTCCCAGTTGTTTCTTTGTCTTTTTTTTCCTTTCTGCATTCTGTTTTCTCTCTCTCTCTCTTTCTCTCTCTCTCATATTCATATGGCCCAATTCTGCTAACTTGCCCAAAAAGGATTTTTTTTTTTTTTTTTTGCAGTTTACATTTGCTGACAGTCACAGTTTTTATAGCTAATAAACTAACCCTTCTATTGATCCTGCTGGGAAACCGGTCTGACAAATCGAGTGGCATTTGGGAAGTCACATGGTGCCCTGGGTGACTCACCTGTGGGCTGCCCTCTGTCCCTCCTCAGCTCGGCCCCAGGGCCCCAGCCACACTGGCCGCTCTGTTTCTCCCTGAACTTGACAGTCTGTTTCTGCCTCCAGCTCGGCCTTTTCTACACCAGCCGCACCGCGAGCACTGTCCCCGGCAGGCAGCTGCCCTCAGTCCCTCAACCCTTCACCTCTTCCTGCATCTCCTCCTCAGTGACTGCATCCCTGAGTTAGTGCCTTCATCCTCTCTTATCCCCTCTCTCCTTCCCTCTTTTTTCCCTCCCTCCATTTCCTCCTTCCTTCTTTCCTTCCTTTTTAAAACCACCATTTCCCCATCCACACTCCCTGTTCCCTTCCCAGCTTCATTATTCCTTGTGGCACTTACTATTTTCTACTATACAAAATGTTTTTTAAGATTTATTTTACTTATTCATGTGTGTGCGCATGCGTTACAGACACCAGAAAAGAGCACTGGATTCCTTGGAGCTGGAGTTACAGGTGTTGGCAGAATGCCAGCTTGGTGCATGGGTGCTGGGGTGCAGCAAGGAGTAGTAACTGCTGAGTCATCTCTTCAGCTCCCCCAAAGTCTTCTTTTAAGTTCTGTATAGACTAAAAGAGGGCTGGAGAGATCACATGGTCATTAAAGACTAAAGCTCACAACCAAAATTTCAAGATTAAAAGTTAGGCCTCCTACTAGTTATTATGTGGCACAATGTTATCATTAAGCAGCACTGTTTACCGTGCAAGAAAAGCCACGGTATGAGAAAACCCACTAGAAGAGTTTATTAGGGGAAGGGGAAGAGGTTAGGCCTATGGGAAATGATTGTGCAGGAAGAGAGAGAAGGGATAAGATGGAACCTGCTTTTTATAGGTTCCCACCGCACATGCGCATATGGGTTTATGTAGCTATGACAGGCATGCACATAGATTATGCAATCATGCAGCGCACGGATTACGTAGGACCTAAGACTCTGGAATGACTAAGCCTCTTGCTTGGCTACTGGACAGCGCATGTGTGGTCATGTAGCTGGAGGAGAGGCCAGGAATTCTATCACCTCCCGTTCTGGAAGCACCACGAAGGAATGGGTTTTATGCTACTTTTATCTCTTGTTTTATATACACACACACACACACACACACACACACACACACACACACACACACACTAAGGCTCAGTAAATAGTTGTTGCCATATGAATAAAACTGCCATATACATGTTCTAAGAACGGGTGAGGGTAAAATCCTGGTTTTATTTACTGATACTCGATATCTCTGCTTCAGAATGTGTATGTGAAACCCTGTCACCTCATCTCTATAGAAAAAGCAATGAGATAATAACCCTGCATTTGTCAGGCACAAAGGATCTGGATGCCCCGTAGAGCCCAGTATTAACCATACAGGTTCCATCTCTCAGCATCTATAAACTACAGCAAGCAGAGAGGTCCCTTTCCTACTGTTGGCTAAGTGTGATGAAGGCAAAGGGGAATGAATGCTTTGGGCTGGGATCCTGGCAGCTCATTCTGCTAGGCAGCTTGGTCAGCCAGGTGATTTCATTCCCCTTTTCCAGGTTTGGAGGCTTAGAGTTGGAGGTACAACTCAGTGGTATAACACTTGCCAGGCAGGTGCGAGGTCGTGACTTCCATCCCTAGTTATGGGGGTGGGGGTGGGGGAGAGAGGTATGTTAAGTAAACTCTCCCAACTTCTAAAACATATAATTTCAGAAGAAAGAGATGGAAATGAATAGCATTCGGTTCCTGCCATTAGCTTCGGTACGAAAAGGGCAAAGATAAAGAAAAACAAAGTCCTCAATGTAGCCAGCACCCAGTGGATTATCTGGGTAACTTACTCATTGCTGACTAGAGTTTACATTTTATCACTTCCTTCCTGGAATCAGCACTGCCCACTACTGAAAGGACATTCAGCAAATGTTTGCCGAGTAAATAAAACGTCAGCTAAAACTCCACATCACTGATGGTGGACTTCCCAAGATAATGTGTTTTCCTTGTCATCTTCAAGCTTTTGCCTCGTGACTCTGACTAGAGAGTGACCCCCTGGTGTTATAGCCCTGAGTCATTGCTTGCTCACTGGCCACCCTCACACTCCCACTGCCCTGGTGCATAGTCTGTGAGGAGCGTGGGGGTGGAAATCTACGGGACTCTGAGAAGTAACTGTTTGAGGAGTCCCGGTGACGATGAGGAAGAGGAGGATTACAGTGACTCACTTGGTCTTTTGGGTACCCATGGTGTGGTAGGCACTTTGCATCCCATTCTATCTGAGCAGCAGCCTGTGGAAGGTGGTTAGTCCTCTACCCTGTATAGTCATCCTAAGTGTGGTAAGCCAAGACTGAGCCAAGAGGCCCAAGTTCACGCTGCAGGCAAATGACAAGACCAGGACTTGAATTCAGTCTACTTGCAAGCCACTTTCTCCCCTGAGTGTCACTGGAGTAAACTAGAAGAAAACTGGAGCATATAACAGAATTATCAATTCCCTGGTGTACTCCACCCCAGATTCATAATGTCCTGGATCAGGCCAGGTTCGTGGACATGGATCCAGGGGTCACAATCTGGAAATGACTACATTAGAGTGACACTCTCTGTTGCAAATACAATTTGATCCACTTATTCCTTTTAATATTTTCTGGTAGTGACACCCACAGAAGAGAAAGAATGGGTAAATTTAATTTTAATACTGTTTTGTTCAACTCATTATGTCCAAAGTAGTATCTATGATCAATATAACATTATTAATAAATGATTTTACATTCGTCTTTTTTTATCGTAACTCTTGAAAACTCGGTGCTACCAACACATCACCAATTGGACTGGCCACCTTTTATGGGCTTAGTAGCTGCATGTGATCAGTGGCTCCTGGACTGAGCAACCTGGCAGCATGCCACAGCTTTTAGAGTCACACATTAGAGATCATGAGACAGGGAGTGGGAGTAACCTGGATATTCAGACTATTCAACTAGTAGAGTGCTTGCCTGGTATGCATGAAGCCCTTGGTTTGACCCCCCAGCACCTGTCAAGCATGTGTGGTGGCATGTACCTGTAATCCCACCAGCGATGAAGTGGAGGCAGGAAGATTGAAAGTTCAAGGCCTTCCTCAGCTACATTGTGAAACATTAATCTAATTAATCTTTATCAATAAAAAATCAGCAGTCAGATATCGGGACAAGAACCTGAAAGATCAGAGAAGCAGGGAGCAGCCACCAGCCACTTCCTACCTCTACCGTTCCTCTGTCCTTGATCCTCTCTCCGCCCTGCCTCACTACTCCCTGTCTTCTCTCTGACTACAGTCCTCCAAACCTCTATGGTTAATTTTGGTCAGCTAGTGGCTAGCTCCGCCCTCTGACTCCAAGCAAGCGCCATTTGTCAGAACACAATCAAAATATCACACAAGAACATGGAACATCTGAGGCCATCTGGGCTACATGAGTCCTGGTCTCAGAATGAAAGACAGGTGTGAGGGAGAGAAGGCTGGGGGAGGGAAAAAAGAGGGGAGAAGGAGAAGAATGGAGCAGAGGAGGAAAGAGGGGAGAAAAGAAACTCCAAATGTCCCTTTCTGCTGCCTTGATCCCTTTTGGGAAACAAGGCTCCTGCTCCAGACTAACGGTGCCGCAGTCATATAGGAAACAAGAATGATGCTCCATTAGTAAAAGAGGCTACCTGTGAGCTCTTCCTTCCTGGATCCCAGGACCCTGTTCTACCAGGCTAGGAGACAGGGTTTCGAGGTAGAGCCCAGGTTGCTATGAATGACATCAGGGCCAGCATGCCATGTGTTTCGATCTATTTATGTTGCCATGACAACATCCCACAGCCTAAAGTTCTCACCTCTTAATACTATGACGTGGAATTTAGGATTCGGTTTTGAAGGGGACACACTCAGACCGTAGCACTATGTGTGGTGACAGGTTTAGATTCCTATCTCTTCCCAAAGGGCTTCAGGAATTACAGACCTTGAGGCTCCAGCTGTCTCTCCCCCTGGGTTTTGCAAGGGGGGAGGGCAGTGTACCAATTACTGTGTGATGATTTGTTCAGATGTTTCAAGGGGCCAGTAGTACCTGGGAGTGCTCCTAAGAATTACTGCCACTCTGAACATGTCAGGAGGCCTTGTGTACGTGTTACAAACACATGTTTCTTTGCCTTTGCAGGTACTATGGATTGTCTGTCTGGTTCCCTGATGTCATTAAACATCTGCAGTCTGACGAGTATGCCCTGCTAACCAGAAATGTGCAAAAAGATAAATACGCAAACTTCAGCATTAACTTTACCATGGAAAACCAGATCCACACGGGAATGGAGTACGACAATGGCAGGTCGGGAAACTTTGATGTAACTTGTTAGCTGGTCACAAACACCGGCTTCATGGTGGTGTACAATTAATAATAACCAAAGCCTGCGGGGTTTTCAATTGAATTATTAGTTATTTGGGGATAGATTTTAATCATTTAAAATCCACTTCAAAGATATGCACATGTCAGTTACTTCAATCTAGTGCAGAAACTGGCAGAGAACCAATCATATGCCTCTTGGAATTTGAACGAAAATCAACAACAGAATCACTTCTGAGACTCACTTTGCCTCATGCTCATGAGCAGCAGAGCTAACAGCCCAGGGTCAGAAGCGAGCTTGGAGGCCCTTGAAGACCCATGAACAAGTTAGGGAAGAGAGGAGGGACTCGCGTGAGGAAACAGGAAGGGCCAGAGAGTGTGTGACTCGGGAGAAACCGGGATGTGAGTGGGAGTCTCCCAGCTCTGAAAGCAGCTGCATTTCAGGTCTCCACTGCGCAGATCAAGAGCTGGACTTCAATGTGTCAGGAAGCCTATCAGTCAGAGAGCAGAAATGGTCTCCCCAAGTGAAGGGATGTGAATACAGTAGAGGGTTAGCAAGGATAAGCATAGGACCAGGCTGCCTCTTAATGTTAGGTGAGCCAGGAGCTCAGGGAGGTGGGTCTGCCTCATCTTTTCAGAGAGAAAGATGGATAGACAAGGGAACCGTGTTCATTTACATATCATCTGAGCAGAAATCGCGGATATGAACTCACAGTAGCTCGTTATTCCTAGGAAATTGTCTTAATTTTTAAAATGATGAAATTTTTTAAAATTCTAAGATAATCGTCGCTGGGCGGTGGTGGTGCACACCTTTAATCCCAGCACTCGGGAGGCAGAGGCAGGTGGATCTCTGTGAGTTTGAGGCCAGCCTGGTCTACAAAGTGAGTTCCAGGAAAGGCACAAAGCTACACAGAGAAACCCTGTCTCGAAAAACCAAAAAAAAAAAAAAAAAAAAAAAAGAATCCAAGATAATCAAAATTGCCGAAGGCAAAAATCTGTTCATTAAGATGAAAAAGACTTGTGGAATGCTTGTAGCCTGGATAATGGATACTTACCACTCAGTGGAAAATGAATGAATGGAGGCCGTCATGGTAGGAGAAATAAACCACCATCCGGAGAGACCTAAACATAACCCATGCGGCCTGCATCTGACTCACTCACCCACCTGAACCACTGATGACCTGCACATGCATTTCAAGGGAACTTGAGCATCAAATTCTGTGATTGTGGGATGAATATTTGTTTCAAAAAGTACTGTTCTTCCATTAGAAATTTTTAAGATACAGTGGGTGTGGTGGTACATACCTATAATACTATATAACTATATATAATAACACAGGGGATGGAGAGCCAGGAGGTGGCAAGTTCGAGTCCAGCACCGTACATAGTATGTATCACATAGTAAGAACGTGTTCAAAATAACAACAAAAAGAACATTTTTAAATATTGTTTGTGTCTGAGACAGTCATAATTTTAGTAATATTTATAAACATTCTAAACTGGATGTCTAGTTTACTAACTAATGTTCAGTATATTAATAATATAGTAATTAATAGTTTTAACAATTCTGCCATAAAATCCTTGCGCTGGATGTGATGGCACACATCTGTAATCACAGCACTTGGGAGGCAGAGGCAGAAAGACTGAGGTTGAGACCAGCCTGGGCTCTCTTGCCAAAATCTGTCTAAAAAGACCAAACACCAGGCTGAGGAAATGGCTCAGTGTGCAAAGTACTTCCCATGAAAGCCTGATGAAGCCACAGAAAAGCTAGACCTGATAACATGCACATTTATAATCCCAACACTCCTTTGGAGAGATGGGGGTGGAAACAGAAAAATCACTGGACACTCACTGGCCAGCTAGCCTGGGCTATGTGCAGTGAACAACAAGGAGATCTTATTCTAACAAGGACTTTTATTAGATCACCACTAGAGAGTCTTCTCTATCCTCCATACATGTGCCATGGCACCAACATGCCTACACTCGTTCATGCACACAAAAGTGCATGTGCACACATAGGGGGAATTTTTTAGAACCCCAAAGAAAAACCTTGCAAACATATATTTTGCATTTGAAATATTTATTTTAGATGACAGAAGAAAGGTTTTGTCTTTCAAAAGAAATTTGTAAGAATACTGCTGACCCACTTTTGAATGGTGGCTTCCCTGTGTGGGATTCCCCAGGGGAGACCCTTTTTACCCTCACCAGGTTGACTGCACAGATAGCATATGGAGTCCTTCCTTGTCTGTGTGCACAATGTTCGGGGAGAGGCCAGAGGCTTCTTTCCCAAGGCCCTAGACAGCATGAGGTGGTGGGGAGAGGCTTACCATTTCCTTCTTCAACCATTTGAATTTTACATCAGGAACACCCTGGGTGTATCACACAGTAAGATTGCCTCCCCTTCCCAAATTCAGGCTCGTTTTAAAATTTCCAATCTTCACAACCTTTCCAGCCTCCTTCAGCACATTCACCTGCTCTTCCTGTGGGCTCTTGGAGTGGAGAAGTGGACGGTGGTTGGTCTGTGAGGCAACAGTACATTTGCAATTGATAGATGCAATTGGGCATTAGGATGTGAATAATCTTTGGGAGTACTCAGCAGAGAGGGAATGCCTTCAATCAACTCACATGCCTGTACCGATTAGTCTCTTTCTCTACTAGGTTGGGGTAACAAGCATTCTCTCTTTGGCTTGCTAAGGATACACGGAGTCTCTAATAAGGAAACAAGACTCACTGGTGCACACTTATCCACGGCTTCAGCAAGTCCATATCAATGACTCATAGGCTCTTCTTTTAAGACATTAGGTTTCTTAAGCCCATTATCATCTCCACTACCAAGAATTCCCTGTTGCAGTACCTTAAAAGTGTATCTGACCCCATCTCATCATTCTGCATGTTTCCAAAGGTCAACGGGGCTCTTGTGTTTTGATTTGGCTCAAGGAATATCTTTGGACTGTGAGAGGGCAAAGACCCCAGGAAATCAGTGTGCATTTTCTCACCCTTGTCAGGCACCCCTCCCATGATGAAGCAGAACTCCCATGCTCTGTCATCAAAGGTTCTAAACTTAGGAAACAGACTTTATGAAAAACTCAAAGGACTCAGTGGTACAGCACTTGCCTGGCATGTGAAAGTCCCTGGGCTCAATCTCCATCACTGTAAAATATAAATGTAGGTAAAAATATAAAGTTCAGATACTAACACATCCGCACGTGAGATTTGCAAGTTCTCAATGGAGACTTTTCCAAAAAAGGAATCTGGGGAGAGGCTGGAGGACAGTGATGAAAACGGAAAAATCCAGGGCCACGGCTCTAGCTCTCAAGACCTTTTGCCATCATTGTGAAAAACCGACCAGACTTGAGTGCCATTGCTTCTCCTGACAGGAAATAATACTGAACAATGGTATAGCCAAAAACAGTATACCCAAAACCAAAAGGGAAAAAGCAAGGTACCTAAAAAAAAAAAAAAAAAAGTGCCCTTTATAACTTAAGGATGGGGGCTGGAGAGATGGCTCAGAGGTTAAGAGCACTGACTGCTCTTCCAGAAGTCCTGAGTTCAATTCCCAGCAACCACATGGTGGCTCACAACTGTCTATAATGAGATCCGGTGCCCTCTTCTGTGTACATAATAAATAAATAAATCTTAAAAAAAAAGGATGGTTATAGCAGTGTGCCATAACTTAAGGATGACTATAGCAAGGTGCCATAGCTCTTATCCATTTGACTTAGCTTTGAACTCAAGGAGATAACAGTCAATTCGTTTGTATGTGTATGTGTTGTACAGATTCCTCGGAGTCAAGTTCAAGTCTGTAACTTTCAAAGATTCAGTGTTTAAGTCCTGCACCTTTGACGACGTGACCTCAGTCAACACCTACTTCAAGAACTGCACATTTATTGATACCCTGTTTGAGAACACAGGTAAAGTATGGCTCACACTACCTACAGTGGCAGCAGGGAGCCTTCGAAGGGCCTCTGTCTTGGCAGAAATGTCATAATCATGTGACAGGGGCCAGAGGCTCGTAGGGCAAGTGGAGATTAAAGTGTGAATGGACTATTTCCCCATATCAGGTTGAATCAAAAGCAAGCTGGCATTGTTTTGCTTTCTTGGATTTAATATGGAGGCTTACCCAAGTTCAAAATGGGCAAAATTAATAAATAGCCTTTGGAGAAATACTTCTTAAAGCAAATAATTGCCCTGAGGGATTATTTGTTTTGATAATGTTAATTTCACAATTTGGTTCTTGTTTAAGTAATCCCGTCTTAACTCTCCACTTCACGGAGGGAGCAGTATGTGGCTGTGCTCAGTAACCTAGAATGCTTTAGCCCTGAGTGTGCAATGGAGTTTCAGAAACCTCCCAGAGAAATAAAGGAAGCCGACAATCCAGTCTGGGTCACCAGACATTCACAGTCTCAGACAGTTTTCACAGAACCTGAGGCTTAGAAAAGTTACGTGACTTGGTCACAATAAATGACCTAGTAACCCTACTAACAACTAACCTTGGAGCCCTGTGTGACTGTACTGTCCACGTTTTCCCATTCCCACATATTTGTCTAGAATCACATCCCGACCCCTCAGGAAGATGAGTGTCTGCCCTGTTAGCCATCCAGCCTTTCTGACAGTCAGGGGCCAGTTCTGCCCCCACTCCAATAAGAAAGAGGCCAAGTGTTGTCTTCTTACCCATTTGACCCCAGAAGAAGAGCTGTTCTGAAGGAGCGGAGGGAAAACTTCTGGAAGATGATAGGTTGGACCTGAACTCCGCTAGCAGAACCTAGCACCATGTAAAGTTCTTGGTGAGATAAGTTCAACAATAACAACAACAAGATGCATAGCATAGATGCCGATGACCTTCATGGGAGACTGGCCTTCATTCTCCTATGACTTCATCTACAAAGACCTTGAATTATAAATGCAGCTTCACGGACTCAAAAGGAGTCCTGTTCCTTCTGTGTGCCTCAGAAGCCCTAAAAATGACAATGACGAGGTCAACCTAGGTATAATTTAAAACGAATTGTTTTTATAATTGTATTATATATATAAAAAAATTGTATTATATAGAACCTGTTGCAATAATATAATTAGCAAAGGCCAGTCATCATAGGGAATCAAGATAACTGGAAACGTTAGTTAACTTAGTACCTTGTCCAACACAGGAAGCCCTCCATGCTGCTACTTTGCAATGTGAGGTTCCAGACTAGCTCTCATGCTCCAGTGAGGAAACACAAAAAGTCAAGTCAGCCCCAGCCATGGGATCCCCAAAGAACTGGCAGTCCTGTGATTCTCTTTTGAAGTCTCAGTGGGATTTCTATTACTGTCCATATCCGTCACTTGCACCTGACAAGAGCTTGATGGATTTTATTCATTCTTGTTTCCACAGATTTTGAGCCATATAAGTTCATCGACAGTGAATTTCAAAACTGCACATTTCTTCACAACAAGACAGGATGCCAGATTACTTTTGACGATGACTATAGTGCCTACTGGATTTATTTTGTCAACTTTCTTGGGACATTGGCGGTGTTACCAGGAAATATTGTGTCTGCTCTCCTGATGGACAGAATCGGGCGCTTAACAATGCTAGGTGTGTGCTTACCTTCATCGAAAGAAAAACAGCTGTCCCTGTGATCTAGAGAGAACCTGTTTCCTACCTTGTTCCCTGTCCCTTAGAAATGCACACTGATAAGAAATCCCATAGAAAATCTCTTAAAATTAAAAAGAAAGAAAGAAAAAAAAATCCCTTAGGTCTTGCATTAGGACTGAACTGTAGTGAAAATTGTGTCTAATTACATTTCATATGAGCAATCCCCATGAGTTACAGACTGAAAAACTTATTATGTGTAGCTAATGTATATTTTTCCACTTAAGTAGATGAGTAAGGGATGATGTGCGTTTGCACATGACACATTCAAAAGGCATTTAGACCGCCTTCCAAACAGGTGGGTACACTTGAACTTAAGTTCCATAGAGCCCAGTCTGCAGCTTCCCCATGGAACTGTCTTCTTGGGAGAGCTTAAGACCCAAGGTCCCTCACTCTACCGAGATGACAGGAAACAATCTTTCATCCTCTATTGGCAGGTGGCTCCATGGTGCTCTCAGGGATCAGCTGTTTCTTCCTGTGGTTTGGCACCAGTGAATCCATGATGATAGGCATGCTGTGTCTGTACAATGGACTGACCATCTCAGCGTGGAATTCCCTTGATGTGGTCACGGTGGAACTGTACCCCACAGACCGGAGGTAGGCTGACATGGAACCACTGAAAGGTCATTACAGGGATAAGCAAACCATCATTCCCAAGGCAGTGAAAATCCACAAAATACCTAGCTTATGAATTTGTAGGTATTGCTTGTATCTTTTAGAAGGATTCCGAGCAGGAGTTAATAGGACAGTGAAGAAATGTAATTACGTCCATGATTTAACATGTTGGCTAACAATAACAGGGAGCTGCAATATCACAGTGAACATTAGGATTTAACAGCCTGTCTTGGCCTCCATTTTGGGTACTTATCAGTCCTGTGATGGTTATTACCTTACATTTGCAGGTACCTGTACTAACAGCTATAAAGAGGTAGAAAGTGTCTCTTGATCTTTCTAGTCTGTTGGAAGAAAGCCTAATATATTGATAATTATAAAAAGGAGGCTGGAGAGATGTCTTAATGGGTAAAGCACTTGCCATGCCAAGTATGAAGACCTAGACTCCACATAAATCTGAGCACAGTAGCACCCATCTGAAGTCCCAGTGCTTGTAGTGGGAGGTAGGAACAGGAGAATCCCCAGAAACTCAAAGATCAGCCAGCCTGGGGCATGCTACATTGGACAACCGAAATACTTTCTCCAAGTAGAAAGAGGAAACACCACCTGAGGTTGTCTTCTGACCTCCGCAGTATACTGTGGCTTACACATATTTGTGTACACACACACACACACACACACACACACACACACACACACACTTTTGAAAGATTTATTTATTTTAATCCCAGCACTTGGAAGGCAGAGGCAGGAGGTTCTCTGTAAGTTCGAGGCCAGCCTGGTTTACAAAGTGAGTTCCAGGACAGCCAAGGCTGTTAACACAGAGAAACCCTGTCTCAAAAAAAAAAAAAAAAAAAGTTACTACTGAAATATTTACTCACACACACAATCCCCAAGAGACATGGATACTTTGGGCATCATATCAGAAAGGGCTGGGTAGAACTTCAGCAGTTGAATAATTACATTAAGAGCATAGAAGCCCTTGAAGCAAGAAATCCACGGAGTCTGCTTAAAGGACAAAGGGATTTATTCAGAAAGGAAAACTCACAAGGCAGAACGGAGAAATTGTCGCAGGGTCCTGGAAAAGGTGGAGGCACCGTCAATGCTGTTCTGTGCCTGAGACTGTCCCAGCATCCAAGTCCTATGAGGGAGCTAAGAGAGAGTGCACCCGGGCATCTCAGGCCTTAAGGGTAGCTGAAGGCCACGCCCCAGGGACATGTACTTCAAGGTCATAGGCAGGTAGAGCAGTTACCTGCTGCATCTCTAGGGCTGCACTTCGGGGTCATAGAGCAGATATCCACTACAAGTCCTGTTTTGCCATCTGGCATGAGCAGAAACGTATGCCCTATGCCATCTTTTCTTTCATGCAAAATTCCCGTGTTTTATTGCCATGGAAGTCCTCTGCACTGGAATATTATGTAGCCTTTGAGAAGAAAGGGAGCCCTCCTCCAAAAGGGCTACACTGAGGCATTTGAGCTCTTGATTTTTTACTGATTCTGTCATTGCTCTGACTTCATTTTCTCAATTTATTGACCATCCCTAGGTATATCCTGTACCAGGTAGACTCATATTTACTCCTCAGGAACATCTTTATGTCTTTTCCTGACTTAAAAGACCTGTATTGGTACCCGTATGCCTAACTTCCTATAGAACATTCAAAACACACAAGATACCTGCTTATCAAACACTCTCAGTCACATCACATTCTTAGTAAACTCTCTATCATGTTCTTAGGCTTTTAGAGGAACCATATAATCTGCATACAGCATCCCCTTGACCCAGCCAACCTATGTTCACTCTCTATGTGTAGTGAATACACTGAGTTTTCCGTCGTCAGCATCTCATTTTGAGAACTGGACCCTCAAGACTGGGCATTGACTGCTACATTCTAAAGCATGCCCTCTGTGTTAAAGTCAGGCTGTGAGAACCTCTTTCCCATTTGTTTTACATTGTGAGTTTGGTGGAATTTTAGATTAAATCAGTTGGTCACATAACTTATAGGAGGATGAGTGATGAGTGTTCTCTTGGGGAGGGGCCCTGGCTTTGAAAAGGAAAAAAAGAAAAACTCAAGAATTGGATAGGCCTTACCTCTGGGTAACATCAGGATGCCCCGATTCTGTGCCTAGAAAGGTGAAACATCAAGTAAAGAGAAGGTAAACTCACTGTGTGTGTCCACTTGGGTCCTCCAGGAAGGGATTGCAAGAACTGGGTAAGCCCTACATGATGTTTCCTCTCAGCAGAGGACAGGCACATGTCAGTTACATGGACATACAGTTACAGCGTGGTCTGGTTGGGTCACTGGGAGGAAGGGACAATGGTGGTTGCTGTGTCAGGGAAGGTTTCTTTGAAGAGGAGTGTCTGAACTTGGACTTGAAGAATAGTAGGTTACAGGCACACAAGGAAGTGGGAAGAGCAGGGCAGTCTGAGAAATGCCACCTGAAAAGCCCTGGAAGCAAGAGAACCAGCAAAGTTCAGAAGAAACTCAGTCATAGGGGCCAACTCATTGATTGTTGGGTGCTGAGAGAGAGAGAGAGAGAGAGAGAGAGAGAGTCAGACATGGGTTGAGAGTTCACGCTAATGTCCAGAGAGGAGGCAGAAATCTTACTTGCATTGTGCCCCAAGGAAGAAGATGTAATCTAGAGAAAATGTAGATGGGAAAAAGGAGCAGTAAGAATCGCACATGTTTATGGATACTCAGGGTTGGTTATATATTGGAATGAGGCAAAGGGGTTGTTATTTCTGTTTGCACAGTTGACTGGATGGTTGTGCCACACTGAGGCAGGGACACTCTGGAGGAGCAGAACATTCCAGCTGGAGTCAGGGAGATAATGAGTTCCATTTAGAGGAGGTTGAATTTTCATGTCTTCATGGAGCTGTCCAATGGGCATTTGAATATTTATGTCGGAAACAAAAAGATGCCTCAGCTGGGGATAGATCCCACTGACTAATTGATCCACCAGATACTTAGAGAATGCATTTCATGTGCCAGAGTGGTTTCAGTCACTGAGATGCAGTTGTGGTCAGACAGCAAGCCTGGGCTTAATGGAGCCTACACTCTGGTTTGGAAAAGACAATCAATAAACTGCTAGATAAGTAAAGTAGACATAGCATATCATCAGTTGGTGCTGAGTGATATAGAGAAAGACAAAACTACCCAGGGGCATTGAGACCACTGGCATGAAGGAGGGGTGTGGTTTTGATAGCGGGGTCCAGGGAGATGTAGATCCTATAAGGTGACATTTGAGTAGGTACTTTGGAAGAGAGCTTTCACAGCATGGGTGACATTAAGTCACAAGGCCCTAAGAACGTGAGGGGAGGGATCAGTCAGTGGAGGGGCTGAACTGGGCATATCCACATCTCGATGTCCCTATCCTCACCTTTCTTTTTAATCCCTCTTCTTGTCAAAACTGTAAGCTTCTCTCAAATCCTAAGTGTAGCCATGTGGCCTTGTGTGCTCTGGCACATTGTGCTTCTCTTGGCCAGCATGTCTTCCATCTCGCCGGTGGCTTTCTGCTGCCACCAAGTGGCCATGGCAGAGTTCTTCTGTTCGTACTGCCTATGTTCTTCAGCCCTTCCCTCCCTGGAGCTCCAGCCAGGGACCACACCTGGGAGGTGATGTAATCGGAGCTCACACAGCATTGCTCAGGCCTCCAGTCCCAGAGCAGGCCCTTCTTCGGAGTCTATATCTATATCCTGCAGTGAGTTCCTGCCTTTCCCTGGCCCCTGACCTCCTCCTTCCTGGGCTCTCATGGGCAGACAGTTCAGCTAGGACCCCAGAAGAGGTTCGAAGATAAAACCCTGGCAGCTCACACCTGCTACCCTCTACTAGTCTTGATGGTCACTGCTGTCAGCCAGGTCTGTGGGATTTTTCTCATTCTCGGTGAGCTGACATCAAACCACTGACCAGAGTTAACCCCTTCACTACCTCCTCTCAGGACTTCCAGTTCAGATAGATATTTTCATTTCTTTCCACAGCCGACCTGAAATCCTGATGCTTACTGACAATGGGTGTCTGTAGGGAGACCACTCAGCAAGCCTGTGCCTCGATGGGCCCTTCTATTGCCCACATTCCCATTGTTACCGCCATCAGCTGCTGTTCTAGAGTAGCTTTTTTTTAGATTTTGATATGGACTCTTTGAATTACCTAACCAACCCATGTATTCCTGGTTGACTTTGCTCTATGTACCATATCATCACATTATATCTGCTTGCATTTTTCCATACATTTGCACTTAGCCATTGAACAAACAGTTGGATTCTTATTGTCTCTGGCAGTTAAAAGTGGAGAGTGAGAGCTGAGCATGGTGGCCTGTATCTATAATCCCAGCACTGGGGAAACTGAGGCAGGAGGATTGGGATTGCAGATTTTAGGCCAGCCTGAGCTACATAGAAAATTCCAGGCCAGCATGAGCTATATAACACAACCCTGTCTCTGAAAAAAGAAGGGGAACATGAGGGAATGAGGAGTTACCACAGTCCCACTACTACAGTGTAGTGCGAGCAGATCCTGCTGTTTGTGAAAACAGGATGGATGAGAAACAGATGCGGGAAAACACTCATCCAGCTCATTCTGGAGCTCTGGGGAAGTCACCTCTCTCTACTCTGGGTACTGAACAAGTCCTTGCATGAAAGGGCCACAGGCATCATGATATAGTAACAACACAACCACCAGCTTGTTAGCTCATCAGGCATCTGAGTCCTTATTAAAATATAGGATGCAGAGCATGTGTGCTATGGACATGGAGTCCCACCAAGAGTACCATACCGCTAGTTTGAGTCTGCTGGTCTCAGGGGATGCCTGATTGCCCACTGTGCTAAGGACAGGGCATTCTTTCCAATCAACTGCATGCCCTAAACTCTACTCATATCACCAGTGAAAACCCATCCTCCCCCTACGCCAGCTTCTAAAATGATACATCTACTGATGATACATATATCAGAGCTTAGAAGTCAAAGTGGGGGGGTAAGGAGCACAAGTTCATGGCCAGTCTAGGTTACATAGACTCTGTCTCAGAAAAAAACTCATACAAAAAGAGGAGGAAATGAGCTCTGTAAAATTTACCTGGGAATGGACTATTGCTTTCCTCTAAGTCTAAGGCCAAGCTTCCTCACCTCTGAAGTAAGCCACTCAGACCAGCTGTGTGGGCTTCTCCACTGACCCATAGTGTCCCCCTTCCACTTCTGCCACCGTAGTCCTTGATCTCTGGATCTGAGGTTGCCAACGTCCTCCCTCAGGCAGCATTGCCTGCTGGAGACCTGTTCCTGCTCCCTCTGCTGCACTAGTCATGTAGTCTTCATTGGGGTTTCTATTGCTGTGAAGAGACACCATGACAACGGCAACTCTTATAAAGGGAAACATTTAATTGGGAGGCTCGCTTACAGTTCACAGGTTTAGCCATTATCCTCATGGTGGGAAGCAAGGCAGCATGCCAGCAGCCATGGTGCTGGAGAGGTGGCTGAGAGGTCTAATCTTACACAGGCAACAGGAAGTGGTCTGAGTCACTAGGCAGTATCTTGAGCATATATGAGACCTCAAAGCTCGCCTCCACAGTGACACCCTTCTTCCAACAAGACCACACCCACTCCAACAAGGCCTCTCCGCCTAATAGTGCCACTCCCTTTGGGGGCATTTTCTTCTAAACCACCACATATATGGTGGAAAGAAAGCCTGTTCAAAATCCAGGTACAAGTCCTCTTAGAAATCAGCTGGACAACTGGGATAAGTCCTTTTGCCTTCCTGGGCCTTGTTTTTCTCATCTGTGAATTGGACGGCAAATGAGATGCTGTGCTGAGTATTTCAGATGTTAACTTTACCCAATGCTCTACAAGAGTAGTTATTCCTACCTCATTTGCAGAGGAGGAAACAAGACCTAGACATGAAAATAACTTGTCTAGGGTAACTTAGTCTCAGCCCCAAATGTAGGTCCCTGCCTTTTCAGGAGGCTTGAGGCACAGGTCCTGGGGGCTGTGTTTAGGAAGCTTTCCTGGAGCCAGCCAGGGATGGTGGCACATGCCTGTAATCCTGCTTGGAAGGCTGAGATTGGAGGGCCACAGGTTGGAGAACTGCCTGGGCTATAGAAGGAGTTCAGGGCCAGTCTGGACAATTTAGTGATCAAACAACATCAGCAGTAACAACAACAAACCTTCAAATAAAAAACAACAACAAACCAGAAATTCAAGGGTTGTTGGGCTACACAGCGGCATGAATGGTTCTTGACCTCAGATGAACTCACATTTGCTGCCCAGCATTCTTGGTCATTCTTTTCTTCCTCAACCTGGCCCAGGCCCACACTTTCTAACCAGGTTTATCAGATTCAGTGATAAGACACAAAGGCTCTCATTATTACCTAGGTTTCATGGTAATATTTTATTTCAGCAGGTGCAAGCAACAGGAAGCCCCTTGAGTGTAGAGGGAGGGACTTTGAGGAGGAGATGGACAGCCAACCTTGAGCCTAGGGAGTCTGCTCAGACCACAGCTTATGGGGAACATTTTTTCCCACCTGAGGGAATGAGGAAAGCAGGTTGGTGGGGGTTCAGGCTGACATGTAGCCTCATTGAGGAAGATATTGCCCTTTTCAGTAAGACAAATATTCTCCATTAAATATCAGAAATCAGTGGAGGGACAAGTATGTAGTTCATTACTAGAGCCCATAACTCACACGTACCAGAGTTCAGTCCCCACCACTCACACAAAAACAAAGAACAAGCAACTGAACCCAGCCTTCTGACTTGAGAATACAGACTGATTATTTTCTCTGAAAGAAACAAGATGGTATTTTGGCATCAACAAACAAACAGCATCCAATTAATACCCACGGAAATGTCCAAAATTGCCCATCTAAATGCTTGAAAAATCTACTTCTAACACACTTGGAAGCATTCTGGAAATTGCTCATTCACCAAGTATCACAGGCATCCTCATGCCTTTGAGAAGGGTTCATGGGGAACAGCTGCAAGGACTGTGCAGCCCCCTCCAGATGGAGCTGGACTCTACATCAGGAAATGCCCAGGGTGGCAGCAGGCAAGTGTGTGAGAGCAGTGTTGTGGGCAGAAGCCTCAATGAAGGAACCCTGAGGCGCTAGGAGAGAGGAGACGCTCAGTTAGGGAGAAGTCGGGCAGCGTGTAGTAAAATTAACTAGATACGTTATGTGGGAAACAGATCCAACAGGGACAGGAGCCAGTGTGGTGGCTCATGGCTTGGAATCCTCGAACTCTGAAGCTGTGGCAGGGTTGTTGCAGGGTAGCCTGGGCTACAGAGAGAGACCCTGTCTCCAAACAGACTGAGTGGGGAGGTTGGAAAGATCGGATGGGGGGGGGGGTTGATTGGAATACAATGTAGCACAGGCTACCCAGGCCAAGAGGAGCCCTTTCCTCTTAGTTCTCTTCCATCTCTCTCCTCACCTGTCTCATAGACACAAGCTCCCAGTCTCCACTAAGCAGCATCCTCAACACTTCCCGGCTGCTCTGTGCCGCCTGACACTTCCTAGCGAACACAAAGCCTGCTGTGTATTTGAGAGGGCCAGTTGCAGGATCATTGAGGTTACCCCCCCCCCCCCTCATTTGGAAGCCTCACCAGCCAAAGGTGCAGTGAGAGAAATGATGGTTCAACGCTACATGAAGCATGCAAACACACGCACCATGAGACAAAAACCTCATACAAGTGATTTTCAAAAAGAAAAAGAAAGCAAACTTGTATACAAGCTCTGCTTGTTATCGTTTGTGTGACTGGAAACAGGGCAGAAAGGGAGTCGGAGAGGAAAACGATTTGTTGGCGGAGGAGAAATGCATGTTTTCTTTTGCAGTTACCTTTATTGTTTAACAGTAGAGCCAAGTCAATTTCAAAATGCAAACACCCCTGGGAAAGTAACAATGTTCTCAGTCCTGGGCATAGAGTCTTGTGGTCATAGAGTTTCTGAAAAAATACCAGTGCCTAAACCTCAAGAGAGCAGTAAAATCAGAACCCCTGTGGGTGTGTCCCCTTGCCACTGTTGTGGAGCATTGCTGTTTGTGTTCTGTTTTATGTTTTTGCTTTGAGACAGGATATCACTTATGTAGCCCAGGCTACCCTAATCTTGCAGTTCTCCTGCCTCTGCTTCCCACGTGCTGGACTTATAGGCATATGCCACCATATCCAGGTGGCATTGCTGTTTGAAAAGCTCCCAAGCGTGCCCAGGTTGAATGGCATCAGGCAGTGGAGTGTTTGTACCTGCCCACATACCTTGGATCAGTCAGCTGGACATCCTAACCCTAGGTTGGTGACCGCTGTGTACAAAGGCAGGAAACATGAGCTTAGGGCTGGAGAGAGATAGCCTATTTGGCATTAAAGGAGTCTTTGGGGTAAGGTGGACTGAGTAAGTACTGTGAGATAAGATAAATAAGTTGTGTGTGTGTGGTGTGGGTGTGTGTGTGTGTGTGTGTGAGAGAGAGAGAGAGAGAGAGAGAGAGAGAGAGAGAGAGAGAGAGAGAGAACCTTGTCTATATATCCTTCACTAGAAGATCTCCAACTGTCCCGGTGAGGCTGGTCTTGTTCCCATGCATCCCTCCTGGGACATCTCCCCCATTTGTGCCCACCCCAAGTCAGACATCCCTCACCATCTGCCCGGGCCCTCATGCTCACAGCATTCCTCATCCTTTGCACCTGGTTGGTAGGTTGTCACCATCTGTCCTCACCTGTTTCTGCGACAAGAGAACTTTCAGTTCTGTAGTGAGTGCCACATAGGGCAGTGCTTGGCATGTAAGAGATGCTCGATTGCTTGAAGCCGGGCATGATGCTGCACATCTGTAATCTCAGCACTCAACAGTGGGAGCAGGAAGATGCAGAGTTCAAGGCTAGCCTGGTACATAAACAAATAAAATTTAAAAAGCACTTAGAGTGACTATTAAATTAATATAAATAAATGCATAGGAGAATATGTACATAGGTGTGCGTGTGCACTTAAGATAAATTTGCTTAACAAACACTCAAAGGTGTTTAGGCCAGTTAGCATTATAGTTTGTGAAATCAAACAGGTTCCGTGTCAAAAGAGCTCTTGCATTGACCTGGGAAACTAGCCTTTGTTCACAGTATTGTTTCTGAGACAAATGAAATCCGTGTGTGTTTTAAATAACCTGTTTCCAGATGAATGTTTACATTGAAATGCAGGCTTCATTTAAGCACAGCCTGTACTTTTCCAGATGCCCCATGCTGAGTCTTGAGTATTCTTTTTATAACTTCTATGGATCACTTGACTAGGCCGACGGGAAAAAAATCTCCTTCCAGAAGCTCAGCCTAGAAGGCTTCCCTTTTCCCTTTTGGCAGGTGACATCTATGAACAGAGTCTGGACTCCACTTTCCCAGGCCTTTGCAAAGTGCATCAGCTACTTTTTCCCCAATAATTTCATGAGCAGGTGGGGCAGGTATTCAGCACGTTAAAGCAAGGGCTAATCATGGTGCCTGACACATGCTAGGCATGGCCCCAAGTCCTGCAGTTCTTCACTTTCTCCCTTTCATCCAAAACATAAGCAGCCCTCCGCACTAAAGTATGGAGAAAGGAGCTGACTCTTAGCACAGTGCCAGTCAGCCCCGCTACACCGTATAGTGCGGGTCCGTTGAAGAAAGAAGGCACTCCCAAGATGAAATTTTAAGGCCTATGTGGCAGCAGGAAGGTCCAACCTCTTCTGATGGCCTGACCGCCAAACAGCCATACCAAAGCGTATTTATTGAAAGTTATACAAAGTATTTCCTCATACCGAGGTCTCTAATCTTAATTCACATGTCTTAATGAAGAAGAGCATCACATGCCTCCATGGCTCTAGTCCTTTATTATGTATCGCATGCATACACAAAAATACAGGAGCCTCAGGTGTGCCTGAGGTGTCTTGTGACCAAAATCATGGGATGCCTGCAAAGCCCCTTCAGCAAAACAGTTCTACAGATCACAGGAAACAATCACTGTCTTCCACAAGGATTCTTCAAGGTCAAAGCACTTCTAAAAAAAAAAAAAAAAAACAGTTGTTTGTTCTAATGTCTACTCCATACAGTGATTTTGCTAAATTCTTACAACAGCAGTCTCCCTCCATCCACAATGGAGGCAACGGTTATCTTTTTCCAACCTCCATTAAAACATAGAATGGGGCTGGGGAGATGGCTCATCAGTAAGGGCACCAACTGCTCTTCCAGGGGACCTGGGCTTGATTCCTAGTGCCCAACACCTGGCTTACAATGGTCTGTAACTCTAGTTCCAAAGGACAAGACGCCCTCTTCTGGCTTCCTTGGACACTGTATCCAAGTGTCCATACATATAAACATCCATACATATAAAATCATACAATAAAAATTTAACTAAATGAATCATCAAACAATGCAAATCAACTAGAACCCACTAAATTGTGGAATCCTCCAAAGAACCAGCCACGTTTCACCTTGGGGGAAGAGCACCTGGATAGAATGGGGAATGTGGTTAGTGTAGGGAAGGGATTTATGTGTTAAAGATGTGTGTAAGCAATAATAGAGAACGAAGTCTGGCAGAAGTGCAGGGGAGGCAGGGCTTAGAGAGAGATTTCTCTCTCCCCTTTTGATGATTGCTGGGAAAGAGGAGGCAGGAAAATATCTTGGTCTGAAAAAGAATAAGAAAAGGGGCCCAGCCTTCTGCCGAGAAGTCAGGTGGAGCTCCACGTCCCTTGCCCTCAAGGGACTTTGTGAGCATGAAATGATAGGCAGAAGCCAGGGCCTCACTTTAAGGAAAAGCAGAGACAAAATGAATGAAAGCTCAACTGTAGAGAAAGCAGATCGCCCCTGGGAAGACTTGCTTTTAGTTTTTCTAACACAGCTGGGCCTCGGCTGCTTCGAGCATCACGCTCTCCAGCTGTAGATATTTGAAGGAATAATTTACGTACTCAGAGAAGGGCAGGCATGAGTTCTTGAATGCTGACACTGAATTTTCATCTGAAGCACTGTCTCAGCTCGGGAAAAGAAGATGGAGATGGTCAGGAAATAAGGATTTGATCGTCTTCCTCAGAATCCTTGGGTACCAGATGCTCCCAATGCCAAAGTCATCCATGCCACCCAGACATTTCCAGAAGTCATCCAGTCCCCAGCTCCAGTTCCAGCAATGTGAGGAAAGAGACCGCCCTCCACATTTTATACCCTGTTCTGGGTCATAGCAGAGGGTCATGGCTTGGCAACATATGCTTACTCTAGCCTAGATGTAAATCCTGCATGAGTCATTCTGAAGCTTGTCCTAGACTTCATCATGTGAGGAGAATGTTTTCCTTTTCCTTATCAGCGACACACACACTCTAGCTGTTTTCCCCAGCAGGATGTACTTTATCTTACCACCAGACGATGAAAGAGACAGTTCATGACAGTTTGTCAGGCAAAGGACCCAGGAGTCCCAGGGCTTGGGAGGGGACAGGATGGACAAGTGGCGCTCAGCAGATTTTTTAGGGCAATAGAGCTATTATTCTGAGTGCTGCCATATTGTGTGGCAAATGTCATTATCTGCTTGTCGATCCCTACAGGAGGACCAACACCCAGAGTGAGTCTAGTGTTGATGGTGAGCCTTCACTAATGATGGTGTTAGTTAATGTTAGTCCACCAAGGCGCCTGGATAGAATGGGGACCCAGCTTCTGAAGGGACCCGGTTTGTATAGGATAAGGACTGACGTATTAAAGTCATTGAGAACAAGGTCTGGCTGGAGAGACGTGCAGAGGGCAGAGTTAGCAGAGAGGCAGCACACACCATATCGCTCTTTCCTTTTAGAGAAACCCTTGCTCTCTCCACACCAGCGCTTTAGGTCAGGGGGGAAATTTTGGGCTTGTTTTTGTTCCTTGCTGCTCAGTTTTAGATGTGTGCAAGCCAGCAAACTCATTGGTAGAGTGCGTTAGCAGCCAGCCCGGGCTCCTGAGCTCAGGGGTGAAGGGGTGAGGGACACAGGTTCCTTTTCAGTGGAGTAGCAAGCGGCTGACTGCTTAGGAACCACATTTTTCGGGTTCTGAAAACACACAGTGCGGAAAATATCGCTACTGTATGAGCTGTGATGAGCAGTTGTCCAAGGGAAGCCCACACCTACAGACTGAGAAATCAGTCAGACACAAAATGTGTCCTCACGGCTTCATTCCGCAGCACGTAAGGTTCAGGGCCCTTTGTGAGTTAAAAGAAAAGGTGTCCTAAAATTGCTGTACATTTAGTCTGCCTTTAATCCCCACCAACACTCAGCGAGAAGCCAAAACACAGCGAACTGGTAGACTGTCAGAGGGAAACGCACATGCTCTCATCATGTCAGTGGGAGACGTAAAATCATGAGCAAAATTCAAGTTTCCTGCCCAGGACACAGAAAAACACCCAATACATGAATACTAAATAAATGAAGTTGTTTTTTTTTCCCCCAAAGAACATACATGCCGGGGCTGAAGGTAGAGCTCAGTGATTGATAGGACAAAATTTAGTGGGTCTGAGGCACTGGGTTCGATTCCCAGAGGGAGAAAAAAGGGAAAGAAGTGAGACAAGGTGGGGGAGGGGAGGAACAGGATGAGAAGACAGGGGAAGAGGGAAAACCTCACATGCCTGAGTATCTTAGATGCTAACATAAAACGGACAAGATCTTTAGGCCCACAATCTGATTCTCTGCAGCATTTCCTTAGATCTGTCTCCGCAGAGAATTCTGATGTGGATATGATAGTGTGTGTGTGTGTGTGTGTGTGTGTGTGTGTGTGTGTGTGTGATGTAGAATATGTGCACGTGTTTTAGTTCGAGAGGAGGACACTGGGTGTTGTTTTCTCTTATTACTCCCCTTCCCCTACTTTCTGTCTTTCCTTTTTTTTTTTTTAACTTTTGGACACAGTCTATCATTGAACCAGAAGCTCACCAGCTCACTATTTGGGCAAGTCTGTCTGGCCAGAGAGTTCCCAGCATCTGCCTTCCTCTCTCTGCCCCCCACCTCCTCCCCAACACTGGAGTTACAGACATGCGAAGCCATGCTATTGTTACATGAACTCTGGGGCTTTGAATTCAGGCCATCTTGCTAACACAGTAGGCACGTACTGAGCCATCACCCAGACGGTGGTGGTACCACATTAGCTTACCGTGGACCACCTTGCTATTCCTAATGCTGGATACTACTAATGTGAAAGCCAGGTGCCTGTAGGCTTCAGATTGTAAAGCACTTTGGACTTCAGACTTCTGGATAAAAAAGTATTCAACTAGGAATGTCTACACACATATTCCAGACTCTAACCTGAAACAATTAAGGTCCCAAACATTCCAGATTAGGATGCTCAAGTTATATTTGTTTTCTTCCTGCTATCAAAAACATTAGGGATGAAAGTCTGGCAGATCACCTTCTTGGTACCTCAAAGAGGAGGACACGCCTCCATTATCCCTGAAAATTAATTGACTTTGTTTAAAAATCAAGCACATTATACTGACCTGGCAGCAAATACCTATAATCCCAGTTCTCAAGATGCTGAGACAGGAGAATTACAAGTTCAATGCTAACTGGTTCCCACAAGGTCTCTGATCTCAACATATATTTCATGGTAAGCCTGCCCACCTTAACACACATGAACATACACAGCAGATGAATAAATGAAAAATGAGTATAAAAAGTAAAATCTAGGCTATTCATTTAGATAACTAATAAGAAGAAATTGGAAATAAAGGTAAGTCTAAAGAAGCCCATTGCCATATCATTGTATTTCATTCTGGAACAAAATTTGAATTTCCTTCTAAATACAGGTATCACTGAAACTATGGACACTTAATAAAACAAAATAACAAGTCACTTTTGTAAAGAGATGAGACCTTGCTAGATCGCACAGTCCCACTCCCTGGGGCCTTTGCCCAGGACAAAGAAGGTGGCCCAAACTGGCCAGAGGCGAGCTGGCTTCTCTATCCTGAGAGGATTTATATAGAGTGGTGTTGACTTTTACTTAGTAGAACCTCCCTTCCAACACCCAATGGGCCAAGACAGACCTTTTTAATTCCATTCCGGAGTAAGAGTCAGTAGAACAGTGAGAAAGTCCACAGGAGACGGGACACACTACCCACGGCTGGCTTCTCTGCCTCCACGTTTGCTAACAAGCATCTAATTATCTGCTCCGCTGTACAATCTCCTTAAAGACCACTGGAGATGGCTGCGTGGGACACGCGGGTCTAACGCTGGACTGTCGCGTGTCGTTTTCTGAACCTTGCCCATGTTTCTTTCTCTTGCAGAGCCACAGGCTTCGGCTTCTTGAACGCGCTCTGTAAAGCTGCGGCGGTCCTGGGGAACCTGATATTTGGCTCCCTGGTCAGCATTACCAAAGCAATCCCCATCCTGCTAGCTTCCACCGTGCTCGTGTGTGGAGGACTCGTGGGGCTGCGCCTGCCCGACACACGAACCCAGGTTCTGATGTGACGGAACAAAAGCCGCCATCTCTTCCCACCGTGGGTCGGTCCTGCTGCCTGACTCAAGGCTGCAGAGATTTTGTGTATAGAAAAGCGGCCGGGTATCAGAACAGACTTTCGCTGTGACTTAAAGTGTAGCTGCGTATCGTCTTGCCCCTCCAATGTGACTTTGCACTGTTTTGTTTTTTCCCAGGCGTTGTTATCTCTATCTAACCGTGATCCTCCTGCCTCCCGGTACCCCGTGGAAGTGTTCCTAAAATGTCCCAGTCAGCCAGGCTTTCCTGGCGATTCTGTTCGCTAAAAAGTCTGTGCTGGTGTAAGAAATAGACCCTGCCCTGAGGCATCATTAACAGGAAGTTTAAGTTGGCATAATTGAGTTGGTGCTGAGGAAAGGGATTTCTTTCTTTCTTTCTTTCTTTTTTCATACAGAGTGAGATTTCCTGTTTACTTAGAAAAAAAGAACACCCAGCCACTCTATTACAACAGGGTGTTTCCAGAGAATTGTGTGGCACCAAGCATGCCTGGGGCGGGGCTTTTTCAGGCAGGACCGGTTAAGGTGACTCTGCTAGCAAGAAAAATTTAAAGTCTGTCCCCAGTCGTCAGCAAAAACCTGCCTGAGCTGCAGAAGCCAGATTTTAGAGCCTGATCCATGTGAGGGCTGCAGCCATCACAGTGTCTGTCTGGGGGGGGGGGGGGGGGGGGACAGAGTTTGAAGACCAGACAGAGATCCTCTGCCTCTCTTTGCATTTCCTAAGCAAGCTGTCCCGGAATTGGCCAGATAGCAGATTCAGGGAAAGAAAGCCACTTCTTAAAAAGTTCGAATCTGCCTCTTCAATTCCGCTACTCCTTTCCAATGTCTCTGGTCCAGCGATTGGCCGTGGAAATTAGAAATTGGTAAGGCATTCACAACCAAAGCCATTTGGAAATTCAAAAGGGCACCTCTCTCAATACTGTTTCTTGAGGGTCAAAGCCATTCACCCTCCTTTGTTCCTCTGTCCACTGTCACTTTTTAGCCCCCATCTCCACAGCAGGTCCTGTCCCTCCAGCTTCCCGGGGCTATGGGCACCCAGCTTTGTCTCTGGATTGCCTCTGAGCCCGCCTCCTCTCCCAAGCAACCCTCTGGCAGGCTGGGCAGCATCTCCTGGTTGATGTCTGTCTGTTTTACCTCTGAAATCTTCATGAGCGTAGAAGGAGAGGTCAGCAGGACATTCCCACGGGCCAGCTGTCAGCTAAATGACCTTCTGGTCTCTCTCTGACTGCCCCTCCCCCAAGCCCATCCTTTTACACGTCTTTGAAATCTGAAGCCACCTTGTAGATTTGCAGCCCGCGATAAAAGCCAGCATAAGCTCCATATTTGAACAACATTCTCTTTTTTAACTCCCTCTCTCTTGGTGAAGGGTAATCCTTGTTGCTTATTTTCTGCTATTCCTGCATGACCACAGCCCTGGGGCTTCCACTAAAAGGAAACTTTTGTTTCCACTAATCAGTATGTTCAGAGATGGCCCTCCTCCCTGGAGCTACCCGCACCCCACCCCCACCTCCCCTCCCCTACCACATCCCCTGATCCCTCCTGGAGCTCAAATTCTGTGAAAAGCTCTTTGATTAACATAAGCCATTAATCCACTGTCCCCAGCAAGTAATTCAGGCTTGGTGGTGGGGACAGCCTAGAGTTAAGATGGGAAGCCTCAGAGAGTAGTAGTTCCCTGGAGATAATATAGATACTCAGAGCCAGAACATCAAGGATATCAGGGCAAAATCTGTAGAGGTGGCCAGAAAAAGGAAAATCTTCAAGACCAGGCATGATTGATTTGAAAGACACCAACAAAGCAGGGACCAGAACAGAACTCATTTCTGCTTCCTTTTGCATCCCTGGGAAACAAACCCATAGTTTAAAAACATAAGAAAGTATCTTTTGCATTATTCATTTCTCCACGTAGGTTCATTTCCCCCTCCTATTTACCCGTGATTTGTCTTTTTTTTTTTTTAAAGGCATGTTTGGGGCCCAGAGCAGATCTTTGGGTTGAAGGTGACATGTACAGAAAATGCTGCAAAAGTAAGATATGACTCTATCTTGGCCCAGGAAGGAAAAGCCGACATATGCAAGGGCATTGCTTTCTCTACTCTTGCGTAGTAGTGAACTCACGGGATAATATTTAGTCTCAAATTGCCTGTGTTCTCTGTCTTACGGTCTAACTCCATCAAGTCCATTCCAAACTGCAAGACACAGTTTTTATCTGGATGCTGGGTTGGGTCAGCATGGGATAACCCAGCAGAACCCTGTTTTGTAAGGCCCTCTGCCGTCTGTCCTCTTCAGAACTATTCTGGTCATCTACCCCAAGCTTCCCAGGTGACCCAAGAGGGATCTCTTCTAATCTTCTGGACAATCAGTGGTCACAAACCTTCTTGGTCACCACCTTTCCCACCTCCCATGTTTTTTTCCTCAGCCTCTTCATTATGCATCACATTCGTTGTCCATGATAGTGTCTTCACTGCTTCCCAAGTATGTGGTGTGGCTTGTTGGGGTTTAATTAGAGATTAAGAGTTAACCGTAAGATTCAACAGAAGTTTTATGAGTGTTATAGGCCTTGGTACCAGGGCAGACATCTGCTGTCCCATTTCATCATACCCAGCAAAAGGAAATTGAAAGCTGATTGAAAAAGGAAAGGGAACAGCCCCGTTTGTACCTGAATTTGGAATTCCGTTTCTGACTAAGATTTCCCCCATTGCTCTTCGGAATCAGTCCAGGACACTCCCAAGTTTTACTATCACTGAACCCTCTCAATAGGAAAGAAAACAAAACAAACGATAGCAAACCAACTGCTCTGCACTGTGACTTCTGTCAGATGCCCCGCTCTACCTGTTGGGTCTTAAGGCTCCATTCATTCCTGTTTCCTGATCTGTCTCACAACTGAGTACTGACCCAAGACACAATATCCGTGGGGTCTCAGAGGCACAGGCTCCACAACCAGGCAGAAATCTTTCCGGGGCGAATGCGTTTGATCTTAGCCAAAAGGCTGAGAATTAAGTCACTGGACATATTGGTCCTCAGTTTCCCTGTCTGTAGAGAAAAAGGATGACACTATTTTATTCTCTAAGATACTATGGGACTAAAATGAGAGTAGCCTCATCTTATCTGACTTCTGTTGATGGGAAGCCCCCCTTCATGTCATTAGACAATAACCAAGTCTATAAGGAGGTGGCTTGGGAAGACCTCATACCATAGGCTAGAACAGCTTCCATGTTGTCTATGCTGCCCACGCCTAGGGATTAAGTGTATCTCGTGTCAGTGCCTCTGGAACGGCCATTGTTATCCACCCAGGGAATGGACGACCCTGGAAGACACACTGCAGTTAGAAGCCAGTCTGATGGAGGTAGACCCACAAAGGCTGGATCCTCTCCATCTACTTCACTGTTTTCTTGAAATTATCTTAAATGGATCTAGGCCATCAGGAACAATGTTTCTCGATGACTTGACATAAGCTGGTAGATGGATCCTCATGTACAGATTCCACCAATCAGAGCTCAAGTTTGCACCAAAAACTTATTTGCTTTCAGAGTATCTCTGGACATCAAGGGAGAGCCAGCAAAAGAGATGTGGCCCTGGAGGGTGAGTCCAGTGTTCTGTTGATAACGTTCCAGCGATGAGATTACTGCACCTGGGAGACATTCTAAACTCTAGGATCAATTCCAGAGCATTCTGTGGGAATACTTTCTGATGTCTTCTGCCAACCAAAATAGAATATGATATTCTCCAGTTTGTTTCTACCTTATATCAAAAAGGCTTTTTACTTATTTCTTCATCAAGAGGCCTTATTTGTTCATATACAAAAGGCTCCGAAGCCAGGAATGCCTGGATTTGACCTCCACCTGGAATTGTAGACAACCGACGTATTGTTTGGGACCTACTGGCTGTATATCAGGTTTCTTTTAAATCCCATATTGTGCCAAACTTAGACTAGTTACCAACCATCCTCACCACCACCCCCCAAAAAAAAGTCATGCTGAGACAACAAAAACACATCTGCACAGTAGAGTGCTCAGAAGTGACCTATGTGTTTCTTCAAGTTTTTCTTCTGCTGAGCAAAGTGTCTATTTTAGGTAACATGTCCCTTGAATCTGACAAAAGGAACTTGTCAGGCGCTTAGACGCATTGCGTGTCCTTTCCCTGTTTCAGGAAACTGGCAATTCTCCATGTACTGTTCTGTCGCTTTCACTATTGACGGTTCCCCTGTCAACAATCTCTCAGCAGCCACATGCAAGCCATCGGGGCTTCCTTCCACCTTTCTCAGCTCCCAGATGCAGCTGAGTCATCCCAGCATTCCGAGCCCCAGGGTACACAGCCTGCTGGTCTGTTTAGGTCATTGATGAAAGCTGGTGGAGCTGGGTTGAGGAGAGAGTTGGGTAGAGTAGGTATATCTCCTTTCATGAGTTTGTTGGGTAAGTATTGGCTGACCATCATGCTAGGTGTTCAGGCACAAGGCTGTGTGTGGATACGGAACTCTTTGTGGCATCTCTTTGAGAACAGGGAGAACCAGGGGAATGAACAAGACACTCTCGTCTCATCTCATCTCACGGTGTGTGTAAGGCCTCTCTGTCAATGTCACATGTCTCCAAGTTCTAAACAAGTTATAACCTACAACAGGTAGTACCAGAACTATGCAGTGACCGGGGTGACCTGTGACAGAAGAAAAAGCTTCTTAGTTGGACAGTCTTTGTGGGAGGGAGTCCTAAACAGTCCTTGAAAAGTAAGACACATTCAATCACGTGTTTTTTCACATGGTCTCAACAGGAAATTGCACCAAGATTTGTACAAAGAGGAGTCAGCAGCAAAGACAGGCCTTGCCTTTCTGGAGATGTCTATTTCTCCAGAGCTGTTCTTTACAGGGAGCTAGGAAGTAAGTGTGTTCCGCTCTGGGCAAGCTAGAGCTCTCTCTCCAGGGCCTCAGCGAGCCCTGGCAACTGACTGCTGATCTCTGGCCTCTCCTCCACCCCTCCCAGGAGGTGTTTCCTTTCTGATGTTAGAGATTTGTGACTCAGTCATGCTGTCTTGCAGACATCCAAAAGCGACTTTCCCCTTCTGTAGCCTCAGCAGACAAGTCACCCAGAAAACGGGTTCTGACAACAGGAGGCTTGCAATGGAGATTACAGGTTACGGTTTGAAGTAGAGTGTGGGGTTGTTGCCAAGTGTTCTGAAGCTGCAGAGGAGCTTTGGGGCTCCAGAGCCTCCAATGAGGCAGGGCAAAGAGAGCGTGGAGCCACTGGCCCTCTGAGAGCCCTTGGGTGCCTTTTCTTCTCCCCAACTCTGTCCCTGTCCTCTGGCGGCTCATATTCACTCTCTTCCTTTCATGAATCGCCCTCCTTCCTTCTTGTCACCTCTTGACTCCAGCAGGGTCCAAAGGTGAGGGTAAGCACTAGGACTCAGGAGTGTATGTGTTCTTGACCAAGGAATGTACATGTCCTTACCTGTATGGAACACAGAGGATGGAGACCCTGGGGGAATAGGAGTGAAGTGACATGGTGCCCCATGGGTCCCTGTAAGGGTTTGCATGTCTGATGTCCTTCTCCTAACCCCGCTCCCTGATAAGACTAGCATAGAACCAGAGGGGCCCATCTCTGAGCAGAAGACACCCTTTGGCTTCCCAAAGGAGCATTCCTCTCCAAGAGCATGGCATTCTGTGAGAAACAGATGGATGGCACATAGCTTTTTCTTGTCTGCATAAATCCCTACTCAGTACTGAAGGTCAGATGCTTAAGCTACAAAGGTTGCCCATCCTCTGCCTGCCCTACCATATTTGTGTGGCCCCTAGAGCCAAGAGCATCGAGAACCAAAAAGAGGCAACAGCTTTCAGCCTTTGGTTCAAACTCAGATAAGTTTTCATGTCAAGCTGAAAACCTTCCATGTCAGCAAGGATAGGGGGCCCTAAGCAGCTTCCAGGTGCTGTGAGAAGGACTGGCCAGCCAGAACATAAGGGGTAGTGTCGTCGAAGTCTCACCATGGCTGGGAACAGGCTCAACCCAGTTCTTCAGACCCAGTTGTTAAAGCTTCAGGAATTTTAAGAAAGCCAGTCAAGAAATATAGCCATCATTAAAAGTTAAATACAATTGAATCAGTTATATTTTAAAGCAATATCTATTCAAAACTCATCACTTTCTACTTATTTTGCTACGTTTTTCTATTAGCCATGCCCTTGAGGAAATAGATGCCTAGTATATCTCTATTATGGAAGTACTATGTAATGGTGTCCTATTGGACGTATATTCCCAATGACAGGGTCAATGACATTATACTGAGCTCACCCACAGTGATAATAATATTTATAGCAAGAAAAGCAGCCCATGCTATAGGTCAGACTCCTCCTGCCCCTATATAACCCCAGGCATTGGTAAACATTTACCAACATCTCACTACCTAAAGCCCTGAAGAATATTTAGCTTCCTATAAGTCAGCAGTCACATGCTTTGCTAGCAGGCCAAGGGCCCTGGGTTCACAAGGAAAGAGGTTGGGCCTCCCCACATACAGACCCAGGCCGGGTGGAATTGAATGTCCCCTCAGGGCTTGTGAGTCAGCATTCCATTACCCGCAAGTACAGGGGAAGGAAAGATTTAGCAAGGACTCATGTCAGTACCCCAAGGCTTCCTTCCACACTCACATTGGCTCAGAATAGGGCCAGCCATGCAGAGAACCCACCGGCCTCTGGGTGTTGTACCTTCAGGGAAAATTGCAGAAAGTTAGCTGTTTCATACACATTCCCAAGCGTGGTTGTATGTCCCCTGCCTGACCCAGGCAAACACCGGACAGACCATGAGCTCTTTATCAGTGTCTGAAAAGGAAAGCCCGAGAAGAGGTTCTTCACGGTGCACTTCCGCCTTGGTTGCCTGCTCAGCCTGCAGCTCCGCCCTGCTTTTGGCCATGGGATCCCCGCAGCGGTCCTGTCCTTGCTTTGGGTGTATGGGTGTTTTGGCTTCGTATTCTTTCTCGTCTCTGTTTTCAGTGCTGTGTCTGCTGTCCCACTGTTTGGTCCAGCCCCTCCCCTGCACTGTACTGTATATATGTGCTGCATGTGTGAGACCTCAATAACTCCCATTTCAGGTCTCTGGAGTTCCCTTCTCGAGTTCAGCTGATCCTGCTGTGAACTCATCTTTCCGGTATGGCTCCTCTGTGTCTCATTTCCGATTGCCAAAATGTTGGGCCAAGTGTGTTTTCACAAAGGTCCCAAGACAGCCATGTGTGTGTATCCTTGTGAAAGGGCATGCTCTGTGTGGGATGGCTCGTGTACAGCGTAAATCTATCACATGTGGAAGTGTGTATACATTTATATGCCAGATAGCTACCATTCATGTAACAGCTACAAAGATATTTAATGTACATCAGATTAATAAAAGAGCATTTTTTGCTCCATTATATTCAAATAAAGATTACTGTGTGACTGCCCTTCCCTTCCAAACAAATGGCCCTCGAGTTTGCTGGGTGTGCTGGGGCAAACTTGTAATCCCAGTGTTCAAGAGGCTGAAGGAAGAAGGTTGGAAGTTTGAGGCCAGCCTGGGCCACATAGGGAGACCCTGTCCTGTGGAGGGGGATGGAGAAAAACAAATGAACAAACATGAAGCCCATGTTTACGTTCTTAATTCTAGAGAAAGCCAGTTCCTGAGGTGCAGGCCAGTTTTAGTTGCTTTTGTAGGCTGGTTCCATGGGTACTGGTGTGTTGTTGATTTTACAGGGATCCTTCCCAACGGTTACCTAGGGCCACTGGGGAGAAAACGCTGGGGGAGGGGGTGAAGCAGATGCTTGTGTTATTTGGTCCTAAAGCAAGAACAATTAACAGATTTCTGTCCACACATCGCCGCTAATTAATTGATATTGACTGTTTAGAACATTCATTTGAGAACAATGAGGGGGGAGAGATGCTATATTTGATGATGTTCAAATTATAAGTGGAAACAGAGGCTACAAAGCCTCCTATTTGCTGTTCCCCAAAGAAGACTTTTGACAGAAGACCTAAGTATCCCTTTGTTCTTCTTTAATATAGGGTCTTGCTGAGTTTGACAGGCTATACTCCAGGGACCCTCTTACCTCTGTTTCCAGGGTAGCCATGACTACCAGCTCATATTATGGCATCCTACCAAGAATTTGGTTTTCTAACTGTGTATGTGTCTGTGTGAATATACACCATTTGTGTGCAAGTACCTGAAAAGAACTACAGAAAGCGTTGGATCCCCTGCAGCTGGAATTGCAGGCCAGCATAAACTGCCTGTGTGGGTGCTGGGAACAGACCTTGGGTCCTCAGGAAGAGCACAGCACTCTTAACCATCTTCCAAGCACCAAGAACTTTTACAAACAGCGAAGTTATCACAACGTGAGTTGACAACATTAATGATGACCCAGGTTCTTTCTCTCTTTCAGATCAGCTCTCCTTAGTGTACTGGTTTTCATCCCCACAGGAGTTCAAACTAGTGGCAGGAACTCTAAATAGCACATCTTGACATAAAAATCTAAGGGCCAGAAGTAACTGTTCCCTCTTCCTGAACCTTTTTTACATAGAGGAGAAAATTCTGAGTCCTCCAGCAGACTTCCCTGTCTCATTGGCTGGATTTGTATCATCTAAACACTCCTAAACCAATCATAGGAAATGGGATCCTGAGTACCATACTGCTTAGAGCAGACAAGATTCATGTCTCCACAGGGCCAGAGAGGAGCTGGCCTCCCTTGAAGCTAGTGGCTTCTGACTGTCTGAACATGTGGGAGTCTGTTGGAGTCCAGGTTCTTGGGGGGAGGAGAGAGAAATGAGGAAGTATTAGATAGAAAGATAGAAGGAGACGATAAGAAAGACAGAGACACAGGATAGCTGCGGGAGGGTCCTGGGTCAAAACCCCGTCATCTCAAGATTTATTCCAAAGGGCTTTTTATACAGTGCCAAGGGGAGAGGCAAAAGACCTCCCCCTTTCAAGATCAAAGCACAACGTACAGCCAAGTGGACCCTTCAAAACACCTGGTAACCACACCCATGGCCAAATCATCCTATTCTGCAGCCCTACTGGGTAAAGCAAGCTCAGATTCTCTGACCTTGAGTAAGGCCTTACTAGGGAGCCTCTGTGGGCCTCCACATAAACACCTTTGGGATTTCATGAGCAAGGAGTGAGGAAAGTAGAGAGGGGACTGTGAGTGCTGGAGCAGGCTGTCTAATAATAGTAGCCACATGCACCATTTATATTTAAATTTAACTACAGTCTAGAATTCAGTTGCTCAGGCACCCTTAGCTGTATTTGGGACACTCAACTGTCACCTGTGACTGGTGATTGTCATTTTCTACAGCACAAATATAGAGCATCCCACCATGAAGATTCTATTGGCACCTTTCTTTCTATAGGCTTCCTTCTCTTGGTACCTATCTTCACTTCTTATAAGTGTTCTCCCCCAAGGTTCTCTCTTGTTGCCACAGCAACCCTATCCTCAGCCCATCCACCGCTCCATGGAGGTCTTAACCTTTCAGATCTGGACACTTTAAAAAAACAAAAGCAAAATCAAGGTCTTCTTATGTAGCCCAAGCTGACTTTGACTCATGTTTCTCTGACCTCTCACCTTCTTGAGTCCTGGGACTTCAGACCTGTGCCACCACAGCTGGCCTTAGTCCACCTTTTTAAAAAGCTATCCCCAAGGTCTTAGGTTTGATTAAGAATAAAACCTGCAGCCAGGTGGTGGTGGCACTTGCCTTTAATCCCAAGCACTCAGGAGGCAGAGGCAGACAGATCTCTGAGTTCAAGGCCAGCCTGCTCTACAGAGCTAGTTCCAGGACAGTCAAAGCTATACAGAGAAACCTTGTCCCAAAATAAATAAATAAATAAATAAATAAATAAATAAATAAATAAATAAATAAATAAATATAAAAACCACTATTCACTCATTTTCCTTTCTTTTTTGTTTCATGATGACATTTTGATGAGAGCGAGCATAAGACGCTGTATGTCTCAGGGACAATGGGAGATTAGGAGGCTAGGATGCAGATGAATTGAGCAGGGAACAGTATGAGTTCTTTTGTCTTCTTTCTTTGCAACTTTTTCTAAGTATACATGATGTGAATATGTGTGTGTACGCTTATTTACTGGGTGCGAGCTTGAGTGAATGCAGGTGCATGTGCGTGAATAAATGTGTGGGCACATGCATGCACACACATGGAAACTGAAGTTGACGCCAGGTGTCTTCCTCAGTTGCCCGTTATTTATTGAGGCAGCGACTCTTGTTGAACCTAGAGCTCACCAATTCTGTCGAATCTATCTGTCCAGCTTGTCCCCAGGTCCCCTGTTTAGACTTCATACTGAAATAACAGGCAACTGCCATCTCCTCCTGACTGACCTTTTAAGTCTGCACAGTATTGTGGTTTGAAAGAAAACAGTCCCCACAGGAAGTGGCACTGTTAGGAGGTGTGGCTTTGTTGGAGTGGGTGTGGCCTTGTCGGAAGAAGTGTGTCACCATGAGCGTGGGCTTTGAGGTCTCTTTTGCTCAAGATAGTGCCAGTGTTTCAGACCATTTCCTGTTGCCTACAAGATGTAAGACTCTCAGCTCTTTCTCCAGCACCACGTCTGCCTGCATGCCACCATGTCCTACCATGATGATAATGGACTGAACCTCTGCTTTCCTTTATAAGAGTTGCCGTGGTCATGGTGCCTCTTCACAGCAATAGAAATCCTAACTAAGGCATACAGTGAGTGCTTTATCCACTGATCTCTCAATTCGTCATCCCTTTGTGAGTGAGACAAGGTCTCAGGTAGCCGAAATGAGCCTTGTGTTTCTGATCATCTTGCTTCTCCCTCCCAAGTGTTGGGATTACAAGTATGCACCGTCATGGCCTGGCTTCTTTATTTTTCAACCATTTCAGGTGAGTGAAGCCACAGCCTCGTGTGTACTAGGCAGGTGCTGTACCACTGAGGTAGATCCTTAGTCCTCCCTTGTTGAGAGTTCTAAGGACAGTATTTATAAACCTGGCTTGGTCCAGTGTCAGAACCATTCTCACTGTGTGAAGCTAAGCAATCTGGGGGTTACACCAAGGCAACGTAGTCCTAGGAGTGTGCCTTTTCTTGATGATTGGTGTCCAACAAATGGAGTCACCCTGGTTACTAGTATTCATACATTAGCTGGTTATGTCTGCCATAAGAAACGACCACAGACTAAGAAGCTTAACCAAAATTTATTCTCTTGCAGTTCTGGAGAGTTGAAGTAGGAGATCAAGGTATGAGGTCATCAGTTTCTTCTAGGGCCTTCTCTTTTTAGTCGTCCGTGGCCAGCTTGTTCAGATGGTTTCACATAGTATTCCCTCAGTGTATTTCTGGGTCCTAATATCTTATAGGGACACTGGTCTGTATCGGGCAAGGACCCCCCCAAATGAACTCATTGTAGTTTTACTTGAAGATCCTATCTCCAAACATAATTACATTCTGAGGTCCTGAGGGTTTAGGGGATGAACCTATGGATTCAGAAAGAACATACTTTCAGCCCATCTCCCTATCCCAAGTGCTACTGATTTCACGGTCCTTGTGGATGGTCACATTGTTTTCATATGTGTATAGAATGTAATTCACTATGCCTCTGGTCACACAAAGGATAGCATGGGCTCTGTGCATATATATATATATATATATATATATATATATATATATATATATATATATATATACTTGTAATGAGCTATTCATATACAGAGGGAGGTCAAGAAAGAGCAATCCAGGACCAACCCTTGGACCCTGCACTCCTAAGCCCAGAGGCAGACAACACAAGGGCAGACCCCAGTCGGTGAAGTCTGTGTCAAGCTGTTCTTACAGCCATGGCTGTTTGTCTCCTTCTGCCTCTCTCCTCTTTAGAATTCCACAGGAAACCATGCTTTCGTAATAGAACTCTTTTCTTTGCGCTGGACATCAGGGATGTGTTCTACAGCCTCTGAGCAAAACAGCCCTGTAGACCTCCTGCATCACCCTGGTCCTGAAAAGCTTCCTCCAAGACAGTGGCCTGGTTGCGCTCTGGTGGCTACAAGAAGAGCTAGGGAAAGGAGGAGTCCCGGAGCATGGGTAAGACCATGTTACCAGCCCCGAGTACAATTCCTTTGTTAGGTGGGCGCCACACAGGCAGCTTCTCCTTCTGTAATTTGCCGTCCAGACACCAGGTGGAGAAGTGAACCCCACAAAGGAGACAAGCTCCACAAGAAAGCCAGGCTCCTGCCACACAGGGACTCCTGGGGCCAGAAAGGAGGAAGTAAAGGAAGCAGTGTAGTCTAGGGTCCAAGTCCAAGGCTCCAAGCATCCCTGCAACCCCCTGCCTCCAGTGTCTGTCTGCACCCACGCTGCTCCAGAGCCAAGGCGAAGGCAGAAGAGGCAACTGTGTCTACACAGTCATCACTCAGGTACACTCAGTTGCATCCTCTCCCCTCAGGTAGCGCTTTGTTCAGAAGTGCCCTTTGGACGGAGGTTTCCAGGAAAAACCCATCAGCAAATTCAGGCTCGGGTAGGGCTGTAGGGAAAGCTAGAGCGCTGACAGGGGAAGCTCGGAGATCAAAGCTACCCGACTCCTCCTTTAGTTCTCCAAAACTGCGGCCATGCACAGCCCGACGGCAGGCTGTCCGCTGTCCCCTCTCGGGAGCCTGGCGGTGCTGTCCACCCCTCTTGAAACCTGCCGCATTTTCCCACTTCTGAAAGCTTAGGCTTTTGTGAACCTCCATGCTCTGCCCACACCGATGGCTCTGAACCTCAGAGGTGGAGGCAGGGAGTCTCCATTTGGGCTGGTTTAGGTTGGTTGGTTGTGGGTGGGGTTTGGCGGTGGGAGGTAGAGAGTGGGGGGGAGTGGGAGGACGGGGCAGGGAGGGGGAGTGGGGAGTTGGGGGGGGGGGAGCTCCCAGAGGAAAGAAAACTACAAAGACAAAATTAATTACAAAAGTAGCTGTGTAGAGTGCGAAAAGACATTCCCATAATTTACAAATTCTAAAAAGCTGATAAATATAATAAGCCATAACAAAATCCAGAAAAATAATAGTAGTTTTATTAACTTCCTGACATGCCCCTATAATTACTTTCCATAGTTTTTGGCTGTATATTGCATGACTTCATGTAGCAATAACTTTGTTATCCGTGTTGGATAGACAAAATAGAAAGATGAAAGTTCAATTTTGCTTTCTACTAGTCTTGTTTTGTTCTTTGACACCACATCTTGCCATGTAGCTCAGGCTGACTTTGAACTTGCAATCTTTCTGTCTCAGCCTCCTGTGTGGCACTGTGCCTGGACAGGTTCTGTGAGAGTCAAAGTGACATTTTAAGTTTTAATGACCATTTCTAAAAGATCCTTGAAACAAAAATGCCTCTGATCTGCAACCCCCTTGCCCAAAGACAGATAGTTCCTGAAATGCTGGAAGCTGTTGTTCACGGGAGATGACAAGACACATGTGTTCACTCCCCTAAACAAGTTTTTTGACCCATCTGCACCAGATGTGCTTGATCACATGTGGGCGGGAGATTCACAGGCAGGAAATGCGTCAGGATGCATGCTTGCCCTTGATTGGACCTGATGGGAATACTTGAAGCTGCTGCAAATTGTGAGTCCATTCCCTGGGAACCCGGGTGTGGACCAGGCCAGAGCCCATCCACCTGGTCAGTATTTAATTAAAGCTTGCTTCAAACTTGGCTTTAAATTGTGGTAGTGGTCTTAACAATTTCTGCTAATCTTGAACGCTGTCCTGTTTCTCCCCAACTTCTCACATTCTTTCCAGGGTCAACACACAGGCCATATTCATGGTTGTCATCCGGGCTCTAACACTGTCCCTTTGAGTCAGGACACAGGTAAATGAGCAAGGACAGCCTTGTACTCCTGGAAACCACTCCTTCAGTGGGGAAAACCTTTCCAACCACCAAAGCCACTTTGAGCAACACCAACATATGCCCCTGAACCCAAACTGAATATATCCCCAACTCATTCCTGAGGGCTTATCCTCAAACCGTCCAGGCCCTACCTAACAATGGGACAGGTTTGAAGGCACAAAGGCAGAGTCAGACCAAGCAGCAGTTTTAACCGATTAAGGAAACAATTTATTATTACTTGTGATTTTCCCAGTTGCGCAAAAGAGTCAAAAGCCTATGACCATGTGAACAGCTAGGCCCCTCGAAGCCCCTCAAAGGGGGCCTTTGAAAATGGGGGAGCGAAAGGCTTCAGCTTCATTTGCTTCCGGGTAAACATTCCTTTGAATCTGAAAGGCAGGCAGGCAGGCAGATGTGGGTCTGAATCCTGACCTTGCTACTTAGCAGCTATGTGGGGAGGAAGTGAAAATTAGCTCTTTTGAACATTCATTTCTGCAACTCTGTGTTAGAAATGATGACAGTTTGTATTTTCTTTGGAGCCTGTGAGGATTGAGAAAATGTACAGAAAAAGCCTAGCAAAGTGCCTGGTACACACTCACCCAGCAAAGGGCAGCCTATAATTGTCAGCACGGGTTCAAATCTGCTTTAAGACGCAAGTTATTGTCTATACCCCCAGCCCACCCCCGCTTTGGCTACAGGGAGCCAAGTCTCCTTAGAGCACTCAAATATGGTGGTAAGGTAGCAATGGAATCCTGGTATTGCCCAATGCTCCCAAAATTGTGGCAAGCCAGGTGTGGTGGCGCATGTCCGTTGTCTCAGCACTTGGGAGTCTGAGACAGGCGGATAGGCATGCATGAGGGGCATGGCTCTGACAGTTGAGTAGAGGAAGAAAGGGATGTCTAACATATATGGGGGCCTTACCAACTGCAGCCATCCTGGAGTTCAGCACAAGACATGGTGGGCCTGCCCCTCCTCCTGTCAATCAAGGCTTTGCCGTTCATTCTACGGGTTCAAAGGTGATTGAGATACAGCATTTGACCAATGCTCCAGGTCTTCGCCAGTCACCGCGGCATGAGTCTCACCTGAAGAAAATGTTCCAAGGAAAGGAACAAAGATCACTTGCTCACAATAGGCAAAGTGAACAAGGTCGTAGTGGAAGAAATGAATAATTTACAGAGAGGAACAGAATCCAAGGTAGTGTCACCCGATCTCGTCGTATGGGAAGGTAACGTGGAGAGCCACTGGTGATATCCTTGGAGCCCATGTGATCAGAACCTACAGAGCACTTAGAAGATGGTAAAAGAAGGACAGTGTCACCAAGAGATAGGATCTCGGTGTCTAGATTAAAACTGATTCAATCCAGTTCAAATCAAAGTTCAATTCAGTTTCCCGACAACAGGAAGGTTTTGTGTCTGTCACCTCAGTACTTGAAAACGGCTAAAGCAGAAGCAGTGACAAATTTGAGGCTAGCCTGAGCTAAATTGAGAGACCCATCTAAAGAAACAAATCGTACCTCCCCACCCTAACCCAACCCCCTCCAAATAAGAATATGTATTTCCTTGTTTGAAAAGTTTGACTAATAAAATTCAAGTGCACAACACACACTCTTTTTATTGTACGTAGTTAAAAGTGTACAACACGCGTGGGTGCATATGTGTTATTGTGTAACACATGTGGGGGTGTACCTGCATGTGTATGTATGGGTGGGTGGAAGCTAGATGTCAATGTTGCACACTGGGGTCTCCCGTCATCTCTTCTCCACCTTATTATTTGAAACAGGGTCTCTCACTAAACCGGAAGCCTGTCGGCTTCTCCTGTCTCGGCACCCTCACCCAGAACTGAGATTACTGCACCCAGCTTTTTAGGTGGATGTTGGGGATCCAAACACAGAGCCCCATGCTTGCATATCAAGCTCTTTACCTACCAAATCATCTACTCAAGCTCCATAAAACATGACTCTTTATGTGGACAGAACACATTCTCTTAATCATGTCTTCTAATGCTTAGAAATTCCTAATTTTAGGACAAGAGTATAGCTCAGAGGTGCACCTGCCCAGTACGTGCAAGGTCCTGGGTTCAATCCCCAGAAACATACACACATACACATCAACGTTCTGAATATCAGTATACTCTAAGTTACCAACCTTACCATTTAGGTTAGTGCTGCAAAGATCATAAGTCTTTGTCTACTTCAAGGTCATGAAAACACCCTCTTCACCTAGCAATTTTGCTGTTTTTTTTTAATGTCAAATTTCCATCTGTATTCTGCTAGAATTCATTTTGTGCATCTTTGGTATTCATCAGCAAGTCAAAAGACCGCATTCCTGCAGTAAAAGGGTGATCCTCGGAGTTACAGAGACCTTGGCAATTCGAATTAACAACCAAGGATTTTTATCCAGAAAAGATAAAGAACTCCTACGAGTCAATAAAAGTAATCCAAGTTGAGCATATTGAACCAAAATTCTAAATGCACCAGTTTCAGATTGAATTAGGAATTGAGATCGAAATGTAACCCACAAGCTCATGTTTTGAACGTTTAGTCTCCAGCTGGTGCCTGCTATTTGGGGAGGAGGTGGGAGCTTTGGGAGAAGGGGTCTAGTTGGAGGAAGCGAGTCACTGAGAGGCATGCTTTGGAAGGTTGCAAGTGGTCCCCAGTCCTGTCCTCTTTTTCTGTTTCCTGTTGGCTGTGAGGTAAAGACCCTTCTCTATCATAGGCTCCATCGTGTTCTTCCTTACCCCAAGCTCAGAATCAAGGACTATGGACTGAAATTTCTGAAAGTATGGGGTAGAATAAGTCCTTTATCAATAAGCTGTTTGGAGCCCAGCTACACTACACGGAGATAACCAGTACAATTCCAAAATTTCACTTTGGGGGTGTTGACATGATGTCACAAGTGGAAAATTTCACATTGTATAACTGCGTTTAGTGCACAAAATTATTTAAAATACTCTGTAAGTATAGAAGTGAGGCACTATAGAGCACAACTGTAATTCCAGCCAATGCATTCAAGAGGCTGAAGCAGGAGGATCACAAGTTCAAGGTCAGCCTGAGCTACCAGGGAGAATTTTGTCAGCTCGGCTATATAATGAAACTTCATCTTGAATAAAGATGAAATGAGAGTGGAGGTGTAGCTCAGTGAGACAGCCTTGTTTAGATACACGAAGCCCTTGGTTCAGTCCACAGCACCAAAAAGAGAAAAGAAGAAACAAAAAAAGATTGTGTATAAAATCATCTTCAGGCCAGGCAGTGGTGGCGCATGCCTTTAATCCCAGCATTCGGGAGGCAGAAGCAGGCAGTCCTTAGTTCGAGGTTAGCTTAATCTACAGAGCAAGTTCCAGGACACAGAGAAATCCTGTCTTGAAAAACAAAACAAAAGAAAAACCATCTTTGGGTTGTGTGTATAAGAGATATGTGTACAGCCAAGCACTAGGCCAAGCTCTGGGAGTCCAGTTGATGAGAGGGAGGAGGATTTGTATGAGCAAGAGGAGTCAAGATCATGACAGGGAAACCCACAGAGACAGCTGATGTGAGCTAGGTGGGAGCTCATGAATTCTGGACTGACAGCTAGGGAGCCTGCATGGGACTGACCTAGATCCTCTGCAGGTGGGCGACAGTTGTGTAGCTTGGTCCCTTTGTGGGGCTTCTAGCAATAGGATCAAGATCTGTCCCTGGTGCATGAGCTGGCTTTTCGGAACCTATTCCCTATGGTGGGATGCCTCGCCCAGCCTTGATGCAGGAGAAGGAACTTGGTCCTGCCTCAACGTGATCTGACATGCTATGTTGACTCCCATGGGAAACCTGTCCCTTTCTGAATAGAGGAGGAGTGGAATGGATGGGGGGGGGGGGTAGACTAGAGGTAGAGGGGGACAGGAAGACAGGAGGAAGGGGAAACTGTGGTTGGTATGTAAAATAAAAGAAAAAATTAATTTAAAAAAGGAATACCCTAAAGAGAGAGGGGGGGATGTAATTGAAATGAATTTTATAGCTACACTTAGACATTACATAATCTCATTACATACATGCAGACATTCCAAAACTCAAAGGAAAATCCAGAACACTTCTGGCTCGAAGCATTTCAGATAAGGGTTATGGCACCTCTATAACCAAATAGAAAAGGAACTTAGGTGAATAAAAACTCTACATAAAGTCCAAAGAAAATGGCCTTTTTTTTTTTTTTTTTTTAAAGACAGGCCTCTAGCCTCTGCCTCCCAAGCGGTAGGCTTAGGATATTCATCCTCATGCCAAGCTTGGACTCAAAGCTCCGTATTTCTGAGCATGTTGGCTATATCTAATAGAATGATGGAGTATGCTGTTTCTGCTCACAAATGCCAGTTGTGCAGCTCAGAATCTGAGCTCTGGGGCAGCTGTCAATCTGAGCAGTGATATCACTCGGTTCACAATTCATTCTACTTACACAAAGGGGGCCGGAGCCAGACATGTATGGGTAGGTACTTAACAACCCAGTGTCTGGATTCCTTGGTGTAACTCCTGCCAGGTTTGACTTCAAACCAGCAGTGAGTGTGAAGCCTCTCCACACGGAGATGAGAAGCACCAAACCAGCAGTGTGAAGCCTCTCCACACGGAGATGAGAAGCATGCTTACAGAGTATTTCTATGAGGGGCAGATAGATACAACAGAGAGATACAACTGCAAGAGTATCCGTAACAGTAAATGTAGTGAAAATAACCCGGAAGTGATTACGTTCTCAGGGTTCACCCCCTCCACTTTTGAACATTTAATTCACGTAGTTGTAACTCCCCGTAATTCAACTTTTGACAACTGGTGGGGATGAAACAGCATTGCAAAAAAATCTCGAAATTGTAGCAGTTTGCTCTAGAGCCAGTACTCCAGCAGCCCAGGGGCGGTAACCCCAGGGGTTCATTTGCAGCCTTCAGTTCCCTGCTACGCTACCATCAGAGGGGAAGAGAGAAGATTAGGAAGTCCAGCATCCATGGTGTGACAGTCACCACAGTCACCGTGGCCCCCAGCTCAGTCGTGGTTATTGTTTCGCTTCCCCCTCACATTCATCTCAGAGGAAAGAGATTAATCCACATTCCACTGTGTCTGCACTCGTCACCACTGCATCATTGTGAGGCACCTTGGACCATGCCTTACACACACAGCAGACACAGATGTAGTGGGTAGCTGTTCCAGCTTTGACCTGCAAGTACTACCCCCAGTGAGGCTTCCGGTAACTGTCACGCCTACCTATGACCTGCCCCTAAGCCGGGGCCGAGATGGGAGCCTTTAAGACCCGAGATCCAGATGTGCCGGCTCTCTTGGTTCCTGTGATCCTGGATGCTGGATGGTAGACCAAGCAGAGTTCTCCAGAGAACACCACTGGACTGCACCTCACCTCTCCTGGATCCTGTAACCAATCCCTTTTACTTGTTGTAAGATACCCCAAAATAAACCTCCCTTTTAACTACGTGGAGTTGCCTTAATAAAACCCCCAATACACAGGACTAGTATCTGTTGCTTGAATAGATGAATGAAACTTGGCTCCTCAGTACACATTCAAGGCCATCTAGGGTCTGACCCCTGCCACCTCCTTCTGCCTCCTTTCCCTCCACACCCAAGTCCACAGACACCAACTAAACACAGCATGCATCCAGGCGACAATCCTGCTGTCCCTTGTACCTACAAGGCCCTTCCACCATGCTTCCTTCTCAGGTCAGGTTTCCTTAGAAACAGACTAAGAGTGAGATTTTAACACAGGCAGTTTGTTGATAAGTACTCTTGGGAATAGCTGCCTAAGAAGAGAGAAGGGCATGGCAGAGGGAAATCTCTAGTGTGTTGCAACGGGAAGCTCTGTGGGGGTGAGAGAGTTTTGGAATTGTCCCAAGGGAGGCAAGAGGTGGAGCCTTCCTTTGCACCCCCGTTTGTACTTCATGTTTGGATGAGAGTCTGAAAGTGGGGGATGACTTTGGAGGAAGCAGCTGCCATCCTAGAGGGACTCAACTATGAGACCTTAGATTTAACACTCCAGACTACTAGGGATCGAGTGCCTCTGGCTGCAGACTGATCTGGACTGCCTACCTTGACGTCCCCTCTGTCTGCTCTGTGGCTGACTTACCATGGCATCCAAAACAGGGGTCACTGGATTAAAAATGCATGAGGACCATCTCCTCTACCTGCCACCAACCTCACCTTTGTCTCCCTGACACACTTAATCCAGCACCTAGCTGCACCAGAAGAGGAGGAACATGAAGAGTTTGACTCTATGTACCACTAAAATTTCAGAGCTAGACATGGCTGCTCACACATCATTCCAGCACTTGAGAGGCTGGGGCAGAAGGGCTACCTAAAATTGAAGGCTATCCTGAGCACACAGAGTAAATACTAGGCCAGCCTGGACTAGAGAGTGAGAACCCTGTCTAAACAAAGAAACACACAAAGACTTCCAACGAGAACATACAGAAATAGGTACACGTTTTTAGCCTTCACTTTGGTAGATTACTCTACCCCTTAATGCTGGGGATTGAATCTGGGGCAGCTAGGCAAGCACTCTTATGTTATCGCCAAGCAACATCCCCCGTCCTTAGTTTTTGAGACATGATCTAATGTAGCCAAAACTGGCCTCTAGAGTCCTCCTGCTCTAGATTCCTAAGTGTTGGGATTACAGACATGCGCTACCACTCACATACCAACCACAATAACCTCATGTGTTCAGTTGGAGACTTACTTTAATAGGTACGAGCAAGAGAGTTTCCACACACCCCCGACAGAAACCAACTTCTCATTGACAGCCTTGTGAGAGCCTTGACTTCTGCTACTGTTCAGACACTGGGCTCTAGTATCGTGAAGCTCCTCCTCTTGTGGGCTGTCTGTTTAAAATGGTGCAAGGGCTGAACAACCACAAATCTACATGTTCTGAGGTACCATTTCCCCTATTGCATTCTCCATGTGTGTGATTTTCTGGGGCCCTGCTGGAGAAAAAATAAATACGTTCAACAAGAAAATGTCTTGCCTGTTGCATTGTTACTGAAATGATGAGCTTCCAATCAGCAGCCAGTGTTATGGAGACAGGCGAGCTGGCCTCAAGTCTGCAACAAGGCAAGAGATTCTTAGGGACAAAGAAGTAGGCTGACGTGACATACAGGGGAAGGTGACCAGAGGTAAAGTAAAGGACAGGTGGTCTACACATGTGTGCTGTGCAGCTCTCCACAGCGAACGGCATTACGTGCTCTGAGCATGTAGTTTGGGCCCTCTAATATCAAAAGGTCACCCATCAGACACTCATCAGGGAACGTGAAGGAGCTGTTGTTTCCATTTGGCCTAAGCTCCTTACTAGTTCCTGAAAAAATGACTTAAGCAACGTTTACCACGGTGACCCACAAGGCAGAGGTATTATCTGCGGCAACACTGACAGGGGAACACGGCTCAGCTGTGAGACCTCCACACCTGCAACCAGAGCAAGCGAAGGGACAGGATGGGCGGGACTCCATGGTAGGGCACTTGCTCAGCATGAGCAAGGCCTTGGGTTCGATTCCCAGTGCTGTAAAAACAGGTTCAAATTATAAAGCAGTGAAAACAAGTGAAGTCAGGGAAGTTTCACCACAGCCTTACAAACTGCAGGCCTTCGGTCCCCAGAGAAAACAGAGAAGCAGCGGAAAGGTGGGGACATGAGAATTCCCAAGGATGAGAGACAAAATAATCTCCCTTTCGTCCTTTGGGCCATGTATAATGTGAAATCCCTGTTGAGCTTCTTCGTGTGTGTGTGTGTGTGTGTGTGTGTGTGTGTGTGTGTGTGCGTGTGTGTGCAAACATGCATGCGTGTATCTGTGTGTACACATTTGTGTGTGTATGTGCATGCATGCATGTGTATGTGTGTGTGTGTGTCACTGGGAATTGCTGAGTCCCCAAGCATGCTGGGAAAGTGCTTTACCACTGAGCTCCATCCCCAGCCCTCCTGCTGAGACTCTAATTTGTGTGGCAGCCAGGTTTTGTCTTCTCATTTTCCAGTGTGAAATCTGTGTTCAGGGCAGCTGGGTAACGACATCCAGCTGAGCCGTAGCAGGGCTAGACACAGGCTGCGGGTGGAGGATGGCGATGCTCCAAGGTTGTTTATTCATTTACTGAAAATGTAAATATCAAGCCCTGCATGATAGCAAATGCTGAGGCAGGAGGATTGACAGTTAGTTCCAGGCCAACCTGGCCTGCCTAGCAAGCACCTGTCTCAAAAAACAAAACAAACAGGAAAAGTCAGATGTAGAGACCAATAGGAAATAAAACAGATTTGGACCCTCTCCTCAAGAAGTCTACATGATAATGGGGAAAAACAGATGATAAAAACCAAGTTAAAAATAAGATAATATAAGATGCTACCCAAAGCACAAAACGGGGAGAGCTTGGTCGGTGACCACAGACATGAAAGGCTTGGAAGTGTCTCGATGTTCTGCACAGCGGTTCGCTTTGAGTTGTCCCTCTTCCCACAAAGAGATGACTATGAAATTGGATGCTGGACTGCATCCAAATGGTGTGACAACCATCCCAAAGAAACACTTCACATCTTCAGTTGTGCCGCAGCAGACACCCCAAAGGACACAATTACAACACATTGATTTAAAGATCTTTGCTGGCTTTACTTTTATTATTTTTTAAAGATTGTGTTGCCCAGGCTAGTTTCAAACTCAAAGGGTCAAGTGATCCTGCTTTGGTCTCCTGAGTAGCTGGGGCTACAGCTGTACAGCACATCTGTCTATTTGACTTTACATTTTACTTGGTGCTAGAATTGGGCAATATTTCATTCTCTTAAACAGAAGAAGGATCCCATTAGCCCAAGTAAAAAGAGGTTGGGTTTTTTTGGTGGCTGGAGTTTCTGTGTGCTTGCTTTTTCGGCTCTTTGAGATGGTGCCTCACCATGCAGCTCAGGCTAGTTAGCCTGGAACTGACTATACAGCACACACCTATGCTACCAACTCTTAAGTCTTCCTTCCAGGAGTCAGGGTTATGGGTGCACATGGTCACACCTAGCTAAGAGTTTAGTTTTATAGGTGAAAAAGCTTGAAGAAAACAGGAACAAACTCTCGAAAGAATAAGTCTGCTGTGTGTGGTGCATGCCTGTTTTCTGTAGAGACTAAAGCAGAAGGAACTCCACTCTGGTTGCTATAGAACGTGACCTGTTTAGAGACAGTTGGCCCTTATACTTCTCACCCCTTACCTCTGAAAAAGGCAGATAAACTGCTGAGTTTCTTCCCGTTTGGTTGGTTAGGTACTTGGTTTTTTGTTTTGTTTTGTTTTGTTTTTCCGAGACAGGGTTGCTTTCTGTCTGTAGCCCCGGCTGTCCTGGAACTCACTCTGTAGACCAGGCTGGCTTTAAAATCAGCGATCTGCCTGCCTCTGGGTCCTGAGTGCTGAGATTAAAGGCGTGCTCCACCACTGCCAGCATTGTTTCTGCTTGTTGAAAAGGCAGAACTTCTGTGTGGTAAAAATAAGGAACTTCTGTCTGGGTACTTCCATTTGTACTTGTAGCTTAGCCTAGAGGGGGCCCATTGCTCTGCCTCCTCCCAAAAATGGCAACCTGTAAGCTTCTGTTAGATGATGTCTAGTGGCCTCCACTGAAGCGTGTGGATCTGTACTACAGCTCCAATTCCAAAATCACAAGAAGCAACACCTTGCTGAGCCATAACCCCAGCCACTGTGCAAGGCACACTCTGTCCCTCAAGAGTGTCTCTGCACATTTCTCACCACTGCGGAGTGAGCTCAGTGCCTAGGGAACAGCAGGTCCCTTTAAACAGCATTTTCAAAAAACTGCAATGTGCAGATGCTAAAACCTCAGCTTAAAGAAAAAAAAAAATCTGCCCAGGTGTGGTTGTTATGATATTGCATGTGTGGGACCCTGGCTGGCCAGGTAAATGAGGTAAATAAAACATGCTGGGCAGATGTAGTAGTGGGTGGCGGCAAGTCATTCACAACCCGGGCGCTGCCTCTGGCTGGAATGAGTTTATTATAATAGAGAGATGAAGAGAAAGATAAGGAAAGAGGGAAAGACAGAAAGAAGAGAGAGGAAGGGGGGGTTGAGGAGAGGGGTCAAGGGGTGCACACCTTGTGGGAATGGAGAGAGTGTATGGAAGAGAGAGGGAAGGGAGGGATTTTTTCTTTTTTTTCTTTTCTTTTTCTTTTTTCCCCCCCTGAGACAGGGTTTCTCTGTGTAGCTTTGCACATTTCCTGGAACTCACTCTGTAGACTAGGCTGGCCTCGAACTCACAGAGATCCACCTGCCTCTGCCTCCCGAGTGCTGGGATGAAAGGTGTGTACCACCACCGCCCGGCTGGGATTTTTTCTTAAAATGAGGCTTTTACGTCAAGACACAGGGTGGCACCAAGGCGTAGGATTTCAAGGGGCGGGTCAGAATATTAATGTCTGCAATCACAGAAGGCTGAGGCAGAAGAATTGTGAGTTGGAGGCAAACTTAGCCTATCTTACAAGACTCTGCCTCAGAAAAACCGAGACTACAACAAATACTGAACTGGGCGGTGGTGGCACACACCTTTAATCCCAGCACTAGGGAGGCAGAAGCAGGAGGATCTCTGAGTTCAAGGCCAGCCTGGTCTACAGAGCGAGTTCTGGGACAGCCAGGGCTACAGAGAAACCTTGTTTCAAAAACAAAACAAAATAAATACTAACTGGTTGAGCTCACCAGAGGAAGACGGGATCTAATATGAATTTACAGTCTACCCAAACAGAGAGCTAAGTGTATATTTAATGCTCTCCTAATTCTCTTTTGGCCATTTTAATATACATCAATATCTTTTTCACAATTTTAATCAGTATCAGTATGCAGGCTTGCTTCTTTTATTTCCCACTCCACACAGTAAATTTCTACTTATCATATACCATTGTCTACATGTGTCCTTACAGCCTTATAGACTCTGAGCATGCTAATATTCATTATGTATTTTGATTAGTCCTTTCCGTTGTGGGGAATTAAAATGACTGTAAAATGTTCACATATACTATATAAAGCCCTGTAAAGAGCTCTGGTAAAGCTTTTTGCTTACATCTTCCCTCCTTCAGCCTTGTAGAAACATTGTATGAAGTAAAGTACCAAGTCAGTGGTGCAAACAGTTTAAAACTTTTACTAAATACGTTAGACTAAGGCAGCTGTGATGAGGCATGCGTGTGATCCCAGAATGTGGGAGGCTGACGCAGGAGAATTAAAGCAAGTTTGATGCCAGCCTGTGAAGCACAACAAGACTCTTACCTAAAAGAAAAATAATAATAATAATAACAACATCAACAGCAAAAGTAGGAAGAAGTCTATCAGTGGTTCTCAATCTTCCTAACGCTGCAACTTTTTAATACAGTTCTTCATGTTGTAGTGATTCACAACCATGAAATTATTTTCATTGCTACTTCACAACTGCAATTTTGCTACTGTTATGAATCATAACGTAAACATTTTTGGAGATAGAGGTTTGTCAGGGGGTCACAACCCATAGGTTGAGAACCATTGGTATAGATAAATAATTTTTTAGAGACCTTCCCAGGAAGATGGAGCCAGTTAACAACACTGACTATTCATCAATGGATGTGGACTTCTTTTCTGGTTTTGTTTTTTGTTTGTTTTGTTTTTTTTCAAGACAGAGTTTCTCTGTGTAGTTTTGGAGCCTGTCCTGGATCTCGCTCTGTAGACCAGACTGGCCTTGAACTCACAGAGATCCGCCTGCCTCTGCCTCCTGAGTACTGGGATTAAAGGCGTGTGCCACCACTTCCTGGTATGCACTTCTTTTCTTAGATCTACTTCTGAACTTGACCTTACCAATATGAAAGAGATAAAAATCATTGCAAACAAATTGGAGGACACTTCCTTTTAAGACCAGGTTTTTTGTTTGTTTGGTTGTTTGGCTCTTTTGTTTTGTTTTGTTTTGTTTTGTTTTTGTTTTTTTGGGACAGGGTTTCTCTGTGTGTAGCCCTTGCTGTCATGGAACTCACTATGTATATCAAGCTGGCCTCAAATTTACAGGGCTTCACCTGCCTCTGTCTCCCGAGTACTGGGATTAAAACCAATTCTTTTATCATCATCATCATCATCATCATTATTATTATTAAGACATTTTTTATTCATTTTACATACCAATCACGGATCCCCCTCTCTTCCCTCCTCCTGCCCTCCCCAGTTCCCCCCCCCCAGCTCATCCCCCATTCCCTCCTCCAAAAAGGTAAGGCCTCCCTCCTGTGGTGAGTCAGCAGAGCCTGGTACATTCAGCTGAGGCAGGTCTAAGTCCCTCCCACTGTATCAAGGCTGTACAAGGTGTTCCACCGTATGTAATGGGCTAAAAGTCAGCTCATGCACCGGGAATAGATTCCGATCCTACTGTCGGGCCCTTCAAACAGACCAAGCTACACAACTATCTCCCACATGCAGAGGGCCTAGTCCAGTCCCATGGAGGCTCCACAGCTGTTGGTCTAAAGCTCATGAGTTCCCAGTAGCTTAGTTTTGTTGTCTCTGTAGGTTTCCCCATCATGATCTTGATGCTCATAGAATCCTTCTTTTCTCTCTTCTACTGAACTCCTGGAGCTTGGCCTGGCGCTTGGCTGTGGATCTCTGCATCTGCTTCCATCAGTTACTGGATGAAGGCTCTATGATGACAGTTAGGGTATTCACTGATCTAATTACTAGGGTAAGTCAGTTCAGGCACCTTCTCCACTATTGCCAGTAGTCTAAGCTGGGGTCATCGTTGTGGATTCCTGGAAACTTCCCTAGCACCGGGTTTCTCCCTATCCCCATGATGTCTCCCTCTATCAAGGCATCTCTTTCATTGCTCTCCAAGACCAATTCTTGAAGCTGCTCTTCGGCACCACTGGTAGGCTCGGTATATTTAATCTTGCCCCTGGCAACCACATTATGGTCCTGCATAACCCTGGCTTCGCCTAAGCACCTCTGAAGTACTCTCTCCAAAGAATTGCAAGACTTGCTCCATTCTTTCAACCAGATGTCTGCTCAGGTAAGATCATAACAGAGCTTTCTAGTTCAGCCTATTTAAAATGTCCTTCCGCTCTGCTCCACCCTGTCACCTCAACATGCTTCCGCAGCTCTTATCATCACCTGTTTGCACTCTGGTATTCTGTGTCCCTTAGATAGAACGTTCACTTATGAGACCAAAGAATTCTGTTCCTTTGATTTGCTTCTGTATTCCCAGAGCCTTGAAGATACCTGGCACGTTATTGATGTTCAGTGACATCGATAGAATGAATGAGTGAGGAGTGAGTGGAGTGTCAGACTTACGTCATTAATCATTCCCCGTCCTGAAAAGCTGGTACTGGAAAGCTGTGTGGGAATCACTGGGGGACCCCAAGAGTCTAGTGACCATGCTCTTGGCCTCTTTTTAGACTCTGGCGGAACTAGAGTAGAGCTCAGTGCTAAAGCAGTTGCCTGGCATGCACGAAGCTCTGGATTTGGGCCTCAGCAGCACAAGAAAACAAGAGAGGTTTCAGTGGAACTAGTGCCTGCTTGCTCATTTGGTTTGAAAACATTGCAGCCTCTATTAAATTCCACACAGCTCAAATTTCAAGTCATCCAAACTCATGATTTGGCCTGACTCCAAGAGATAAACAGGTGACCTGAGCAGCTACTGCTGGGAATAGCCACTAAGGACATAGTGTTTCTTCTGTCTGAGCATTGACATCAGCCAGCCAGAGACGAGCCCCGAGCCTGCTCTGAAATCAATTATTTCTCAATGCCTAGTGTCACTACTGCTCCCCTGCTGTGACTTGCCACTTTGGGAAAGTTATTTATCACTGTGACCAGTAACAATGCCACCCCACTCCCGCCCCCACCGTCCTTCTTAAAAACCTGTGGGTCATGACCCTCTAAGGAGTTACATAACTGAAGGTGGTAGGTCATGAAAGTTGTAGCAAAACAGTACAACGTTTCTGAATGCACAATGGCCCAATATTAACCCACAATCAGATATAGAAACTGGAGGCGTTTCTGGCCTCACTCACCTGTGTGGCAGCCTGTGACTCCATTGCAGCCCAGGTTCTGAACACATGATGTGTGTACTCTGCACTACACCGACTATAGCCAATGTCCTCCCACATACAGCCGAGGAACACTCCCTGAAAAGCCTGGGCTCAGATTCTAGGCTCCTGTATGCTATGAACTGCAGGGTGTTCACTGTTCATACAAGCCCTCTGCTCTTGTGGAAGCAATGGTTGGATTATAGAAAAAAGTCTTTGCCTTTTCTTATTATTCTCATCACGTAGATATTGGATTAGTTTACCTTTGGAGTAGATAGTGCTAGAATATTTGATTTTAAAATTGCTGGCCTGAGTTTCAAAACCAGCCATTAAATGAATTTTGGTTTGGGATTAGGGTGAAAGTTCCAATCATTTCTGAAGTGGCCCTAAACACACTTCTGCCATTTTATACTACATTTGTGTGTGAAGCAGCATCTTCAGCATCGATAATTACAGAATCAAAATATGCATGGATCAACTGAAAGATGTAAAAGGTACTTTATATACAACATGTCAGATACTCACCCAAGATCTATTTGTGTGTGTGTATGTGTGTGTGTGTGTGTGTGTGTGTGTACATGTGTGTGTGTGTGAGCGTAGAGACCAGAGGTTGAAGCTGGGTGTCTTCCTCAATGGCTCTCTACCTTATTTATTGAGACAACAATCCTCACTAAACCTAGCACTTATCAATTTGTCTAGACTGGCTGGACAGCAAGCCCCAAGACCCTCCCATCTCTCTCTCCCGGTGCCGGAAGTAACGTACATGCTACCACTCCCGATTTTTACACAGAAGCTAGGGACTGAACTCAAGTCCCCATGCTGAGTGCCAAGCATTTTACCAACTAAGCTGCCTTCCCAGCCCCAAGATTTGATTTTTATGTAAAAACATACAAGCACATCCACCTCATTCACATGCCAATTTGCTTTTGTCTTTAAAAAAGTGATAAAATTACATGCATCCTAAAGAGTAATTTTAAAGTAAATTCTTCATGATTTAATACCAGTAAATGTTTGATTTGAATGCCTAATATATATATGTATGTGTGTGTGTGTGTGTGTGTGTGTGTGTGTGTGTGTGTATATATATATATATATATATATATATATATATATACATATATATGCATCCCTAGAATCTTGTAAAAATTCCCCAGGCAAAAAAAGGTAATAAGTGGAGAAAGTTTAAGGCCTGCCCTAGAGTAATAAACAATAGCCACACGGTCTCTACATCTCCATTCTTCCTTTCATGTATATGTATGTGTGGTGTGCATGCATGCATGCCTGTCCACAAGTGTGTGGACGTGTGTGTGTGTGTGTGTGTGTGTGTGTGTGTATACACACACACGTGCACGCGCATGTGGTGGTCTGAGGTTGAGATCAAATGTCTTCCTCAAATGTTCTCCACTTTCTGTATTGAACCTAGAGCTCATCAATACTGCTAATTTACCCAGCCAGCTTGCTCTTCTCAGTGCTGGAGATTGCAGTGCTGGTGATCCTCTTGTTTGAGTTGACCATTGAACCATCTCCAGCCCTTCACTTGATCTTTCTAGGAAAGCTATGATCATTATCTTAATTCCAAAAGCATTTCCTCCTGAATATTTTTATCATTTCCCCCACCCCACCCCCAGGATGCTTTTTGCTACCCCAGTGGCCTTTGTTTTCTCTTTGATGTCCCTCCCCTCCTCCCACCTCCTCCTCCCTCCTCCTGGTCAGGTACATAGCCACAGAACAAACTTATTTCTAGCCACTCTTGTAGACTCAGGTGGTCCAGTGTCTAAACTCTAGCAAAGGAGAAATGTCATATACAACTTCCAGAAAGGTCAGACTGCCCAGAATGTAGAAACTGTAGCAGGTTCTCGAGCCATCGTCCCAGTGAAGAGAACAGAAAGCCATTTTGGTAGATCATCAATGAGATTATATTTAAGTACCAGAAGCTAGATGTGGAGGCTCTTACCTGTAATCTCAGCACTCGTAAGGCTGAGGCAGGAGGATGAGTTCTGGGACAGCTACACAGGAAGACTTCAGTCTTATTTGTTTTGGTTAGTTTTGTTTTTCAAGACAGGCTTTCTCTGTGTAGCCCTGACTGTCCTAGAACTCACTCTGTAGACTAGGCTGGACTTCAGTCTTTTAAAAATGAGAAAAGAAGGAAGGCAGGGAAGAAGGTGGTCCCAGGCTCTGTGAAGCACTCCTGTAGCCCTAAACACCCAGAAACCATTTATCGGTTTGAAGCCAGGCTTCACACTAAGACTGAAAACAAAACAATACAGTGGGTTCATAGCACCATTTTTTCAGCGTTTGCGGTCCAAGCCACTCCTGAGGCTGATTAGGAGGGTCATTTAAGCCTAGAAATTCAAGACCAGCCTAGTCAACGTAGCAGGACACTATCATGAAAATAAATTTGTTCACTATTTCCAAGGAAACAGTCTCATTTCTGTACTATGGAGACATAAAAATGATGTTTCTCTTTCCTTACATAGAAATAAACAAGTACTTAAAAATATCTCATGGTGATTTTCTTATTTAAGATAAGGTCTCAGTGTTAACCAGGCTGTTGTGAAGATCCTGGGGTCTTGTAAACTGTGGCCTTGCAATATTTTTTTTACTTGAGTCTTCATAACCACCTTCTGTCAGAAAATGCAAATTACTGACCCTGAGAAACTCAAAACTGCAGATGCTGAAATAAAGCAGACTTCCCTTAAGGCAGTTTTAGCTTTAAACCATATAATCATACTCATAGGTAGAAGGCACTCTAAAAGTGTAAGTGCACCTTTAGAAGCTGGGCATGGTGGCACACCTTTAAATCCCTGCATTCCAGAGGCAGAGGCAGGAGGATCGCTATGAGTTTAAGACCAGCCTGGTCTACATAATGAATGCCAGGACATCTAGGACCACATAGTGAGACCCAGTCAAAAACAAAATAAATCTATGTATTTGTTAGATGTGGTGGCTCATACCTATAATCCCAGCACTCATAAGGCTGAGGCAGGAGGAATTCAGCATATTTGATGTCAACCTTGTCTATACAGTGAGTTCTGGGACAGCTACACAGAAAGACTTCAGTACATATGTATTTTTAAATTATATATTTAATATTTTTTAAGTGTGTGTGTGTGTTTGTGTGTGTGTGTGTGTGTGTGTGTGTGTGTGTGTGTGTGTATACATGAGAACAAGTGCCTCCAGAGACCAGAGGTGTTGGATGTCTTGGAGCTAGAGTGATAGGTGGTTGTGAGTCACCTGACATGGGTGCTGGGGACTGAACTCTGGTCCTCTGGAAGAGCAGTAAGCACCCTTAACTGCTGAACCATCTCTCCGGCCCTGTAAATGCCATTTTAAAATACGAGAGTAAGGCAGCAACATATAGCAAAACTGAGCAGAATGATGGCAGAAGGGCGTGGGTTTCCATCTTGACTCTCTTCAACCAGCTGGTAAAGCTCAACCATACCGCTGAAGATTGCTGTCTTGACTGTTGGTGATCTGCCCGAGTACAGTGGGCATGCAAGCTGACTTCATGTCCTCCCTCCCTCCACCAGGGGGATATTACTAGAGGACATACAGTCAGCATTGTAGGATACCTCAAGGCCACATTTCCAGATATAACCACAGGCAACTTTCCCAGCTTAGGAGTGTGGAATGCTGTCAGGAGCCAAAACCAGGGTCAGGCAGGTAAGTGAGCCTCCTCACAGGAATGACTGGGACATAGGAAGACAGGATCCTCTGTCTCACAACATCTGTCTCAGGGGCCAGAACTGTGGGTGGGTAACCTGAAGGTACCCTGTAGCAGGCTTTGGGGACTTCCTACTGTAAGGTTTCACCGAGTCAACAACCTCAGCCTAACTTGCCTGTGACGACTGCTGACCGATGCCTGTAACTCAAAGTCACACGAGAAGACATTGCTGCTCTCTCATTAGAGAGCGTGTTGGTATGGGCTGCCTCCATTTTCACAAAGCTTTTGCAGCAAGCCAGTTCAGAGGGGTTTTTGCTGCGGTCCCATGCTTCACTTGGTATCAGTTGTCTTGGCCCTGAAGACAAGCTGTAGCCCACGCTTCCCTAAAAGCACCACAAAGGTTGGAGTGTAGCCCGGTGGTAGAGACTTATTTAGCATGCATCAGGTTCCGGGCTCCATCCCCACCACAGGAAAGACATCAGCAGGAAAGACAGAACACAAGCAGAGATGTGTCAGTCTGTCTATCACCTGGGAAGACAGTTTGTCATGAGAAGTTGGGAGAGAAGCGGCCATTGGTCCATCAAATGCCGGACTTTGGAGGGTGTGCAGAATCAAGCCTACTTCAGGTCCCCACAAAACATGTTTGACGTTGTCACTGGTCCTCCTTGCTTCCTACAGTTCTACCACATGAGACATGTAGTTTTCTGGCATTTCTCTCGCTGTCTCTGCATCTGTCTTTCACCCCCTCGTCTTGGACCTACATGTATGTAACTTCGTCTGTCTAACTATCCCAACCTAGCTAAAACACCTACTCATTCTGCAGGAGCTCCTTTGGATGCTAAGACTGAGTCTAGTGCCTCTATCAGAAGCTCCATGGCTGCCTTGGACTTCCTCCTTCTTTATGTCCCTCTTGTTCATAATTATTTATTTAATATCTATCGTGCCCGTTGAGTGAAGTTTAATAAGGGCAGAAACTTTTGTCTAGTCACTGCTGTTTCCTTCAGGATCTGGTCTAGATCTTGACACTTGGTGGAGCAGGATCAATATTCATGCAATGATGGCCAGGTGTGGTGGCATATCTTTAATCCCAGCACTTAGGAGGCAGAGGCAGGCAGAGTTTGAGGCCAGCCTGGTCTACATAATGAGATTCTGTCTTAAAAAAAAACAAAAACAAAAACAAAAACAAAAAAACCCACAAAAATTATTGAATGAGCCAGCTTGGTTATCATGCTATCTAGACAATGTGTTTTTCATTTAAGCAGATAGCATGACCTCTAACGCCTTCAATGTCAGGCAGTATCACAAGGAAATGTTTTAGATTGGTGCTAGATACTCTAGAAAAATCAGCCTTGCATCTAGATAGGCAGGAAACGTTCCAGGAACGTGCCCTGGAAAAGACTGAGGACAATAAATGGCTGAGGGACCAGCAGGACTCGGCCAAGGCCCTGTGACTTGTGGGGTGACGGAGGAGGTTCCAGGTAGAGCACGGTGAGGAGCACAGTCCTCCGCCCCTACACACTGTAACTTCTGACTCTCCCACTTCACCCCAGCCTGCCTCAAAAGAGCCGCCCCAGGGCCGTGCTAGAACAGTAAATATGGGATTATGTTTGCCGACTTGGCTCAGCAACAAGGTCTCACTCTGACCTTTTACCGCACTGTAATAAAGAGGAAGGACGAATTCAAAATGAATCACACAGGTTCCCCACAAGGAAACCACACTTTAATGAGGAACAACGCAACCCAGCACCACTGCCTAAGTGGGCAAGGACGTGTGCCCCACCCACCCTAAGAACTCCCTGGGCACAGAGCCTTCCTGATGGCAAAAGAGACTTCGGTATAGCCAGCTTCGCACCCAGGAGCTGCAGATGGGACAGTGGTTCCTTGGGCTTGCACTGTCAGGTGACTGTGTTGAAGGAACTGGAGACCCCTTGAGTTATCTTGTTCATGGTGTTCTGCTTTTAGAACGTGCAGTCACTAGGGAAAAGGGCGCTATCCCGATGGCCGGGCTTTGTGGACACCCGGGATCTTATCTAGAAGAGAGGGACAGCAGAGTAGCCTGTGGCAGCTCTTTCACCCGGCCACAGTTTCTGAGTCACTTTCTGGAATTTTGAGGCTGGTGTTTCTCTATCATTAGGGCGACTCCCCTCTCTTCCGCCCCACTTCCACATCTGTCTCTTCTCACCGGGTCCTCTGTAACCCTCCTCTCTGCCTCTTGATCCCTCGGGGTTCTCTAGGATGCCTTTCTCCAGTCCCGACCGTCCAGTGTCAGCTTCCCTCTAGTGAACTCCCGATGGGTGGGACTTAATAGGTTCAGCTAGGCAGATAGATGGTGAACTATCTTTGGATTAGGGGCTAAATTCTGGCTCAGCCTAATTTAACTGAAGCCACATAGGAAGTTAAGTGGTATAACTCATTCTGTGCTAGCATGGAGCATCTACCAGTGAAATAAAAACACAAGACTTTGCCTCTGTAAACGTCACCCACTGCTGGGGTTGGAAGGACGGACAAGAGATAAAACAGAAAGTAAAACATGGGACTGAGGCTGAGCAACACGATGGAAGAAAACAGGCCAACATAGGGGTGTAGGTTGTACCTGGAACACGCTGTATCTGTCAACCTCTCTCCTTCCCTCCCTCCAGTTCCCCACCGTCTCTCTCTCAACAGGATCTCACTATGTAGTTCTGGCTGGTTTAGGACTCATTATTTCAACCAGACGGATTCAGAGTTAAGCAATCCTCCTGCCTCTGCTTCCCAAATGCTGGAATTACAGGCGTGCTCCACCACACCCTGCTTTAATTTCCAGTAAGAAACTGGGAAGGCCCATTTGAGAGTGTGTTTATGACTCACAGAGGACACAGAGGAGGTGGAAGCTCTGGCAGGGCACTGAGAATGGCAGAAGTAACATCACAGTGGCACTTGCTGGCATGGTAAGCCCCGAAACACACTGCTCTCTAGGATCTCAAAGACAAGAAAAAAAAATGAGTGTCCACAGATGTCAAAACATGACAGGTCCTCAAGACCATTCTACAGGATGGTCTAACTCAGCAGGTCTTAAAGTATAAGACCCTTTGGAATCACTTGCAGGCCTTGTAAAAATACACAGTACCAGACCCATCTCCACTGGTGTAGCCTGAGAATTACCCCCTTTGCACCCGGCCCTCCTAACCCCTCCAACTTCCTCCTGGCTCTTCCTCCCCCCTGGAGTAGCTGATTTCCCATTCTCTGACTTTTCCTTCAAAAGCCAAGCCAGGGGTCCACTTCCTCTATGAAACCTTTCCACATTCTCCCAATCAAAATCTTTCAGGGCCTGCTGAGTATGCTCAGGGTTCATTTGCTTGCTTGAAACTGCATCTCACTCTGTCCCATGGGTTGGCCTTGAACGTATGATCCTTAAGACTCTGCGTTCTGAGTTCTAATATTGCATACGTTGGTCACCACACCCAGACCCTTCTATGTTTTCATCCCACCTGGGGACAGCATTCAAGGTCAAGGATTATAAATACCAGTTCCTAACGTTCAGGATCAGACAAAACCTTCTTGATCCCTAATAGTCTACTGCTTTGGGCCTTGGGAAGGGGCTAGACTATTTAGGCTAGGAAGTTTAGGGCAAGGAGCTCCTTTTCCATGTCTATGAGAAAGTCATCATGCCCGCTGGGTAAATGCTTTCCAGCTCAGTCACTCAGGTTTCTTGCAACAGAAGTAACCACATTCCAGTAACCCCTCACCTATGCTCTGTAAGGGAGCCCAATAAACTCATCAGTTCTCCGTGGTGAATCATGCCTCCATTTGTCATTGGGGCCTGAGAAGAGGTGTACGACATATACGGTGTTTATGTCTTCCCTAGGAAAGGAATTTTAGCAACATGGGCCTAACCATATAGGGGAAATCAGAAATGACCTCCTGAGCCAGAGGTCACCATATTTGTTATATAAGAAGGAAAAGGACTGGTCTGGCAGAGTAGTAGCAGGGGAGGCTGGGAAATGATACTGGTAAGATGACTATCATATGAACGAAGTCCTTGTCTCTTCAGATACAGAGTGTAGCCTTTAACTTCAGAGCAATGAAGACTCAATGTGAGCCTATGAGGAGAATGTCAGGTAAGCAGTAGAGAATGCCAACAGGACCAGGACAGAAGGCAGCACTTCACAGACTCAAGAGAGAAGGGTCGTGACCAGAAGTGGTGACAGTTTATGCTTGTTTGAACAAGAATGGCCCCCATAAGCTTGTATATTCTACTGTTTGTCTCCCAGTTGTTTAGGAAGGATTAGTGGCTTTCTTAGAGGAGTTGTGTCACTGAGGGTGGGCTTTGAGATTTCAAAAGCTCACACCAGGCCCAGTCTCACCCTGTCTCTGCCTTCTGCCTACAGATCAGGATGTAGGCTCTCAGCTACTGCCCCTACTGCCATGATTGCGTGCCTGATGCCATGTTCCCGACATAATAGAAATGGACTAACCTGAAACTGTTAGCAAGCTCTCAAGTTAACGCTCTCACTTATAAGTTGCTTTTGGTCACGGTGTTTTTGTCACAGCAACAGTACAGTAACTAAGACATAGTGAGATAAGTAGTATGCTCGAAAGGTATTTATGCATTAGCATCCTCAAGACCACCTAGTGATAAACCAACAAAAAACAAGAAAGAAGACTCAAGAATGTTGCGCCACCCCAGAATGGATGCTCAGGTGATTAACTGCAATGTGGGGTGGAGGAGCAGTTGAGTCAGACTTAGGAGACAAAGGATAAAGGATGAGTCAAAGGTGTGGAATACCTGACCCTTTTCATAGATCCCTGGGGAAGAACAAGTGATGTTAAGGTCCGAGAGGATAGAGCAATGATAAGTGACGCAAAGGCATGAAGCCAGTGTAGGGTACACAGGAAGCTCTAGGTCAGCCTAGTCTACACTGTGAGCTATCTTAAAACTAAAATGACAACAACAAAGGAGTCACTCAAGAACAAAACAATGGTTCCGATAGAGTTAGACAAATCAGCACGGCAGAATGGAGAGCTTTGGACAGGAGGGAAGCCATCCCTCCACGTGGATAATGGAAGGAAGGAGGCAACACGGGTGTCGGTGTTAGTCGTTTTCCTATTGCTGTGATGAAACACCACGACCAAGGCAACTTATAAAAGAAAGCATGTAATTGGGTTTCCCATTCTAGGGGGTTAGAGTCCAAGATGGCGGAGGGGAAGCATGGCAGCAGGAACAGCTGAGAGCTCACGTCTCAAACTGCATCAGGAGGCAGAGAACATATTGAAGGCGGAAGCCACTTTTGAAGGCTCAACGTGGGGGGCTCCCCATGATGCACCTTTTCCAATAAGGCCCACCTCCAAAACCTTCCGAAACAGTCCCTCCAGCTGGAGACTGGGATTTAAAATCATGAGCCCATGGGGGCCATTCTCATTCAAGCCACTAGAGTGTCGTTGGCCACTGGGGGGGGGGGGTCCTGCCTTTCCCTGCCCCTCCAGTCTCTGACTCATCCCATTTGTTGGCATTGCGTTTCTCAGCCGGTTGACACATTAATTCTCCTATCTTGGACTTCACTGGCCACTTTGACCCAATAGTTGGTCTGTGCTTCCTGTTCCTTGTGTGTTTGAGGGAGACAGCCAGCCTCAGCGAGTCGTGAGAATAAAGGAAATTACATGTGCACATGCGCAGAGTAGTGCCTCGTGTCTAGAGAACGCTTTCAAGTGTTCACTGACGTTCACATCAGACTGTGAACATCTGGCCAGAAATGCCATGTTTACCTGGAGTTTCCCAGTGTTCTCTTAGCCAGAAACAGACTTCCTGTGTCTGTCTGCCTCTTTCAAAGCCATAAAGTGTCTTATTTTGACTGTTCATTGAATTCCTGTTTATAATTTGCTCTTCATTTGTTAAATCAAAGATAATAAGTAAACTGTGCAATCTGCACAGGGGTTTCTCAAAATATCTGGCACCTGAAAAACAAATTCTGACCCTATGCTCACCAGAAGCTCTGGGTCATCTGGGGCTAGGGAGGACTCTGTACTGCTAACCCTGGCCTAAAGAAGAAAAGGCACTGAATTTGTAGAAAATCAAATAAGATTTTAGTCTTAGTGACATTGGGCACCAATATGAGCTTTCTTTCATTCCTTCTCCCATAAAGGCCTGACCATAGAGTTACTATGAAAATCAAATAAGCCAACCTTCAATCCCAGCACTCAGGAAGCAGAGGCAGGCAGAGCTCTGTGAGTTCAAGGCCAGCCTGGTCTGTAGGGCTAATTCTAGCACACCAGGGCTATACAAAGAAACTCTGTCTTGAAAAATCGAAAAGAAAAAGGAAAACAAAATAAGCCAAAGCCTGGTGGTGTAGGCCTGTAGCCCCAGGTCCTCAGGAGGCTGAGGCAGGAGTGTTAGGATTCTGCCCCCATTCCAGGTGCATGACTGCACTTGCACAGTGCAGGAGCTAAGCAAGAGGTCTTGAGTCTTACATCATCATTGTGTGCACAGTCATGCAATCACTGCATGCTTGGCGTAGCTCTGTAAGCCTGCCTGCGCATGTACACGGGAACCCTTAAAAAGCCAGACACAGACTCATCCTCTTCCTCCCTTCTCTGTTCTCTCTTCTCCCATGATCTCTTCTCTGTTCTCTTTCTGTGTTCTCTGCACGTGGCTTCTCCCCAGGCCTGGTTCTTTAGCGCATTCCCCCCCCCCCCAATAAAGCTCTGATACTGGGTTTTGTCGTGGCTTGTGCCTCGTGACCTTTCTGCACGGTAACCAGTGCTGCTTATCATTTTTAACAAGGAAGATTGTTAAATTCAAGACCTGCCTGGGCTACATAAATAAAGGCCAGCTAGGGCTACTTAGCGAGACCCTGTCTCAAAAGAAAAGGTAACTAGAGGGCTGAGGAGTTAGCCCAGGGGCAGGATGCTTGCTTAATATCCACGCTCTTAGGTTCAATTCCTAGCTCTGAAAAAATGAAATCAGTCACCACAGGACAAAGCTCTGTGAAAAGAGTACAATAGTACACAGGCAAAATATTTTTATGGGGTTTTGAATTGGCTATCCAGGTTTTATATGATGATTCTGCTCCAGAAGTTTTTCTAGAATCTTCTGCCATGACAATTACACATGACTAAGAACTTCCTTGTAGTGGGTAGCTGTTCCAGCTTTGACCTTGAAACACTGCCCCTAGAGTGACAGCAGGTAACTGCCACACCTGCCTATGACCTGCCCCTGGGGTGTGGCTGAGAGGGAGCCCCTTAAGACTGCGTACATGTTGGGCTCCTTTTGGATACCTCATGGTCCTGGAATCTGGATGGGAGACCAAGCCAGAGTTCTCTGCTGGATGGTACCTCATCTCTCCTGGATCCTGTAACCTATCCCTATTGGCTGTAAGTTATCCCAGAAATAAACCTCTCTTGATTACCAGATAAATTACGTGGAATTGCCTCGTTAAATTCAGTAATACTTCCTAGTGCACGTTACTATTTTATTATGTGTCTCCCCCAGAAAGGGAGTGCATGCTAATAAATGTGCATGTTCATCACTGATCTGCTGGGGATGGGGGTTGGGGGGGGGTGGGGAGGTGGGGGGTGAGGGAGTGGGGGAGGCAGTGAGGGGTGGGTAGTCCTGCCACTTCTATCTGCATAGACCCTTCACTGACCTTCCCTCAGTTTCAAAGAAAAAAATACCAAGGCAGCATCTCGCAGATTCTGAACTGGAGTCCAGAATCTCACCAGCTCTTGGTGAGAGTTCTTAGCTTCCTGCTCAGCTGTTGTACTGAGACATCCTCATAACAAGCCTGCCCACAGGCCACCTCTGACCCAGGAGCCTGCCTGGTGTCCAGTGTCTTCCTCTGCATACCTCATCCCCTCCCCAGGGCACTTTGGGAAGCAGGCTGGGCAGGGCTGCTTCTCCTTACTCCTTCCACACATGAGCATTTTAAATCCAGGACACGGTAGCTAGACTACCTCTCACAGGCTCTCCAAGCACCACAGGCCTGGAAGCCAGAGAGGAATTTGTAGTCAGTGACACAGAGCTTCCGCCCTTGGGTTTGGTTCACCGAAGATCATGGCAGGAGAAGCAGGCAGTCCAGATGCAGCCCGTTGCTCTCACTGGGGCCCGTGGGCTTTCCACTGTGGAAGATCCTTCGTGGTGGCCTCTTTGAACTTGAATCCTTGCATTCCCGCACATTTTCTCATCTTACTGTGAACTATTTTTACAGTAGGTTGAAGAGCTAAATACGGTGTTTCCTCCAGATGTGCTCCCCCATGAGCCCTCCACAGCCTCCATTTGGTCCCATGCCTCATTTCCCCCCCCCCCCATATCTGCTCTCATATTTGCTTCCTAAAGCCTTTCGCAGGCATCTGAGGAGTGGAATGATGATTGCCATTTAGACTTTTAGGATTCAACTCTGTAGGCATCTTTATTTATTTTATATTTGTAGCCGGGCGGTGGTGGCGCACGCCTTTAATCCCAGCACTCGGGAGGCAGAGCCAGGCGGATCTCTGTGAGTTCGAGGCCAGCCTGGACTACCAAGTGAGTTCCAGGAAAGGCGCAAAGCTACACAGAGAAACCCTGTCTCGAAAAACCAAAAAAAAAAAAAAAACAAAAACAAAAAAACAAAAACAAAAACAAGTTATTTTGTATTTGTATGTCCTTAAATTAACTGTCGTTTTATTATTTTTTTATTGACAAGGTCTCACTACATGCCTACCATGTATCTAAATGATCTCACCCCCTTTTATTTTTATATCTATCTATCTATCTATCTATCTGAACAGGGTCTCTGTCTCTCTACATATATGTGTGTGTGTGTGTGTGTGTGTGTGTGTGTGTGTGTAGAGAGAGAGAGAGAGAGAGGGAGCTGGCCATCCTGGAACTCACTATGTAGGCCAGGCTGGTCTTGAACTCACAGAGATCCACTTGCCTCTGCCTCCTGAGCCCTGGAATTAAAGGTGTGCCTCAACACACTTGGCTGGCCTCAAACTGTTGATGCTCCTGACTTCACCTCCTGGATCTGGGTTTGCTGGGCATGCACCGCCAAGCCCGCTTTGAACCAATAGCATCCATCTTGACTCTGAGGTTCTCTTCCAGGAGATGGGCCAGCCATCAACAGAGTTCTTGGTCAACGCCATACCCAGGATCCAGTGATGGCCCCCAGGAGGTGTGGACAACGGAGGACTGAAGGATTTCCCAGACTGCTGGCCACCGCTCTGGGCCCTCTGCCTTCAGACGCCAGTGAGAAGCAAACAGCAGCAGAAGAAAGACCGCTTCACGGGCAGAGCCTTCTTCATTTAATATTTAGATGTAAAGCTTCATAACTTTTAAAGTAGTCATTTGTGAAGAGCTTGCTTTCACATCCCAGGGAGATGCTGGATTTGACAAATGATGGTACCTAAGAGTCTAGCTGCTCTTTATCGGGAATGGAAACCAGGGTCCAGACATGCCAGCCAAGTTCTCTGTCACTGGGCTCTGCCCCAAGCTCACTCCCTAGCTCCTTAAGGAAATCCAAGCCCCGAATAAGCTGCCTCCAGTACCAGCCTCCTCAAGGCCTTCCCAGCCCTAGCTTTTATGTCTTCTGATATAATCACATGTAAAATGAGGGTAGTTGCTGGGCCGTGCAAACACATACCTGTCATCATGGCATTTGGGAAGCGGAGGTGGGAGGACCCTGAAGCCAACTTGGACTTGATTTTGTGAGACCCTGTCTCAAAACTCATATGTAAACAAATTAAATAATCAATGAAAATAAAATAAAATAGGGCTAATCACTTCTAAAATGATGGTTAATTTCATGTGTTAACTTGGCTGTGCCACAGTGCCCAGAAATATGGTCAAACATTATTCTGGATGTTTCTATGAAGTTTTTAGATGAGACTCACATGTAAATTGGTAGACTTTAAGCCAGGTGTTGTGGTACATGCCTATCGCTCAGCTTCTAGGAAGGGCTGAGGTGAGAGGATTACTTAAGACTAGGAATTAAAGCTTAACCCTCCCAATACGGAGACATTACCTCAAGAACAACAAATAAGATAAATAAACATTCTAAAACAACAACCACTACTACAGAAAAAAGTCGGTAAACTTTTAGGTAAATTCCTTTCTGTGACAGGCCTCATCAATCATTTGAAAGCTTAAATAGAACAGAAGTTTGATAACCCCCATCCTAGTTAGCTTTAACTGTCAACTTGACACAGACTAGAATCACCTGAGAAAGGAGTTTCAATTGAAGGATTTCCCAGATTAATACGTGGGAGGCTCAGGCCACTGTGGGTAGCACCACTCCCTGGGCAGTTGGTCCTAAGCTGTATAAGAAAGCTAGCCAAGTAGTAATTTGTGAGTGAGCCAGCAAACAGTGCCCCTTCATAGTTTCTGCCTCAAATTCTTGCTTCAGTTCCTGCCCTGACTTCCTTGGACGATGGCCTGTAACCTACAACAAGCTCAAATAAATCGATTCCATCCCTATATTGCTTTGCCATGGTATTTATCACAGCAACAGAATAAAACTAGAGTGTCCCTGCCGCCACCAGCAGCAAGTAGGAGTCTACAACTGATTGTTTGGGGGCTTGATCTGCAACACTGGTTGCTCCCTGGGTCTCCACTCAGCAGGTTTTAAACTTGCTCATGAGAGTTTAAATTCTCCTCCCCCTCTGTGTCTACACACACACACACACACACACACACACACACACACACACACACACTATTGGTTTTACTGCTCTGAGCAGCACATCTCACTGTCCACCTTGCGGGAGCATGACTGACTACCAATAACTAAAGCTAGTTATTGAGTGCTTATACTGTGATTCCCATCTCGCTAAGGATTTACCATTAAATCTTCACCGCAGCCCCAAGAGCTGGACATGCTGCTTGCCCCTTGTGCACATGGAGAAAGCCAGGGCTTGGAGAGATCTGAGTCACTGATGGGCATGGAAGGGTAGAGCTGTGATCTCAGTTCTACCCAGCACATGCCGTGCCTCTCACTGAGCGCCTGACGCCCAGATGCTCCTCTTGCCCACTGAATGTTCTATTCCACCCCCACTTGGAAAGTTGAAACATTTTATTCCTGTATTTGACTTCTAAAGAGATTTGTTTTTCATCCTCTGATTTCATGTTGCCCAGGATCTGTCAGGAAATAGCCCGGACAGGAAGTTCTGACTACATTTCCCAACCACCCCACAAGACCCTCCCTGGACCCAACAACATCCCCATGGCCCTCCTGTCTCCATCTGTAAGGCTGGAAGGTAGCCCTGCCACTCAAGCCAGACCAGCTTCCTGGAAATCATGCCTTCTTCCTCCTTTCTAGTGAGCGATGTCATCTTGTTCTGACACTTCTGGCTTCAAGGAGGAGCAACCTGGCTTGATGGTGAAGTGTGTGGATAGATACGGAAGTGACCAGGGATTCACGTCAACACTGTTCATCTAAACCTCTTTGCGCTGATAAGCACATACACAAAACCAAGATATTCTGATGGCTGATTTCCAGGGTGGCAGACGGTGGAGAGAATTGCAGCTTGCAGGGTGCTGTGACTTGTCATACTGCTGCCAGAGAAGAGCTGCTTAAATCCACCAGGCTTAACCCCATCCAGCCTGATAGCACAGTGTGGCCCGTAGAAAAGGCACCTTCCCTGTTCTGGAGAGAAAAAATGTTCTGCATCTTTCTGTGATGGTTCTCCTAGATTGCCTTACTGGGAGGTGTTTCCTTGGAGCCAGAACAAGGACCTGAGTTTGATACCTGGGACCCATGTAAGAAGCCCGTGGTGGTGGTTTGTATTTGTAATTCCAGTGCTGGGCAAATGGAGACAGTGGATTCTGGGGCTCGATGGCGAACCAGCGTAGTGTACTCAGTGAGCTCCCAGCCAATGAGAGACCCTGTCTCAAAAAATAAGGGACATCTGGCTCTTGAGGAGCAGTACTTGAGGTTGACCTCTGCTCTCTCTAAATATATGTACACACGTGCAAGAACACTCAAACCCATATACATCCACACCCACACATATACATAAAAGTCTCTTGGGGCAGGCCGGTACATTTATTTCAGGTGTAATTTCCAGCTACTCTGCTCCTCTTGGCACTTTGCTAAGAGCCTGTTTTATTGTTTCTTTTGTTGTTTTTATATTTGCCTGTTTGCTTACCTTGCTGGGGATTTGAACCTGTGCCTTGCTTATGCTGCCTTATGCTTGCCCACTGAGCCATACCTACAGCCCCTGTAGCCCATAAGAGTTTTGTCTATACCACATCCCTTAATGTTAACAGAACTGGCTATGGCCCGACAGATGGTATTCCAGTAGCTTGATAGGGCCTGGAACCTGTGCAGGGTCACAGTAGGAAAACTGCTATACCCAACTGCCCTGGAAGAGCAGTACCACCAAGATGGAGAGCCCATGCAGGAGGGATGTGACTCCCACATTCATCCTAGACAGGATGTGTGAAAATGGTAGAACCTATTTGCCTGCTCACCCGAGTCTGTCCCTTCCCTCGTCCATTCCACAAGCATGAATCCAGCACTACCACCATGCATCAGGCCTCTTCAAGATGCTAGAAATATGATGTAGCCCTGTCCGGACAAAGGCTGAGTGGGTTGCCCTTATGTATGTAGACGACAAATCATTTTAAATGACAGATTCAGAAAACCTTTCCTGATGATTCTAATTTTGTCTCTGTGGTTAAGAAACTCCCAGCAGGGATTTTTGCAAGAAATACCCTTCTCCCGCAACCCTCTGACTCTTCTTTGACAAGCAGCTGTGTAGTACTAATCCTTTCCCAAGGCCTCCTCGAACCCTCAGACTTTGGCTCCGTGACACCATATGCCCTTAGCTGATATGTGGCAGGCACATCACACTCCATGAAAACCATTCCTGTTATATAATTTCCCTATAGAATCAAGGTCTTCACACTGATGCAAATCGTCAGTTTTATTTTTGAGCATTGAACTGCATGCTCTGTTTTCCTACCTCTGTTCCTTCCACCCTGTTTCTAAATCCGGACTGTGAATCTGTGCGTGCAGGGTGATAGATTATATGTGGTAATATTTGACTTCGGCCGGTCAGTCTCATGCTCCCAAAACCCAGGCAACCTGGAAATGTTGGACAGGGTTTCAATAGCTCTAAGGGACCAATTGCTTATTTCTCCCTTCCGCTCCTCCTCCCTCCCCTCTTTTCTTCTCTTCTCTTTTCTCTCTCCTTTCTTTCTCTTCTCTCTCTTCCTTCCCTTCCCTCCTCCCTCTCTGCCCCTGCTCTTTTAGAGATTAAAGTACAATTTTTTCAAAATCCACATAGTAACTTCTGGGTAAACAAAACTTAGAGGGTTCTGAGGGAGGTCTGTTGACCTGGTGCTATCATTCCTCGGGGCTCCCAGGGTTCTCACTTAAACAGGGGACCTATCTACAAGTTTGGAAGAGAACAAAAGCTGTAGGAAGTAGGCAGCTGTCACTCTGAAGCTCAGAGTGAGAACGTAGCACCAGTCCTGGGGGATGTGGGCCGACAGGGGCAAAACTGGCAGGGAACTGCTTCCAGGGTTTCAAGATCTCGTGTCTCTGGCCCTTGTCTTGGCCACCCTCCAACTCTGTTTGACCTTGAAGTTGTACCTGCAGGGCAAGGGAGGAGCCCATGTTTCCCTAAGCAGTGCCAGGCACTTAGCCAGTGTGGAGCCCTATTGATATCCCTGGTGGCGCTAGTGGCCTCCTCACGTGCTAGAGGACCAGCCACGGTTGGCCTGTACCTGGAAGGAGAGCTGGTGAAGCCTTAGGCCACCTGAAGGCAGTCCATCAGACGTGAATGCCAGGTGGAGAGTCTCCCGTTTCATAAAATGACCCCTGACATTGAGGTGTGAACACTCCCACCCCACCAACAACTACAGATTGAAATCTGGGGCTTGTCTGACCCTCAAGCAGTGATGGGTCAGACAAAATCATTCAGCACAATCTCTTCCCATCTGGTTCTTCCTCTTTCTTTTTCCTTTCTTTTCTTCCTCCCTCCCTCCCTCCCTCCCTCCCTCTCTCCTTCCTTCCTTCCTTCCTTCTTTCCTTCCTTCTTTCTTTTTAAACTTTAATCCTCCTGCTCCAGCTTCCTGAGTACTGGGATTACAGAGTGCACCTCCACATCCATTCCCTCTGGGATTACAGAGTGCACCTCCACATCCAGCCCCTCTGGGATTACAGAGTGCACCTCCACATCCATTCCCTCTGGGATTACAGAGTGCACCTCCACATCCAGCCCCTCTGGGATTACAGAGTGCACCTCCACATCCAGCCCCACTGGGATTACAGAGTGCACCTCCACATCCAGCCCCACTGGGATTACAGAGTACACCTCCACATCCAGCCCCTCTGGGATTACAGAGTGTACCACCACATCCAACTCCACATAACCTAAAGGCTCTTTCTAAGTCAGCCCAGAAAATCCTGAGTAAAGTGGACACACACCACCCAGAGCTGGCTCCAGCACTGTATTATGTAGGTGATGTGAAGACAGCTGAGTTAGCTGGAGGCCACCAAGGAGAGACAGGACTTTGACAGGAAGAGAAGGGCTCAAAGAGGTGTGTTCAATGGTTATGAAGATCCCCAGCACCAGGGTCCACAGACTTTAGAGCAGGAAAATTGAGCCTTGTCCACTCCACTCAGACAGGGTGACTGGTCCAGCAGTAGGCAGCCCAGAACGCTCCCATCCCACTGCTGTTGAAGACGGATGTCCACTTCACCGGCCAGGCTTTTGTTTCTGTTTGAAGGGAGGGTAAAAACTAAATTTTTAACACATTGGAAACGACTTTAGTTATTTTTAAATGCTGTGTGGGCCCAAACAGTATAAGCTAAAAGAAATGTCTGCACACTCCGCTTGGCTACCAGGAAGATTCTGCTCAGGGCCATATGCGCTCCCAAGGGCAGTTGAAACCTTGTATTCCCAACTTTAATGACCAAGATGACTTATTCGACCAGCCTGCTCAGCCAACCTGTTCAAAGTAAGAGCCAAGTTCAACATTGTCTTCAACTTCCTCACACCTCTAGCTTTTTCTCTTTTCTTTCTTTCTTGTTTATTTATTATGTATTCTTATTTCTGAGGCACAGTCTCACTCTACAGTGCAGGCTGGCCTTGAACTCTAATTAGTCTCCTGCCTCAGTCCCCTGTTAAATAGGCACCTTAGCCGTTTGTGCCAGGGTTTGAGACTTTACCTCCCCCGAGTGCTGAGACTGTAGATACGAGCCACCACACCCAGCATCAGACCCGATCTTCACCCTGAAGACAACCCATTACTTCTTCCTCTTTGTCCTACGCCAGCTCAAGGATGTTGTGAAGCTACCCCAGGCCAGTGTCTCAGCAGAGGCAGCCCTGGGCTCTCCAGGGGAAAATGTTGCCACTTGGCCACTTAAATAGGGGTGTTGCAGGTAGATTCCAAGATGCTAATGTTTTTTGTTTGGTTGTTTAGTTTTTTTTGTTGTTGTTTTTGTTTTTGTTTTTCGAGACAGGGTTTCTCTATGCGGTTTTGGTGCCTGTCCTAGAACTCACTCTGTAGACCAGGCTGGCTTCGAACTCACAGAAATCCACCTGGCTCTGCCTCCCGAGTGCTGGGATAAAAGGCATGTGCCACCACTGCCTGGCTCCAAGATGCTAATGTTTTAAACATACACAAACACCCTTGGACGAACTTCTTAATGTCTCTGATTCTTGTCTTTAGTTCACTAAGGAAAAACTTTCATAGTGAAATAAAAGCCCAAAGTGCCTGGACTTTTATTCCTCTTCAAACATCTCACGAACCAATTTCTTCCTCTGCCAAATCACTGGTGCGGGTCTACAACCTTCTCCTTGGGCACCGCCTTCAGTGGGACTGAGCAGCCCTCCAGCCAAAGTGCCAAGTAGATCCCCAGATGTGTTTACCTCCATCCCATCTCTAGGTACTTGATGCCTTCTAGCTGAACCTTAGCTTCCCCAGCGACACGGGACTGAGTAAAAAATGTAGGTCATTTCACTAAGTGATACAAGGTATATGTATGCATATCTCTCAAACAAGGAATATGCCAACATCTGAATATCACGGTACCAAAACCCACACTATTGATTCATTCACTTTTTTTCCCCTTTAATGTTCAGAATGCTGTAACTGATGACCCCAGAGGTCACATCCAGGACTCTCTCCTGCTGAATGCCATTGAGTATTCAGTGTTGGGACTCTCTGCTGCTGCTGACTTGGAAGCAACTGTATTTATTCAGCATAGAAGGAAATATTTGAAGGTACAGAGTGTCATTCTCTGTGAGTTTTAAAAGCAGCAAAACTGGACAGGCAACTTTCCCCAGTGAGAAGACATCTTTCTCTGTACTGGATGCCTCTCGGATATTGTGACCAGAGAATCAGGGTTACATAGGAGCTTAGTACTAAAAGGTGCATGGTTCGAGTTAGAGAGGCAATGGATTTAATGATACAAGTGGGCCTTTTCTTCTCTCACATTCCCTTCTGTGATCTTCACGTGCGTATTTGGTTGTTCTGTCTTGTGACAAGGTCTCCCTTTGTAGCCACAAACGGCTCCTAAATTACAATCCTCCTGCTCCTGTTTCCAGAGTGCTGGAATTACAGGAGTGTACTAACACGCCTGGTTGATTGGTCAGTTAATAATTTGTTGTTTATTTTATTGCGTTGTTGGTAATCAAGTCCAGAGCCCTGCACACACTAAGCAAGCTCTCTATCGCCAAGCAACATCTCCAGCCCTTGATTATTTGTTGATTTATTTGTTTCATCATGCTAGGGGCTGAACCCAGAGCCTTTGACAAGCTGGACAAGCCCTCTGCAGCTGAGCTACATCCCCACTCCAGTCATTTCACTTTGAAACTACTTTTAAGACAGGAAACTGAAGATGCAAATGATGTTTTCATGAGTGTTTACAATATTGCCCAAGAGTATAAAATACATTTCACCACCCACTCATTAACGCTCCTAGGTTATTGAGACCCAGCTGTCCTTGAAAAACACAGATTTGCATAAATATTAGACAAAGAGAGACGTGAGATGGTAAGCTGCTACAGAGACCAGCTCTTACTTCATACTTTTATCTTATTTCAAGGTCTTTCTTAATGTAGCTGTGGCTGTCCTGGAACTTGCTAGGTAGACTAGGCTAGCCTCAAACGCCCAGAGATCCACCTGCCTCTTCCTCTGGGCACTGGGATTAAAGAAAGGTGTGTGCCACTACTCCTTGCTAAGATTTTTCTTTCTAAACTTCCACAACCCTGGGTGGAGTGTTGTCCATAAAAGAATAATCAAGTAAATCCTTGTACGGAATTGCACAATAGGATAGTCCAGCAAGTGCTTAGGGACCTGATAGTTGAGATGAGAGTCAACGGAAAGGTTGAAAGGCTGCCTGCACACTGAAACCCTGAGCCCACTGTCTTGGCCAGGCTTCGCACAGAGGTTGCAGCACTTCCTTCCACAGGCTCAAGTTTCCTGTATTGCACTGGAGCTCCTTCCGGAAGATTCTGTCTAGAGGAAACTTTCTTCCTTGCTGCCAACTCATTTTTCTGTTCTGGCAGTTTCCTCCAAGATTGGAACATTCCGTCCTTCAGGGAAACTGATTAAGACAAAAAGGAAATGACTCAAAATAGCTTCAGGAAGTCCCTAAAACTGACCAGATTCACTAGGCCCCTCCTTCTCCAAGAGTATATCAACAGTAAAGACTGGTGAGCCTCACTCTGGGACAAGCTGAGCTTGGAAGAAGACTCTCAGCTGAACTGAGCTGCTTTGGAAGAGGCTCAATCCATGCAGTGGTAACACAAACAGCCTAAGAGAAGTAGAGACCACCCGAGCTGTGTAGAGGAAACAGACAGGCAAAGCTGCCTAGAAGAGACTCAGATCAACGTAGCCACTGGAAAAGACACTCTCCAACCTGTTGAGCTGTCTGCAGGTGTGCTCCAGGTTCCCAGCTTTCATGAGCTGGTGCTTATGCTGGGGTAAGCTTTTGTGAGACAGCCATCTTTGACTCACCTCTGCTCCTGTAAGAAACCCCTCACCCATATTCCTGTAAGTAACCCCAATAAAACCTACTGGTTCACCAGATTGGACATTGGTGCAATCATTACTTTAATCTGTTGTAGCCTCCTTTTCTGGGGTAGATAGATATGTGTGTGTTATTTGTCCCCAGGAAAAGTCTGTAATACACACACACACACACACACACACACACACACACACACACACACTATACATCAAGGACTACTTACCTTTCCTACTTCCTTACAAAGAAGATAATTGACACTCTATTCCATTCCTGGCTTCTCTTCTCCCCAAAAAGTAATCATTTTGACAACTTTCCTTTTAGTAATTCAGAAGCCACTAATAAAAGAAGGACATGCGTAGTGAACTCCACTCAAGTTTTCTCCCCTTGCAGTACTGAGGATTGACCCTAGGGCATCTTGTGTGTTCAGCAAGTACTCTACTACTTAGCTGTGTCTCCAGCCCAAGCTTTCTTCTTCTAAATGGCTGAGCAGAAGCCAGCCACATGTTGCACCCCATGGCATATTTTGTTATAGATACATTAAGCTTAATAACACCTGGAACCACTAGAATGTTCCTTCAACTATTCTTTGTAGTAACCTGTCAGTCAGTATCCTTTATTTATGCAGCTTATATTTTTCCTGACTCCCTCTCCTTTGTCCAACTCCCTAGACAGTAGAGCTATTAGAACATGTTGATGTAACTTTTGCCTGATCATAGTTCCTAGAGCTGGAGCCCTGAAGTATGACCTGCTGATTTAACAGGGCTTGGCACTAACTGGATCCATTCTCACCATGTGGGCGAGCCTGTCTGCAAGGGGAAACTCCTGGGAAAGTCAGCTCCAAATTTCAGGTTTTTTCTTAAGAATGTTTCTGGAAGTTGATTTGATTGGAGTAGCATTCTTACATTGAAGCATGTCAGTGACTTCCCAAGAGGCTAACATGATATGTTCCACCATCCCCACTCCAGGGATATCATAGTGGATTCTCTTTCCAGACCCTACAATGATATTCTATAGAGTGGGAGATACTGCAATGTAGGTACTGAATAATTTATACATGTCGACCAATAGCTTCCTGTTGAAACCAGATGCTGTTTGAATGGTTGCTCATCTATCCCAAATGGGATATTGCTAGAATTCTTTTCCCCATTAGGGCTTGCTGTTATCAAAGAGCTTGGAAGAGGCAAGAAATCAGTGTGAGAACTCCAGTTTGAGGCAAGCGGTAGAAGATTGTCTTAGTTGAGATGACTATTACTGTGAGGAGACACCATGACCATAGCAACTATTATAAAGGAAAACATTTAATTGGGGATGGCTTACAGTTTAGAGGTTTAGTCAATTATTATCATAGTGGAACATAGTGGTGTGCAGGCAGACATGCTGGAGAAGGGGATGAAAGTTCTACAGCTTATCCACAGGCAACAGGAAGTGAACTGAGTACCACATTGGGCGTAGCTTGAACATATGAGACAACAAAGCCAACCCCCACAGTGACACACTTCCTCCAACAAGGCCACACCTCCTAATAGTGCCACTCCCTATAGGCCAAGCATTTAAACACATGAGTCCATAGGGGCCATACCTATTCAAACCACCACAAATATGAACCAAGAAATTAATTTTGGAAAAACTAAAATTAAAGCTATTCATTGGTTTGACAAACACATGTTAGGTATTGTCTATAATCAATGAATAGAACTAGAGCACTGGTCAACCAAAACAACATGAGTTATTAGGAGTATAAGTTATGGGGACTCAAGAACCCTGGGGGGGGGAAATGAAAATTGCTTGTAAATAGCGACTTTATGTGTAGGTCAAGTTTGAATCTTTTATAAGTGAAATTCCAATACCCAGTTTTTGAAAATTAATTTATTCTTTGACAAGTATATATATATATATGTATATATATAAAATATTCTGTTCATATTCATCCATTCACCCTCTCTCTCTTATCCTTCTCCTAATGTCCAGCAAAACCCCCCCCTTCCTCCCAAGTCCCCATCCCACTTTCGCTTTTTGTTTTACTTTGCTTTCACTTTCTGACCCCATTGGGTTTAACCAGGGCCACTTGTGTGACACTATCCACCGAAAAAGAATGGTAACTCCACTCCTCAGTGGCTGTGTCACTGAAGACAATGACTACATCTCCTACAGCATCCCTCAAGAACATTAGCTAACGTAGTCGAAACAGGGCCCCATGAGCCCCCTCCCTCATCTACGACTTAACACTTCCTGGTCTAGTTTTATGAGCCCTGTGCAGGAAACCACAGTTGTGAGCCCATGAGCATCATAGCCATGCCATGTCCATAAGACAGTATTTCAGTCTTCATCTGTATCATTTAACTTTTATGTTCTTTCTGCCCCCCACCCCTTTTGTGATGATCTGTAAACTTCAAAGGGGATGATATGCGTGTCTTTAGTGCTCAGCACACAATAACCACTAATTATACTATTTCTTGTGGCACCTAGACCAGCCACAAGTTTCTGCATTAGCTGTCATTCACTGCAAAGATAATGCTTCTTTGACCAGGTTTCCAAAAATTTCATGGGTGAAATATGTTTAACCCATGGGTGTAAACATAACTATTCAAGAGGCATTTTGAAAACATGTCCAATTAGCAAGACAAAATTAGTAAAGTGGCCCTAGTGACTATAACTTCCCCAGCCATGAATCTTTGACCCAGTACCAGGCATGAGTTCTTCTCTGTAGAGCAGGCTTCAGATTAAACAAGGAGTCAGTGAGTTTCCCCCGTAACAGTCATGCCATTATTGAACCAAAAACTACCCCTTGCCTGGTCCAAAACCCAACTTTCAGTTGTTTGTCGTGTTTGTTTTTTGTAACAGGGACTCCCTGTGTAGCCTTGGCTGGCCTTGGACTCATAGGCATTTGCTTGCCTCTGCCTTCAGAGCATGGGACTTAAAGTATGTGCCACCACAGCTGGCTCCAACACCTAACTGTTGAGAAACAAGGGCTATAAAATGGACCTAGACCCTGAAAGACTGGATATTGAATGTGAGTTGAATTCTACTGAAAATTATCACAGAGAAACACTAACTAAAATAAGACTATAACATTTAAAATAATGCTATGTCCTATTTAAGGTTACTATGAAACATCATGACCAAAAGCAAGTTGAGGGGGGGGGCGTTTATTTGGCTTACACTTCCATATCACTGTTCATCAATGAAGGAAGTCAAGACAGGAACTCAAACAGAGCTGGAACCTGGAGGCAGGAGCTGATGTGGAGGCCATGGAGAGATGCTGTTTACTGGCTTGCTCATCAGGCTTGCCCATCATGGCTTGCTCAACCTGCTTCCTTATAGCATTCAGGACCACTAGTCCAGGGATGGCACCACTCACAGTGGGCTGGGTTCTCCCCTGTTGATCACTAATTAAGAAAATGTCCTACAGCCAGACTGCATAGAGGCATTTTCTCAATTGCGGCTCCCTCCTTTCAGATAACACAGGCTTGTGTCAAGTTAACATAAAACTAGCCAGTACATTCTAGAAATAGAATAAAGCAAGAAAATCCACTTAAAATTTTAAAAGTATTATTTGTAAACTTGTTTACAAATAAATTAATGTAAAAATTAGAAGTAATATCACAAGGAGCTTGGCTCATCTGGGCTGAGGAGAGGTATGGAATGGTACTGAAAATGAATTGCACATGAACAGAAACCAGGTTTCCAAAAATTTCATCTCAGGTTTTGCTGCTTGTTAAAAAGGACCTCCCACCCAGTGCACAGTCCTTTTATAGCGCTTCCAGCAGAATGCTTCTTGAAGGAGCACCTCATACAATTTCAATGAAGTACTGTTTGAGGCCTCAAGTTTATACTAATTAACAGATCTCCGAGAATATGTAAATGTTAAAAAGCTCAGAACTCAGTTCACCGCTGTATGTGTAAGAGAGAGAGAGAGGGTCGGGGAAGAGGAAGGGAGGGAGGGAGGGAGAGAAAGAAAGAGAGAGACAGAGACAGAGACAGAGACAGAGACAGAGATCCTAGGAATCAAAGGAAGGGCCCTGGGTGCTCTAAGCACAGATTGCTGCACAATGGCTCCAATTCACAACATTATAGTTTGCTAAGAAATTACTGATTTTATTTTGTTTAATTTTCCTCCCCACATGTCTCCCATTCTTTCAAGAGTTTGTAGAGTCACTCTCCAAGTGGAAACAGTTTACCTTCATTTTAAAATAACTTAGACACAACGAGACAACGTGCAGCACTTGGAGTGGGAAGTGAGTTATTTGTGAGATCTGAATAGACGTAGGTTTAAGATGACAGGCCCTGGACCAGTTTCTTCTGATAACTAGGGCTCCCCCACCCCACTCAGCCTTGGGATCATCAGGAGAGTCTATTCTTACACCATCCTTGCTCTGGAAGTGTGGCATTTTTCATGTTAAATTCTCATGAAAATATAGAATGTAGAATGCAGTAAAATAAAAACTCTAACATTCCTCTAATATGCTTGAAATGCAGAAATCTGCACAGAAATGAAAACAGCCTTCTCAAGCCAGCTGGTTTTACTGACATGACTAGGAAATAGTAGAAATCAGATGACAATCTTTGTAAGTGGTAGGCAGACACTTCCTGTAGACAAGACACTTTTTGTTGAAGTTGTCACTTGCCAAGACCCAACGAGATCTCTAGGATCTCTAGGATTATAAAACTTTATTGAACACTTACTATGGGCTGGATGAAGTTCAAATTCCAAGTTCATGAAAGCTCTCACTTTTTAGACTTTGAAAGTCTGTAGGGAAAGCAGGGCTTGGTGGCTCACACACCTACCTATCCCAGTGTTCGGAAGGCAGAGGGAAGGAGATTGTTGGGAGTTTGAAGCCTGGGCTACAGTGTGACACTCTTATCTCAAAACAGAGAAACAAAACTAAGACATCCCCAGGATGAACTTCCAGCTTTGGAAGTCTATCCATGGAAGAGCAGGAGGATTTTTAACAGGGATGGCTTTTTCACTGCTGTCTGAAGGATTTTAACAGTGATGGCTTCCTCACTGCTGTGTTAGACCCTTGGAAGCTCCTCTTTCAGTTTACTATTATGGGAAATAAAAGCAAAGGAAGTGACTGAAGGTATCAACATTTTTTTTTTTCCTGATCAAGGAGAACAATAGAAACACAAACAGCAATGAAGGTGGCATTTGCTAAAGGCTCAAAGACTACCAATGAAAATATTCGGTACAGGAATTCAGAGAAGGAAGCAAAGTAAAACAAATTGGAAAGAGGGAAAACAGGGCCGGTGTGCTTGGCTACTGGAGCTGTCCATCTGTACAACAGTCAGATTTAAAGCAGAATAGGACTGGTCCACACAGGACAGCAGCACTCAACTCACCAAGGCACGCCACTGGGGCTTAGTGACCGAGTAGACACTAAGGGACAGTTCTGAGGAATGTAAGGTGAGGAGGTTTTGAACCTAAGTGACTGGAAATGTATTAATGGCATCTACAACCCAGAGGAAAGAGTTGAGAGCGGGGTGGACCTGGAGGTCTGACTTGGTCTACGGAGTGTAAGGTGACACTTGTATTTATGTCTGACAAAAGCCAGTGACTGGTGCTGCAGCAGGCCTTTCTTGCTGAGATCTGCCTCAGTGCACCATTGGCTTTTACAAATGGCCCCAGGCTGGCTGCATCCACATGTGAAGTTAACCCCTGAACAGCCACTGTGACTTAGCAGCCTGTTAGCTATAAAAGTCCCCTAGATGGCTTTTCAATGAAAGGGGCTTTGTGACAGTGTGCCCAGGTGTGCTTCGACAACAGACCAGCTGGCTGTGGTGTGATCCGTCACCCGTCCTGTAGTAAGTGAAAAGCTGATTCCTTGCTGAGTCCTAAGAGGGTGTTCAGGACTCACTAACCAATGCCCCAAATGGAGAAGTTGGTCATCAGGAATGGAATAGCCGAGTTTGGGGTCTAAGCTACAACTTCAATCAACAGCTTCAATCAACAGTAAGCACCCTCCCTACAAAGACATGTGTGTGCGTCTGCATATTTCCATTGCCACTATATCACTGTTGTCTATTACAATGGGTTTCGTTTTTAAATAATATGGATTTGTCTTATTGAGGAAATGAAACAAGTATGAATAAAAAAAATGGTAAATCAAGAACCTATGAGATAATTTCTATTTTAAAGACAGTCACAAAATGCTTGTTCCGTTTTTATTTATAATTTAAATTTTTATTGAAAATAGATTTTTTTATACACTATATCTGATCATGGTTTCCCCTCTCTAACTTCTCCCTGATCCTCCCCCACCTTCCCCTCAACCCAAATCCACACCCTTTCTTTCTCTCTTTCATTAGAAAACAGAAAACTAAAAAACAAGCAAAACCATAATAAGACAAAACCAAACAAACAAACTGAAAAAAAGAGCCAAAGAAAAGCACAAGACGCTGTTTTAAAAAACATGCCAAACAAGCCGGGCGGTGGTGGCGCACGCCTTTAATCCCAGCACTCAGGAGGCAGAGCCAGGTGGATCTCTGTGAGTTCGAGGCCAGCCTGGGCTACCAAGTGAGTTCCAGGAAAAGGCACAAAGCTGCACAGAGAAACCCTGTCTCGAAAAACCAAAAAAAAAAAAAAAAAAAAAAACCAAAAAAAAAAAAAAAAACCATGCCAAACATAGAGGAAAAGATCCAGGAGAAAATATCAAAGGCCTATGTGCATTAATTACTTTTCCCTTTGTTGTAACAAAATATCCAACCAAACTTAAGGAAGGAAGGGCTTATTCTGGCTCACAACTTGAGTGTGCAACGGTCCATCATGATGGCAGGAGAATGAGGTCAGGAAGCAGAGAGATGGATGCTGGTGTTGATACCGTCTCTTATTTCCCTTTTTATTTAGCTTGGGGCCCTAGCCCATGGAACGGCGCCACTCACACTCAAGGTGGAACTTTCCTCCTTTGTTAAATTTCTCTAAGTCAAAATGCTTTCACAGAACATGTGTAGAAGTATGTGTGGGGACTGCAGCTATGTTTTAAATTTAAATTACTGTGCTTAAGAGATCTATAAAATAGAAATGTCTCTAACCTGTAAGCCTCACTTGCCCAAGGACAGACAATTTCCTGGAATGCTGGGGGCTGTTCATGTAACACACTACATGTTTTCACTTCTGTAACCAAGGTTGGTTGCCCCAACTGCACAGGATGTGCTTGATCACACATAGGCAGGAGTTACACAGGCAGGAAGTACATCAGGATGCGTGCTTGCCTCTGATTGGATGAAGGCAGGAAGTTCACACCCTTGTCGGTTTTGCCTTTATAAGCTCCTGACTATCATAATTCAGAGCCATTCTCTGGGAATTCCAGGTATGGACCTAGCCAGTGTCCATCATCCTGGCCAGTATTTAATAAAGCTTGCTTCAAATTTGGTTCAAAAAAATTGTGGTAGTGATCTTATTCTTGCCCAATAGAATTAACATATGTCTCTTAGGTGATTCCAAAGTCAGTAAAGTTGTAATGAAGATTAACTATCACCCTGTGTCTGTGCAGCCTGAATACAACTGCTTATTTGCTTCAGGGTTTGTTGTCATTGTTATTGTTATTAATTTAAGAGGATCAGAGTTGTTATGACTTTGCACGGGGGACCCTGAGGCTATCCCATGTGTGCAGGGAAACATGCTGGCATGCTGGTCAGATGCAGTGGTGGGCTGGCAGGTGACCATACCATGCGGACATGGTGGCGGGGTGGCAGGCAGACATTCACAGCCCAAACACTGCATCCTTGTGAAAATGGTTTATTATAATAGAGAGACAAAGAGAAGATAGGAAAGGAGGAGAGAAGTGAGAGGAAGAGGTGGGGTCAAGGGGTGCACACCTCGTGGGAGGAAAAGTGGAAGAGAGAGAGAGAGAGGAAGGGGAGGAATCTTTCCTTAAAATGAGGTTTTTACATCAGAATGCAGGTCAGCGCCAAGGAGCAGGTCAGAATACTAATATTGGTTTCCAAGGAGCAGGTCAGAATATTAACAAGGATGGTGCTCAATGGCACATACGTGGGAGGTTGAGTTCAAACCACAATACCTAAGAGAGACATAGAGAGAGAGGAAATAGAAAATGATAGGGGTTGAGGAGAGCAAGAGAGAGCCATATGAGCAAGCCAACAAGCAACTGAAGAAAATAAAAGCCAGGAGTAGTGATTCATATTTGTAATCCCAGCACTTGAGAGGCTGAGGCAGAAAGATTGCCATGTGTTTGAAGGCAGCCCGGCCTACAAAGTCTTTTCTTGACTCAAGAAAAGAAAGAAGAAAATAAAATGTTATATATTTGATATTCCCTGTCTACCTTTGCATTTTCTATCTTCTTCCCCAACTTCTCAGAGGTAATTGCCACTCTGAAATGTTGTATCCTTTCTGTTTGTCTTTTATACTTTTACTATGTACCTAATCCCAATTTATAGTATGTAATATTACTTGGTGCATTTATAATTGCACACAAATGATGTCACATTGTATTTATCAATGCTGTATACCACAATGTCTTTATCCATTTTGCCACAGCAGGACACTGGCTGTTTCCAGTTTTCCCATGGGATGAATAATCTTGTACGTGTGCCCTTGTATATGGCTGCTTTACAGGAAGCCCATAGTAGATATTAGTAGATATGGGATTATTTAACATTAGAAATGTGCATCTTAGCTGGGCAATGGTGGCGCACACCTTTAATCCCAGCACTCAGGAGGCAGAGCCAGGTGGATTTCTGCGACTTTGAGGCCAGCCTGGTCTACAGAGCAAGATCTAGGACAGGCACCAAAACTACAGAGAAACTCTGTCTCGAAAAAACAAAACAGAACAAAACAAACAAACAGACAAAGAAATGTGCACCTTTACCTTAGAGATGGCCAGCCTGAAATGCTTGCCAAGTGTTCCTTCCCCAGCATTCCTGACTCAGTCACATTTGTTAAATATTAACCATTTTGCCAACCTAGTGGGTGTATTGATTTGTATTTCTTGGTAACTGCAACCACTCTAGTTGGTAGTGTGAACCTATGTGAGTGGAGCCTAAAAATGAGGTATCTAAAGTCTCATACAGTAATAGCCAACTTTATTTGGAGTATCAGACAATTTATATCCTGAGGGTATTCTGAGGGTTAAGCATGGTCTTGAACAAGGTCCACATGAAGTTAGGGTCTATACAGTCATGAGGACAACTCATGCTAGGAACATTTTTAAAAAACAAAAGTAAGATGAAGGGTAATCTGAAGCAAACCTGCTCCTCTGCAGGACACCTGGGAGGGGCATGAAAGCACATTCCAGGAATAACCCACCTTGTGGAGATCACAGAGGTTAAAAGACTTTTGCCTCACCCAGTTGCGGTGTTGCATGCCTTTAATCTCAGCACTCGGGAGGCAGGTCCAGGCGGTCTGCAGATCAAGATCCAGGACAGGACAGGCACCTTGGAGTTATCTCACAAGTTCTCAGACTTCTCACACAGCTGCATTCATGGACCATGTTCCAATAGTAACTAGAGAAGCTTCTTTCAAAATACGCAAGCTCTCATCCATCCGCTGGAAATCTGTTTCCCATCAATTAATGAAGACACGGTGAGGGGATATTGAGTCAGGCTGGAGAAATGAAGCCGAGGCCACCGGCTTCTGCCAAAGCCCAAGCAGTCCAAGATGACTTGGCTTTACAGTCAACAGGAAGCTACAGATGGTTTTGAAAGCTTGCCTCAGATCTTTCTAGATATGTGGAGGCTCACCTCCCAAGCACCCTTCAGATGACACCCCAGTCACACACATAGAAGACAATACGAATCTTGAAGGATAGCCTTGAAATGATAACGGGAACTAGAGTCTGGACGCAAAGTGGGATGGATCCAGGTCCCTAGATCTTTGTAATGACAGCTAAATGGTGACTCCAGGGTGGGAGTCTGTGCTCGGCAGAAGCGAACATGTTGAAACATGTCCACACTATCAGTCTACTAAGCAAGAGATGGGCTTCTGTGCTGGGGAAAGCATGCCCCAGGCGAATCCAGCCCTAGCATTTATTTCCTCTGAGACTCAGAGGATAGAAAGTGGCAATTATTCCTAGAAGGAGAAAGGATACCTGTAAGAATTGAATACATTCAATTTTGCAGCGAAATAACGGAATGGCTACTACACTCCCAGCAATACTAGGCTTAGCAGTGAAGAGTTAGGCCAAGTCACAGCTGTCAAGAAGTTTCTATTCATACCTACCTGGCAAGGGAGCTACCAGGATCAAGAAGGTGGTTTTCCCAGGGTGAGGCTTACCCATTGCACTCCAGATGTGCTAACCTCTTCAGTTCCTCCCAATGTGGGAACTTGTCTAATTTGTGGCAGTGGGGGACTGCATTTGTGCTCTCCCCTGGGGGAAAAAGTTCTCATTGCAGGGGCTAGGGGTGTAGCTCATTTGGTAGAGTGCTTGCCAAGCGTGCAAGAAGTCCAGGATTTGATCCTCAGACCTCAGCACTAACAAGTGCAGTAGCCCAGGCTTGTAATTCCAGCACTCAGGAGGCGGAGGCAGGGGGACCAGAAGTTCCAGATCATCCTCAGATATAGAGTAGGAGGCCAGTCTGTAAGCATAAGACTCTGCCGGAATAATAAAATAAGAATAAATAAGTTCCCGTTCTAAAGGAAAGTGACCAATAGTCAACAGATAATCCAACATATACCGAGTGGTGAATGCAAGTTGGAAAATTGACTCAAGGCAATGGGATGAACAATCAAAGGATAGGGCTGGCAACCAACGCTGCTCTCCCTGCCTGTTCGTTCACAGGCTGCCTTGGGAATTAGTTTCTCGGAGTTACTGGGGCTCTCACTTTCTTAAACTATGAAGTGGGGGAAGTCATCATCATATGGTAGATTTTTTTTTTAATTCACTCAAATTCAAGTTTAGACAGTCTCTCCAACTTCGATTTGTTTGCAACTTTATCCTCGAAGCAAAGCGGGGAGGGAGGAAGGATTGGAAGATCGCTGGAAGGCTTTACTGATCTAACATTTACAAAAATTTTGAAAGTTGTCCAAATTATAGGCTTTAGTGAAGGGGGAAAGGATTTCATCAAAAACCATATTGTATATATAGACAAACAAATGTATATAATAAGAAAAGCAATAGGCGGAGACCCCCCAAGAAGCAGGAAGTGGAATTAGGCATTGTTCTTGCACTAAAACAGTGCCTAAGTTTCCCTGTCTGTAAAATAATAATAATGGGAATCCACTTCTGCCATTTTCTTTCTCCCAGTAGCTCACTCCCACTTTTGTTTTGTAGAGCAGAAATACCAACTGTTTCTTTCATTTCTGATTCTGTTTTCTTCTAATCTGATGTGGAGCTGTAACAATTTCCCTTTTTGGATAGAGAGGTCTCCATTGCAGTAAAGTTTAGCTCTGGTTTCTTCTTACAATCCTTCTGTTTCTGAAACAGGGGACAAACTAGAAAACATTAACAACCTCAAGTCTGCACATCCTTTGAAAAAGCCTTGGTTGTCTTTTAAGGTTTTTTTTCCATGTCTCATGCTTAAAGGTATGAATAAGACATTGTTTTGGATAGACTTGTTCAAAGGACCGATAATGCTATCTTTTTGGAAAATCAAATCATGTTTCTAAAAGTTTTGTTTATGTTTATCTTACGTGTATGGGTGTTTTGTCTGCATGTAAGCCTATACACCACATGTGTGTAGTGCCTGAGAAAGTCAGAAGAGGGCGTCAGATCCCCTAGGAACTGGAGCTACAGAATGTTCTTAGCTGCAATGTAGGTGCTGGGCACTGAGCCTGGGTCCTCTGTAAGAGCTGTGTCCTTAACTGCTTAGCCATCTCTCCAATCCTTAAATCATCTTTAAAGTGAACAGATTAAGTCACGTGTTAAAATTTTGACACAAGCATACTTTTGTCTCCTTTTGATATAGACAATCTCTTATGGTTATTTTTTAAGTTGCAGGTTTTCCTAGATGGGAGAAGGGTGGAGAGTCTAAGGCTATCCCCAGGCTATCGCCAGATCCTATGAAGGAAAACAAAGCACAAGGCCAGCCCTGCTGGGAGACTAGGGAGGGCATTACAAATTCAAGGGCTGCCTGTGGAGGGCAAGGCTAGGCTGAACTATGAGAAAAAGCAATGAGACCCTGTCTCAAAGTGAAAAATTTAAAAGGGGGCTGGGGCATAGCTCTGTGGTAGGGGCTTCCCTGGCTGAGGGGAGGCCTTACTTTCAAGCTCTAGTACCGTAATAAAAAAAAAAATTGAAAACATTTCCAAGCATTTTTCATTCTCATTTCAACTTTTAAACAGAAGAGATGGTTGTAAAATGCAGTTTAAAACAGAATAACAACAAAAAAATTCAGTCCCCTCACAGTACCAATTTTTTCCTCCCCAAATTGGTTAGAGTTGGCTGTAGTGGCACATACCTATAATCCCAGCCTCTGGGAGGCTGAGGCAGGAGGATCAAAAGCCAAACACTGACCTGAGCTTCATAGTAAGGTCATGTCTCAAATAATAATCATAACAGTGATGATAGTGATGGTTAGCAGTTCTTCAATGTCATTTCTAATGTTGCATTAAAGAAAGAACTCTCTTGCCTTATTATATAAAGTGTCTTGGAGTCTAGTAAGAGGGCTCAGTGGGTAAAGGCACTTGCTGCCAAGCCTGACAATCTGAGTTCAACACCCAGTAGCCACATGGTAGAACCAATGTCACCAAATTGTCCTCTGACCTCCACATCTGCACCATGGCACACAAGTGCCCATGTGCATACACATACGTGCTCAATAAATACGTGTTTTTAGAAAAGGAAATCTAAAACAAAACAAAAACCAGGAAGCATTTTCTCCCCATGATCTGGCCTCATAGCTTTTTCGTTTGTTTGTTTGTTTGGTTTTTGTTTTGTTTTCACTATTCTCACAGCGGAAGATGCAGAAAATTGAAACGTTGCCATTTATCTATCTGACTCTGAGGTCAGACCCTACAAACAAATAGTCCGACATTCTGCAGGTGAGCCTCTCTCCTGAGGGGTTTGTGTGGTGATTGTGAGATAGCACAGTGCAGACGGACATGACAGAGACTGGCTTCAGCCACTGGCAAGACAAGAGCACTGCCTTAGAATTCCTTCTTCGCATTCAGTTCTCACGGTGGCATCAGCTGTCACAGCCCCAGATCCTCCAGAGAGCTCATCAGCCAGCAGCCAGTGAACTTAGAACTACAATCTTCCCACTTACATCTTGGTGTTTACATTCTACCAGCAGTGGATTTCACTCTACCCAGCCTACCTATGCACTTTTTTTTTCTCTCTCTCTTTTACTCTTTGGGAACCCACCACTCAGCTTCCAAATAAATACACAGAATCTTATTCTTATTTATGAATGCCTGGCCTTAGCTTGGCTTGTTTCTAGCCAGCTTTTCTTAACTTAAATGATCCCATCTATCTTTTGTCTCTGGGCTTTTATCTTTCTGTATACCTTTCTTTACTTTTTACTCTGTGGCTTGCTGTGTGGCTGAGTGGCTGGTCCCTGGAGCCTTCTGCTTCCCTTCGCCCATGATCTCTCCTCTTCTCTCTCTTACTTATTCTCTCTGCCTGCCAGCCCTGCCTATCCTTTCTCCTGCCTTGCTATTGACCGTTCAGCTCCTTATTAGATCAATCAGGTGTTTTAGACAGGCACAGTAACACAGCTTCACAGAGTTAAACAAATGCAACATGAAAGAATGCAACACATCTTTACACCATTAAAAAAATGTTTCACAGCATAAACAAATGTAACACATCTTTAATATTCCACAACATCTGCTCTGTGAGTGCTGAAGTCTCTCCCTATCTGTATGAAAGTAGCTGATTGGCCTGCTTACTGAGGTTAACTTCACAGAAGCTCCTCTTTCTTAACATCTCCTGTAGCCCCTCCATTCAATGTCAACATCTCCACCTTGCTTACTCTAATACATTTTATAACCTGCTCCAGAATTCTTCACCTTTCCTCAACTCCAGAACATTCTGCCATTCTCACGCTCAAAACCAAGAAGTGCTGGGTGGTTGTGGCGGCCTTCCTATGCAATCTCAGCACTTGGGAGGTTGAGGCTGTGGGACCGGGATCATGAGCTGGAGGACTAGCTTGGGGTCAGGGCAAGATCTTGTCTCAAAATTAAACAAAGAACAAAACCACCCTGGCAAGCCTTAACGAGCTCTCACAGGTTCTTCAATGGTCATATTCAGAGTTCTTGGTCTGACATTCAGAAAGTCCTCTACAGGCTAGTCACAGCTTCCCAGCTCCTCCCCAACCTGACCTCAGGATCCAGCCCATTGTCTCCCGCTCTTGCCTGTCTCCTAGGAAAGGATAGTCTCCACCCAACTCTTGGCCTATTCTTCAGATTCTGCCTGAGGCCACGCCACACTTTATCATCTTCTCAGACCATTGTGGTTTACAATAATTCTGCCCCACCTCTAAGTACAAAGACTATGTACTTCTTGAGGCCCTAAATCCTGTGTTCATACTCAAAACTGGTGCATGAGGAGTTCATGTTTGATATACAGAAAAGACTGCATGTTAGAGATCAACATGGCATCTCTTGAGACACGGAAGAACGCAGGTTAACCGTCTGGCCTCTGGATGAGCGTCACTGACACGGTCTCTGCTTCAGACTGTGGCAATTTCCTTCTCTGAGCTGCCTTTAGCATTAGAGGCATTTACTTTTTGAGGGAGGAAAAATCTTTGTCATCACATTCCAACCAGGTGAGAATCCAATATCTCCAGGGGGAAAAAAGTCCTCCCACCCTCATCCAATGAGATCCAAGTCCAATCTAAACTCTTTAGGGGTCCATCAAACTCATAAGCGGGTTCTCACCGGTGGCTTTGTGAGAAATGCAAGTTCATGAGCCTCAACCCAGACCGACTGAATTGGAAACTGAGGGTGGGCCCCAAGACTCCGAATTTCAAGTTTCCAGAGTTCTCTGTATCTCCTAGAAAACGGCTGGCCGCTCTCTGTGGCTTTGCTTAATTAAAGGTGACTAGCGTCGCTAGACCACCATTCTTCAGCTAAATCATCTTTCGATTATTTTTTTCCAGTCACGTGATCACCCACACGCCCCACATTTGTGAAAAAGCGAGAGCCCAGGTTTAGAGGGGCTCCGCATTCCTCCAGGCTCCAATCGACCGCACGAAACTCCAGCTTTTTAAAACAGCCACTTGTGGTTTCTGTCTCAAACGCTGAGCCGGAAAGGGGTTGGTGGTTGTGCGACCCCGGCTGGGCCTGAGCGACAGTTTTGCACATTGGGGCGGGCTGGCCGAGGGGATGGGCGGATGACTGACAGTTGTGTTCTGAGTGTTGTTGGGAGACTGTTTATCTTGCCGCTCCAGCATGTGCACGAGCTCACCCTTACCGTTTGTTTGTCAAGAAAGGGCAATCCTGTGTCTCATAGACCAAAAGACACAAGCGACTTTAGTTTAAACCCCCACATCCGAAAGCAGGCGGGGGAGGTGGTGTCCCCGGCAATCTCCGTAGAGGGAAAGGAACTGCAGTGTATGTCCTCCAGTCACTGAGCAACACCCAGGCGAACAGGGTGCTTGTGGTCTTCTGTGGTTTTTCTTGCATTTCCCTGCGCTGGTTCACTTCCACCCTCCCGACGCTCCAAGGCGCCCTCCAGCTAGCTGTGCGCTGGGTCCCAGCGGCAGGGGTCTAGGATGCCTCTCAGCCCCTTCCTCTCCCGGGAGGCGGGTCCTCGTTCCCCGGCGCTGCGCTGGGCGTCCAGTAGGGGTCGCTGCTCGGCGGCGCGCTCCCACCGCGGTGAATAACGGGGCCGGGCGGGAGGAGAAAGGAAACCTGCTGGGGGAGGCGGCGCGGCCCGCGGGCGGGCGGGCGAGCGAGCGAGGGAGGAGAGAGTTCACTTTTGCCCCGGTGTCAGCGAGACGCGGCCGCCTCGGGCGAAGGCGAAGGAGCACCGAGGGAGCGAGTCGGCCAGCTCGGAGAAGCCGGGCGAGAGCAGCCGGAGGCGGGATCGGAGCGCGCCCGCGGGGCGCAGAGCCCGCGAGCCTGGCCAGCGAGGGGAACCACGGGGGGCGCGCCCCAGGAGGGCCCCCGGAGCAGCGCAGGATGCCGCACGAAGAGTTGCCGTCGCTGCAACGTCCCCGCTACGGCTGTGAGTGCGCGGGCTCCCGCTGATCTTGGGGGCACCCCTCTCCCTGGGACGGCGTTGGGGAGGCCGAGGGGGCCGGGTGCGCGCCGCGGAGGGCAGCGGCTGGCAAAGTTGGGAAGTGGAATTGCAAAGGAGCAGAGCGCCGATTTCCGCCCCTGTCCTCCAAATTCCTAACCGCAGCTTCCAGTCTCGTCCCTCCACCCCGCAAGCCTCAGCGGCGCGGGCGCAGACCAGGTTGTGGTTTAGGGGTGTCAGGTGAGGAGCCCGCCTAGCTCCAGGCGCTGCCAGCTCGGGCCAGGGGGTGGCGTAGCCGGGGGGGGGGCGGTCTGATGCTTCCCACCCTTAAGGGGTGGAAAGTTTGTTTGCTGTGGCTACAGGTGGGCACCGCGAGTACTGTGCCTGCGCGCTCTGCGAGAGGTGAAGGCACTTTCCTGGAAGGGCAGGCTTCTCCTCCTCCCAGCCTCTTTTGGGCCTCACCTGAGCAGCTAGAGCCACTTTGGGCCCCACAGGTGTGAGGCCCTTCCAGCCAAAGCCCACAGGGACACGTCCCGCCCCCAGCCACTTTCCTGGCCGCTCTCCCCGCCCCCGATCCCCAGCGCGGGAGGATTTCTATGAGGAAGGACTCCGAGCTTGTCTGACTTGAAGGTGGTGGTGTCGGTTACTCGGCCGCGGGCTGCCCGCGAAAAGAGGTAGCTTTGACTAACAAGAGGGAGCCAGATTATCACCAACCACGTGGCCCCGTGTGCAGAGTTCAGAGTCCTAAATATGTGCTAGGAAGTATTTCCTTTAAAACAAACAGTAAGCTGGCTTTTTCTCCAGGGTTGGCCCTGTTGGCAAACCCATGGCCGAGAACCATGGGTTAATCTTTTGCTTGGACTGGCCTTGGTAGAAGTACCAGGTTTAGGTTAAGGTGGTGATGTCGGCAATAAAGTTAGTGTGTTCATGTGGTTTGGGGTGTTTGGTAGGAACACAGATGAAATTTTTGGAAGAGGGTCGCCAACTTCCCTAAGTCATTTACACACACACACACACACCAGTAGTTTTTTCTTTCTTTCTTTCTTCTTGTGACAGCAGGAAGGAACCAGCCAACTGCAGCTTCTGTAAAGTGAGAAAATGCATTCAGCGCGACCCAGCATTTTGCAGCCTGGGCCAGTTTGCAGTTGGTAAACCACACAGAGAGCTCCCGGGGCTGGAGGAGGAGCCCTGTGCTCATCTGGTGGTTGCAGTGTCAACCTCAGGCCTTTGGAAAGCCCTTTCACGTGACAAGCTCTTGGCTCATAAGGTGGTTTCACTGTGTCGCGCTGTAAGATGACTATAAAGTCTGTAAACTAGGTGAGCACACACTACAACATGGTTTGACATCACGTGGTCCGCGTTATCCCTCATTAGCGATGCCCCGTGCCGAGGTGATGAATGTGGCCCAGGAATGCAACATTTCCATTTAGCCCCTCCATGGGCATCTGAGGCCCTGCCTGATTTTTTTTTATTGAATCAGCCTGTCGCTTCAGCGTGTCTTAGAAGACCAATCAAGGAGGCAAAGAGCTCGCGAGCCTGAAGCCTGCGCTGTGGAGCCTCCTTCCTTGGAAATCTCCCTGTAACTTTTTTTTTTTTTTTTTTAACTAATCTGGCGTTGCAGGGTGGGGTGCCATTGTTGGAGTGACTTACTTTCCCCGTGATTGTCAAGGGCTTGACTTAGCATGGTCACAATGGGGAGGGGATATGTGCTTATATGTTAACCCCACTGTGAAATAGGAAGGCTTTAATACAGTAGTCAGTCATACCATTTAAATGGACATTTAGATAAAGCTTTTCATACCGTGTTCATGGCTAGAATATGTTTACAGTATGCGTTTTTAAAAATGATATCTAGAGCTGGTAGGATGGCTCAGCCAGTAAAGGTCCTTGCTGCCAAGGTTGATGACCTGAGTTCAATTCCCAGGACCCACATGGTGGAAGGCGAGAGCTGACTCTTCCAAGTTGTCATCTGACCTCCACAGGTACACACACACACACACACACACACACACACACACACACACACACAGGATGTCTAGCAGACTGTGCCTTGGTGTTGATAGACACCACTGAACTCTTAGACTATCTACTCAGAAGGACCTGGGTTGGTATATGAGTTGTTGGTTTTCTGGGCCCCTTGTCAAGGCTGAACACCACGGTCAGGGAGGACAACAGTGTTTGTCCTCACCTTGTGGTATAGGGCATGCTTTGTCTTGCTTACTGGTTTTTAGTGGTTTGGTAAGCAGGCCAGTTCAGGAGGCTTCCAGCTGTACAACACAGGTTGGATCCCCAAGACTTAAAAAAAAAAAAAAAAAAAAAAAAAAAGCACCTATAGTTTGTTCTGATGTCAACTCGGTGCTAACAATGTCAAGTCTTTGAGACTGATGTCAAACTGTTTGAAAGACAACCTTTCGGTGGTTTGAATTAAGCTGTTTTACCTGTTTCAAGTGTGGGCTTTTCTGCTCTCTACCCCCTGGAACTGTTGTTGCGGTCAGTCAGTAATTCTTACACAGGGCAACTAAAGTAGCCTTGAGCCCTCCCCTCCAGGGTACATGTCTGTAAAATACCACATCCTAAGTTGTTCTTCCGGGATTTGTCAGTGGACTCTCCATGGTAGCTGTGAGCCTTCTCAGATTTCTGACAGATCGCCGAGGGTGTCCTGATTTGGACACAGGTGTGCATTGAATTTAAATGATACAGGTTAATTTCCATTTCATTCCTGTTATTCCTGGCCATGTTCTCCTGCGGCCTGCAGAGTCATGGGATGTGATATCAACAGAATAATGCTGAACTGTCGTCTCAGGCATGCAATGCTGACCAGAAAGAGGAAAAGGGTAGTAGCCATCTCTACGCAAACATACACGTAGAGAGAGACACATGTTTAAACAACATGGATGCTTAGGGACCATTTACATATAACTTTTCTGCTATTGTGATGAACTATGATGTATCTGCTGAGTTACTTCCGAAAACTCGCTGCCACCATTATCTGTCAAAAGTTTTACCCTAATTAATTACTTGAGAGTTAAAAAGGCCAGTGAAAGCAAAAGGCCCCTGCTGTCTCCAGTGAGTTCCCTCCTCACTAGCAATCCGATCAACATTGAAGTGTCATTCTAGGTCTGATACTGCTGATTGTGTTTATGACAAGAGTGATGGACTTCCACTCTGACAAACACAGGCCCTTCTCACGAGTTACATTGTAAAAATACCAGTGACCAAGCTGTCCTTGTTTACTCCCTCTAGAAAGTGAAGCATCAATCAGATGTGGTGATAACAAGCTTGTAATTCCAATACCTAAGGCTAAAGCAGGATGATTATGATTTTGAGGTCAGCTTTGGGATATGTGAAGAATTCAAGGCTAGTCTGAACTACATAACAATGTCTTTGAACAGAAAAGAAAAGAAAAGAAAAGAAAAGAAAAGAAAAAAGTTCAGTATAAAGGGTGGATAGCTAAGGCAGTGAGGTGTTTTCCTAGCAAGCTTTAAGATCTGCTTTCTATCCCTAGAGCCCTCATCAAATAAAGAAGAAAATATCCAGATGTTTTTCACAGTGCTGGGGAGACAGAGGATCCTTGAGGCTCACTGATGAGCCAGCCTGTCTTAATCAGAGAGCCCCAGGTCCCAGTGAGATACCCCGTCTCAAATAACCAGGTGGATAGCTTCTAAGGAGCTGGACCCGAGATTGGCATGTGCATGCAACCTATGTACATACACACCCAGGGGCATCATAAATCTCTCTCTCTCTCTCTCTCTCTCTCTCTCTCTCTCTCTCTCTCTCTCTCTCTCTTGTTGAAAAGCTTAGCTGATAATGTCTTTTTCAGCAGTGCTCTTGTTTGAAGTCTGTCTGGATGGTGTGGCTTCTAAGTCTCCTGGAAACTGGACTATTGAAGTGGTTAATGCAGCTAATGCTTTACATTTACCCATCTGACGTGGAGAAATGTAAGTTCTGAAGTTGCCCACGCTGCTGTGTGGCTCTGTGGCACGTAGCTCAGCTCTAACTCACTCTGCACTTTCGCCTGAGAGGTAGGAGAATGCAATGCTGCTTTGTGACGCTGTCTCCACAGACAGAAAGCCCAGCTAGTCTGTTATGCTCTCGTGTTTTGGTTGAGTTCCCGAAGGTCAACAGCTAAAGTGTTATTTTAGTATGCTTTTAACTTTAATTACACGTGCTGAATGACTTGTTTGGGACAGTTTAAGCTTGTAATACCAAGTTTGTTTTCAAAGTTCATGTTATTTGGGGCGTTAGCTAACCTTTTTTCTCTAGGGAACTGTTAGTTTGCAGTTGCCCCTCCCCCAACTACTCTACAAGCTTCTGTGTGCATGGTGCTGGGAACCAAACCCCAGGCCTTGTCTATGCGCTTCCACTGATCTATACCCCAGCCCTCCCTAACCTTTACAACAGCCTCCTTTGGTTCAAGGCTCCTATGCAAACAGCACTAATGCTTGCTCAGGCTTTAGCGTAACCAATGGAGAAGCAAAGGTCACTCAGTTCCAGAGCAGGCAATTACCATGGGCTATGGAATTAAGGCATGTGACCTAACCAAGCCTGGGTGCTTTTAAAAAACGTGTTGCTGTTCGTATCTGATCATTATTACTTTTCGGGGATTGGGAGACAGTAGTATCAAAAATTCTCACAGAAGCTGAAATCCATGATATTGTGTCAGGCCACACAGCTACTTGGTGACAAGGACAACTTGAAGCCACATGGCTAGACCCTGGAGTCTTTCTTCATCCACCATTTGCCAAGATGCCACACCTGAGTTGTGTGTGTGTGTGTGTGTGTGTGTGTGTGTGTGTGTGTGTGTGTGTGTGTAGGGGTTACTTCTTTTTCTTTCAGCTGTTGGTCATGATTTCATCAAAGTCCAGAAACCTACAGTCATTTGGATGGGGTGCTATTAAAAATAATTCACTGTATTCTTTCGGTCCATTTCTATGCTTTCTTTTTTTTTAGGAAAAAGCATAGGCAACTCATGGACTTATATTCATAGAGTACACTCAGGCTTGTCAAAGGGTTCTGTGTATAGATAAAGACATTCCATCAGGCTCTGGGGCCCCCGATGTGAAAAGAAGGCTTTTCCACAGTAATGTAGTGGCACGCACCAATGACTCTAAATAGGATAATTTGTAAAATGCATTTTATTTCATATGCCATCCGTCCCTTGAAGTCTGGGTTTGAGGAGAAGAATTTGCAGTGGGGTGGCCGACCAGTGAGCTGCTGCTCTCACCTCATTGCTCGATCTTAGCTCTCCCTCTTCAGAGGCAGCCTAGTGTGAAGGAAATGGCAAGCGCCCCAAAGCTGAATCGATTTGGGTCTCAATTCTGCCTTCATCCCTGCCTGAGTGGCCTCGGTGTCTCCTCCAGCCCCTTCAGAGGTGTGTGTTAATTACAGAGCTCTAGACCTGATGCATGTGTAGTTCCTGTGTACAAAATATTGCGGGTGAAGGGGGCATAGCTAGTTATAACTTAGGAGAAAATCTGAGGACTGGGATATAGCTCAGTCGGTAGAATGAATGAATGTCAGGCATGTGTGATGTCTCTGGTTCCATCCCCAGCACTGCACAAAGCAGGTAAGTGGTATCCCTGTAATCTCAGCACTTGGAAGGTAAAGGCAGGAAGAACAGACGTTCAAGGCCATCCTTAGCTACTGACGAGTTGGAGGCCAGCCTGAGCTATATATGACCCTGTCAGAAGAAAGAAAAGGAAGGAAGGCTAGGCGTGGTGGCGCAGGCCTTTAGTCCCAGCACTCGAGGCAGAGGCAGGTGGATCTCTGTGAGTTTGAGGCCAGCCTGGTTTACAAAGCGAGTTCCAGGACAGCTAGGGTTGTTACACAGAGAAACCCTGTCTTGAAAAACAAAAACAAACAAAACAACAAAACAAAACAAAAAAGGAAGGAAGGCGGAGAGATAAGGAATAACACTTTTTAGTGCATTTTCAAGTTCTGTGGAAGTGAGAACTTTCAAGCAGTGGGTCTGAGTAATAAAAGGTCTTTGTTGAGGATTCTGAATTTGAATAAGACCTTCAGATAGGTCAGGGGCAAAACTGAAAGGTGTCCTGGTGTGTTAGTTGTGGGAACAGTTAGCCAGGGTTGATGCTCGGTGTGGACGGATGCTGAGGAGTAAAGAAGTATCTACAAGGGGACACAAGCAGTAAAGGTCAGTTTGTGGTATCTTTTTAAAGTGTAATTTGTTTATTTTTATTTTATGTGCATTGGTGTTTTGCCTGCATGTGTGTCTGTGTGAGGGGGGTCAGATCTTGGAGTTACAGATCTGTGTAACTGTGAGCTGTGAGCTGCCATGTGGGTCCTGGGAATTGAACCCGGGTCCTCTGGAAGAGCAGTCAGTGCTGTCCACCACTGAGCCATCTCTCCTGCACCCCAGTTTGTGGTATCTTATAGATGCCTGAGTAGTAGGTATCTTCCTGGGCTTTGAGGTACTTTTTTTTTTTTTTTTTTTTTTTTAAACGAAGTGTTCTTAAGCAAGTAGCCCAGTAAAAAATCAAGTAGGTATGGGGTTGATTGGTGTGTGTGTGTGTGTGTGTGTGTGTGTGTGTGTGTGTGTGTGTGTGTTACACTCTGTTCAGACTGGTTCAGGGTCCTCTGGGTTTGGGAGTCCCTTTAGGATGGGCAGCATTGCTAGATGGCTTTGCTGAAGGTAAGTGAATTCTCTGAGAATGGGTAAGGAAAACATGAATAGTTAGAGTGGGCATGGATCTTGATAGCTAGGTTATCAGGGGATAATGTTTCTTCCTCTTCTTATTTCCTCATCCTCTGTGTTACCTGTGTCAGTTTTCACCTCTCACATCCACTGGTAATCATTGCCTTCTGCTGATCAACATCCTGGTTTGGTTGAAGAATGACTGAGACCATGTACTCAGCTTCAGGGCAGTTGGCTGGGGAACTTGTCAATAGTTATACTCTTTTTAGCAAGAGACCCGCAGATTGTACCAAATCTAGCTGGATTCTCCTTTGACTTTATAATCATGCTTTGCTTCTTGGTCTTTGGCCAGGATAAAGTGTAATTTTGCAATCACGTCTTGCCCATGGCCTGTCTTTGTCAAGGGAGCGTCTCTAACAGTGCAGTGGTTTTCCAAGGACACTTGCTGGAGTAGCAATAGTAGAACATCATTTGGGAACTTGCTGAAAAGGCAGATGCCTGGCCTTACCCAGCCTGTAGAAGTTCTGGGCTCACTCCCTTCAGTCTCTGAGATTCAATAATCCTTCCAGGTGCTGGGGATGCCCTGGGACATTAGAAGAATGAAAAGTCATTCCCAATATCCTATTACTCTCTTCACTGTGCTTGCAGGCTTTTGCTAACTAAGTGCAAACATGATACCTTACACAAGACTTTGTTTATACCATCCGGTTGTGTTTTACTGGAGCGCACAGATGTACCATGTCCCGACCTAGGCCTTGACTTCTACACAGGTTTGTGTTTATTGTGTGGAATTTGTTTCAGCATGGCTTTGAGGTTGCTTAGCTCTCCTCTGGGGAACAAATGTGACACAGAAGGAAAACTATCTCGTCTTTGTGGACTGGCTACCCAGTGGTTTGCGGGGGAAGACGAGCTGGTAGAGTCAGTGTGTGGTGGTTTGAATGGTCCCCCAGAGGCTCCTGTGTTGGAACACTTGGTCCCCAGTTGGTGGCGCTGTTTGGGAGGTTTAGTAGGTGGGCCTCGCTGGAGAGAGTATGCCACGGATAGCAGGCTTTGATTGTGAATGGCCCAAGTCACTTCTTCTTCATGCTCTCTGTTTCATGCGTGTTTAAGATGTGAGCTCTTTTCTTGCCCCCATACACTCATGCCTCCCTCCCGTGATGGTGATGGACCCTGACCTCTCTGGAACCATGAGCCCAAACAAACCCTTTCCTCTCCAGGTTGCTTTTGGGTGTGGTGGTTTATCACAGCACTAGAAACCAAACTAAGACATGGGAAGGCTGGATGAACTGCAGAACCTCATACAGACTGGAGACCCCAGTGCATGCCAGTTTGAGGCTTCTAATTAGGATGTGTTTGCTTTTTCCTCTAGATAACTCATACTGTTTTCATTTATTTACTCACTGTTTTAAGAACTTTTCAATATGTTAGTAGAGATAATTTGAATATATGTAAGGATACGAGTGTGCCCAGGCCCCGCACCTTGTGGAGAAATGAGAGAGAGTGTTCATCTTGCAGTTGATGAAATATAAATATGATTGTAGCTTGAGATTCCCAAAGGAGAGAAACTTTTTTCTTCCTTCCTTCCTTCCTTCCTTCCTTCCTTTCTTTCTTTCTTCTTTCTTTTCTTCCTTCCTTTCTTTCTTTCTTTCTTTTTTCTTTCAAGACAAGGTCTTACTATGCAGGATGGACCAGAGAGAAAACTGTATTTTGTTTTGTTTATTTTATTTTGGGGAGAGGCAGCGTCTTGCTATGCTGCTCAGAGCTGGCCTGGTATTACTCTACTTTGTCAGCCTCCTGAGTGCTGGATTGCAGATATGAACTGCTTAATTTGATTGAGAAAGCTCTCAACTGCTTTCATTTTTCTGTTCCTACTGAAGGAAGATATTTTTTGTATATTTTTTAAAAAATAGAGTTGGGGTGGGAGGTTGCTGGAGAGATGGCTTAGCGATTAAGAGCCTTCTAGAGGACCCAGGTTCAATTCCCAGCACCCACATGGCGGCTCACGACTGTCTGTAACTCCTGTTCCAGGGTATCTGACACCTTCACACAGATATACATGCAGACAAAACACCAATGTACATAAAATACAAATAAATAAGTTATTAATTAAAAAAAATGGAGGTGGGTGCAGTGGCCTACACAAGCAAACCTCACAGTGAAGCGGAAGAGTTGCCATGATTTTGAGAGCAGGCTGGCTATCTGGCTGAGTATGGCGACCTCAAAAAACAGAAACAAACAACAACAAGAACCCAACAACAACAAACATTTAGATGCTTGTGGTCATGTGCATTGGCAGACCAAGCTACCCACGAAGCTGAGGTAGCAGGATCAGCTGAGCCCAGGGATTCAGAACTAGCTTGGCCAGGGTATGGGGAGGCTTTGCCCCACACTGAACCTAATTCAAGGGGCTGGAAGGATCAGGCTGTAGCTCAGTGGGAGCGACTGGCTTGGCATGTGTATGAGGGCCCATGGTTCAACTAAAGTAGCTTAGTTCCTGGTGATTTCACTCAGTTTTCATATTTCATTGGCAATACGAGTTCAATTTTAAGTATTGCTAATAATATATTTCCTGCTGTTGGCTCTAGCCACGCTGATTTGATTTGCATATGACAATTATTTTAATTAGGAATCTAGCCAGTACCCTGCCCTTTGGCACCTGGAAGATACTCAATGAAGGCTACTGTTCTAGGTTTAGCTCAGTATGTCTTTATTCTACTTTTTATCTAAACAAGGCACTCATTTCCATCGCCAGTCAATGAGTTTTGAAGGAAAGAGTAGACATTTCATCTCGAGTTTAGGTTTGCTTTCTCCTGTGGATCCCAAGCAAGTTATTTCAGTTTTTGTGTGCTCTCATTTGCAACATGTGGTTGGGAGAGTGCATTCTCGAAGGGTTAAATGGTTTTATACGGACCTGTATGTACCCAGAACGGTCCTCCAAAGGGCCATGCCTTCCCTAATGGAGGGTAGCATTGGTGGAATCCCCTTTATCCATCATTGCTTCATTTCTCTTTCTACCTCCCAGCTCTCTTTCCCCTTCAATGCAAAGTATATCTACATTCCTATCTTTTTCCTTTGAGACTATGAACGCTCTTTAGTCTTTTCCGAGGACATCGAGTTCTGTCTATTAATTTGATTGGGGATCAAATTAATCCTTGTAGATGTTCACTTAAACTCTTGTACTCTATTAGTATTTTCAAATAAGGCTGGAGGGGCTTTGGGTTTCTGTGTTGTCCTCACAGTGATCTTGCAGTTATCAGCAGCCTATCCGAGTCATCAAAGTTAGCGATCCTTCTCCTGTCTCATTTCGTCTTCAAGGGTTAAGTTGGCCATTGCAGCTGCTGCTGCTCTGAAGGTTTAGTGCCAGATAAAAGAGAAGGAACCGCTGGAAATGTCTTGATCTGTTATGCCTGGCTTCCACTGTGGTTTACTGCCAGGGTGAGCCGACTTTCTGAGTAGCTGTCCTGTGGGAGGCTGGCAGGGATGTGAGGAGGAGGAGGAAGTACATTGGATTCGTTAGGCATCCTTCAGACCTCACTGCTTCCAGAACATTCGCCAAGTTTGAAGTTCACAGGCCCAGTGAAGCTGAACTGTGTGGTAACTAGGGTGTTGGAGAACCTTAGGGGCTGGGGCTGGGACTGGGGCTCTTGCCTTGTGTGCTTGAGGTCCTGGGCTTGGTCCCCAGCACTGCCCCCCAAGAAATAAAAATCCTTGGCTATTCACTTTCAGCTGATTCATTTGTTCTTGTACTTTTTCCTTTCTACCTTTCTCTTTTATTTTATTATTATTATTATTATTATTATTATTATTACTATTATTATTTATTCCAGTGAGTTTCCGTACTGGCTACTTTTACATTGTTGTTCCCATGATACCTGACAAAGATAACCTAGAGGAGCAAAAACTGATTTGGTCTCACGGTTTTGGAGAATTTCAGCCCATCATGGCAAAGAGGGCATGGTAGAGCAACATAGTTCATGGCTGCGGGAGCAGTGTCAGGGACCATTCACATCCCAGCAGGCCATGACACACAGAGAGGCAGGCACTGGCTGCTGACTATAACTTTCAACCTAATGACCCACTTTTTTCAGACAAACCTCATCTTTTAAAGGTTCCACAGTCTCCCAAAATAGCACCGCTGTCTAGGGAATAAGGGTGTGAGATACAAGCTTGTATCTCAATGGGGAACATTTCAGGTTCAAACCATACATGTCATAGAATCATTCATCACCCCCCTACTCCCCACTTCCCCAAAAGGAGCCACTGCCATCAGCCAAACTTGGCAGATGCCATAATGGGAACCTGAGTAGATGGCGTTCTCATTCTTTGCCTGGGCTGTGGGCTCACTGAGCAGGCTTTGCAGGGTTGCACTGGAGGACTTGGCAGCCTGTCAGTCACACAGCCTCATGGAATGAGCGTTCCCCCTCACCCCCTACACTCTGCTTCCCATGTGAGTTCTAATAAGGCGGCTTCCTGGAGCCTTGCTGCCTATTAAACTCTTGGTAAGTTTGTCCAAGAAATGATCGTTACAGAACTAATACAAACATGTGCTTGCTTTGTTCTGCATTTACTAATGACTTTTATTCTGCAAATGGAAAACATTCATTTAAAAAAAAAAAAAGCGTATAAAGATACTTTTCCTCTCCAGGCAAACCAGGTCCATCCTTTGGCGTTGATTCTGGGGATAATCTTGAAGCTTTTCTCCTCAGGTCTCCTATTGTTAGTCTGAACCGGCGAGTAGTTTGTGCTTCTCTGTGCCTCCCCAGTGTGAGCTGTGGCCGTAACTTTGCATATTTAGTGAGGTGAACTCTGAGAAAGAAATGAAATTTCTAATGTGCTTTTCTGTGGTGGTTTTGGAACCTCTGCACATGTACCTTTGGTCTGTTAAGACAGACAGACAAACAAGTCACCAAACAAGGAATGCTCCATTTAACCTGTGTTTGTGTGATATTTCTAGAAAGTTCTGTGGAGTTGTTTTAGAGATTGCCTGTAGGAGAGAGACTGGGAGCAAGGATCGGTACACTATTTGAAATATTCTTTCACTATTTATTACTTTTCAAAAAAAAAGTGGGTTTTTTTTAAAAAACAAAACAAAACAAAACATTGTACCAACTTACTCTGAGAATAATGTGAGTAAAATAGAACATAACAAAATTGATGAGTGTCAGGAGTGTGCTTTTTGAGTCAATACTGTGTCCCCAGCACTTGGTACATAGATTATGTCACCTGTTTCTACACTTAATTTTAATCAAAAAGGCAGAGAACGATCATGTCACTGTTTCCTTGTACTGAGATAATGGAGGGATTAAATATATTTTCCCGTCTCCTCCAAATTTTCTCTGACATGCATTTCTAGAGTTAGAAAAGCTAAAGCACTCACCTTCTGCTTCTCAAGATACAGGGTTCTTTGTAGCCACACACTCTACTTTGAGAAAATCGGAGCCTGTAGAGCATGTCTGTTATTACTGGGAGGATTTGTGATGGTTCAGTTTCCAAGTGTGCTGGTGTATGTGTATGAGAGTGTGTGTGTGTGTGTGTGTGTGTGTGTGTGTGTGTGTATGCATATGAGAATGTGTATTTGTGTATATATGTGTGTGTGTGTGTATGCATATGTGTATGCATAGTCGTATGAGTATGTGGGTAAGAGAGGCTGACTGATGTAGTGTTGAGGTCTCAGGACTCTGTTGAGATGTTGTAGTTGAAATGAGATAAAGTTTGAATCAGAGGCGTAAGGATCAGCAGAGCAAACATAGCAATGGTGAAGGAAAAACCCAAGGAGGCAGCAGTAGCTCTTCGGCATTTCTAAACAAGTGTGTGGGGAGTCCATCTGCAGAGGATAATAACGAAACAGGTAGTCTCCAGCAACGAAAGATTGCTGACATAAATGCAGGGGACCGCTCTCTTGACTTAAAAGGAGAACTCTTTACAACCCGGGAAGAGGTAGGCCACTTGTGATCATCCCCTCATTCAACAGGAGACAGAAAGTGTCTTTGTCCCATGGACCTTACTCAGAGCTCGCAGATTAGGTATCTTTATGGGTCACGTGTGACCAAGACCTAACATCCCATGACAGGAAGCTCTTCAGCGTCTCCTAACCAGACAGCGCCTCAGAAGGAGAGGCAGACATTTGTGAATGGTGTACAGGGAACAACAAAGGAGGTTGATCCTGCTTGGCTTTCGGAGGCCACCGTTCTGTGCACTGCAGTGTGTTGCAAAACTGAGACAGAACTGGAAACGTTACCAGTTTGGAATAGTGAGCAATAGCAATGTGAGGCCAAGGGCGGTGGGATGGAGTGATGCTTTACTGGCTGAGACTGGGCGTGGCTTCTACATCTGGAAGATGGGTTCATGTTTACTTCCCCTCCAAAGGGCCGGGAGGCAAGGGAGAGGGGGCGTGGCTTCTACATCTGGAAGATGGGTTCATGTTTACTTCCCCTCCAAAGGGCCGGGAGGCAAGGGAGAGGGGGCGTGGCCTCTACATCTGGAAGATGGGTTCATGTTTACTTCCCCTCCAAAGGGCCGGGAGGCAAGGGAGAGGGCTCGGGAGGCCGTTTCAGTATGTGCGTGCTTGGTGGTGTGAGTAGACAAGTTAGGCGACTTCCCCAAACAACTCATTCTTTGGTCTTCGCAGGGTTGCAAAGGGTACAGCCTCCAATCCTCGGCCTCAGAGGTAGTACCCACTTTATCTTTGTGGCGCCCGCTTTTCGGGGGGGGACTCTGGTTTGAAATGAGCTCTCTCTTTTTCCTCTAGCTTGAAAGGTGTAAGTTTGGTTTTCTAGGTTTAAACCTTTTAGCCAGAGCCTTCTTTGTCCATGTGACCATTTCTCTAATAGGAAGTATAAAAACTGAAACTGCGAATGAATGGTAGGAATCGGAAAGCCTTTCCCAGAGGAGTTTCTCCAATCCGGAGTAACTGAAAAGTGTTTGCCGAAGGGAAAGACATTGTATGAGACAGGAGCCGTCTCTGGGTTTTTTTTTTTTTTTTTTTTTTTTTCCGAGACAGGGTTTCTCTGTGTAGCTTTGCGCCTTTCCTGGAACTCACTTTGGAGACCAGGCTGACCTCGAACTCACAGAGATCCGCGCCTGGCTCTGCCTCCCGAGTGCTGGGATTAAAGGCGTGCGCCACCACCGCCCGGCCCGTCTCTGGTTTTTACAGGAGGGGAGGAGATAAATACGGCTTGGGAAGGCAATTTTCTTTCCTTTTCTGTTGGTAGAGAACTTTTTTTTTTTTTTTAACAAGGCGAGATGCTGTGACTTCTTGGGAAAGTAGTGGAGGTGTGGTGGGCTCTGGGGCAGCTGGAGGTTGGGATCTCCCAGGGCTGAGCACAGGTATCACGAGCTGGCTAAGGTCACGTGTTAGATGCACTTCCTGGACTATGGTCCATGCTGTCACAGTATCACCTTTTGGCTTAGAGATCTAGTGCATTGTGGTCAACCCGTATCCAGGTTAGTTTTTTGTCCGCTTGACCCAAACTAGAGTCCTTTGGGAAGAGGGACTTTGAGTTGAGAAAATGCCCCCATACGATTTGGCTGTAGGCAAGTCTGCAGTATCTTTTCTTGATTAATGATTGATGAGAGTGGACCCAGCTCAGCTGGGGTGGCGCCACCCATGGGGAGATGGTCCTGGATAGTCTAAGAAAGCAAGATGTAAGGAGCAAGCCAGGAAATAGCACTCCTTTGTAGCCCCTGCCTCCAGGTTCCTATCTCAATTCCTGCCCAGACTTCTCTCAATGGCAGACAGTTACCTGGAAGTGTGAGATAAACAAACCCTTTCTTCCCCAAGTTGCTTTTGGTCATGGTGTTCAGAGCAATAGAGACCCTAACAAGACAACATGGCTGCCCATTAAACGCTGAGGAACTTTACAAAGCAAACACTGGTTTCCAAGATGCTGTCCTCTAGATCTTCTGTTTGGGGGGCTGTTCTTGCAGGGTATCTTAATTTTACTTGAATTATTATAAGCTACATTTATCATTTTTGCCTTTAAAAGTAACTTAGTAGCATACGTTAATTATATAAAGGGATTTTATTATGACATTTCAAAATGTACCTGACATATTTTGATCACGTTCACCCCCTCTGTTACGGTTTCTCATCTTCTCTCTCTTGCCTTCTCCATCCCTAGCAGTCTCTCCCTTTACTTGTCATGTCTCTCTTTTTTGTACCCCGAGTCAGAATGACTGTCACCCGGGAGAAGACAACACGTGCTGGCGAGAGCCCGGGAAAAATAAACCTTCCTTCACTGCTGGTGGAAATGCAAAGTAAACTAGCGCTGTCACTGTGGATCTTAACATGGAAGCCCCCCCTCCTTCATTAAGTATAGATCCCCCATTTGATCCAGCCACACCACTCCTGGGTGTGTGTTCAAAAGAATCAAAGATAACTTACTGTAGAGGTACTGCCTGAGCGTGTTTATCACGCACTGCTCACCGTAGCCAAGTCACAAAATCAGACTAGCTGCCTCTCAGTGGGTGAAGGGCTAGAGAAAATGTCTGTCTGTCTGTCTGTCTGTCTCTCTCTCTCTCTTATACACACATACACACACACACACACACACACACACACGCAAACGAGACTTTCCCTCGACCATAAAGAATCAAATTAGGCTATTGGTTTTTTTCCCCCCCATTTAAAAATGTTTGAACTTTCAGAGTCTTTCATTCATTTCTTTCTCTTAGCTCCTCCGTCGGTTAATAGAGCACCACCCATCCATCTGCAGGCTTTGGGACAGCTCACCTCTAAACACTTTAGCATACATCTCAGCTACCAAGAATGAGGACACCTTCTTCCACAGACACATCCTCAGGACCACGCATTTTTTTTCATTTCCCTGGAGGGGGCAGCTCCTACCATCAGTTCAATGACACTGGGTCCCTGAGGATCCCAGGCCAATTTCCTGATGTAGGTGCCTCGTGAATGTCTATTTCCTTTGTGTGTCTGTCAGGGCAGCCGTTCCTAGTGATGAGTAGATAGATACTTTTTAAAAACCTCCCTGGAGATAACAGTGTACAGCCGAGGCTTGAAACTTCACAGAAGTTCAAACCTGACATATAATATAAATTACCACGGCCTGGTGACATCAGAAGGACATTCAAGGGGAGGGGAAGGAGAACAAGAGAGGGAAGGGTGTTGGGGGAAACAAAAGATTGCATATTTTCTCTTGTGCAAAATCTAGACTTAAATATCCATACAAGGCCAGGTGTACTAGCACACACCTTTAATCCCAGCACTCAGGAGGCAGAGGCGGGCAGGTTTCTGAGTTTAAGGCCAGCCTGGTCTACATAGTGAGTTCCAGGCCAGCCAAGAGCTACACTGTGAGACTCTATCTCAATGAACAGAAATAAATAAATATAGATCATAGATGTATGTGATATGAAAGCAAAGAAGGAAATTATTTGGGGATAGGAATGGTGCCAGTGGTGGGGAATGCGGGGAGCAAATATGAGCAATATACAATGATATGTGTGTATGAGAACATAATAAAATCCATTATTTTATGCTAAAACTAATCTTAAAGAATTGCGTGAGCCATCCTTGTCCATCTGCAGAACTTTTCGTCTTCTCGAACTGAAACTCTGGACTCAGGAAATGGCAGTTCCTCACTCTTTCCTCCACCCACAGCCTTGTCCCCACCATTAACCCCCTGTAATGGCTACTGTAGACACCTCATGTAGGTGACATTGTATAGTTAGTATTAGGCCTTCTGGACCAGGCATGTCTCATTGAGCATGTCTCCAGAGTTCATCCGGGTCACAGTGTGTGCCAATGTTTCCTTATAAACAAAAGCAAGCCATACTCTTAATTTGTGGACACCGTGTACACATACCATGTTATCTGTTGGTTTGTTGATGGCCACTTGGCTATTGTGGGGGGAAAAAAGCTGCTGTGAACAGCTTGTACACTTCTTTTGGATATGTACCAGTAAGTGGGATTGCTGCACTACATTGGCAATTCTTTGTTTAATCATTTGAGAAGCCACAGTGTACCCCTCACTTTAAATGGAGTAAATTGAAGAACACTTTGAAGGAAGAAGTATCTTTGCGTTTAAATATGTTCTTATTAGCATCGCAGACATCAGCTTCCTGTTCAGATGACCTCCCGGGAGGCTGTGTGTGAATCTCTCTTTTCTTCATAGAGAATTAAGTGCTATGGGCTTAAAATGAACTGTGGCAAATTTATTTCTTGGTAATCTGAGGAGATACACAGGACAGGGTTAGAGTGGAGCTTCATTTGTCTTTCATGACTTTTAAGAGAGTTTCTTAAGTTTTTGATTGGCAATTTGGAATGGTGCATGGAAAAGGAGTTGCCTGTGATCTCTGTATAAGTAATGTAAAGTGAATTAAAGGCTGCTTCCCAGAGCATATGGGATTTAAGAATACAATATTGTTTTGGTGTATTAACCCAACTCCTTTAAATGCTGGTGATATGACCTAAACAAGATGCTAAGTTCGCCTGTAAAATAGAGATAATTATAATTGTATTTGGAGTAATTAGTCTATGTATAGCGTTTGCTGCTTAGAAGGCCCGCATTCACCATAGGCTATTAAGAATAATATAATATGCTTAAAAGATGCTTAGGTAATCCCAGCTGTCCCCAGAAGCTGGTGTTTTTAAATGTCTCATTACTGTTTGATTGGACTTGGCCCTTCTAGCCAGCTGTTTTGGGACTGGCAACCTGAGGCCTCTAGAACAGTGGATCTTAGGGAGTATAGGGAGTGAGTGGTAAGTGTGAGTGAAAGCTGCTGCTCTAAGTAACTGAACTGCAAGGAAGGGAAAACAGCTTCCTAGGATGCGTGAGAGAAGTTTTTATGAATTGCTGAGGCGGTGGAGTGTAGTTAAAGCACATATGTTTGGGTGGTTCAGGCTTCCTTCTGCTTTGGCTAAAGCGAACTCGGGGCTAGGCAGACTATGGAATTTGGAGGCTACTTATTCTTCCATTCCCCGGCTGGCCATGAGCCAAGAACTCTGTATGAACCACAGTCTAATTCCACGTCGCCAAGCTGTTGGTGTAATGGGTTTTATTTGAGGCAGGGTCTCATGTGTTCCAGGCCGGCCTTGAGTCAGCTCTGTTTATGATGATGTTGAACTCCTGATGCCTCTTCCTCTACCTCCCAAGTGCTGGGATTCCAAGCATGTAGCACCACGCCCTGTTTCCCAGTTGTTACCTCTTAATGATTAGTTTAGAGATTGTGCTAAGTACACTGTGTGGAGTTCCCAGGGTTATTTAACAAGAAAAATGTTGGCTCTGCAAAAGAACCTAGTATGTTTTGAAACTCAAGATAATCCCACTTCAGCAGAAAACTCAGATCCCATGTCCAGGCCTCAAGCCTGTCCTGACTCCCCTGGAGAGCCTGAGGAGAATATGCTTCACATGTGGTCAGAGGTGACAGGATGAGACGTGCCATTATAGCTTAAGAAAGGGGGGGGGGTTGGTTTTATTCTCCTCTGCCAGTTTCATTCTAACGGTGCTAGCAGCAACAAACACATCCAAATGCTTGTATGTGCCAGGTGCTATTCTAGGCACCCTATTTATTTGTTTATTTATTTATGAGACAGGATTCGCCTCACACTCAATATGTATGCAACATATGACCTTGAACTCTTGATCCTCCTGCCTCTACTTCCCAAAGTGCTGGCATAATACTACAGGCATAATACTCCCACTTCCGGCTCCTAAGCACTTAAAAAAAAATGAATTATCCAATGTGATCCTTATACCAGTCCTCTGAGATTTTCCGTATTAGCACCATTTTACTCCTGGGAAAACAGGTTCAGACAGATTAAGTACTTGCATAAGATTTGGCTCATCAGTAGTGGAATGAAGGTTTGAACTCAGGTAGTGTGAATCCTGGCTTTGGACCCACCATGCCTGTTGAATTCAAATTGAAAGTCAACTTTGGTTCCATTGTACTCTGTATTCTGGGTAAAAGTATTTAGCCATTGTATTATCTTCCTTTATGTTCCTGCTATGACAAATTGTCACCCTTCCATTTAGAATAGCCATTCAATTTGGGGCAAGGAGGACTTCTAGATGTCCTAGCACAGTGTCTGGCTAATCTTAAACAAGGACATGCATTTCTAGGGAGTAGGATTAGCTGGTGCTCATATATATTAATCACCACCACCATCATCATCTTCATCATCATCCTCATCATCCATCAAATGCAGACTCTTTCGCATTTTAGGCAGGCATTCCACAACTGGAGCTACATTCCTAGCCCTGGTGTCTGCTATTACATTAGGGTTTGCTCTTCACCAAGGTTAAAAAGCCATCGTCTGAAAGAAGGAAGAGAGAGCAGGAGGGATGCAGAAGCAACAGATATCACAGTAAGGATGTGGAAGAATCTGTCGACAAATGAAGCATGGTGGGTCCCAACCTCCTGAGAGAGAAGACAGCGCGTGCGTGCCTACATCCACCCATGGAGGCAGCATCGCAGTGGTGGAGCAAGCCGCTCCCATGTCGTCAACTCTCTCCTAGAGCCTTTAGCGCATGCGGAGTATGAGAGCTGGGGAAGGATGTGGTCCCTTTTTAGAACAGTTTCTGTCAGGTTTACACTGAAGCGGCTGTAGGGTTTAGCCAACAGTTCAGCAGAAAATAGACTCATTTAGAAGCCCTTTGATCAGAGTGGATGGCTGAGACAGATAATGTTTCCAAGAGAATTTCTATAGCAACGGGACTTTCTGAAATAAATGCATAACTTGTGTTTATGAATATCCACTTTCTGTATTTTGCTTCGGCTGATAGAAAGCACAGCCAAATTTGGAATGGAACTATAGAATTTGGGAAGGGCTTGAGCATGGTTTCCAGTGTATTTATTTATAGTCCCTCTGCTTTCATTGATCTTTTCCCTTTACCTGATGTCTTCACCTCTGTAGACAGGCCCACTTCTGTAACCCTCAAAACGCTGCAGGAAAGAAGTGAGATATTCGTGTTCCTTGAACAGAGCTGTGCCGGGGCTGCCCTCCACCCCCAAGGAGCTGATGTTCCCGTGGGGCCATGGTGCCTTGGCTTAGAACCATGTGACTCTGTCATCTACTACCTCTCAGCCCTGGCTTTCTCTCTGTGATCTGAAGTTGCAAAGTCACAGTGTTAGCAGAGTTGTTAGGATCAAAGCTTGGGACCTGGCTGCCCCAATAATTGAGGTTCAGCCACCTGTACCCTATATTCTAATGAAAGAAGCAGATAATAGTGACAGAGAGGAGATTTATTCAATGTGACGACATCAGGAAGAACAGCAAATGAAGAAGTCCAGTAGTCCTGTCCTAAAAAAATATTCAGAGGTCTTAAAAATACACTTATTTACTTCTTACTTCCTTGTTCATCCAAGGAGGGCATGCACACCAGGCACATGTCTGGAGGTCAGAGGACAACTTGGAAATGTCAGAGGATAGCTGTGGAGTCAGCTCTCTCCACCATGTGGATCCTAGGGATAGGTCTCAGGTGGTCAGGATTCATAGCAAATGCCTCTACCTTCTGAGCCACCTCACAGCTCTTCTGGGGGTCCGGACACGAGCTTCAGGTTTAAGTAGAGGGTAGGAGGGATATAACAATGTAGTCCTGGTCAAGGTATGGTCCTACCCATCATTAACATTGTCTTGACTCTGTCTTGTCCTCTAATGTGGTCCCGGGACTGTGTGAAATCCCTTCCTGGGAAACAAGTTCCACCTCTGGCAGGCCCCAGGGCTTCAGCCTTTCCCATCTTCCGGCATGGGATTCATGGAGAAATTATAATTCTGTAGTGTTTATTGATCTCAACAGTCTGATAGCCAAAGGAAGGGGCACATCTCTCCTTAGGGTATCTTTTCTGACAATATGGCTACTGTAGTCCCTGTCTGATGACGTCATTAGGACAAGCTTTGAAGCACTAAGCCTTTGCTGGGCAGGCAGAGTGCTCAGTGAGTAGAGAAGGGGAGGAGGAGCGCTCTGTGAAGATTGCGAGAGTAAGGTTTGGTTGAGAGTACACAGGGGGCGGGAGATGTGAGAAGATGGATGAGAGGAAGAGAATCCAGAGATGGGACCATGATGCCCCAGTGGCCGAGGATTCTCGAAACACCCCAGACACATTTTCTGCTCCCTCTCCTTGGCATTCCTTCCCACCTGGTGATGGAGCCTGGCCTTCTTTGTCATTTCCTTCCCTGATCTGCCTGCCCTGCTAGAGCCTGAGTGTGCTGCCCTGGGTCAGGAGGCTGCCATCTTTGTTACGGTCCAGCAGGATGGAAAGAAGTCTTCAAAACTCACCAAGCTGTGGACTGAGACTATTTGGGGGAGATGGCGTCTTCATTAGCGTTTTATTGTTTCTTCCCTTTTTCATTTTCCTAATTTACTACTTTCTGTTGTACATAGACTTCTGAAGTCTGAATAGCAAAGCAGCTGTTCATGTTGCCATTGGAGAATCCCAGACCCAGCTTAAATAAATAGTCTATCATGATATGGAGAAATGCTTATGTAATAAAGTGAAAAAACAGGCCACGCTAGGGGAGTTAGAACCTCGATTGTATGAGGGAAGCCTGGAAGGATATGGGTCAAATTGTTAACAGTTGTTTTAAACAGAATGATGTTTCCTGTTCTGCAGCCTTCCTTTCCCCCAGAGAGACCTGTAATCACATTTAAAAAAGAAATCACATTGGTTTTTATGCGATTCCTTCCGACTATAAGAGACGTTCTCCCCTGTCTGCACTTCTGCTACCCAGGCTCACAGTCTTTGTAGAAATCAGCATCATGGAACTCAGCATCAGCATCTTCACGGAAATCGGCGGGATGCAGTGAATGGCCAGTGCTCAGCTCGCTGACCCCGCCCTTCCACTACCCTTACCTTTTTGTACACCGTGAGATCCCTGACATCCTTTGTGTCTCCTGGCTTAGCTCACACACACCAGCCCGGAATGGGAGTCTCCATGCAATGCTGGGGTCGGCAGTTGGAACTGGACTTGAGTTCGAGTTGTAAACTCTTGGGTAACATCCTGGGTCTGGTGCAGAGCAGGTTTTCCCATGGCTTGTGCCAATGTCCTCCTTTCTTGATGTCCTCAAGTCACAAGATTAGAGTGTGTTTGCTTAGCCCTAGGTTTTCCTTCATCAGCGTCCAGTCATTTTCCTGCGAGCAGAATTTCGGTCAGTGGGCACATCACCAGCAAGGGCCAAATTAGACATAATTGCACATGAGTCTAACTTTAAGGGTCTGTGGCTTAAAGTGCTCTGCAAAAGCATGCCAAGGCAGCAGCTTTGTTCTCTCTGGGAATTGCATGCCCCGGAAGAAAGGTTATAATTCATTGTCCAAACTGAGATACCTAGGAGAGGGGGCTGTGGATAATGATGCTGGCCAAACCAGGACGCATGGTTTTCCTGCCTTTTAGGACCAGTCTTTCTCGGTTCAGTGTAATGAAATTGACTACCCTAGACAGCATCTTTACAGCAGTCTTGGATTAGGAGTTAGAAGACGGGAAGCCGAAACAGTGGGAAAGGACGCCGGAGGGTGCATTTCAGAACAGGAACGAGCGGGGTTCCTTTTCAGCAACGTTGAGCTGAAGCTAGAGGTGCCATTCAACCGCTGTCTGCACTTTCAAAAGCTGGGGCTTGCGCTATTATTCCCTTGCTCAGTTTCCTTGTGAGCCCGGCTCCTTTTCTTCTGTCGTAAAGGAGAGGGTCTGTGCGGATGGTGGTCCGCCAGGATGGTGGTCCCTTTCAAACCCGAGGGAGCAGCCTGAAGGAGTGCGGTGGCCACTTCTAGCTCTCACAGCACGTGCAGGATTCTACACTAGGTAATCCAGGGCCTCTGCTGCGTGAATAATGCCAGGACAAGCAGGTCCTTCCTGCTGAAAGGACAGGACCTGCTTACTCTCTGTCTCCTGGCTGTCACATACTCGCTCGGTGGCAGGCTCTTCTTAGAACCGAGGGAGGAAGCTGTAGAGGATGGGGGCATGCAGGCCACTTCTGGAGCTGCTTCTTGGAGTGACAAGTATGTGTTGGAGGGTCTAGAGGAAGGAGAGAAAAGAACATGCCAATGAATCCTGAGGCCAGGCTTTCACCTTGCTTTCTAGATGGTTCGCAAGAGAGAGTTCTTTGCTGGATTTTTTTTTTTTTTGAGGGGGGTGGCCTGTTCCTTGTAATTGTATATGGTCATTTATGACAACTTGAGAAGTCTCCAGACACTGCTAGATATCCCTGGCGGAGACTCATTACTATTAGTAAAGAAATACATTCAGTTACTGAACATCTTGTTTTGTGTGGCTGTGTTTCCTCTGGCCTGGCTCCCACCTGAAGCTTTTATAATGCCGTGTACTAGACCAATTAGCGCTTGTGATGGTGGGTGGTGATTTCAGATGAAGTGCCCTCACCTTCATGCCCTTGGATTTGGCTTTGAGATGAAGTGATCTGGGCTCCCTTCCCCCACATCAAGAGTGCATGAATAATGAGATCTTTCTGTAAGAAAAGATTATGCCTTTTCCCACCCTTTTAAAAACCTTTCTCCAAAATGTCTGCTATGACTAGTGCCTTGGGTATTATTCAGACAGAAATGTCCAGTACCAAATGAGGGTTCTCCACTGAAGAGCTGCCCACACTTAGATGTCGTGTGAGGATTTAGTTTAACTGCAGATTCTGCTCCAGTGAGGCTGGGCTCGGGGCAGGACTAGCTCCTGGGTTTTCAGGCCACAGGTAGGGTAATGAGTCTCTACTAAGTACCAACTCTTAACAGCTAAAGAAAATTGGCACCTGTATCCAAGGGGATGAGATGATGCTCTGAGTGGGGTTGGCCTAAGGCTTTATATAATCAGTTTTGTACAAGGCTGATCACAAAACCCCTGTGGCCATGGGTTGCTCTAGACAATGGGAAGACCAATGCTTGAAGAGACTTCCCTGGGGCTGTGATAAGTGCTTTATCAGGACAGTCTTGGCTGGCTGGCTGAATGGGATGGGAAGGAGCAGGACAGGCCCAGAAAGGCAGTCGGGTGGGCTGCTTTAGATCTGAGGTGTTTGCTGACTCCCTGCATTTACTCTAGCAGAGCCCGCACAAGGGAAGCTTCCCTTCAGAGAGTTCTCAGCCTACCTTTAGTGGTTTCAGTTCCCGGGGGTGATGGGCACCCAGGTACTTGCCTTCTTAGCTCAGTATGCATCCATCCCAGGGTTTGGGGAGACGTGAAGAGCAGTTGTGATGCTCTCTGACCCTTTGTCTCTGTTGGCTGCTGGGTACCTGCAAAATGAGAGGGAGGGGATGTGATATGGAACACTGTGTGAAATAACTGCCATTTAACTCTGTATCTGGTGATAGAGAGGGGGCGCTGGATCCCAGGGTACCCACTGCTCTGTACTAGGAGCTGGCTTTGGCCATGAACTAGCAGATATGATGCTGTCTTCCTGTTTTCTCAGTATGGCAACTTCTTGTTTTTTAAGAAAAAAAAAAAAAACCTGGAAGTAATAAAGCTGTCACCCTAGCGAGGGAAAAACATGAGATAGAATATTATAAATTAAGCTTTACTCTTACTAGCTATAATCATTATGAGCCCTTAGGCACATTTCTTTCTTGTTATGCATCACTATTTGTTGAAATTAGAAGACGGTCAATCTATAAAAGTCATCGTGGGAGGTTCAAGTCCAGAGCAGTGGACTAGACCTTCAACCCCAAGTTCGCTATCAATTTATTTAGCACACTTCTCAGTTTTCTCGAAATGCCTCCATGCTTTAGGTGGAGAGAACAGATGTTTCGTGTTGGTTAGCAAGGACAGAAGAATTACCATGGTTTAATTGGAGGTTCTAGTCCAGATCTCAAACTCTTGGGTTTGTCTTTCTACCCAGAAGTAACAGAATTTCAGATGAGAGAACAAGTAACAACCCGAATAAGGTGGGTGGACCTATGCATGCACTCGGTTCGGTTCTACGGTGTCGTATAATGACAAGTCATCCCCAAACTTATGCTCACTGACCCTCCAGGCTGAGAATTCAGACAGGACTTGGTAGGGGGTAGCTTGTTTCTGCTCTGTTTACTGGACAAATTAATGAGCCTTGGCTGGAAAGACTCAAACTGCAGCTGGGTGCTGGAATCTCTACTTAGGGGCAGCTTATGTATGTGATACCAGAGGCAGGCTGGTCCCAACTAGTCTGTTCACCAGGATATCTCCCAGCATGGTGGCTGTAGTCAAGGAGAGCTAATGTCTCAAGAGCCTGTATGGAAGAGGCATGGGCTTTTAATAACCCGACTTTGTAAGTCCCATGACATGACTGCTGCCGTGTTCAGTTGATTGGAACCACTGTAAGTCTGCCCAGATTCAAGGGGTGTGGACCCACCTCTCTTTGGAAAAATTAAAGAATTTTTAACCAGTTAAACACACACATGCACAACTCTCTCTCTCTCTCTCTCTCTCTCTCTCTCTCTCTCTCTCACACACACACACACACACACACACACACACACACACATCAATTATTAAACCTATACTGTACCATGGCACTGATCCAGTTGAAAATTAGCTTGAGTAGAAGTCTGCCATGTTGTATCAATAGTGAATTAATTGTAGGTAGGAAAAAAGAACTGTGAATATTATAGAAAAATAATAAAAAAAATTGGAAGTATGTAGAAAATTGGTGCTAATTTAGATGCCTAGTAGTTGGGAAATGGTTTAAAAATATGTATGTAAGTTATAATATGCAGTCTTGAAAAGGTGAACTAGCTTTATCATATAAGAAATCTACCAAAAAAATTTATAGCATGAAAAAGATTATCTACAGAAAATATGTATGCAGTGATGGTTAGCATTTTTATAAACCACGTATATGTATGTAAACACTTGGGAAATAGTTCCATACAAGATTTGTAGGCGGAGTTTTCCTGTCCCAGCAGCCACTTCCAAATTACCACACAGAGTCTTATATTGTTTGTTAGTGCTTGGCCAATAGCTCAGACTTGTTACTACCTAATTCTTACATTTAAATTAACCCATATTTCTTTTTTTTTCCTTTTGGTTTTTCGAGACAGGGTTTCTCTGTGTAGCTTTGTGCCTCCCTGGAACTCACTTGGTAGCCCAGGCTGGCCTCGAACTCACAGAGATCCGCCTGGCTCTGCCTCTCAAGTACTGGGATTAAAGGCGTGCGCCACCACCGCCCGGCCATATTTCTTATCTGTGCTTTGCCATGTGGCTCATGCTTGTTACCTAATTTTCTATGCATCCTGCTTCCTAGGTGGCTGGCTGGTATCTCTTCTGACTTTGCCTTCTTCTTCCCAAAGTCATCTGTTTCTGGCTGTCCTGCCTATACTTCCTGCCTGGCTACCGGCCTCATAGCTTTTTATTAATCAATGAGAGTAATACATATTCATAGTGTACAAAAGGATTATTCCACAGCAAAAATTTATTATTATTACTATTATTATTATTATTAATGTGTGTGTCTGTATATAGGTATGTGTGGGTGTTTGTGTGCTGTAGCATGCACGCAGAGATCAGACAACTTTTCGGAAGTCATTTCTCTTCTTCTGCCATGTTGAAGCCTCTATTAGTGTTTCTGCCATACTGTGTACAAGCTGCTGGCCCCCTCTCCCATCTTTTACCTGTTGAGCTAGTGACCCCACACCCCACCCCATGAAATAGTTTTAAAGGCACTGCACTAGACTGTTAGTGGCGATTTCTAATGGAGTCAGGAGTAGAATTTGGATACATGGTAGATATGCAGGAAAAGTCACATTTTATTTTTCATAGTTCTGTGGTAGCTCAAGTTTTTAATAAATTAGATATTCCTATGCTGCTTTTATGGTGAGTTGTTCTATGTGATTTTAACTTTTAAAAGTTACTAGTTTGGAGCCGGGTGGTGGCGCATGCCTTTAATCCCAGCACTTGGGAGGCAGAGACAGGTGGATCTCTGTGAGTTCGAGGCCAGCCTGGTCTACAAAGCAAGTTCCAGGAAAGGTGCAAAGCTACACAGAGAAACCCTGTTTTGAAAAACAAAAAAAAGTTACTAGTGTGGTTACTTTATCAGCATACAAACACAAAATCTCTCATTTCTCAGGGCTGGAGATAATGACACAGGGGTAAAAGTACTTGCAGTGGACCCAAATTTGGTTTCTAGCACCCACGTCAGGTAATTCCATTTCCAGGGGATCAAACACCTTCTTCTGGTCTCTGCAGGCACTGGCATACATGTGGCATGCATGAACACACACTCACATAAATAAAAAAATAAAAACAAATCTTAAACCCCCCTATCTCAATCAGCTGTCAGGAGCAGTAGGCATGGTCTGCACACAGGTAGGCACCCGTCTGTTTGGCATGCTTGGTAGCTGGCAGACAGATTTTAGAAAACGGTGTTGGTCTTTTGTCTTTTCTTGTTTTCAAACAGGATCTCCCAGGCTGACATATGGGACTCACTATAATTCAGGCTGGCCTTGAACTTGTGACCTTCCTGCCTCAGCCTACCTTGAGATTATATGTGTTGGTACTGTACCCCGTGGTCTTGTTGCTTTCTCTCCCTTACTGCTAGGCAGTCTTCTCAGGGACAGCACCATGCCTATAGTCTGTTCAGAATAACTTCAGTAGAAATGAAGTATGGACATAGTTATGTTGGGTTGAAACATTTAAACTTAAATGATCCCCCAAATGAAATTAACTGTACTCATATAATCAAATCAGGAAAATTCACTGCCATTAGAGAAGATGTATGGCTTTAATCAAACCAGAGTATTTCCAAGCTAGTAGGTTGGGGGGAGCAATGCGTACCCCTCCAGCTAATAAAACCAACGGAGGCAGAAATGAGACCCCACTCTGGTTTTAAGGTGCTAGTCCATACATCTTCTCCGAGTTGTATAACAATTTGTTCCTATCTTGTTTTTTAAATAATTGCATTATTTAAAGTAGTATCATCATGAGCTTGTAAGAGTGGCTTCCTACATCCAAGACTTTGAGATACCTTCTGGCCCAGTAGTGAATTAGCTGATACTTCCTGCCCTCATGGCATTTGCCGCTTATTAAAATGGACAGAAGCATAAAATCACTGATAATGAGAAGATTGGCTCACGACAACCTTAAGAGAGACACTAGGCTGGTTCTTCTCACGTCCCCTCTGACCTGTGCTCTGTGTCCTGAGAGGCAAACTGCTGTAGATCCAGCATGGGCTCTGCCGCTCTGGCTTTGAGAGATGTTAAGAGTATGTGTGTGTCCCCCGGGCGGGGTGTGTGTGTGTGTGTGTGTGTGTGTGTGTGTGTGTGTGTGGTAAGGAGGGAGTGTCTGGGTTCTTCTGCTGAAAGACACAGCTCCAGCAGGGTACCCTGCTTCTGCAGCTGTTGTTCCAGCTAAATTCTGGCTGGATTCTGGTTACCCCATCCCTCTTCCTGCCCCTTCAAACTTGGGGAGGTGATGGCTGTTTGCTGTTGCTTCCCCCTGCATCCACAGCCCTTGGTACATACGTGTTTTCTCCCTTTTCAGTTCTTTTGTTAAACTCTGTTCAGCTGACTGTGGTGGGACCCAGCTGTAACCAAGCCCTTGGGAGGCTGCTGCAAGGATTTTAAGTTCGAGACTAGCCTGGGATACCTAGTGAGACCCTATCTCAACAAAACCCAAACAAACAAACTGCTAAAGTGTGGTTCTTTCCTGCCTGGACATCACCTGGATAGGTGACAGTCCCATTTTGCAAAAGGTTGAGGCTTGAAGGTTTATGCTGTCCAAGCCAGGGTATTTTATATCAAAGTCCAATTCATAGACTCAGCACTTTACTATCTGCCTGTGGTGACCAACAGATTCTCACGGTCATTTTCAAATTGAGAAGAAACTTGAAAACATTGTTTTAACCTAATAGATCTGTGACATTCTGAGGCCAAGTAAGACAAAACAGACCACCCCCATCCTCCCCGGCAACTCCAGTAGTTTTGAAGGGTTTGTTACCCTTGCTTGTTCATTTTAAGACGTGATCTCCCTAATCCGAGCTGGCCTCAAACCTGTGATCCTCCTGCCACAGCCTTCCGGATGTTGGGATTACAGGCCTGTGCCACCATGCTTGGCTTTTTGCTTGTTTCTTTCAAATTGTCATGGCAATAATTTTAAGTCAAGAAGGGTAAGTAAGATAAAAGTGATCTGTTTACTCCCTATTTTATGGAGTCAGGCTGACATTGGTTGTTTGCAAACATCTAATCTATCTTTGATGACCCAGTTTAAGGACAGTTAAAAGAAGCACCCAGATGAGCTGGGGCTATCTAAAAGACTTGCTCCATAATGGGTGCCAAGATGCAGAGCACACAGGGCTTCTGTTGACTGTTTTGAAAGACGGAATATTTCTTTCTGTACGTTATAAATACCAGGACTTCTTCAGGTTACCTGTTGCACCCCAGCGCACCCTGACTCGTATCCGTTTCTTTGACCTGCAGAGGAACTCGCAGAGACCCCCTAGCAATTCACTTCATAGTCAAGAGCCGAGGCCTGGAGCCAGCTTGCTGTGGGGACACTCCAGGTTCCACAAATTATCACGTAGAGTCCATGGCCCCCATGTCTTGGTCCCATCATTTGACAAGTGGGAATAATCGTACCTCCCACACACAGGTTTTTGTCAGGATTAAATTAGTCTCATAAAGGGCTTAGGAGAGCATCTAGTCCAGCTGTAAGTGCTCCGTGGCAGTTAGCATCTGGTTTTCATTGCTGCTCCTCATCAGCACCCTCCCAGCCTGGGAAGCTTGGTGACCCTTCCTCTGGCTTGGTAATTCCCTTGTGCTGTAGGTCTTTTCTATCACGTTTCAGTGGACGGTTTCCCGTTTTATTTTTTTTCCTGGAAAGAATATAGAAGTTCCCAGAGTATCTATTATTTATTTATTTATTTATTTGCTTGTTTATTTATTTATCTTGGGGACTGGGGATAGAAATGAGGGCCTTTCCTGTGCTGGGCAAATGATCTGCCGCTGGGCTATATACCCAGACCCTCAGTCCCTGGAGAGAGAGAGAGAGAGAGAGAGAGAGAGAGAGAGAGAGAGAGAGAGAGGGAGGGAGAGAGAGAGAGCCTTGTCTCCATCTCCCCAATGCTGGGAATATAGGCATGTACCCCCAGCTGTTCTGCATGGGGGCTGGGGATCCACTCAGGTACTCATTGCTCAGCAAATACCTCACTGGTTGAGCCTCCTCCTCAGCCTTAAACTACTTACTTAGGAAGATGCTTGCCATGGAATATGAGGAAAAGAGTCGGAAAAGGAGGGGAGTGAGTGCCTGGAGGGAAAGTGAGAGGCTTGGTTGGTGAAGAAAAGTTCCAAGAGAGCCAGCAGTTGGGGACCTGTGAGGCTTAGGCATGGGCCTGGGTTGGATTCTACTTTTCATTCAGCTGGGGACAGCTAGGTGCCCTTTGCCATTCACTTCTCACAGGATGTGTCTCTCTGCCTTAGGCTGTGATGTTCCTGTCTCCCCGTTAGCTTGTGGACTGACAAACTGCGGGCAGTCATCTCTTGCCTCAGACATGTAAAGGAGATCTACTTGAAAGAAATGTTGCCTTGCTTAAGAGAATTGGAGACCCCTTTGTGCCCTCAGTGTATGAGGGTAGGCGTGAGGATGAGCTGCCCCAGGTAGCAGCAACAGGGGATGTGGGCGGGATTTGTGAGGCCCAGGAGATGGCACCAAGCTCCCTCGTGTTGCTACCACAAGCCATGAGGGGGCTGCTCTGTCCACTAACAGAGGGAGGCAGCAAAGGAAATCCTACCCACTGGGATAAAGAGGCATGAGAAGGGAAAATAGATGCATCCCAAACGAAACCCGGAAGAATCCCTGTGGGTGAGGTAGTTCCCCCCTCTGGGGGAGGCATTAACAGACATTTAAAGCCCACCGAGAAGGGTGAGGGGCTGTACAAAATGGGCTGGGCTAAATGACCTTTATTGACGGTATGCCTACTCTATTTCTTAATAGTGGATTTGTGTGTGTGCGTGCATGCATGTGTGCACTAGGGGTTTGGGTTATAAGTCCCTTATTGCTAGCCTTTATATTAAAAAGCTAGTATATAGTATCATTTACTAAAAGACTTTTTAAACTCTCAGTTCGTATTCTTGAGTGGAAATTCCATTGCATTAATAAAACTTGGTTGTGACATTTATAGTCTTCGTCACGCTGCAGACCTATGAGTTGACTTGCTCTGCTGTGTAGTCGTTAGAGTGTGTAAGTAAGCTGTGTGTGTCATAGGGAGAGGAAGGCACGTATCCCCGGATCACACCAGATGAACCACCCACGTGCTGCGGTTTTAGAGCCACGGCGCAGACGTGAGAATACACCTGGCCCCTTATGCTACCCCCAGGATTTAAAAACACAAAACAAAAACCTCACCTTGCCTACCTGAGGCACTGCTCAGCATAGCCCCTCATCCTTTTTTTTTCTTCTTCCTTAACTAAAAATCATCAAATGAGTGATACCAAGAGTAATAGCCAAATTCGTCTGCTTGAATCTGCAGATATACAGGATGAAAATATGTACAACCCGTGTCTTGGTTGAAAAACGGCTCCTGGAAAGGGCTTAGCAATGGGAGTGCCCTTTGCCCCACAGTGATGTAAGTACTGTGAGTTACAGTGAGGGCACACACACGTGAATGAGTTCCAGGTTTTAGATCGTGCCCTCCCTGGAGGACCTCATTCTGATACAGTCGTCATCTGGCATATGAAATGGATGGAAGCAAAGGTTATGATAGATTTCCAAACTGTAAAGTTCAACTTTGTCTCACCGTATATTAGTGGGAGGGCAGAGCTGGTAGGAAAAGGGCACAGGCCGTAGAATCCACACCCTAGTCTCTGGCTGCCTGGCACCGGAGCCCTGGGCACGTCCTCAGCTGCGTGAGCTGTTTTCGGTAAAGACTGGCTTGACGTCAGCTTAGTAGGGTTGCTGGGAAGATGGGTGACTGGGTATCAGAGCATGAGCACAGGGCCTAGAGAACCCAGGAATGGTGGCTTCATGGGACATGGCAGACTGTCACCACGGAGCTGTAGGTTTGTAGTGGAAGCTCATCACATGCCCAGTTAGACTCTAGACCAACTTTATGAACTATTTAACTTCACTTTTGATCCTTTCTTGATAATCTTTTTTTCTACTTTAAAGTCATTTTGATGTATTCACTTGTGTGTGTGTGTGTGTGTGTGTGTGTGTGTGTGTGTGTGTGTGTTTCTGTTTGTTAGTTTTTCAAGATAGGGCTTTTCTATGTGACAGTTCTAGCTGTCCTGGAACTTGCTTTGTAGATCGTGGTGGCCTTCAACTCACAGATCCGCCTGCCTCTGCCTCCCAAATGCTGGGATTAAAGGCCTGCGCCACCACTGCCTAGCGTATTCACTCTTCATAATAGAAACATGAGGTAGATTGAATATAGACTCCCCGGGTCTAGCCTGACAAATAAGCTGGGGAGAAGGGGAGGTCCTTCCTTGCAATGGTGGAAGGAACGTTGACATTAGAAAATCAATAGATGCTTACGTTAACAGATGTAAGATTTGTGAGTAAAGGATGTTCACACAGTCTTAAAGTGTCTCCCACAGGTGTGGAGAAGCAAAGCTCACATCCCTGGAATCAAGTGATTAAAGTTAGCCTCACTCCTAGGGTGACAACCCCAAGTCATGTGATACATGGGAGCCAAACAGAACCTTTGTTTTGCGTGTGTGCCCAAGGGCAAAAGATGCTTACTTGCTTACCAAGAGATCAGCAATAGATTGAAGTGAACAGATGTTCTGTGATTAAAAAAACACTGGCTGGAAATCTTCAAAAACAAAAGATGGTAAAGCCTTCTAGATCTGCAAAGCTGGAGATGCATGACAGCCAGAGGCAAGGGACAGAAAGGAAGCTACACAGGGGCCAGGGATGTAGCTCAGAGGTGGGGTACTTGCCTAGCACAGCATGCTTGAGCTCCTGGGTTCGATGCCAGCACTGGAAAAACAAGCAAATAGAAGGAAGGAAGAAGGAAAAGCTGCATAGGACATTTCTCGGAAAGGGTTAGCTGTCGAGTATAGATCATACTATTGTCTCAATATTAAATTTCCTGATTTGGGTAATTGTACTGACGTTGTATAATTGGATGTTCTTATTAAATAATACGATCAAATGAAGCATACTGTAAAAGGCAGTGAGCTTGCAGCCCCGATCTAGAGGGGTTTACATTGCCAATGACATTGTTGTGTCTGACCGGCTGTATTCTTGTTCCAGTGTGGTGTGGGGGAGAGATTCACAGATGCTGACAGTGAGAAAGAGGTGTTTAATTTAGCGGAAGTGAAATACTGTGTGTACTGTGACTGTGTGTGTCCTCACTGCCTTCTGGATAGCTGAGTCACAGTGTGTGAGGGCCTGAGTAGACCTCCAGGAGCAGTGGCTGAGAGCTACCTGTAATCATTATTGAACTCTTTGTCAACCAACTAATTTAGGTTTGTTTGTTTGTTTATTTAAAGTGTGTGTGTGTGTGTGTGTGTGTGTGTGTGTGTGTGTGTGTAGTTGAACACAGAGGCCAGAGGTCAGAGTCAGGTGTTTTCCTAAGTTGCTCTCTAATTTTTTTTTTTTTTTTGAGACAATGTCATCATTCACTGAACCTGGAGCTCACTGGTTGGCTAGCCAGGCTAGTCATCAAACTCTAGGGATCTACTTGTCTCCGCTCTGAACAGTGGGATTACAAGTGTACACTGTAGTACCCAGCTTTTGACCTGGGTGCTGGGGCAAGCACTTTTGCAATTGAACTGTCTTCCTGGTCCCTATTCCTGGCAGTTGGAATTGTGAGGACAGCATTTTACATTTTAAAAGTATTTCTGTGCATGAAAAGCTCATCTTAAGTTATCGGAACTTGGTAAGAGAGGACAGAATCCACTTCTATTTGTCAGACAATGAAGTAAGAGCCGGAGAGCACAGCCCACCCCCTCAGTGTGGTTCCTATCAGATGTAGCACTTTCATCCTGGGGCCTCCTGGGCTCTTTCATAGACCATCCATTGTGTGAACTTTTTCAATATATATGTTAATACATGAAATATAAGCAAGCAAGAATCTCTTCCTTGTGTCGTGTGGCAGTCATTTGTCTTAAAAAGAGAATTGGACCAGACTTCTTCTCATTCTAATTGGAGTCCCTGGTCCTGTGAAATTACTTTAAAGCAACTGAATCCATTGTACTGAGAGTTGAGTGGTCTGGTGTCTAGGGACTCTGGATGGTGTGGGAGTAGTGGGCTCTCTCCTTCCGAGTCTGTGTGACATAGTCGGCGGTCCCCCAGGCCTGGTGGTCTCTGTCATGAAGAGCTGTTCAGCATTTCAAGACATGGTGTTGGAGCTGAATGTCATCAGTGTGGCTCCAAGGGAGGTGTTAGAGGAGAGGGCAATGGTAATTCTACACCGCCTCCCCCTTGCAGCTGAGGAGATCAAGTGAGTTGGCGTTTGTGGAGAAGTTGGTGTCTGATGTATAGGAAATGCCATTTAGTCATGTTTAGGTGTCGTTAAGTTGACATAGCACTACCAACACTGATCCCTCTGTCTCCCTTCCCCTGTCCCTCTGAAATATCTCTTCTACTTCAGTCTCTATGCATTTTCCCTAAGTACCTCCCGTAAGTTGATCATACAGCGGTTGGCTTTTATGACTGTCCTATTGCTCTCAGGATGCTATCCTCAAGACTTACTCATGGAGTAGTGTGGCTCAGGATTTATTCCATTGCCTTATGCACTATACTGGGTTTATCTGCTTGTTTGTGGACTTCTGTTGCTTCCTTATTTGGGCTACTCTGGATATCACTGCTGTGACCATGAGTGTTCAAATACCTGTTGGAGCATGTGCTTTCAATTTGGGGGTGTCTGTACCCAAAGATGGGATCATTAGATCCTATGGCAATTTTATGTTGACTTTTATAAAGAGTGTGCAGGCTTTCCCCACAGGTGACACCATTTTATATTACACACACACACACACACACACACACACACACACACACAGCTCCAGTTTCTCTATACTCTGGCCAGTACTTGTTATTTTCTGGTTTCCTTTTTTATGTATAATTTTATGTATAGAAACAGTGTCTACTGACTTGTTGTCTTAATCTTTTTTAAGAGAGAGGAGGAGGAAAACATTTGGAGAAGCCAAGTCTGGCTAATCACACGCTAGTTCATCGATGTTTACCAGCACAGCGTGTACTGGAGACCTTCTTCTGTGGTTCGCTTAGCTCTCCCAGGGCTGAGAGCTCCTCACCCCCCCCCCCCCCCACTCTACATGCAGCGCTCCCTGCTTTGAAGGAAAAAGGCAATAATCAGTTCAGGTAATAAGTTCATGATAAGATAGGTGGAACAAAAAGGACCCTTTGGTTTAGGTGCTAGTGTGTGAAGAATGGTCTTGTTCCATTTTATCTGTAACTTGGAATGAACTTACCCTGCAAGTACTTCGTAAAACTCAAAGCAGAACATGCCTCAACTGTCCATCTTGAAGGGAGTCTAGCCCTGAGAAACAACCTGGGAAAGACTAATAACCTGAGAGTTCTGGTTCTTTCTTGGCCCATATGTTTTCTTCTTGGTGTGCTTTTTTCCACCTTGAACTCTGGGTACCAAGGGCACTAGCGTGTGAAGGGGGTCAGGTCGTTGCTGATCAGGTTCTGGAGAGCCCTGTAGATGGCTCAGGAGGCTGGGGTAAGAGCTTCCTGGGCATGCTGCCTTCCAGCCGGGCTTGCTAAGCTCCTGCACTCGTATAGCCTGGTGCGAACTGAGCCGTTGGAACCCGGTTGGCTGGGTGTGAAGTTTGCTCACACACACCGTTGAGCCAGGCACCAGTGGTGTACAGGTCCGCGCAACTCACAGGTATCCAGGGCACACTGGCAATGCTGGCTTGTCTGGGTTTGCAGGCAGGGAGCCCTTATTACTAAATACTGAAACATCGATTGGTGATGCCAACAAGAGGGTATTCATATCGGCTGGGCTTTGTGCTGCGTCCTCAGATCATCTTCTTCATCCCCAGTTCTTCCCAGTTCTTGACTCAGTCCTGTTTTCAGGACAACTATTTAATGCACAGTTCAGGAAGCCTGGGCTTGTGTGGAGGCCAAGAAGATTTCAGAATGGCTGCTTTGCATATCCCACAAGAACCACTGATAGGCTGGGTCCGGTCTATGTCAGCTCTGACCTTGGAGAAATGATTGAGCTCTCTCAAGTCTGGGTCTGTATCTAACATAGGCACAAACCAGTGTTGTAGGATTTTGTGAGTGAAATTTGTTAATTCCAGCATAAGAAAAACTGCAGAGAGGACAGGTTGGAGCAGGTGTGTGTGTGTGTGTGTGTGTGTGTGTGTGTGTGTGTGTGTGTGTGTGTTGACTGACACTGGCTTCGTCTGTACTTGTGTGTACATCAAGGAGATAGAACCTGCCTTAGTCAGTGTTCTATTGCTGTGAAGAGACACCATGGCCATAGCAACTCTTGTAAAGAAAAGCATTTAATTGGGGCTTGATTACAGGTTCAGAGGTTCAGTCCATTATCAGCATGGCGGGAAGTGTGGCGGCATGTGTGGCAGCATGCAGACAGACATGGTGCTGGAGAAGGATCCGAGAGTTCTATATCAAGATCCACAGGTAGCAGGAAGAGAGAGAGAGATACTAGGCCTGGCTTGAGAATTTGAAACCCGAAGCCCACCCCCAGCGACACACTTTCTCCAACAAGGCCACACCCACTCCTTCAAGGCCACACCTCCTAATCCCTGCCGAGTAGTGCCACTCCCTAATGACCAACCATTCAACTATGTGAGCCTGTGGGGGCCATTCCTATTCAAACGACTCTTCAGCTATCCTCTGGCCTTCAACGTTCACAAAATAGCTCTAATTCCTGCTGGCCTCATAGCAAGAGGGAAGGATGGCTGACTCAGAGGGTGGCCTACAGTGACCCAGAGGAACATTTAAATGACTCAGAAGAATGCAGCTCAGACCATGAAAGGCGACACACAGATGGAGGCATGGGGCGGCAGTAGAGGAGGTGCTAGGGAAGAAAATGAGAACTAAGATTTTAAGAACAGATCAAGGGGCCATTTCCTTCAACTTCCTTCAGCCCCACTTGCATGGATGCAGCTCCAAACACGTTGCTAGAGAAAATGGATGGAGCGCACTGTGAATACTAGTGAACTGAGTTTGTTTAAAGTATGTGTGTGTGTGTGTGTGTGTACATGCACCTTTGTGCCTGCACTAGTGCATGCACACGTGGAGGCCAGGTTTCTTGCTCTCCATCCTACTTTTTGAGACAGGGTCTCTCCCTGAACCTGGAGCTCCCTGTCTCAGGTAGACTGGCCACATGGCGAGCTTCTGGGATCTGCCTGTCTCTGCCTCCCAGCGCGGAGATTCCAGGTGCGCACCCCCACACCTGGCCTTGCCGGGGACGCTGGGGATCCGAACTCGGATACTCACCTTTGCACAGCAAGCGCTTGACCCGCTGAGCCATGTCACCGGCCCTGAGTGTTTAAATCAGTAACGACTGAGGTAATTTGTGTCTGTGAGTTAACAATTACCGACCCAGGAACTACACGTGTGTTAGTCAGCGGGGTGGGGGTGGGGGTGAGTTATCTGTGTTGAGAGAACGCATGTAGCAGTGGAGGAAGCTCTGCTTGGCCCCTTGGTTTGGAGATGTCTCCTGGTCTTCTCACTGTATCTTGTCAACTCACAGCTGTAGGCCTTGCACCTATGTGTCGTGTGGGAAACAGTTGCAAAGTATCCTGGTCAGAGCTCAGAGACCCCCCTTGGTGGGGGGCAGGGCTGGGAATGTAGGGGCTGCCGTGGAGTTTTCCTTAAACAAGCTTTGAAAGCGGAGAAACAGCTCACAAGCTTGGAAACCGAGGAACAAAAGCGCATCTTGAAGTTTGTTTCCTGTTTCTTGGTTCTTTTGCTTTTCTGTCTCTCCACTTCCTTCCCCCTTCCTCTTTCTTTTGAGACTATTGGGAGGCAGAGTCAAGGGGATCTTTGTGAGTTCGAGGTCAGCCTGGTCTACAGAGCGAGAGCCAGGAAAGGCGCAAAGCTACACAGAGAAACCCTGTCTCGAAAAACCAAAAAAAAAAAAAAATCTCAATTAATTATCCCAGGCTAGTCCTAAATATGGGATCTTCCTGCCTCTTGTTTCCCAGGTGCTGGCATGACAAGTGTGTACCCCCACATCCTACTAAACCTTCAGAGCATGGTTTCCTCATTCTTAACACCACTTCTCCAGTTTTCTTTTCTTTCTTTCTTTCTCTTTTTTTTTTTTTTTTTTTTTGGTCAGGTCTTGCTGGACAGCCCTGGCTCTATATAGCTTAGACTGACCTTGAACTTCTGCCATGTCTCCCAAGTGCTGGGATTATAGACAAGAGCCACCATGCCTGGCTTCCAAGCATATTTCCCACCAAATTCCTTTCTCTTCCCTCCTTCAAGCCTGACTTCACACTACATTCATCAAGAGAGCCCGCTCAGATTAATCCTATCACTGAGCGGTCTCTTGTTCCCCTGGCTTCCCTTTCTTTGTGCGGTAATTCTTTTGTGCCTTTTCCAAAGGAGCCACGTAACTTTCCTCCGCTGTGAAACCCTGTGCCTTCCCCCTGCTGGATTAGAAACCAGTGACTGCCAGGCTCTCCCCACCCCATTCCTTTTCACTCCCTGCTGAAGTGCTTTCCGCCTAGTAAGCCGTGAGTTAGACTTTGCCGCAAACCAAAAGAAACACATTGCGCTGCATCTATCAGCCTTAATTATAAGGCGTTTGGAATGAGTTTGAACATTCGGAGTCTCTGTAATTCTCTTCCAACATTCTGCACCTAGGAGACCATCAATAAGAGGAAATTTCCATCCCTGCTTGGCTCCATAATTGTGGATACTTCTGCTTCACAAATGCTGGCAGGGTTCGAGTGTCTGGAGTAGAAACAATGACTTAATTCTGAAATTGTGTTCAGATCCTCCGAGGGACTCGTGGCTGATACACAGAGAAAGCTGGGAGCTTGGCTGTCTCCTCTGGGCTGCAGTAGACACATGGCGAGGGGGAATTTACAGACAGTACTGTGGTCCAGTGCTCAGCCAGGAAAGCAGTGTCTGGGGGAGATGGGACGCATCTTCAGACTGAGTCTGGGGCAGAACGGCGTGTATCATATTTAAGGTGGTGCTATTCTCGTGTGTGCTGTGTCCAGACTATCTGAAAGCCTTTGTGTCTGCCTTCTATTTACAGAACTATTTATTCATTTTCCAAAACGTGGGACTGTCCACTTTCTGAGTACAGTAGTGGTGCTGCCTGTTAGAATAAGCCAAACCCAAAATGTTTGTAGATTTGTTGCCCTAGTGGGGCAATGCCTTTCATGAGAGAGTGTTCTCTGTGTCATCTGTACATTTTCCAAGTAGTTTACACAGTCAAGGGTTGTATGCATTCTCTTGAGCCTATGAACTGCACATGAGCCTCATCCATTCTTACCAGTTCAACTCCCCACACCGGCCGTTCCGTTTCCTCCTCCGGCTCCCTGAGCTCATGACTGAAAGCTTGCCCTGCTACGGTGGTGTACCATTGGAAACACAAAGGACGTTGAAAAGTAAACAAAAACCCAGGAGAGGTTCAAAAACACAAGCCAGTTTTGTAATCAACTAGCCCCGGCCCTAGAGCAAAATATTCAACCCATTTCTGTCTTAGGCAAGTGGAGGCAGGATTGCCCACCTGTCTGAAGGCTAGTCATGTGAGCTCATGCATAGTGTAGCACTTTATAAACATACAACCCCATGGAAGTAAAGAGCTTGGCGTACTAGGTCAAAGGCCTGCTGCTTGAGCCTGGCCATATCTGCCTTGTGTTATGATCTCTCATAAGCCCCGTCTCCTGAAAACCCTACACATGTGCTGGCCGATGCTGTCTTTCATGGCTGCCTGGAAGCCAGAGAGGCTCCTGGGTCTTGAAAATTAGCCCGGTCTGCATTGGTCGAGGATATAGTCATGTTGAAATGTATTTTTGTTCCATGACTGTTTGTCAACACGTTCCCGTTTGCGTAGTATGGCCCATTTGAGGGCTGGATTTTTGGCAGTATTTTAAGAGTCGACTGTCCTAGATTAGGTGCTAATTCGTTCACTAACAAGCAGCACATGCTTGCATTAATAGAGCCCTTCTGCATCCAGCAGTCTCCTCACTGCCTGCTAGACTCAACTCCTCTTCCAAGTCAAAGTTTCAATGCTAAGTTGGCTCCTTGGTATATCCTTAAAACGGTAATATGCATCCATATTTCTTCCCCTTCGTTATACAAGCTTGTCTTTATGCAAATTGGCACACTGGGTGACTTCCTGGTGCCGAGCCATGTGCAGTTTCCACCTCCACCATCCAAAGTCACAAAACGCGTTGGCTGCTGCTTGCTGGCTTCCTCTGTCTTCCCCCGGACCTACCTAGGTGCTCTTCTTCCGGTTCCCCACCCCCTCGCCAGATCCCACCCGTTCTCAGCTTACCATGTTTTCCTTTCCTCTGGAGTTTAGACTCCCGAAGTTTCCTGGTGCCCAAGGCTTGTTGCAGCCTTCCCCTTGAGTTTCCAGATCGGGTCCCCCCTCCCAATTCATTCCACGCCCTTGCCCCTCCCCAACCCGCTTTCTGTCTTAGGCTTACCACTCCAGCCTTTCTCCAGGCAGTTGGGCCTCCCAATAGAACGCTGGAAGAACATCCCCGTGTTAGTCATCTTCTGACCGTGTCCCTCTGCTGCCCGGAACTCCCACCATTGCCTTCCTTTGAGCAGTACACCTGACAAATTATTCATTGTACGCTCTGAGTGACTGAAATCTTTTTCTAGACGTTCAGATGGGTCAGTTAGATGTGGAAAGTCGTTGTTTGGACCACACCTGTCATTAGGGTGTCAGCCTCATCTTATTTTTCCGTAGTTGAACATTTTAACAATAGCGTTTTTTTCTTTCTAACATTGACATCCTAAAAGGCTATATGCCTGTGGTGTAGAGTTTTTAGAAGATGTGTGAGAGTTAATATATATATATATATAAATCTTAGAGCTGCCTTCTTGGAAACATTCTACTTTTATTTTGTCATATCCTTATTGGCTTTCAGCTTAATTACAATGCATGTAATATAACATTATATACTTCTAGTTAAAATATACACAGAATATATATAAATAATATATACACAGATGTATGGAATTAAACGTATGTGTATGTGTTTTAACGTAATAGACCTCTAAATACTGTCTTAGTTACTTTTTTTATACCCACACCTAAACACTATGACCAAGGCAACTTACAAAGAAAATGTAATTTGGGGTTCACAGTTGCAGAGGGTCAGAGTCCATGATGATCATGGAAGGGAGTGTGGCAGCGGCCAGGCAGGCATGGTGCTGGAGCAGGAGCTGAGAGCTTGCATCCTTGAGTTCAAATAGGAGGCAGAGAGATAATCAGGAATGGCATGGGCTTTTGAAACCTCAAAGCCCTTCCCCAGAGACACACCTCCTCCATTAAGGCCACACCTCCTAATCCTTCCCAAACGGTTCCACTCACTAGGGACCAAGTATTCAAACCTATAGGGGCCTTTCTCGTTCAGACCACCACAAGGACATTGTTTGCAAGTCATGTGGGAGATAGATGTTAAAGTCATCAAGTAAGAGCATTGAATATAATTGTAATTACCCTTGAAAAATTAGCTCATATAATAATCTGTTGCTAGCTGTAAATTATTTTGCATTTATAAATTGTTTACTTAATGACCATGTAATAATGTAGCTATTAATTTAAAAGTAACCATTAGTGCTGTGAGATCATGGGTGAAACAGCCCTGTCATGTTCAATGTTAGTAGTTCACAGCATTCCTCTCCATCCTCTGGCTCTTTTTCTCTTCCTTTTCTGAAAATAAAAAATCAAAAAATTACTAATTCTTACACTGGGTGTGCTGGGTGTGCTGGCACAAACCTTTATTTTAATCCCAGCACTTGGGAGGCAGGTGGATCACTGTGAGTTCAAAGCCAGCCTGATTGACATAGTGAGACCGTGTGTGTGTGTGTGTGTGTGTGTGTGTGTGTGTGTGTGTGTGTGTGTATGGGTATGTGTGTGTGTGTATGTGTGTGTGTGTGTGTTATGTGTGGCGCTTATACAATAGCTTCATAAGGTAGGTAGCATTATTCTTGTTTTATAGATGAGGAACTGAGTACCCAGTATTAGTCCCTGACTGAGTGTGATACTCTTGCAGATACATTCAACCCCCAAATCAATATCCCCTCTTCTGGGGAGGCAAACCCCATTTTAATCAGCTATCTTTGCTGGGTAAGGCAGATTTACACCTTTGGAAAGAGATGGGCATAGCATGGAGAAGGTTTTAAAAGTTACATTCTCTCAAATGTGTGAAATCTTCTGCAGATGAATGGGTCATATGAATGACCTTGCTTTGTTGATGTGACATGCCATGTCTTGTCATAGTTCCTGCACTCCTATTGTCTGGCTTGAATCCTAAATATTAGCTTCACTGTTTTTTCCTTTGCTAGGCTATGTTTGAGGTTTTTGTATCTCCGAGAAATTAGCCTTTGATCTTACTTTCTGAAGACAGTATACCACTAATTTTATATAGTTTCCAGTGGGAACAATAAAGTCACATACATCTGTCTGCTGCTTAGGGAGATATCAGTAACCGTGAGTGACAGGCGCCAGTGCTCCATTTGGGGAGGCAGCAGCTTTATGGAAGGAAGAAAGGCCGTGGACTTTGGAGTCAGGGTTGTCCCAGTTCCAGCTCTGTCATTGACCTCTTTACAATCTTGAATGGTCCACACCCACACTACCTGGCCTCTCTTCAGTTTATTTCCCATCAGGACATCAGAGAAAGGAATTCCTAGTTAAAGAGGGATGTAGAGACAGAGAGCTAACATACATGAAGTGTTGCCTCACTAAGTGTTAATCATTTCTGTGCTTTTTTTAATGTGTGCATAAAAAGGGACTAATGCAAGAACACAACCTTCAGACTGTCTCACACACACACACACACACACACACACACACACACACACACACACACACAGACACACACACAGAAAGAAATCCATTCAGAACCAAGAAGTTGTTTTCTTCCTTTGTGTTTTATTTATTTTCTCCCATGAGTCAAGGGAGGGACAGGCCATGACTCCTTACCCTATTTTCTTCCAAATTTTTCAGCTTTGTAGAAATATTCTACGATATTTTACTGCATGGGATAACTACCTGTTTTCTTGTTTTCAGACAGTCTTACCATCTTTCTCATGCTAGTGTGAAACTACCTATGTAGCCCAGGATGATCTCAAACTCAGAATCCTCCTGTCTCTAACTCCCCACTACAGGGTGTAGCACCATGCCCAGCATATTTTGGGTGGCTTTTGAGAGAGCAGGGACAAGATGTTAGCAATGGCTTTCTTGGAATCAGCTCAGGTGACCACTGATATTTAACTTGCTACGTTTGTTTAGTGGTTCTAACTTAGCCTCATTCTTATGGGGGCATTGAAGTTGAGTCGACCTTCGGACCTTTATTACTTACAGAACGCAGAAAGCATCATCTTAAAACTGGATCTGAATGATTTGAGACCTTTGGCCGTGAACCCCACAAGCACAGGGCTCATAGGTGAGCTAAACGCTTTCCCATTGTTTAGATTTGAAAATTGCCCTCTGTCATTGGGGTCTCAACCTTCAGCTAGCTCCTGGAAACTTAGCACTCTCCTCTTCTTCACTGAGCTCTGTAAGGAATGTGGGTGATGGGGTGTGGAGAAGAGGCAGTGGCCGGATGGATTATTCCCTGGGCCTTCCAAGCAGCAAGGGGTGATTTGGTTCCTAAAATATTTCTTGAAAATTACCATTATGCAAATAAAAAAATTGTAAGTCAATAATCCCAAATCAAGGAATCATTGGCTTTTGTTCTCCCAAACTGAGCAGAATCCCAGGATTCCCTTTCTCATCCCAAGGTACCTTAATACCACCACAGTCTGCCTTGGGTTTCTAAATTCTGGAAAAAGTTAGCTAGCTATTCCTCTTTAAATTTACAGTGGACAGAATGAATTTTCCTTTGGTTTGAGAATTAGCAATGAATTTCTACCCTGAAAAGGTGCCCTGGGTTTTGCCTTTCAGATCTAAGTGATCAAGTATGATGTTTACATTAAATGTTGGGCCCTTTTGCATGAGTGGGATCTAAAAACCCTCCCCCTCCCTCTGTTTCTGTTTCTGTCTCTGTCTCCCCACCCCCCACTCCTGTGTGTGTGTGTGTGTGTGTGTGTGTGTGTGTGTGTGTGTGTGTGTTATTTAATGACAGGATCTTGCCTTGGGCTCATTATGTAGCTCATGATCCTCCTGCTTCAGCTCCGAGTTGCTGGGATTGCAGGCATGCGCTGTCATTCAGCCTGGCCTCCTCTGTGCATCTCGTACGGTGTAAGCACATTTCCAGAAAAGGATCAGTTCTGTTCCTAAGACCTGAACTAGTTCCTCTTCCATTTTCCTGTTTAAATGTAACATGGGCACTAGGTGCTTCTTAATACCTCTGCCCCCCCCCGCCCCCCCCCCCCCCCCCCCCCCCCCCGTGACATTAGAATGAGAAGAGGTTACGACCCCTGCTGGTAAAGCCTTGCTTGGTGTTGGTAGCTTACGGACTACCATTGCCTGGTCATGCCGCAGCTCAGAAATTCTTCCAGTGCTCAATTTGAAGATTTAGGAGTTTCTCCTGTTAAAATATAGGCCTTTTACAGCTTTGCCTAACCTGAATGGCCTTGGGTTGGTGTTGACTTGCAACTTTAGAAAGACCTGAGAAATGTGTGATGGGGAAGAAATTCCAGGAATCATGGTACGCAAGGCAGGTTTCAGTAAAGTTCACCTTCCCTCGGTGGATGCCAAAGATGACTGTACTTTCTCGCGGGGGCAGACTCGGCACTGTGAGGACTGGAAGGACCTGATGCCCGTGCGTGCCTTCAAGTCCAAGGTCAAACATACCTCCCAGCAGCTCCCACTGAGTACCTGCTCTTTCGTTGGCCCTGGGTAGAGAGAAGGAAGGGCCTGGGGCTGGCAGCTGTACGCCAGCATCCCTGTGACTTGATGCCTCCTCCAGGCTTCCAAACACCTGGGTGTCTCCTGCATTATCACCTCATACTCTAATTAGGGTTGCCAGTACCCTCAAACTCAGGCTTGTCTGTTTTTCAAAAGGAAATCCAGTTTCGGGAAGTTTGATCGTGGGGTCTTTTAGAGTTTAAGGAGCCATGGAAGGCTTCAGGAAGCTGGCAAGAAACCAGAATTTTCCACAGGTCACATTTCCTTAATGTGTCAGCTTTCTTAAAGTCTCGGCCTTTTGGTTCTGTTGTCCTTTCATCCCAGCCTCCTATCTCTACCCTCAGTGTCTCAGAATGGATTCTCTCTCTTAGAGTGTCTTCCATGGGTATCAGTGTACGCTGCCTGCTATGAACAGTCCTTAAGCTCTGAGAGTGGGTCATATCCATTTAGGGCAGTGGTCCTCAACCTTCCCAACGTTGTGACCTTTAATACAGTTTCTCATGCTGTAGTGACCCCCAACCATACAATTATTTTCATTGCTACGAATTTTGCTACTGTTATGATTCGTAATGTAAATATCTGATATGCAGAATATCTGATATGCAGAATATCTGATATGCAGAATATCTGATATGCAACCCCTGTGAAAGGGTCTTTCAATGCCCCCCCCCCAAAGGGGTTGTCACTCACATGTTGAGAACTGCTGATTTACGTCTTCTCTTTAAGGCAATACAGTTCCCAAGCCATAGAATATGGTTCCACACCCAACTGAATTACATACCTGAGGATATTTAGGATTCTTTGTAGAGAATTTGAGTCACACAGAATAACAATGTGTACTTAAAATACTAGATGGTGGGTGTATTTCTTGGAATTGATTATTCCTATCATACTTCTAATCTGCTTTTCCTTAAAGGAATACACCCTAAGTAATACCATTTTATGAAGCCAGCCAGGGTTTTAGTGACTCTTGCCAACCCTCCCTTGAGTATATTTCCCAAACCCAAGCACCTTGTCAGTATGCCAAATCTCAATTGTGTAACTGTAATAAAAATTCCAGAAGAGACCTTGTGAGTCATGCTTTGTGTCCGAACGGGCTGGCACCAAACAGCCATTCAGATATTTGCGAACAGATGAATGGATTGACTACTGAGGCTGTGGTGGCCTCGGTATCTGTGTGAAGGAAGCAGGTAGTGGGTAGGGCCATTTAAACAGTGGCCACACCTTACCAAAGCATAGGTCCTGGACTAGTTTTCCATGGCCCTTGACTCAGGTGTCCTTCCCTTTCTTACGTTTCTATTTCCACGTCTTGCCTCGCAGCTCTTTTTTGCTTCTGCTGCTTACACCTCGGCATAATCTCTATCATGTGATTGCCGTAGACTGTGATTGTTCCCGTCTCTTAGCCGGTATCAGCTGATTTTATTAATGGCATTTTGTTCTCATTAACGCCACTCTCTTACCACATGAGCTAGCCGGCCAGTTGATATTAATGGCATTTGTGAATTGCTAATACATGAGGAAACTCTCCTCCATGAAGTCATGTTTCTTAGGGAGTTCAGGGCAGCAGCGAATGAAGATGTACCTCAGAGGAAATCATGGGTAACCAAGTTGTTTTCAAGCGAAAGGAACTCCGGAGCTACTTGAGTGACTGGTTCCTTGGGTTTTGGTGGTAACTCTGTTCATTTGGTGATGATGTGGCCCCAAAAGATGTCAGTTCCAGCCCTGGGTGTGTCACTGGCCCAGAGAGTAGTCATGGGCAGTCCTTTCCCCTCACTGACCTTGCCTTCCTACTTTATGAGAGATACAGCCTATCTCTCGGCTGATTGTGAGAACCGCACAGTAACATGTGGGAAAGTGCTTTGTAGGCAGTAAAGTCATGTCCGCCGTGAGTTATTAGCTTCATGATGGCCCTTTAAATGGCAGGGCTGTTATTCATGCCAAGAGCTCTTATCAGAAGTCACTAAGTGAACAGTGAGTGAAGCAAAGGTCTTTGCGGCACTCTCGGGTCCAGAAACATCTGCTTCCGGTGTGAACTTTCTCAGTCTCATAACCTTGGTTCGCCCTTGGGTGGCAGGTCATCATAGGCCTTCTCCACCCTGACGGGAGGCAGGTGAGGCTGAAGCATGTGCTGAGAAGACCAGTGGGCCAGGTGTGTGGAAGGTTGGCAGGAAGAGACTTCGGATGGGGGTGCCCTGAGGGAAAGCACTTCTGTCTGGTTCACAACCCGGTGTTTTGACTTAAGCATACTAAGTAAACATCAGTAGAGTGAAATCCATAGGATGGCCCTATGTTTGTGACTTCACCTCCTTCTCCTCACTGCAAACAGACAAAAGTAAATTGACTTCATACAGATATTTGGGACCCTTTCATTAGCCTTCCTGAAAGAGATTACTTACCAAATATTTTCAGAGAACAGATAACCTTACTTTTTTATTATTTATTTTTATTTCTTTATATGTTCATTGGTGTTTTATCTGCATGTATGTCTGTGTAATGGTGTTAGAAGCCCTGGAACTGGAGTTATAGACAGGGGTGAGTAGCCATGTGGGTGCTGGGAATTGAACCCAGGTCCATTGGAAGAGCAGCCGGTATTCTTAACTGCTGAGCTATCTCTCCAGCCTCTCATCTGGCCTCAGAAGCTAAGCAGGGTCAGGACTGGTTAGTACTTGGATGGCAGGGCATGTGAGAAGGGTGCTGGATACTATGACAGAAAATGTGTCTTCGATGGGTTTATTATTAAATTATAGGTCGTCTGGGGCTGCAGGGACAGCTGCGCGGTTAAGAGCACCGGCGACCCATCCAGAGGACCGGGATTCAGTTCACAACACTCACTTGGTAGCTTACAACTATCTATGGCTCCAGTTCTAGGGGGATCAGACATCCTCCTATGGCCTCAGGCACTGCGTGAATGTGGTGCATATACATACATGCCTTCAAACATTGACACACATTAAATCAATCAATCAGTTTTTAAAATTGAACTAAAATACGGGAAGTGGTGGGAGAGAGCCCACCTTGAGTTGGGACAGCTAGGAAGCGGCCCTTGTGCTCAGACTTGAAGATGTGATGCCGTCGACGATGCTCAGCATGTTGCAATTTTAATTTAAAACAGTGGTGTGTGTGTGTGTGTGTGTGTGTGTGTGTGTGTTTGCACATTCACACACTGAGTAAGTTGTCTTTTTGTTTGCTTTTCCTGGACAGGGTGTTAGCAGAGCCTAGGAGTTCTCAGCAGCTGTCCGAGAAGGTGGTTGTGGAAGCCCTTGGGATAGAGATTGGGGGACAGGATGCTGCTGAGTATCACAACTCCTCCTAGTGTGTCCGAGGGTGAAAGGTCACAGAAGGCTTCTGCTGCCTCTTCTAGATAGATGGCTGAGGCTGCAGAGTGTTTCCTTTGAGTGAGATTATAGTGCTTCACAGTAAGCTTAGAGGTTGTTAGAGATTGACGCTCCCTAGGAATTTTTTTTTTAATTTTTTATTTTTAAGATTTGTTTATTTATTATGTATAGTGTTCTGCCTGCATGTATCCCTGCAGGCAGAAGGGGGCACCAGATCTCATCACAGATGGTTGTGAGCCACCATGTGGTTGCTGGGAATTGAACTCAGGACCTCTGGGAGAGCAGTGAGTGCTCTTAACCGCTGAGCCATCTCTCCAGCTCCTCCCTAGGAATTTTAAGTTGGTTTCAGGTTTAATGTGTCTGAGGGTACCATAAAATGAAAATATCCTGTCGGAAATAGTAAACACTCTTCGCTTCCAGCTGTTATTAAAATGGGAGATTGGAAGTGATGGGTTATCCTAGAGGTAGCTGTTAGGAAAAATGGAGTTGAAGATTAGATGATGCTATGTAGGTATGGGCGATGGTTTGGATCTGAATGTCCCCCAAAGTCGTGTGTATTAGAAGTTTGGCCACTATCTTGTGGTATGATCTGGAGGTGATGAAACCTGGGGATGAAGTTAGGTCATCATGAGTAAGTTCCTGAGCAGAATGTTGGAACCCCATCTCCTTCCTGTTGGTCTCTTTTCATCTCCCGTGAATCAAACACCCTTCTACCTGCCATTGGCTCTCACATGCTACAGCATGTCACCAGAGACCCAAAGTAATGGGGCCAAGGGGCATGGACTGACACCTCTGAAGACCATTCATCAAAATTAACTTTCCTTCTTATAAGTTGATTAATTTCAAATATGTTGTTATAATAATGGACAACTGATTAACATAGCATATCGGGTCCATCTTTTAGGAAATACCTAGAGAAGAGAAATCATAATTAGATTCAAAGTATGGGTTATTAGTTAACTGTCTTAGAAAGAATTTATTTGAAGGCAATGTTTCACTAAATGTTAGAGAGCGCTCTGCGTACGGAGCCATCACAGATGTGAGGGAGATGGGAAAATGAAAACAGAGCCCCTTCTTTACAGAATCACCAGTTTGGAGAGGGAGACATGATTGATCTCCAGTGGGGCCTGTCTGGTGAGGGTTGTGATAATGATGTGAACTGAAGCGTGGAAGAGAGGGGTGGATTCAGATTCTGGAATCCACAAGAGCTTGCCTCAGTAGCTGTTGAAGGTGTCACACCCAGAGGTGGGAGAATGGCTTCCAAGGAAATGAAAAGGGGGTAGCTGAAGCCCAGGGAAGAGAGTAGCGGGGTCCTAGAATACAGTACTTACCTGGAATAAGCTGTGTAGGCTTCATGTACGGAGGAGGGGAAAACTGTTTTAGAACTTTCTTCAAGAGGAAAGAGGACGCCATCCAAAGTTTAGAAAGAGGTGGTAACACCAGCAGGACGGTGTTTGTTTTGTTTTGTTGTTGTTGTTTGGTTTTTGGTTTTAGAGACAGGGTTTCTGTGTAGTTTTGGTGCCTGTCCTGGATCTCGCTCTAGACCAGACTGGCCTCTAACTCACAGAGATCTGCCTGGCTCTGCCTTCTGAGTGCTGAGATTAAAGGCATACATGCTCCACCACCGCCTGGCTCATGACAGTGTTTTGAGAAAGTCATTCTGGTGACAGCAGGTCAAAGAATGGTGGAGCAGTGTGGCTGAGTGGTGACACCTGCTACGAGAGTTGGCAAGATGTGGAAGGCCTGGGCACATGCAGGGCTGTACAGAGTGCAGAAGGCTGCTGGGAAGCTTCTGTACTTTTCTGGAATGTGATAACTCTTAAGTTCAGATCAGGAACTGGGGGGTGGGGTGTGGAGATCAGTGGTGGACCTCTTGCACAAAGCCTTGATTTTGACCTTCAGCACTATATTAAACAACCAATCAAACAAACAGACCATAACATTTAGATGAGATTGACTTTACTAAGAAAAAAGATGCTTTGACAAATGTAAGCCTTTGCTGTCCCTTCCTGATGTTATTGGTCCCGGATGAGGTCCTTAGTGAAGGACGGGAGCCACAGTGGAAAATGGAGAAGGATCGAGGGAAAACAGAGGGGCAAGGGTGTGCAGAGTCCTGCTCCTCTGGGTACCACTTCGGTGATAATCCAGCCTCAGCTGTCCATCTCCTCCCATCCCTCTCTCCTCTTCTGCTGCATCCCTTTCTTTTTCATCTCCACACACTTTTCCCAAGTTCCTTCTCAATGTATTCCTTTCTGTCCCACTGGTTGGTCCCTGTATTTCTGCTCTTTGCTTGTGCAAAAGACATTTCAGCCTGTGTGTTTCACTGTTAAATGAACAATTGCTTGACTCGCAGAGTCACAGGATGTGAACGAAACAAAACGCAGACACCACATTCCCTGGGATTTTGAAGTAAAGATGGAGCTCGGTAAATAAATGTCTAGTACACATTTCTGTGCTTATGGCGTATACTGCCAAATTTTGTACCATTTCAAATTTAATCCCCCCTCTTTTGAGTTCCCTGAGGGCTCAGAATTAAGTTTAGATCTTAAGTGCTTAGCATTGTACATGCTGTAGTAAACTTCAGACGTTGGTGGGTGTGGTTGGTATCCTCCTATAACCAGAATACAGGAGCAAGACTGATGGAGGGTCATCGAGAGGTTAACGGCAGCCTGAGCTACAGCGGGAGACCTCATCTCAGCGGGGAAAAGAATTCATACTTGGGCTTTAGTTGCTCTTGTCCATGAAGGTTCTGTGATCGACCCCTCATTGGTCAAGTCTGGAATTAGCCTGGTCATCTTAGAGTCCACAGATGCTCTTCCATTCCTCCTTTGTCCGCTGTGACTAGCGTTCCTGTCCCAATCTACACAGCTGCGACATTGACCTAGTCAGGGCTGGGGTGATGGGATGAAGAAATACAGGCACATGGACAGAGGAACTGGAGTTGGGTGGGCCGTTTGCTCTGATGGAAACATAACTCCATTTATTATATCTAACTCAACAAGGAGGTGGGCTAGTTAATCTCTCTCTCTCTCTCTCTCTCTCTCTCTCTCTCTCTCTCTCTCTCTCTCTCCCTCTCTCCCCCTCTCTCTCTCTCTCCCTCCCTTTCCCTCTCTCTCCCCCCTCCGTGTGTGTGTGTGTGTGTGTGTGTGTGTGTTTGTTGGGGGTCTTTGTAGAGGAGCAGTCTCATGATGCAGTCATCCAGGAGGGGAAAGCTGTGGTTGACATTTTCTGTACACGTGAACATCCATACGATGGCCATGCCATTTCCATGGATCTGAGGCATTGGGATCCTTGACATGGCCATGCTCATGTCATGAATGCTCATTCATACAGGGGTACACTTGCTCCCCACACAATCCTACGTGTAAAAAGGACCCACTGTAGTTACCAGCCTGGAAACACAAAAGGATGGGTCCTTTCTAGGAGAAAGCAGTATTGCCATGCAAATAAACAGAGAAGGCTTTGGTGAAGTCACAGCTGGATGCTGTGGGCAGAAGTGGTGTGGTCAGGACTTCTTGTGAGGCTATGATCTCCACAGTAATCCTAGGACAAAGTGTTCGACTTAATAAAGTAAGCCTGAATTAGAAGAAACTATGTAGGCTTGTAAACTTCCTTCCTGATTCCTTTAGTTTTACCTTTGAGATACCTGTCAACCAGAAAGGTTGTAATTAGCAAGGGGGATGTTTTAGAGACTCTGCTGTTTCTACAATGGGATTCATTGGTATTTGGGGTTGGATGAGAAGTAGCAGTTCCCTTGGGGATTAAGAAGAGATGAACACATGTAGATTCACTGTTCAACCCCGGAATGTCTGGGATGCATCATAAGGTCACTGACTCCAAGCTTAGCCACCAGACACCTTCCAGAGTATTGTTACAGATGGTGTTGCTAGCAGGCCGGGTTCTAATTCATTTGAGGCTGTCTGAATTCACTGAATTCCCCTCCTGAAATCTGTTTGCTAGTCTCAGTCTAATAGTGTCAGTTCTTAACTTCAGACCTGCTTCTATTCTGCTAAAAATAATACCATGCAGCTAAAGAGATTGCTAAGTGGTAAGTGGTTAAGAGCAAAGACTGCTCTTCTAGAGGACCTGGGTTCAATTCCCAGTACCCACTTGGCAGTTCACAAACACCTATAGCTTCAGTTCCAGGGGATCAGAGGCATTCTTCTGGCCTCTGTGGGCACCGGGCACTCATGTTGTGTACAGACATGCAAGCAGGCAAAACACCCATGCACATAAAATAGAAAAATAAGTAAATCTAAAACAAAAACAAAAAACACACACACACAAACAAACCTAAAACTGCATAAAGGCCAGAGAGTTGGCTCAAGAGTTAAGATCACATACTGCTCTTGCAGAAGACCCAAATTTGGTTCCCAGAACCTAAGTCAGATGGCTCACACTGCCTATGACTCTCTATCAGACGTATCTGATTCCTCTTTTCTCAGCAGGCACCTGCACATGCATACACCTACCCACACACAGGCATACATGTGCATATGTACAGAGACACACAGGCACACGTGTGCACACACACAGGCACATATGTGGGTGCATGTGGGCACACACACGCAATTAAAAATTATAAAAGCAAATCTTTAAAAGAGCAAATAAAACCATTACTATAAAATGCAAAGAGAAAGGGATTTATTTTTAAAATGTATTTACTTTTATGTGTATGTGTGTTTGGGTGTATGTTTGTGCACCATGTATGTGAGAATGGTCAAGGAGACCAGAAGAGGGTGTCAGATCTCTTTGAAGTGGAATTACAGGCATTTCTGAGCCACCTGCAGATGCTGGGTACCAAACAGTCCTCTGTAAGAGCAGCAAGTGCTGTTAACCACTGAGCCATCTCTCCAGCCCCTTGGTGGGTTTGTTTGTTTTTAAATTTTTTTTAAATTATTTATTTTTTATGTATATGAGTGCTCTATCTGCATGTATGCCTTTATGTCAGAAGAGGACATCAGATCCCATTGTAGATGATTGTAAGCTACCATGTAGTTGCTGGGAATTGAACTCAGGACCTCTAAAAGAACATCCAGTGCTCTTAACCACTGAGCCATCCCTCCAGCCCTGTTTTTAAAATTTATTTAAAAATTGTGTGTGTGTGTGTGTGTGTGTGTGTGTGTGTGTGTGTGTGTAAGTAAGATGAAAGCAGAAATAGGAAGGAGGTAAACCAGCTGGAGAAAGGAGGAATGGGGAATGAGGATGGGTATTTGCAACATACAATGACATATGTGTCATAATGAATCCCACTTTTGGTATGCTATCTACAGAACTAAATCTGTCACAACTCTTGGACGAGACACAAAACATGACTTAAGCTAAGGTTTGTCCCTTGCAAAGGGAATGAAGCAAGCTTATGCACCTCTAAGTAAGGAATATTTATTGACAAGACCACCGAGTAGATGTCTAATTTACTGCGCTATTAACGTGAATAAATGCTTTTTAAGTAACGCGTTATTCTCCTGTATTTCTAGCAATTGTGGATGATGAAAGGTTGTCTGCAGAGGAGATGGATGAGAGGAGGCGGCAGAACATCGCCTATGAGTACCTGTGCCACCTGGAGGAAGCCAAGAGGTAAGATCCAGGTTTAGTCTGTCTCTGTTCTTGGAGCTTAGCCTTGGGGTAAGATTGTGGGATTTGATGACAGAAGTTTCCTGAATGAGCCAACAATTCCAAAGAATTATCAGGATTGTGGCTGGCCAAAGAGACACTCTTACCTGTCGCCTATAATTTAGATTTGGACACATCTGTCATCCCAATGCCAGGTCAGCATGGCAGGATGGACTCAGTTCATTCAAGTCAGCCCTTGATCACAGCTGGATAGGTATCACACTCATCTGTGCATATGCCGGTAATAATTCAGCTGCGGTCTTGTTGGTAGCAGGCTGTGAGATACCATTTCTGGTCGTGGAGAATTGAGAGAGGTCATTGTCAAGGGGCCAGGGAGGCAAATCTTCCTTTGCCCTTCCTCAGAGCCTCCCAGGAAACTACAGGACAAATTAGATTATTTTAGATTCTGCATTTCACTGGCTTGGATACAGGGCAGCAACAATAACTTCAACCCAATTTCTTTTCCCCAAGAGTGTCCTTAGGAGATCTTTTTGTGACCTCTTGCCCAACAATGGCCTATGTGCCTGAAGTCCATGGGTCACTAAACTATGAGGCGGGTTTATGACTGCAATCTCCTTAACTTGTGGGTGTGTGGCCACTTGGGTATGTTGTCTATAAAATCACATTGACTCTTTTAGACTCTTTGGATTAAGTAAATGCTGGCTGGGTCCTCCTCGGAGAAAGTGAAGATAAAGAGTGCAACGTGCAAATGTCTCCTTAGGACTCTGCCCTTTGCTGAGCCATGCTACTAGTTAGCGTTGATATACTGCTCTGTGAGACAGGTGACCTAGGTGTCCTCTTACCTCCGCACCCAGTAAACACTCGGTGAAGTGGTCATGGATGGTCATTATCTCTGGTCACTGATAAGTAGTTGTCTATAGAGCTAGAAGGAGGAGGAGTTTACCCGGTGTTTTATAAAATACTAATCCTTGGTTGAATTTGGCATTAACCTTGCTTTGCTGGGGGTTCTCAGTGTTGTTTCCTCTTTTAACAGTGCCATGCAACTTTACACTCTAATAATCAACTTTTAAGAATTACTTAACATGCTTGTACAGTCTATATTTAGGTAGGAAGACACTAAGAGTCCTCGCCAGTGGAAGATTATTGAACACACTCTCTTAGTCTCATTCTTGCTTGAAAAAAACAAGATAAAGGAAGAGGTTCCTAGGTGTGCAATCGTGACTTGCATCCCCAGACAAAGTCTGAGAATTAGTGGGAGGACTTTCCTTTTTTTTTGCTGACATATGTTCCTCACCCTAGGTGTGTGCTTTATTTTTCACCCAAGTGGGAAAGAGTGTCATGGGAGAGAAGCATGGCCCAGATGGAGTTGGTAGATCTGATTTCCTGGTCCCCGCTTGCACTGTGTGACAATGGGCAGGTCATCCAACCCACTGGGGAAGTCCCATTTGCTCTGTAAATTGGGTGGTAGGTACGACTACCTGTCCCACCTTCTTCCTGATTTTATTTTTTTTTTTAAATCACGGAAAGAGGGAACATATTCTGACTGCTGGTGCAGGCCAGACATCTGGTGGCTTGGTGGTTGTGTAAGCATAGCTGTCTCTTCAGTGTGGCAAAGTGACGAAGATGAATCTTTGCAGCTTCTTATCTTCTTCAGTGTTGTTGCAACTCATTAGTGGATTTTTTTTTCTCTTTTTATATTTTTGTCATAAAGGTAGTCCCAGATTCTTTGAGGAAAATTTCCTAAGAAAGAATGTCTTGGCAATAATAGCCTATAAGAATATAAAGTTTTCAAAGCTGCGGAGACTTCTCAGGATCTCTTGCCATACATCTATGACCACCTGAGGTCAGATCCCAAGAAGCCGGAGCTGGACATGGTCCACTCCTGCAGTGAGATGGGGAGGTTGAGCTGAAAGTATCCTGGAAGCTCACAGGCCAACTTGCCTGGCATGCTCAGTGGTAAACAGCACAACACCCTGTCGCAAAGAAAAAGGTGAGGACCAACCCACAGGTTTCCCTCTGACCTCTGTACCTATTGAATGCCCACATTCACGGGAGAGCACACATATGCATGCCTACGTGTACACGCAGCTTTCTAAATTGGTCTATAGACTTAATGAATCCCTAGCTAAGTTCAACCTTCTGTTCTGTTGGTATTTTAGAAGGTTAGTTTTTGTCAGAATGTTTTTTGTTTTGTTTTATGTTTTTTTTTGTTTTGTTTTTTTGTCAAAATGTCCCATCGAGAAAGCACGGGGGCTGGAGAGATACTCAGTGGTTAATAACCGTTGCTGTTCTTGCAAAGGACCCGGGTTCTGTTTGCAGCACCCACATAGTGGATAACGACCATCTAACTCCAGTTCCAGGGGTCTCCAATTTCTTCTTCTGGCCTTGGTGGGCACCAGGCATGTACATGGTACACAGACATACCTGCAGCCAAAACATACACATAAAATCAAATTAAAAAGAAAGTACACAGACAGTACATCAGATTAAGGACTTAGAGTGTAAAACGCTAAGAACCTAATTTTAAAGTGGACAGGCTGGGCAAGGTAGCACACATCTGTAATTCTTTCTCTTGGGAGTCAGAGGCAAGCCGATCTCTAAGTTCAAGGCCAGCCTGGTCTACATAGAGAGTTTCAGGCCAGGCAGGACTACACAGAAAGACCCTGGCTCAAAACAAACAAACAACAAGCAAAGCCCCCTAATTTGAACAAAAGTTAAGAGTAGACTTCACTAAAACAGGTAAACAAACAACCAATAGAAAACGTAAGATTATTCCACATTGGTTACTAGGGGACTCCAAATCAAAACAATGAGCTGCTACTTCTTATTAGCTGTAGCACAAATGACACATTGTAACAAGTGTCACCAAAGATGCGCAGAATTTGGAGCCTTGTGGATTGCTGGTTGGGTGATAAAATGGTGCTGCTCCTTTAGAAGTATCTGGCAGGTCTTTCAGTTATCAAGCATAGGGTGGCCACGTGATTTAACAATCCCAATCCCAGGTCTATACACTTGAGCATGAAAAACCTAATGTCCACACAAAAATGTATCTCCAATCCATTGTTTATATTAGCAAAATGTAAAAATCAACCCAAATCCATCCACAGCGAATTAATGAATAAACAAAATATAGCATGTCTACACAATGGAATAAAGTACAGCTATAAAATAGGATGCACATATTCGTGTTATAATATTTATGAACATCGAAAGTATTAAACTGGACAGATCTGTAGAGGTGAAGGCTTTTGGTAAGACCTGGGCGCAGGGCGGAGGGCGGTCGTGAATGACTGAGAATGGACCTGGGATTTCTGTTGAGGATGATAAAAAACGTTCTAAAATTGACTGTGTTGACGGTGGCAGAAATTAAAAATAAACAGTGAATTACAGACTTGGAAAGGATGAGTTATCTGGTATGATGGTTATCTTAATAAAAGTGATTGACGTTCCTTTAGGCAGACAGGTTTGGAGAGGGTCCTTTGTGCAGCTCATAAAGCAGGTGAGCTGGTTCTTAGCAGATACATTCCGTCCAGGCATAGCCTGAGTGGGTTCTTGGGTTCTGGGTTTCTCACAAGGCTGCAGTCACCTCAGTGTTCCCAAAGGGGCACATCCATTTCAAGCTAGTTTAGTGCTGTTGACAGGACTCAGTTCCTGTTGGACCCGGGACCCCTGTTCCTAACAGCTGGTAGGTAGATCCTTTTCTTCTCTCGGTTGCCAGGCACTCGGGCGCAACTGGCAAACATCTTCCGCCGGAGTGAGCGTGTAAGAGCACAAGCTGGAAGGCAGGTAGTCTAGACCCTATTTTCAGATCCTTTCTGGTGTATGCTACTGATTAGAATCAAGGCCATGTTCAGAGTGAGGGGAATGCACAGGACTATGAATTCAAGGAGAAGACCTCTGGGGGACACTTTAGAAGCTACATTCCTGGCCATGTGTCCATCTTCTTAGAACCGATACATTTAGCTGGGGGAACTGAGGGGGTGTATCCTTTTGTTACTGACAGACACCCAGCCAGGAATTGGCTGATGTCTTGGTCTCATGGTTATGGTACTGAGATCATCACTGCCTTCATTGATGATTGATTGATTGATTTTGAGAGTTTTTGTTGTGCAAGATAGAGCCCAGGACCTCTTGGATGCCACACATGCACTTTCCCACTGAGCCAACACTCCCAGCCCTGAGCTAGTTCACTCGTCTGTCTTATAACTTAAGACTAAATAGACTCAGTTTAAGTTTCCTTTTCAGATATCCCGCAAACTGGCTGTATAGCTGCTTTGTGGTGAGAATTTTGCTGACACAGGACTGGGCAGGCGTGTGCTGCTCCTATGGGCTTTGAAAGGTTCTTGCCGATGCCAGAAATCCCACTGTTTGGAAAAGTTACTCCTTTTATTTAAAGAATTAGTATTGCCGAGTGCTCCTTACTGATTCATGTAAAATATATTTTGAGTCATGAAAATGAGTACATTTTAAGAAAGGCAGTCCTTTGTTGGGGACAGCTATAAAAAAGTTGGGACTGACGGTTCAGTTTGGGAGAACTCGAGGCTGAAGAAGGAAATCCAACTGGGGCCATTATGAAGGACAGAGAACAGGAGGAGAAATCTTGGCAAGACACGGACAGGGAATTTGGACATTACAGCTGAACGCACAGTTATGAATGGAGCCACTATTGTATCTAAGGAAGGTCTCTGTGGTATCTTATTTCTTTCTTAAGGAAGGAGAAAATGCACACACAAATTTTGCTATGCTTACTCTTTTCTGCCCTGAGTTTAAAAATAAGTGTGTGGTGGCAGGGGTGGGGGTGGGGGAAAGGGGGCTTTTCTTGGTGAAGGGCTTGTTTCGAAATATTGTTGGCTAGGTGTGGCCAAGTTGTTGCCTGTATGCCTAAACATGGGGTGGGTTTTTGTTAAATGTGCCCTAGAAACAAAACAAAACTTGGGCGTGAGTGCTTTTGTGTCCTGTTTACAATTCAGAAACCAAAAGGACACCTTGTTGTTTAAATCAAGTCTCAAGTGCTAACCTGATCTGGTAGTGGATTAGAGAATAGAGAATCAGGCATGAGAAGAGACGCGCTTCAAATGTCTAAGCAAGCAGAAGCCACAAGTGTGGTTTTGGTGTACGATGAATAATTGTGTTTACTTAAAAAGAAAATGGTCGTGCCTGGGAAATACTTCACAGACTCTACTGAATTCCCCCTTCATGCTGGGGCCTCTTTGTCCTTATTCTTAAGGACACCCTATCCTTGGATGTGCTCACAAGCACAGCTAAATTTGGAATTTTGGGGGTGATATCTTGGTATGCAGTTTATCGAGAGACTTGTTGCTCTATACATTATTTCAGGGAATTTCTTAATTGTATTTGCAGCCTATAAACAGCTTTCTTGTTTCGATGGTAACTGCCTCTCTCCTCTTTTTTGCCCTCCCCATCCGCTCCCTCAGCTGTGCTGAGGGAGAGAGAAAGAACACAGGGCTACTCCACGGAGCAGCTGGTGGACTCGGAAGGGTGGTCAGCCCACAGCAGTGGTCCCTCTCAGGTCTGGCTCCCAGGTGAGAGGAGGGCCTGCTGTGGGGATCACTGGTCTGTTTGGGGGCTGTTTTCCAACCAGTGTGTGTTGGCAGCCACACGGAGCAGGGTTCTACCCTTTTAGGCAGGCCAGGGCTAGGTACATCTTAACAATGGGGAGAGGAATGGTCTCCTAGAAGAAAGGACTCAGCTGGAGTAACTTGGAAAAGAATGAGACATGGTCTTGATGGGTATCTTCATGGGACACAAGGAGGCAGGATGTTGGCCAGCCCTACTGCCAGCCTGCGGGACTTAGGGCAGAAGTGGAGATGCTGATGCTGAGGTCCAGCTGGGTGGTGACTAGGCGGAGGTACTATGGAGTTGCAGCTGAAGGAATGGCGATTGAAGATGTAAAGGAAGAAGCCATGGGTTTTGGCAGAGGACCGAGTGTGGGCAGTAGAAAACATTGGGATTTCCTGCTTGATTGCTTTGTGACTCAGAGGAACTCATTTTGTGGTCTCTATTAGCTAAGCCTGGCCATGGGACACCTCTTTGGAAGGGTTTTTTTGGTTTTAGTCCACATATCGTGTGTTCTAGCTATGGCTGTTTGTTGGCTAGGTCCCTGGCAGGTATGCTCCTGTTAATCGTCTCAAGCCACGGACAAGTTAAGCAACTAGTATTTGACTCCAGTGTTTGTATTTGTTTCTCAGACTCTTAGGGTTGGAGGCCTGGGAGGGGCTTGAAACTTTCCATGGTCTCAAATGTCACAAACAAGGTGTCACATGAGTGACTATTCACAAGGCACCATACTCTGGGCACTCACCACACATGGCCTCAGGTGTCCCTGCCATCCTGGGGAGATGGGCAATCCTCAGTTCGTAGATGAAGAAGCCAAGTCCTGGAAAGACTTTAGTATGTGTTCAGTGTCATAGCCAACAAGCCACAAAAAAGTATAATCAGGTCTATCTGATATCAACTGTGTGCATTAAAACATAAAGCATTACTCCATTTTTTCCTTCCTTCCTTCCTTCCTTCCTTCCTTCCTTCCTTCCTTCCTCCCTCCCTCCCTTCCTCCCTCCCTCCCTCTCCCCTCCCCCCTTTTTTCTTTTTTTTTTGGAGACATGGTATTGCTATATTACGAAGGCTGGCCTTAAGTTTGCTATATAGCCCCAGCTGGCTTCTGACTTGGTATCCTCTGCCACACGCTCTAAAGTACTGGGATTCCAGATATTCATGAGCATACCTGGCTCCTACTATTTGGTCATGTCTTTATTGCTGTACATTCATGCTGGTCTAGGATTTTATTCTTATGGGCTAGCTTTTCCCAGCTCTTGATTGAAGTGTTTATCTAATTATCCCTTATCAATAAAAACACATGAGTTAGATATTGGGTAAGAACATGAAGGATCAGAGAAGCTGCAGAGAACCAACCAGTGACCTCCTCTCTCTCTCTCTCCTTCCTTCATCCAAAAGGGCGGAGAATCTTTCTAAGCCCCACCCTACTACTTCCTGTGTCTTTCTCTGTGTCCTCTTTGGTCAGCTAGTAGCTGGCTCCACCCTCTGATTCAAAGCAAACTTATTGTCAGTCTCAGAAGTATCAGAGTGTGATCAAAATATCCCACAACACTTGACGATTTCTTACTTTTTAAGTTTAGAGGGATTAGTATCACTGCCCATTTCAGGTGCTCTTTCTCTCTCTCCCTCCCTCCCTCCCTCCCTCCCTCCCTCCTTCCCTCCCTCCTTCTGTTGCTTCTATTATTTGTTTGTTTCTCTCTTCTCATAGTCCATGCTGGCCTTGACTTTGTGATCTTCATGCCTCAGCATCCTGAGCATTGGAATTACAAGCACTGCTGCACCTGGCTCAGTTTTGTTCCGAGTGCTACCGTTGAGATCCATTCATCCTGGAGGGCTTTGCCTCGTCCATAGCTTCTTTCTTCTTTCTTTCTTCTCCTTTGCCATCTCTTAGTGTTTTGTTTTTTAATATTTATAGGAATTTTCCGTTTTCTGTACTACAGACTCTCCTCATTCAAGATAGTCTTCATTCATCGCTATTCTTGGTTAGGTCTGGATTTCTCACTCAGTTCATCCGTCATCATCTTGGTCTGCCGCTATTGTGACTGGTTTCGCAGTGTGCTTGGCTTTTTGTTGAGACATCAAAAGGTATGAATAGCAAACACCACTGCAGTCTCTTCCTTCCTGTGTGAACCAGATGCTGCCTCACGCTGTGATGCTTAAAACTCATAAAACAATATCTTTATTCACGGTGCAGGCTCCGAGGGAAGCTGCTGGGGGAGAACTGAAGATTACGGACAGATTCCTTATGTCTTCCACCTCAGAATGGCTGCAGAATGTCAAGTGGCCTTTATTTGCTTTCTCAGGATGAGTACCGTGTTCCCCAAGGGGGGCCAGGACCCCATTCCTTCATGCAGAGCACCTAGACTCCGATGAGTTCATGAGATCCCTTAGCCATGGTTGCTTTAGTGCTAGGTTTGGGATGAGGAAAAATGTCTTCTGGCTGTCTGGTAATACTTTTACTCTGTGAGTCTCTCCAAGTCATATTTACCAGGAAAATATTAGTTAGAAAGCTCAACAGTAGCAATAAATATTGCATTTATTTGATAAATTCAATTTAAGTTCTTAGTTTGACGCTGAATTCCTAGTATGGGAGTTAGCGATGTGTAGGTCCTTGTCACTTGTCTTTCATTATTATTTTTTTTTCCTTTGGACAAATTTAAATCCATTTAGGTGTTAGAACAGAAGTCTAGAAAGTAACATCTCTAGTTATTTCAAATTCTCCCCCATTGAGTCTTGCATGGATTGGTTTAAATACCCCTTGACTTTTTTTTCTCTTTCTGTCATATAATTTGTAATACATTCTTTTGGTGCCTTTTGTATTTTGCATGGCATATGGTAAAACAGCTACATCATTTGTGAGAAAGAAATTTAGGGAGGTGTCTTAGTTAGGGTTTGTTTCTACTGCTGTGAAGAGACACCATGACCACAGCAACTCATAAAGAAAAACATTTAATGGTCTGGCTTACAGTTCAGAGGTTTAGTCCATTTTCATCATGGTGGGACATGGTGCCATGCAGGCAGACTTGGTTCTGGAGAAAGAGCTGATAGTTCTACATCTTGTATAGGAAAACAGGAAGTGGCTTGAGACACTGGGCAGTATCTTGAGCATAGGAGACCTTAAAGCCTGCCCTCGCAGTGACACACTTCCTCCAACAAGGCCAGTACTTCAGCAAGACCATACCTCCCATAAGTGTCACTCCCTTTCAGGGCCATTTTCTTTCAAACCACCACAGAAGGTGAACCCCAAATTCAGTTACATTCTGCATTAAGGTTATATGGGTGCTTAGGAGATTGACCCAAATGGTATAAATGCAGTTCTTAAGAGTGGGTCCGTGGAATCTGTCTGTCTACTCACCTACCTACCTACCTACCTACCTACCTACCCACTACCTTTGTTTGGTTTTGTTTTTTTTCAAGACAGAGTTTCTCTGTAACAGTCCTGGAACTCACTCTGTAGACCAGGCTGGTCTTGAACTCACGGAGATCCGGCTGCCTCTGCCTCCCCAGTGCTGGCATGTACCACCACTACCCGGTTAGGCATCTACATTTTAATAAGATGCTCAGGTGAATTTTGATGCCCCCTGAAGTTTGAGGATTGTGCATTTGAGAGTGAAGACAGAAGCACGTGTGGTTGATGCTGTCTCTGCTTCCAGCTTCTCCACCTGGCTTTGATCCGAAGAACAGAGGATCCCTCCTTCCTCTGGGGTGGGAGGGGAGGCAGGGTACTGAGGGCTACACTGACGGGATGGGAGCCTGATGGAAGGAGAAGCAGAAGCGCTTCCATCAGGATGGGCAGGAAGCCAGAGCAGTTCTGAGAAGACAACTGAAGTTTTACGTTTTCTTTGCAAAGCCAATCATTGGTTCATGTAACTTTCTAAACAGTGCGAAGGGGAAATGAATGAGGTGGCCAGGCCTTAGGCTCAGTGTGATGGCTCTGACCAACTCATGGGACACCAAGACCCATGGTGTTAATGTGAACATCATTAGAATTAGGCAGCCTTGAGGGCCCATCTGGCTACTGAGGCTGGTGAAGCCAGAATGGGTAAGAGGGGGATGGGGTGATGAGGATAAGGGGCAGGGTCCCTAAGAACAAGGAAGTGGAGACCAGTAAATAGAGGCTGTAGCCAGAGATTTGGAAGTCTGCAATGAAAAGGTGGAGTATTTCCAGGTAGTGATAAAGTCCAAGGTGTGGTAGAGCTGATGTGGAGCTATAATGCAATGGAAGTGGAATGGAGGAGGAAGTCTCCCAGCTGGGCCTCTGGGTGTTACCAAGGTCAACAACCTCCTTAAAGCCACCAGACAGAAGTAGGCCTGGAAGGAACCCAGTTACTGTGGTGAGAAAGGAAAGTCCTCGAGTCATACAGGCCATGCATGACAAGACCGGTCAGTCAGTCCTGACTGACTGATCTGTTGTGCTGCTGTAACACATTTCCCGAGGCTGGACAATGAAGTCCAAAGCAAGGTACCAGCAGGTTTGGTGTCTGGCGATGGCTCCGATCTGCTTTCAGGATAATATTCATAAAGAAGTGATCTAAAGTCACATCTAGGTCAACAGGTACTTCTTGTGGCAGCAAACCTGTGTCCCTTTTGACCTCTTCTCTTAATAAAGGACTTGGTGAGGCACCGTGACACAACTGGGCATTTACTTTTAGACTTGGTGGAATTTGATAAGACATGTCCACACTACTTAATTTTATGAGGGTGGTACGGAGGGTAGTACCAACCTACAGACCAAATTGTATTCACAGGAAGAGAAAGGCTCAGTTGTTCACTCCGTACCACTGTAGAAACAATGGAAAATGGGGTTATCAGAGCAGTGTTAGGCAAATGACAAGACCAGGCACCACGTTTTATCTGGCCTTGATTACATGGTGTAGAGTCCATAGACTGACTGTGTTCCTCTCAAACAATGGATGAAGTCTGGAAGATTTCCTTCTTGGTTCTCTCAGTAGTTGTGTGATCTTGAAGAGAGCACTCTTGACGTACTGATGACCACCTTTGTGACCTGGACCAAGACTACATACCTGCCCCACGTTTACACGTCACAGCATGATGATGTGACTCCAAGACCAGGAATCAAGCAATATGTCGGTGTAAATTATAGAATGTGGAAACAGAACAAAATGACTCTTAAGTGCCATTGTTTATTATAAAAACATTTTCCGTAGTAGGAACAGCTGTGAATCAGGCATCCTGGCTTAATTAGAGTCCAAGAATGTGCACCTTCAGCTGCTTTTTATTGGTTCTGTTTGCACATTTGCTTCTGTCTAGCACAAATATAGGTGGAGTGAGTTTATGAAGGGAAGAATGAGAATATTGGAACAGCCTACGAGTACAATCTTCCTTCTGTAAATAGTGCTTTTCGACACTAGCTACGGGACTCTCATAGCACCAAGAGAGAAGGAAATAATTGGTCAGACATGGAAATCCATACACATGGTTAATTACATCTTTTCATGGTAAAATAGCCATCAAAAAATTCTCAGACCAAATAATAGCAAATTCAGCTCAAGATATAGTTCGTACTGCCAAGATTGTCAACTCCTTCAGGAAGGAACATGAGGTGATTGAAAAGGGTTGACTCATTGGCCTCCCTTGGGCAGAGCCAGAAGTTAGTCACAGCTCTCACAGGTAACCTGGGCTTCCTGGAGCCAGGGGCATCAAGGTGCCAGGTTTCCCTTCTGAACGTCTGGAACACATGGACATCCACCTTATCTGAATTCTTATAAAGCTCATCTGAGTCTAGGGCCTTATTCCTACATGGTGGGCTGTGTGTGTGCCTGCTTTTGCTCAGCCTACTCCTAAGACTCTTGTCCCATTATTCTTGCCTCCATAACTCTGCTCTCCAGCACTGTTCCATGCAGAGGACTTCAGTAAATAACTCCTTATCTCCCCAAGCCTGTGGGAGGAGAGGAATAGATGGCTGAGGATCTGGTGAATAGCTTTCTCCTCCTCCCAAGAACCTTCCAGCTTCAGGTATTATGAATGCTTTATTTGTTTCTCCTTTGCTTTTTTGCTATATCTTTATTAGTTCTTTGAGAATTTCATACAATGCATTTTGACCATACTCAGATCTCCCCCAGCTCCTCCCAGATCTGCCCCCCTTCTCTATCCACCTAACTCTAACTCTGTATTGCCTCTCTCTTTTTTAAAAATCATCATGTCCAGCTTGTGCTGCCCATACACTCTTGGGTATATGGTTTTCCAGTAGAGCATAGTCAATTTAGAAGAGGCCACACCCTTATAGAGAACTGGCTTTCCCTCTCCCACAAGCTACAGATTGCCAATAGCTCCTCAACTAGGAGTGCCCCCTCCCTGCTCCATACTGGAGTTGGTCTGGCTTGAGTTGGTGCATGCCTTGCGCATGCTGCCACAGCTGCTCTGGGTTCCTATGTATAACTGCCCTGTCGGGTCCAGGAAACACTGATTCCTTGTACTCATCCACCGCCTCTGGCTCTTTCTGTCTTCCCTCCTCGTCTTCTGCAACAGTCCCCAAGCCCCGGGAAGATGGAGTGTGACATAGACATCCCATTTGGTGGGGAGCATTTTGCAGTCTCTTCTCTACACTTTGACCAGTTGTGGCCTTTGACAGGCAGTAGCCTGTAATGTTTGGGGGTCTCTGGGACCTGATTGCCCAGTAACTCCAAAAGAGGTAACCTATTCCTGCCACTGGGCTCTTTGTTAGCCTGTGGAATGTAGTGGGGATACTGCTGGTCCATCATGGGGCAACTCCACTCAAACTCTTTTTATGTATGGGTATGTATATATTTTAGGAAGCTTCTTTGGTGGTAAGTTCCATATGACTTTTTCAAAACTTCTCTCACGTTAATTATCCCTCCATGTTTTTCCTACTGTACTCTTCTCTCTCCTCTCCTACCTTTCCTGTACCTGTTCACACCACTGTTTCTATCTCCCCTCCCTTGGGAGCACTCCCCCATGACCCTTGCTAATTTCCTGACCTGTGTGGGTATTCTGAATGGAACATACGTATTTGAAGATCCAATGAGTGAGAGAAGAACATGGGTCTGGGTTACTTCATTCAGTGATTATTTTCAATCCACTGTTTCTCCATCTATGTATCTGTAAATTTCAGAGTTAGGTTTTTCTTAACAGCTGAAGAGTTCTCTGTTTTCTCTTCAGATCATATAAATCTTTTGCTTTTTAGCAGCTGAATAATGTGAGTGCTTTATTTAAAGTAACTAGCTGCTGTAGTTTGGGCAGACAGTGAAAGCCTGCCTGATGTTGTGGGGGAAGAACTGTAGGGTTGTTTGAGGTCCGAGACTATCTCATTGACCATAGCTTTTCTTTCCACCACTCATGGCACTTCTGAGTTCCAACAGGTTCTCAGTAAATATATAGTGGCCAGGACTGAATCCATCATGGACCCCAGGCATTTCATTGGTAGGTCTTTTTGTTTTGTTTTTTCAAATGTGTATCTGAGCCATGTCCCAAAGAAAAAGAAAGATTTCAAAGGACCCCAGGAGAGCAGCAGCGGCATGCACTATCAAGATTTCTGAAGATGGTTTCACACAGATGCCCGTCCCTTGTCAAGTAAACATGAATCCTCTTGTCCAGCTGTTGTAAACGAGTGGGTGGGCCTCCGGTTGCTAGGTGAAGCTCTGGAAAGCCCTTCTCATGAGGAGGGTTGTCTGGGTACCACCTGGTTTCTGTCCATCAACTTGATGCTTTTTTCTCCAGTTCCAACATCTGGTGCTCAATTCTCCTTTATGGGCTGTTCTGTCTTTTTTTTTTTTTTTTTTTTTAAATAGAAACCATCTCTATATAGCATAGTCCCTATAGGAGGGGATCTCATATCCTTATGATCATAGAGAAGGAAACAAAGTTGGAGGTCTGAGCTGCTGCTTGGATGCTGGGAAGGTCCCAATATGCCCTCCTTGGCCATTGTTCCTTCCACACAATTCCCTAGTGTGAACTGGAGGAGTTGACAGGTGCCCTGCCAGGAGATGCTGTTCCCTAGAGCTTCAGGGTGGTGGGTGGGAGGGACCTTGTTCATTGTATTGTATTATATTGTGTTTTTGAGATAGGGTCTCACTATATAGTGCCCAGGTGGGCCTCAACCTCACCACCCTCTCACCTCAGCCTTCTGAGTGCTGAACCACTGTGTCTAAACTTCCAATTAATTGTATTTTAGATGTTTGATATATTTAAAACACATCTTCTCCTTTGTCTCTTAATTTGGAGTTTCTCACATCCTATTATCAACGATTGCCCAATACATAACCTCATTCTGGTTTTAATTTCTGTGAAAACTTAGCCCTTCATGTTTGGATTCACCTTTTTTTTAACCCTTAAAAATGAAGCCAAGGCCCAATTAGCAAGAGTTGCTATGGCAACTTTGGTGTGATTGAGCCTGTGTACTAATGCAAATATGTTCAGTAAGTTTGAGCCGTAGATTTCCTTTAGAATGCAGAGGAAGAATTGACTTTGGCATAAAGATATCCACTGAACCCTCAAGAAAAGAGTTGCCAGGAACTAAAAATATAGAAGGTTTATAGCTTGTATAACTTACCATGGAAATTTTTAGCCATCTTTAAAATAAAATCAGTCTCATTTAGTTACATAAATATTATCACCTTAGATTTTGCTTGATCTATACAGCATGGATTTAAAATTCTGCCTAGTTCATTTCTTCCTACTCCCCCATATGATTTTACCCATTGATTGATTTACAGTATTAATTATAGTTCAGGCTTATATTAATATTTTACTTGAGGTTGAAATAAATTCATTTTCTCCTTTGACACATAAATTTTAGACCCTGAGGTATAATTATCGGCAAAATAACTGAGTATTAAAATTAAGTATTCTTAAAACCTAAAAAAATGCACCAGCTGATTAGGTACAAGTTCCCAAACAATTATGGATTCCTGTGCCCGTTCTATAGACTTTACCCATCAAAAGCTATCTTCCTTCGTCCTCTTGTTTTCCACACTGAGCTCGTTTTCTCGCTAGCATTGACCCGAATCTTGCTGGACTATGAGATACGTAAATGCTTAGTCACCATCACTTACCACAACCAGGGTGTTCCCGCTGTCACTCTTGATGGTGCTCACCGATGGATGTCTCTGTGTGTTTATTGGTATTTAGTTGGTCAGTTTGAATAAGGGACAGTTAGGATCACTCTAAGACAAACGTTAAGCTATTAGAGTCAGTATTTCCTTTCTGCCCTTCTCTCTTCTTCCTTTGTTTCTTCTTTCCTCCCTCCCCCTCTCCTTTTCTCCTCTTGTGCAGTAGGATTGCAGACTAGAAAACAGCGTCTTTTCCTTCTCAAGTGCGAGGCATGGTCCTGGGATAGAGGTCTCTTCAGCAAGACCCTTGGTCTGCCCTTCATGCGATCCTGGTGATACTGCTGTAGGGGGCAGCTCCCCTCAAGAACAGGAAGCCCCCAACCGCACTGAAGCAGTTTAGAAAAGTTTACCAGATTACAGGTGTCCGTGACCATGTCCAATCTCACTAGTGAGATGTCTGTCTCCATCCATCACATCCAGTTAGTCCCTTTGTGTGTTTCCAGCTTCCATTTCTAGCCACCATGCTGGGAGATTCACCCATGTTGTAACAGGTAGCATACAGTAGTCTACTCTTCATTGTTACTCACTTTTTGAGCAGAACTGGAAATGGAACTCAGAGCCTTCGAGATGCCAAGCAAGTGCTATATCACTGATGTACAACTTTCCTAAACCCACCCACCACCACCACCCTTTTTTTTTTTTTTTGATCCTGAATGGTGCTCAATTGCATGACTATGCCAAAATTCCAAAATGATCTGATCAACTTGGGTTGTTTCCAGTCATTTGGGGCTGTTATAAGTAAAGCACACACATGTATACATGCGTGTGTGTGTGTGTGTGTGTGTGTGTGTGTGTGTGTGTGTGCGCGCGCGCGCGCGCGTGCGCGTGCATGTGTGGAGGATTGAACCCAGGCCTTCATCCTTGCTAGGCAGGCACTCTCTCATTGAGCTCTAAGTCCTGTATGTAAAACTGTTATCAACAAAGAAACCTGCACAGTCTGGTGTTCTGGACCTGACTTCTATGTATGTGCCTACTTCTCAGACTGAAAGTAATTTTTCTGGTTAAGATGACCTCTCACTTTTCGCCTTCCCCTCCTTTTTCTCCTGTACGTGTGTTTTGAAGACAATAGTTTTTCTTGAGAAATGTTGACTTGGTTAAGCTATGGTTTTCCTAAGAATTATTCTGGCTCCCGTTTCTTATTTCCCTGTCGCCCCCACAGCCACAGGCACTCCGTGTACAACACACACACACACACACACACACACACACACACACACACACACACACACACGGCACTGCACCGCCCACCTTCCAGATGAATCACACTGAAGTGGGATTTGCTAATCTGGCAGCAGGGACATTTCTATGCTCTTGACACAGTGGGTGAGGAGAGTTCTGCAAGCTACCCACTTGATGTTTTCAATGTATGCCTCAGCCTGGAGGGCCCAGTGGAAGTCTCCAGTCACTCCCAGCGGCAGTGGTTTTCATTGAAATGGAAATTACCTTATGCAGCCTCTCATTCTTGCTGATTTCCCTGGAAGAAGACATTGTTTAGTTTGCCAGCATTGAAGAGGAGAACTTTCTCCCCCACCCCCTACCCCCATCCCCATCCCTTTACTTATTTTAGTCTGCAACAAGATTGAAGATGATTCACCAAGGCAAATCAGGCCTACTGTTGAAGCACATAGCTCACAATATAAGCCAGTTTGGACATTGGAACAGTGAGGTGTTGTCGGTGACTTGTGGAAGATGTTTTTGTATTGTTAATCCCAGCAATCGAGAATAAGACCACTACCACAGTTTAAAGCCAGATTTGAAACACGCTTTAATTAAATACTGGCCAGGTGGGTGGACTCTGGCCCGGTCCATACCCAGGTTCCTGGGAAATGGCTCAGACTAAGAGTTTGCAGTGGCTTAAGAAGGAAAACCCATGATTCATTGTGTTTCTCATCTGGTCCAATCAGAGGCAAGCATACATCCTGATGTACCTCCAGCCTGTGAACCTCCTGCCCATATGTGATCAAGCACATCCGTGCAGATGGGTCAGACAAACTTGTTTAGGGGAGTGAAAACATGTGGCTTGTCATCTCCCATAAACAATACCCTTCAGCATTCCAGGAACTGTCTGTCCTTGGGCAAGGGGCTTGCAGATCAGAGGCATTTTTGTTTTCTGGATCTCTTAGGCATAGTCATTAAAACTTAAAATGTAGCTTTGGCTCTCACAGTATCTGAGCATTGTTCCCAAGTCCCTAAGCCACCGACCGTCACCAGTTTTCAGTTTCCCTCATCAACCAATGAACGACCTGAAGCCATCCATCAAGTAATGCCTTAAATCTAAAAATAACCATGTTTGGAGTGCTTTTCAGAGAGTATTGGGACTTGTAAGCCCCGAGGTAGACAGGGAGTGAAAGAGACTCAATATGAATTGCGTAAAACCTCCAAGTTCAGAAGTGGGGCAGCATGGATAAGACAGGGCCTAAGGCAGAAATGTGACCATAAGAAAAAGCCATTCTCTGGCTGCTGCTGTTCTAGCAGTCTATGCGGTGCGCGTCCTTACACAGAGTTTTCGGCTGATGACTACTGTATTCTCACTCTGACTTTCAATCATGACCATTCCATTGTAAGACTACCATGGCAGCTGTGCGGTAGAGTATCTTTAAGGGAGCCAGTTTGCATGACGGTGTTAATACTACAGGGCCAAGTACTCTTGGGCATCTTGCTTTCAATATGCAAGTTTGAAGGCATGTTTCTTACTACCCCTGGAAAGGAAGTCCTTTCAGATGAGGATGCTGTTCAGAATATGTAGCCTGAGAGATTCCTATAACCTCTTTGTCTAAGACCTTGACTTTATCATTTGGAAACTTTCAGTGGCATGCTCGTATATTTATGCGGGAACAAGTGTCATTAGTGTGTGCTTTTAAATGGCCTCGTCTTGTCTCCTTCGTTCCTGGAAGGTGGGTTCCTCCTCGGGTCTTGTCCTTGCTGTGCTGTATGTCATGGTCATGTAGTCATGGGAGCCAGTTAATGTCATTGTGGCTGCTTCTGTTAGTGTTCATCACTAACTGCATGTATGTGTTCATTCTTTGCTAAATCTTGAGCAGGTTGTATTTACATATTTAGGAATATATGTATATATACATATATGCGTATGTGTAGCAGCTATTAAAGAAAAAGAGGCCATGAATTTGAGAGAGAGCCAGAGCGTGCATGAGAGGAGTTGGAAGGAGGAAAGGCAAAGAGAGGGAAATGGTATAATTATAATTTCAAAAATTAAAAATTTCTATAGAAAAAAATTAAAAAAAAATTTCTATAGAAAGAATAAAAAATTTACTTGACAGTTTCAATAAGCTAAAACAAAAAGAGAGAGAAAAAGAGACATCTCATTAGAACAAATATGATTTAAAAAAACGAGGATGGTTTTTATTGCAGACTTCATGAAAAATACAAAGCAATGCAGTAGCATGGCCCTGTCTTTGATTTGTGCCAAGGAAAACTGGTCACACAAGTGTTTGGTTTTCTGGGGCTTTCCATCTGTTTGAGAAGATACTTACAACCCATTATAGCATTTCTTGTCTTTACATTACTATACATTTGTGCTCCCTGCCTTGTGCTTGAACCCTTGAAGGTAGGAATATCTAGTCACTCCGGTTATTCTGGGTCCCTTTCCTTCTCACACACTTGCCTCCTGCTTGCAGCCAGTGTGCCTGGAGGTTCTCTGCATAATGTCATCAGCCTGCCTCCAAACATGCTGTGCTTTTTCTCCGGTACCCCTCCTCTTCCTTGTGTGACTAATTGTGACACGTCCCAAGGACGCAAATTTGAGCTGTGCTTAGTGACCTCCAGACGTCCTCCTAGATGCTCCCTGGTACTCATACCCCTCTTCCCACGGTGGTTCTGCATACACAGGGCTCCTTCTGAGCCAAAGAGGGCTCAGTGCTCCCAGGCTACTGTTCTTGTCCCTTGCTGCCCTGGGCAGTCATCATTGTACCACAAAGTGCATGGAGACAGCCCTGCTCTCTGCTGTAATAATAACTCCAGGCAAGCTGCTCTGCGTAAGCAGTGATGCTAGTGATGCTTGTGAGTTAGAGGGAGAGAGGCAGGGAGGCTTGATGGTTTTCTATTAAATGAGAGAGTAAGAACACTGTTGTGCTGGGGAGCAGGGGGTCTGTAAAGGGGGCCAGTGTTGCATGAGCTGTGGGGTGTGCCTTCTCCCCAAGTGTGCGGTATATAAGTGGCTGATGGGCTCTGTCCCCAGAGTGTGGGGTGAGAACAAATTGATGGCAGGAGTCAAAGACTGGGAGCACAGGTGGCTGTAGACCCGGCCTTGGGATGAACAGGCTTTCTGTAAACTGTGGAGGAGGAAGGGAAGCTCATGAGGAAAAGATTAGTGTTGCACACGCCAGGATATTTGGGCAAAAGGTTGGAGCAGAGATGTCCCGTTCCGGTCTTCGTAGTGAGAGAGAGCAGAGAAGGGTTTAGGGAAGTGGTTCTGGAGAGCTATGAGTGCCAGGCCAGAACGTTTAGGTTTTACCCAAGTGTCGGCGGCTTCGTGGGATCCGAGAGATGGAAGCCAACAGAGTGCCAGAAAGGAAGAGTAGACTGAGAGAGGTTCTCGCAGTGAGTGGTCTAGACGGGAGGCGACCCAACCCAGCGAAACACTGGGCCCACCATGCATGTGTTTGAAGAAGTGAAGTGCTGTGTGCTAGGCAATGGGGACTCATAGGTACACAGAAGTCCCTTAAAAAGGAAAGGGGGAAGAAAACCACTTCCCTTGTCGCCCAATAGTGAGAAAATAGCAACCTGGAGGGTCCTCCACAGGTGGTGATGCAGTGTAAGTTAACTGAGCTGAGCCTCAGGAAGATCAGGGCCTTGGATCTGGGCTTTGTTCACAGTGTACCGCACAGTACCCTCTGTATGCTACGTGTGTGTGTGTGTGTGTGTGTGTGTGTGTGTGTGTGTGTGTCTCCTTGGTAGCCCCTTTGAACTATCTCCTGCCTCTTCCTTCACCCCACCATCCTCTCTTACACAAGGTATCCAGTAGGTCTTTTTGGATGCTAAATCAGAGAATATTACCTCTGTCTCCAACCCTGCCACACTGCAACTAAAAGAAAAATGGTAGCAGCAAGGCACTGCTACCTCTATCGTCGCCTTCATGGCTTTGTCTCCTCCCACTCTGTGTGTCTGCTCCAGGCCAAGGGTGTCCTCTAGGCTCTTCCCATTCAGCAGCACGTTCCCTTGGGTCTTTCCACTCAGCCGACCTGTCACCAGGTCCGATGTTCAGGTATCTGAAGCAGATAGTCACGACCCAATCATCCTGCTTAACACTGGAACCCCCAAATCTAAAAGTAGATCTCCTTTACGCCCTAGTTTTTTCACCCTGGGTGTTTAACTGAAGGAATCCCTACCAACACATCACCGAGATACTCGCATATTAATGTTTCTTGCAAAAGCTAAACTATGAACCCAACCTAGATGTCCAACAACCGTTTTCTGAATACAGTGGGATTTCTCAAGTCACAACGAAGAATTGAGTAATGTTAGCAGGAAAATGGATGCCGTTAGGGAGGGTGGTGTGAAATGAATTAAGCCAGTCTCAGAAAGACAACAAAAATCATGTTTTCTTTCATTTGTGGTTCATAGTTAGAAAAAAAAAAATCAGGTGCGCATGTATACTAAATGAAAGTGAAACAAAACCATCCGGAGGAACAGAGAAGACAGATGGGGGAGGGGGAAGGCGGAGAAGAGACAGGGTATGAGGGGTGTACGCCCAATGTGAAATATATACCTTCTGAAAATTAATTAATTAACTGAGTCAAGTCTTGCTACATAGCCTTGACTGGCCTAGAACTCACTCTGTAGACCAGGCTGGGCTCGAATTCACAGAGCTCCACCTGCCTCTGCCTCCTAAATGCTGAGAAGAAAAGCCGTACCACCTCGCCCGGCCACATATGAAAATTTAAATTAAATAAATAAATAAAAGGTTTTTTTTTTTTTTTTTTTTTTTTTTTTTTTTTTTAGGGCAAAAAAGAGGAGGTAGCACTTACTCTGTAGACCAGGCTGGGCTCGAATTCACAGAGCTCCACCTGCCTCTGCCTCCTAAATGCTGAGAAGAAAAGCGTACCACCTCGCCCGGCCACATATGAAAATTTAAATTAAATAAATAAATAAAAGTTTTTTTTTTTTTTTTTTTTTTTTTTTTTTTTAGGGCAAAAAAGAGGAGGTAGCACTAATAAAAATATTATGAAGCTTTTGACAGGAAAAACTGAAGCCACTGGGACCTGTCCCTGTGCCCTTCTGATCCAGGGTCCCAGCCCCTGTCCAGCCCCATGTTGCCCGTGTCTAAAGCTGTATCACTTACAGGTGTTTCTTATTGTCAGACAAAGCCGGTGCAGGACACAAAAGCCTAGTGATGCTGGCTGAGTAAATTGTGATTCATCTGCCATAATGAATGTGATCTAGTTAACTTCCCCCCATAGGGTAGATTTTCATTATAAAAAGGAAAAGTTGATCAATCTTTATGATAGCCTGTATATAAATAAATTATCTATTTCCCCTGATTTTTGTTTTCCTTCAAATGCCATTCTCTCTCAAAATTTCAGGGCAGTTTTGTAAAAATATGTACAATAACTAGAGAAGAAAATGTGAAGGCAGCTTTTCAAAGAAAAACCCACTTGGCCGAGGGGTTAAAGCCCATATTCTGAAGTATCTGCCTTGTAAAGAAAGAGACAATAAGGCCATTTCAGTCTCATGAGGAGTTCTGTTATTCCTAAAAACAGTGATGGCTCCATCATGTCCTCCCATGGGGCTTTCTCACTTAGTCCCTTAGCTTTCCAGCACACACACACACACACACACACACACACACACACACACACACACCTCTAACAAACATACAATATAGAGAAAAGAATAATTGGAAAAGGATGCAGAGGGTCTTGGTTGGGGGTTTGTATATTTCAAGATGTCTTGCCACCTAGCTAGGGGTTTTGTTCTGTGGACACACACACAAGCACACACATGGGTGCACAGGCGCACATGTGTCTCTCTCTCTCTCTCTCTCTCTCTCTCTCTCTCTCTCTCTCTCTCTCTCTCTCTCTCTCTCCCTCTCTCTCTCTTTCTCTCTCTCCCTCCCTCCCTCTACTACATTTAAAAGGGAAAGCTGTCTAAGGAAATTTAGGCGATCAGAGAAGACAGTGTGGAGACAGGTTAAGCTTTAGGGAGCTTTGATTCAACAGTCTTCTGAGTCACATCCAGAGCTGGCTCAGCTTAATCTCTTCATTCCCATGCTGAAAGGGTCCATGTAGAACACGTGGGTGTTTTCTAAGAGCTGTTTTCATACCATAGCCCAGTGACCCATTTCTCAGAGCAGTTCCTTCCTTTAGGTGTGTAAACATTGGCCCTGGGAGGGAAAAAGAAAAACTCTTTTTAAGTATAAAATACAGATATGCATATAGTACATAAATTGATGTACAATATGTCTATGAGTTTTTAAAAAAAGCCTCAAAGAAGTTAGAAAAAATTCAGAGTCTTCCTGAAGATGGGAATGAGGTGTCTTCTGTACTCGGGCTATTGGACTGCAGGAGTGTGGGTTTTTAAAAGTCCCGTGGAGAGATTTGCACCCAGGGCATGAGCATTAGAACACAGGCCTTGCAAAACTAAGACCCTTTGGGCCTTTAGGATTTCTCAGGCCAACTGGGATTAGCTGTCAGGAGCAGAGCTTGGGAACAGGGGAAGAAGGTTGGAAGTGTCCAGCATGAGTAAGAAGCAGGAAGTCGTGCTCTTGACTCTAAACCTCTTCCATCAGCATTATCTTCCTTTGAAGTCTTTGTATTTCTTTCTCCTTGGGTCCCCTCTTCCTCCTCTTCCTCCTCTTCCTCCTCCTCCTCTCCCTCCTCCTTTCTGTTTTTTTGAGACAGGATTTCTTTGTGTAGCTCTAGCTGTCATGGTGGGTCCCCTCTTCTAACTGACCAGTTTTCTCATTTCTGTTTCAAAGTCCTGGAAGAGAAGCTGGGTAACCACATTCTGCTCCTGGACTACCCAGAACTGCATGGAGTAGCTTGGTGGGATAGATGTTCTGGCCTTGAAGGTAGGCGGCCTGGGCCAGGTGTGGTAGCAGCCTCCTTGGAGAAGGTTCTCCCTGGTTCCCATCTTCTTGAAGGAAGGAATCCAGCTTGGAAATATAGTTTAGGCAGAATTTTACTCATCAAAAGCAAAGCACAGTGCACTCTAGAGAGAGATCGGATGGAGCAGGCTGTCCCCTAAGGGAAGTAGCAAGCCACTGGGCTCTGCATGGAGGATTTTTAAGAGGTTTCTCATAGGCCCTTCCTGCTTGTGATTTAAATATTGAGTTCCTCCCCTTGGGTACCATGTTGCTTCATCTAACTCTACATGCATGCTCTGGTACTGAGGTGTCTGTCCTTGCAGTTTTTCCTTGGCTGCTTATCACGATGTTTCTTTGTGGCATATGTCCTTATCAAGAAAGTGCTTTGTCACCTTCATTTCTGATAAGACTAAAAGAACCTAACCTTAGTTTCAAGGACGTCAAGCCACCATGAGGCGTTTTAGCCATCAAGAGAGACACAGCTACCAAAACACAACTGTGGTTTCCTTGGTTACTTCACATCTAGCTAACTATCTGTCTATCTGGTCAGGATGTATCTAACCACAAAAGGGTGGGTCTACATGACATTGTCCTCCATCCTGCTCATGTCTGCCTAGCTATCTACTTTAGCACGAGGAGGATGTGCCACCCAAGAGTCACACACAGCTTCCTGGGCCTAAGGAAGTCCTAAGGCCATTCCCTGGAAAGCTGTGATGCGGTTCTCTATGCAGAGCCTTCACCTGCCTCACGAGGCTTACATGCCTGGCTTGAGTATTTGCACTGGGTAATGATCATCATCACCAAGGGTTTTCCCACTGGGGTTCCTTTCAGCATCTGCTTGGACAAAAACTGTGGAAGTTTTTTTGTTGTTGTTGGCCGTGGTAGCTTTGTTGCTGGTTTTATTTGTTTTTGTTTTTGTTTTTGTTTGTATGTTTTGGAGACAAGTTCTCATGATGTAGACCAGGCTGGCCTGGAACTCATAGAGATCTGTCTGCCTCAGCCTCTCAAGTGCTTGGATTAAAGGCGTGCACCACTGTGCCTGGCAAAAGTTTTCTACTGACTTAAGTCAAGGCTTGCCTTAACACCAACAAAGTAAAACTGGACCCAGCCTTTTGGGATATGTCCAAGATGGCATTTGCAGCTCCTGTGGTCTCCCCCTGTAGAAGATAATCCTGTAATCATCACCTGTTCCCTGAGCATCTTCAGCAAGGGTTTAGCATGCCAAGTTTATAGTAAGTTTTGTGACCCAGCCACAGTTTCCAGGCTGTGGAAAGTTCTTACTTCTTTTTACACGGTTTTTATAACTTTTAGCTAAAATTTTCTGACCATCAACTATGAATGAAAGAAATAAGACAGAGTAGAGGTGAATTTTCTGCGTGGAAAGCCAACAGCAGTCTCCTCGATGTGTAAGGAACTTCCTTCCAACATGGAATGAATGCTCAGTTGGAACACTTGTGTTTACTTTAATAATAGGTCATGCCTGCTGAAGAGCACTCACTACCTGTGAAACACGTGCAAACTCATCAAACTGGAGTAGTGCAAGTTATAAAATGCATCCCATTTCGCCAGTCAGATTGACAAGGACTCAAACATGGCGGCACTACTGTTAAAGTGAAAGGAAGCAGACACTGGTGCCTTTCGGGTGGGAGTGTCAGAAACAGATACTCCCCAGGGAGGGCAACTTGGCAGAAGGCACTTCTCTGTGGCTCAGCAGATTCTTCTCCAAGCATGCTTACTGCCACATTATTTACAGAAGTGAGAAATAAGCAACCTGTGCATGTAGGAGGAAGTGACTGGTTGATGGAATTGTATAAACATGAAGGTGTGTTTTTATCATTCAAAATTAAATTTGTGAAGAGTAATGATTTTGTGTAACTGGAAGAGCCATACAAAGTAATATCTAAAGGTGTATGTTGTATAAATTAATAAAAATTTGATTAATGCTGATTATATTTATTGCTGGGTAAAGCAACTAAGGTTCTTGATACTTTTCAGAGTTCCTTGAGTCTTTATGATAATAGACAAAAGTAACTTGCGTTTTCAGGAAAAATTATTAAATATTATTGCACAGCTTGGCATATGGAAATAGAATTCTTAGCTATGGAATAGAATGCCCATTAGTAGAATGCTTTAATGATGCCTTTTCTTTAAAAGGTCTACCTACTGGTTCACAAAGGACCAGAGGTTTTATAAAATGCTTCCAGTGTTAAGTTAATTTACACTACATTATAGGTTATTGAAACCATGAGCTAAATAGAATTGGTGTAGAATAGTAAAAGGAGTGAGTATTTCCCAGCCGGAAGGTCTCGGATTAGACTCCTAGTTGTGGTGGTGACATTTAATAGGTTCTTTAAACTTCTGGACCTGAAAATTTCCTACTCATGAAATCCTGCTAGCCATTTCTGTCCTCACATGATCACTGTCGGGCAGTGCTAGAGTGGTGGGTTGGAACCCTGAACACTGAGTAGCTCAGTAATCTGGTGTCTCCCCCTCTCTCCCCCCACCCCCGTTTTACTGAGACAGGGGGTCTCTGTGTAGCTCTGCCTGGTCTGGAACTTACTGTATTGACCAGACTGGCCTTGAACTCGCAGAGATTCACCTGCCTCTGCCTTCCTGGTGCTGGGATTAAAGGTGTGTACCACCATGTCCAGCCTGAAGTTTTCCTGTGTCCTGCTCAGTCCTCAGACGCTCAGACCCAAGTAAACACGCAGAGGCTTATATTAATTAAAACTGCTCAGCCATTAGCTCAGGCCTACCACTGACTAGCTCTTACACTTAAACTCAGCCCATTTCTGTTAATCTATATGTCGCCAAGTGTTCCGTGGCTTTACCTATGTGCCATTACATGCTGCTCCCTGGACGGTGGGCTGGTGTCTCCTGACTCAGCCTTCCAGCCTTCCCACAATTCTCCTTCTCTGTTTATCCTGCCTATACTTCCTGCCTGGCTACTGGCCAATTAGCATTTTATTTATTAATCAATCAGAGCAACATATTCACAGCATACAGAGTGATAGCCACAGCACTGATGCCTCTTCTTATGAGGACATACTTGTAGGAAAGGCATGGTCTTTCTTTCCAAAGAATCAAACTAGAGAAGTGTGACTTGGCAAGTGAATAGTCACTTTATGGAGGACGATTGTAATGGTGTATTTGTTTTCTGTCTCATAAACTTCAACAGGTTATGTTTTATTGTCGTTGTTTTCGACACATTGTTTCTGTAGATGAGCACTCTGGACACAGCATTACAGAGTCCTCTAGCTAGGGTCTCTCAAGGCTACCCCAAAAGTGTTACTGAAGTTGATTTTCTCTAGGAAGCTTTGCTAGCAAAGCATCACTCTAGTCCTGTCCCTGTTGTGGTTGGTGACATTCAGTTCCCAGAGATGACAGGATTCGTGGCAACTTACCTTTCAAAGCCAGGAAATGGGGAAAGGAAGAAAGGTAAGCAGGAGAAAGCGGCAGTCCGTGTAGTCCCTGGTCTACAGAAGTGGCAGTCTGTCACTTTGCCAGTATAATGATGGTTAGAGGCAAGCACAGGTCAGGGGAGGTGTGGCCCCCATCCCTGGGGGATGGGAGAAAGCATCAGTAGCCTCAAATGGCATCGATACTCACACGTGTTTCAAGCACAGAACAGGCAAATGCGCAGTTTTAAAAAATAGTGGGGAGTAGCTGAGGAAAGTCTTGGCTTCTATTTTAATAGCGTTGGCTGGAAAGCAAATTGAAGCCACACTGTGCTTGCTCAGAATTAACTGTGAACCGCGGACAGTCCTGCCTTCTGCTCTCCACAATTTGGAACACATTGAGCCTGTGGCTGTCTTCCTGGAAAAACCTTATTATCTAAGATCCTCCAACCTAGGGAGTATCTCAGGGGCTCAAGAATCACTTCGTAAAGGATGAGTAATTAAATAGCACTTCCAAGATGATTTCAGCCATCCTTACTGGTGTGCTAGCGTCACCCCATCATTGTCTGGCAGTCTTTGTGACAGTGCAAGTAAGCACCGTTTTGTTTCGCTCAGAGTCATCTTTGAGCTTTAACTTTTCATTTGTTCTCAATGTTGGAAAAGAAAAAAAAAGCCTTTTGAGGTTGTTCTGAACTGGCATTCTAACACTGGGTGTTCTCTGCTGGCTCCTCCTTCCCTCGCCGAGTTAGCTGAGTCAATTCTTTTGTTCATAGGAAAATGTTGATGAACAGTGATAAGCCTCCAGTGGGTATTGCAAAAGCTGAGACGAGACTGCTGTGTGAAGCGTAGACTGAAATACAAAACAAAGTCATGACTGGGAAGTACACTTGTAATCTAGACGATAAGAAAGAATGACTGGACACAACCCTTACAGGGTTAAGCATCCCTCATGACTCCATCCCCCGCTATACACAGGTGTGCTGGCCACCACATCTTTCACGTCTGATGGCTGCAAGCTTGGAGAAGTAGATTCTGGACTATTTCACAACTCCCCCCAACTCAGCATGTGCTAACTGATGAAACTTAGCAAGTCATTGTTAAGTCATGAGTCATCTGATGGTAAAACCAAACCTTCCACTCTATTACCAAGCAGGCCAAAGAACCTATGGCAAGCCCACCATTTTCATCCATGAAGATGTCGCCCGGGCTTGTTGGAATGTGGGACGGAAGCCTGGCTTCAGCACTTTGTTAATGTCACATGTTTACACAGTGCTTGACTTTGCAGATTGTTTCCCTGCCTCCTCTTCATTGAACGCCCCCAAAATTGGGGGGCGTGGTTGTGTGACAGACAGTATTACATCCACGTGACAGATGGGGAAACTGAGAAGTTTCAGAAGTTTCCAAAAGTTACAGGGAGCCTCAGCCTTCCCATTTCCAATCTCAGGCACATTTTGTTAATGAGCTGTCCTGAAGAGCCAGGAGTGGAGGTTAAATGAAAGTTTTGAAATGTTCCCTACACCCAGCAAGCACTCAGTGAATGACAGCTAATGCTATAATTCATGTTGGGCTCCACAAACACCTTGTCTCGTGGCCTAGTCCAATGAGCTCACTGGTGTTTCTTCCTGAAAGGTATCAGGGACTTGCAGCCTGGAACTCCTAGTCCGTGGAGAAGTGAGTGCTAAGGATTTGCACAGGTCACTGCTTGCTCTCTGGAGTTCTAGCTGGTCTCGCAGACAGGAGAGTTGCTGTGATGTGGGATGAAAGCCTGAGGGAAGATGATGAGCAGAGAGCAGAACCACGGGGTGGCCTGCAGCAGGTTCTTTGATTGGTTACTTAGGTGTATTCGTGATTCCTAGAAAAAGAAAAATAGAGTATGGGGATGTGGTGGGATTTCCCTGTAAAGAGATTTTTCTTCGAGCTGCTAGCTCACAAAAAAATGACATGGAGACTTATTAATTACGAAAGCTTGGCCTTAGCTTAGGCTTGTTCCTAACAATTTCTTATAACTTAAATTAACACATATCTTTTAATCTGCAACTCTGCCTTTCTTCTTCCCAGAGCTCTCTCTCTGTCCAGAAGTCCTGACTGTACCTCCTGCCTGGCTTTTGGCCATTTAGCTTTTTATTAAACCAATCACAGTGACACATCTTCACACAGTGTAAAGGAATATTCCACAACAATTCCCCTACTGTGACATCAGAGAAGGTGTGATGTCTCCTGACCTGGCAGTAGGCTTAGTGCTAATTTGCCTCATATTTCAGCTCAATCACTGTGACTGTCACAAGAGAAACCCCTGTCATGCACTAATAACCAATACTAATAACCAATAACTATACCTGCTATGATGTATTCAGTTGGCCATCTTTCCATAATGTGTGCAGGGAAAATTTTTCTGGATCCTTCTTCTGCCCCCTTGCCTTTGAATTAAATAGAAGAAAGCTAGAACTCTTGGCAGACTTGCTCATAAGCTGTGCTGCAGCTGTTACTGCCCCTGCTCCTGCCTTTTGTTCTCCTTCATCAAAACCACTGATTCTGATTCTGTAGGAAGGATGTTCCCCACCTTCCTGCTTGAGGCTTTAGTGGGTTGTAAAAAATACCCAGCCCCCAGGTCACTGGCCTAAACCATGGTGTGTGTACTCATGCCCACCAGTTTTTAATGAAAGGCTGCGAGGTAATGGTAAAACAGTATCCAGCTGTACAAAAAAGGTTTCCTTTTCACCTGGACTCTTGGGCTACTTGCTTTAGTAGCCTAGGACTACATGGGAAGAGGGTGTAAGTGGACAGCAAGTATCCATAAGTTAATTTCCTTTCTCCTAAATTTAGCAGGCTTAGTTGCTCTTTCTCTCTTTCTTCCTTTATCTCTTTCTTTCTTTTCTTTTCTTTCCTTTTTTTGTGTGTGTATGGGTTGTTCTGGTTTTTTTTTTGGTTTTTCTTTCTTTTTTGGGGGGTGTTTTTTGTTTATTTGTTTGTTTTTCTAATACATGATTTCTCTGTGTAACAGCTCTGGCTGTCCTGGAACTCCCTCTGTAGACCAGGCTAGCCTCCAACTAGCAGAGATCCTCCTGCCTCTGCCTCCCCAGTGCCGGGATTCAATCTTCCTCTAGTTGCATGCCTGCTTTCTGAGTCTCCCCAGTGATCCACAGGGAACGAAGCCACTGGCCTGGAGTTCCAGCGATTGCTCATTAACGGAGGTAGGGAACCTAGAAAACCGGCAGTTCCTCCCGCAGCTTGACCCTGTGGCCAGGGCTGGTCATCACCACGTTATCACAGTTTTAAAGTGTTCATCCTATTCATTGAGGAACCCCCAGAAATGGCAGGAATGCATAGGAAAACACATAGTGTTGACAGTTTCACACTTGATTGTCTTGGCTGTCTCTCTCTGATTTCTAGTTTGGTTTTTGGTGTGAGTGTGTGTGTGTGTGTGTGTGTGTGTGTGTGTGTGAGAGAGAGAGAGAGAGAGAGAGAGAGAGAGAGAGAGAGAGAGAGAGAGAGAGAGAGAAATATGTCACATGTCACATCTACAATATTGCATAGATGTCCAACTCGGGGAACACTGAACATGTTCATTTTCCTTATGTAAAACTCAGGAGCTAGAACCCCTTCATGCCAGATGATTTTAACCTTCTGCCTTTGAGAACTCGGTTCTAGCTTTGTAGTTTGATATTGTCTTCTTTCCCTACTCTGTCATAATCATTTTCCTTAATTTAGGTTGTTTTCTTATGTTTAAAAAATAAGATAATCACAGGTTCTGGGCTAGCCTTACCTTAATGATAATGGCTACTGAAGACCTGATCTTTAATAGACATCATTTAATTTCATGTCACCCTCTGAACTGCCAGGTGTTGCCGGCTTGACAGATATGGAATCTAAATTTCAGAGTGTTTTGATAAATTGCCAAGGTGATAGAGCAGAAGAACCAAGATCGAGACCTAAATCTTTGTAGCCCCGGCCCTTCCCACCACTGACACTTTCTGTCTGGGCAGTATGTTAGACACACAAGGCCATGAAAACAATCACTGGGTAAATGGAGCGTTTCTGCCTGGTTCTAAGCAAGGATAACATACATTTTTTGTTCGTTTGTTTTTATATATATATAAAGTGCTAGAAAAAATGCAAGTGAAGACAAACTTCTTTAAGACTCATAGAAAAGAAATTGTCTTTTTTAAAACCTTAATTCTTTTTTTATGTTGGTTTTAGTTTTCGGTTGCTTAGTTTGTTGGACTGGAGGCTGGGTCTCACGCCACAGCCACCACACCAGGCTGAAAAGAAGGTTTCTTGGTAATCCCAGCAATATTGCATGCAAAGGTCTGCTTATTCAGACGGTCTGAGGCCCTATCACCCTCCAGCTCCCACTATCCCCAGGCACCAGTGAAGCCTGAGTCTTCATGTTCTGAGCAACCTCCTGCTGTGTTTTCCTATCATTGTCCATCCGTAATCAAGGTATGTCTGGGGAAGGGGGCACTCTCCTTTGCTTGGCCCATGGAAACATTCGCCTTGCTAGGTCTAGGAGAATAAAATGCTTGTTCTGGTTGCTGTGGCAACTACATTGTCAGCCTCAAGATTGACTAGAAAGTTGTGCTGCTTCTTTGTGGAAAGAGAGAGAGTGTCGGCGTGGCCCAGACATGACCTGTTCATTAATTCCACAGGTGTAGCCACAGGGCCATGCTGGGCTGCACAGGTGCATAAAAAACAAGATGAATAAGGCTAGAGCTGTTCAAACAGAAAATCATTGTTCCTGTGTACAACTGTTAGTTCTCACCTAGCATGGCGTAGCTCTTATTAAATGTGATGAGGTGACAGTGCTCGATTCACCCATGTGTTTACTAATTAAGGCATCGCCATTAGCTCTACCACGATGTCTTTGTAGGGTCTGAAAATTCACTCCCCATAACAGCAAATCACTATTAAACCGTTCGTTTCAAATGGCTCGTAAACGCCCCAACAGCCACTGCCATTTTGCTGAGGATGATCAAAGGGACAATGGAAGACAGCCATCATTTGTGTGGATGTTCGACACCAGGGTCTAACTTTCAATAATGCCTGTCATAATCATGCCCAGATCAAAATAAATTTTCTAAAATTTAATTGTGGGAATAATATGATAGGAAACATGGATTTATGTGGTCTGAACTCTTAAAGCGTTAGTTAAAAAAGTATCTCTAAAATAGGGAAGTGATTCTTGAGACTGGAGAGATGGCTCAGCCATTGAGAGCATTTGCTGCTCTTCTAGAAGACCAGGGTTCAGTTCCAGCACCCACATGGCAGCTCACAACTCTCTATAACTCCAGTTCCAGGGGTCCCAGGGCCCTCTTCTGGCCTCCTCCAACACCAGGGATGTACCTGGTGTGTATATATACAAGCAAGCAAAACACTCATGCACAGGAAATTAATCTTTTTTTTTTAAGTTAGTAATTCCCAGGGTATTTTTTTTTTCTTATGGGAGGCTCCTCCAGAAAGTGATAAACCCAAGGAGAGTCCAGATGGGCTTTTACTTTTCATTTTTAAACTATTTTTATGGTGATACAGTTGGATGTTGTGCCGTGTTGGATTAGCGTGGAATCTTCAGGGGAAAGGAAGATTCATGAGTTGTTTTTGTCGTAGGCTGGACTGATAGTCTTTCGGGGTGTGGGCATTCTCTATTACTGGGGTGCTCTCAGGAGATAGCTGCCTGGAATCTGGTGTCCTTCCAGAATTGGCTGGGCTGTTTGGTTCCTTATCGGGTGCCCTACCAGAGCTGCCCGATTTCCAAACGATCAAAGCTCAAACTGACTTCATCGGTGGCCTTGACTTTTAGAGCCGGGTCTGACAGAACCACTTACATCACCAGCTGTGTCCAAGTGAAGCCGGGGCGTCGGGCATGCCAACGGAGCGCATTCACCCTCCCTACCTGGGCGTCGGGCATGCCAACGGAGCGCATTCACCCCCCCCCACACACACACACCCGGGCGTCAGGCATGCCAACGGAGCGCATTCACCCCCCCCCCACACACACACCCGGGCGTCAGGCATGCCAACGGAGCGCATTTACCCTCCCTATCCGGGCGTCGGGCATGCCAACGGAGCGCATTTACCCTCCCTACCCGGGCGTCGGGCATGCCAACGGAGCGCATTTACCCTCCCTACCTGGGCGTCGGGCATGCCAACGGAGCGCATTTACCCTCCCTACCTGGGCGTCGGGCATGCCAACGGAGCGCATTTACCCTCCCTACCTGGGCGTCGGGCATGCCAACGGAGTGCATTTACCCTCCCTACCTGGGCGTCGGGTATGCCAACGGAGCGCATTCACCCCCCCACCACACACACACACCCGGGCGTCGGGCATGCCAACGGAGCGCATTCACCCCCCCCCCACACACACACCCGGGCGTCGGGCATGCCAACGGAGCGCATTCACCCCCACCACACACACACACCCGGGCGTCAGGTATGCCAACGGAGCGCATTCACCCCTCCTACCTGGGCATCAGGCATGCCAACGGAGCGCATTCACCCCTTCTACCCGGGCGGCAGGTATACCAACGAAGTGCATTCACCCCCCCCAACACGGGCATCAGGTATGCCAACGGAGCGCATTCACCCCCCCCCCACACACACACACCCAGGCATCAGGTATACCAACGAAGCATATTCACCCCTCCTACCCGGGCGGCAGGTATGCCAGCGGAGCGCATTCACCCCTCCTACCCGATATCTCTAACCTTGCATGTGCCCTCTGCCACCAAGTCCTGTTGGCAGTACCTGCTGTGGTGTGGGCAGCAGGCAGTCTCTGGCTACAGCACAACCGAATGCCTTCAAGGTGGGGCAAGTGAACCAGCGCCTCAACCCTCATTGCTGGAGTCTTTGTTTCCTATGGCACCATCCTTTCTAATTGTTCTTACGACTCTCCTGCCACTCTGCCCTCCTTAGTGTGTGTCAAGGGGGAGCACAGTTCCTCAAGACCCAGACCTAGGTTTGTGTCTCCCCAGTCTGTGCTCCCTTCTCCTGGGATAAATGGATGTGGGCGAAACTTTCATATGCCTCCCAGGTGGACAGTGGCCCTGGCCACTTCTCTGAGTTCCAGATTTGTGTGGTTGGGAACTCACCTTTCTTGTCTTGAACGACATACTTAAGACCTCTGTAGCCCCTTCAAGCCCGTCCCTTAGTCACAAAATAACTACGTTAGTCTCTTCTGTGTACCTTTGATTGTAAGGAGGCAGTAATGTTTTGCACATGTGTGTGCTTGCATGTGGAGTCCAAGGAAAACCTTAGGTATCAGTCCTCAGGTGCTAACCATATTATTATTATTATTATTATTATTATTATTATTATTTTAAAAATACAGGGCATATGTCCTGGAACTTGCCAAGCAGGCTAGACTTCTGGCCAGTGAGCCTCAGGGATTTTCCTGTCTCAGCCTTCCTGGGGCTGGGATTACAAGTGCCTCCCAAACTGCCTGGCTTCTTCATATGGGTAGGGATCAAGCTCAGGTTGGAAAGATTGTGAAGCGAGCATTGTACTGGCTGAGCCATCTCTCCGGCCCTTTTCTATGTAGTCTTTATCCATCTGTCCACCAAGCCTCACAGCCTGGGAGTCAGTGCTGTAGTTTGTCCTTTATGCTAAAGAGCAGCCTCCACATATGGCCAATTACAGTCACTACCTTTTGAGTGACTCTAAATGTCCACACAATCGGGCCCTTGTCTCCCTCACCTGCTTCATCTCCGCTCTCCAACTCCTGTGGAGAACCTTCTCATCTTGAGATGGGGTACAAGCCCTCCATGCTGAGTGCCTTCTCCCAGGCCATTGCCCACCATTCTTTTGTTCGAGAAGCCTTCACTTGAGGCTCAGAGGAAGTCACTCTCTGGGGCATGAGATCATAGGGTCGTCTGTGTGGAGCCCTCAGGAGACTACAGTCCCTTAGGAACAACAGTCGTGTCCTGACATCCTACACTGGGTGTCTACAACAGGGGTCAGGCCGGGTAAGCATGGGATAGGACTTTGGTGGGAGAATAAATATATAGGTGAGAGAATAAATGTGTGGTGCCGTGCCAAGTGGTTTACATGTGCCATCTCATTCAGTCTTGACATAGTGCTCAGATTGCTGAAGGACCTTCCAGAGGTCACTCAGGAGGAAAGCCGAGTGATAGGCCACCCCTGGTTGGGGCTCTTGCCATGACCAGGCTATTTCTGCTGTCTGGCTTCCCTGAGGGGAAATGGTTGCTGCTGTTTGAGTTATTTGATAGAAAGCTGCGGTGTCAACAGGAGAAAGGAGCAAGGCATCTCTGAAATTAAGGAGAGGATAAACCTGCGGACTATGAAAGAGTGTTTGTCCAACACCTATAGGACCTTGAGTTTAATCCTTAACGCCATGAAGAAAGAAACTTGTGTTCTATAAATGCCAATTTCCTAGGTCAGTCTCTTTAAAAATAATCTTGCAGATAGACAGCATGAGCTGTAGAGCTAGATCAACAACTTTCCTACCAGACCCCCCACCAAGTGATGTCTACATTCCTGTTCCTTGGGGTAGCCTGGTCACCAGAGCCACACGAGTATATTCATGAGCTCCAGCTTTTGGTTTGATCCCACCTGCTCCAGCTACTTTTCTGTCTATCTACCATTATAGTTTGAGTTGGTTTAGAACCTATTTGTTCTTCATTCAAGGTGGGTTTTTTTTTCCAAGCACCAATCATTGCTGTGGGATGGTCTGTATGTCAAATTGCTCTGATTGGTCAATAAATTGATTGGCCAGTGGACAGGCAGGAAGTATAGGCGGGACTAACAGAGAGGAGAAAGGAGAGAACAGGAAGGCGGAGGGAGATACTGCCAGCCGCCACCATGACAAGCAGCAAGGTATAGATTTATAAAAATGGGTTAATTTAAGTTATAAGAACAGTTAGCAAGAAGCCTGCCACAGCCATACAGTTTGAAGCAATATAAGTCTCTGTGTTTACTTGGTTGGGTCTGAGCGGCTATGGGGCTGGCGGGTGACAGAGATTTGTCCTGACTGTGGGCCAGGCAGGAAAACTCTAGCTACAAATCATGTTCCAGGCAGCATGGAGGATACCTAGCTATCTCTTGTCAATCGTCCCCATCACTGGGGCTCTGTCCATCAACTCCCAGGTTTTAAAGGGACTATGGTTAGTTATAGATCTTGGCACTTAGTTAAACATGTATCAGACACTTGCTGTGTGCCTGGTACTGTTGGTAGAGTTGGTAGAGTTGGCATTGAAGAAGAAGAGTCACACATTCAGGGCCTCATGACCTGTGTATGTCACCATCAGCCAGGTAGGAGTGGGCAGATGAACCCACATGACGTCAGGAAGCATCTACAGTATTCCGGGAGATGTCAAAGTGCTGCAGGTCTTCAAGCTTCTGCACAGATCTGACGCATGGTCCATTCTTAGGTAAAAACTCTACAAACATGGTTCAAGGAACCTGGTGTGAAGGCAGAAGACCTGGTTTTCTTCTCTGAGATTCTCACCCCATCCCTAACCTATTCTGAGCATATCAAGTTCACTATCTGTAAAAATATGCACTTAGGGAGCAATCTGTATTACTGTCTAGCTTCCCAGAGCAGTGGCTTTGTTTTATAGTTGAACTTAATAGGAAAATAGTAGCCATTGAGCACAAATCAATCCATCCAGTTTGAATTTGTCCTGGTAGTTAGGACAACAGGACTCTGAAATAGACAAAAACAGTGGTCTGCAGAGCAGAAAGTAGAAGGAATATATTAGGACATTTATTCTTATATTCATTATTTCATATTTCTTTTTTATGCAGAAGTATTAAAATATTTTATAACTAAGAAGTAATTATAGCAAATTGTGGCATAACATTAATATTTAAGTCAATTGCTTTCTTGTATGCCAGAAAGGAACAAATAGAATTTGGAATTATGAACATAATACCATTTACATAAGCATATCCAAAGTGAAACGCTTATGTATAAATCTGACAAAATACATATAAGATATGAGACTTTGACAAAAGAAATCAAAGAAGGACTAAATCAGTGGCCAGGATCCCATGTTCACAAATAAATGATTCAGTGTTGTTAAGATGCTAGCTCTTGGGGTCTGGAGAGGTAGCTCAGCAGTTAAGAGCATTTGATGCTTTTGCAGAGGATCTGGCTTTGGTTCTTAGTACCACATGGTGGCTCACAACCATCTGTAACTCCAGGATCTGAAACCCTCTTCTAACCTCTGCAGGTACTAGGCACATACATGGTGTACAGATATACATGCAGGCAAACACTGATACAAATAAATAAATGAATGAATAAATGAATGAATGAATGAATATTTTTTAAAAGATGTGAGCCCTTCCTAACCTGAGCTAAATAGCTCACATGTGATGCCTATTAGATGCTTTGTAGACATTGACAAACTGCTTAAAAGTTTAAATACAGAGGCAAAGACCTCTAAATGAAGGAGAAAACAAGAGTTTGAGGGCTGGCACCATTCGATTTTTAAGATTTATTATGAAGTTACAGTAATTATGACATTATAGTGATACAGAAAGAGACAAGTATATCGGTGTGGCAGACTGTAGCCCAGATAGAGCTGCCAGTGAACTCACCTTTAACAAAGGAATGAAGAACACAGTGGAGGAAAAGGATGTTGTCTTCAACAATAGTTGTAAAACAACAGGACATCCACATTGTAGAAAAATGAACCCGGGACAGAGATTACACCCTTCACAAAAATTAACGCAAAATGGATGAAAGCTAATTATAAAATGCAAAATCAGAAACACCTAGAAGGTAAAATAGAAGAAAATGTAGTCTGGCCATGACCTTCCACACAACACCTTCCTGTTCTGTGGTACAAGACAGGGAGAAGACGAGTCACACACTTGGGGGAAAACATTTGCAAAAGTATTTGATAGAGGTTAATTCTATAAAATGTACAAAAATTCTTAAAAATTGACCATAAAATAGCCAACTTACAAAAAATAGGCAAAAGATTGGAGCAGACAGACAGTAAGGGGAAGAAATGGCAAAAGACAAATATGTGCATGAGAAGGTTTTCTGTGTCTTTAGTACCAGGGAAATGCAAAGTAAAGCCACAGTGAGGCATCACTAAGCATCTATTAGAAAGCCAAAGTCTGAAACATAGATGCCACCAAATGCAGGGGAGGGTGTAGAGCAATAGGAACTCACTCTCAGCTATTGAGAACATCAGATGGTATGACCATGTTGGAAGACAGTTTGACGATTTCTTACAGAATTTGATGTGGTTTTACTGTATAATCAGCAATCATGCTCCTTGGTATTTACATCCTCCTAAAAACCTGCACACAGATGTTTAAAGCAACTTTATTCATTGTTGCCAAAACCTAAAGGCAACCAAAACGTCTTTCAATAAACGAATGGACAAATAGAGTGTGGCACATCCAAGTGAAGGAATATTATCCAGCACTAAAAATAAATGTACCATTAAGCTTTGCAAAGAGGTGGCAAACGAAACAAATATATTCTACTTAGTGAAAGAAGGCAGCTGGAAAAGACAACATATTATTCTAACGACATGGTGTTGTAGAAAAGAAATACAGCAACAGTGGTTTGCCTGTGGCTGAGGGTGTGAGGCATGAATAGAAGGAACGTGAAGATTTGCAAGATTCCAAAATACCTCTCTGTGGAATCTAACAGTAGAAACTTGACAGTGTACAGTGGTATAAGCCCACAGAATTCGGAACTACTATGGTGAGTTCCTGAATGAACTAGGAGCTATAATGATCAGTGTAGCTTCACCGGCTGGAAAAAGATGGGCGTTGCTGGGAGTGGAGGAAGTTACACAGTGCGGGGAGGGGGCGTGGGGAGTCTGCACCTTCTACTCAACCTTGCTGCTGAACTGTGCCAAAAAGAAAGGCACTTTGTAAAAATGTAGACAGCATTAGTATACAGTAGCAGAGCGGTCTGTAACACAGTGTCAGGCCCAGCTCTAAGTGTCTTAAGATATCAACCATCACAAGAAAATGATGAAGTAAATACTGATGTTGTCCTCATTTACAGATATTGAAATGGCTGTGTGTGTGTGAGTTGGAGTGTGTGCATGCATGTATGTGTGTAAAAACTTGCTGATACAGCTGAGAGCAGTAGGCTGCCACACCCTGGGAGACCAGCACCAGAGCTTTGTTATAGCCTCTCTTCTAAGATTTGTAAATAAACTCACATATGTTTAGAATATTTTTGCTAGTTGGGGGTATGCGATCAAGGAAGTTTAGAGACTGTCGTTGAGGAAGGCCAGATGTGGAATCTATCCTGGCACTTATCCTCTGTCGGTGACTGCTTCTTCACACGGTAAAGTGGGGGTCTGCTGTAGAAGACGTGGGGAGAGTGTGGGCACTTTTTTTTTAAGAGAAAGGTTTTAGCTACAGTTGGGCAAGATTACTGTCAGGAAACAAAGAAGAGATAGGGAGTCAAATGAAAGAGTTCAGGTTATATATGTAAAAGACCGTCAAATACATCCAGAGGCACAAACTGTCTGGACAGGGAGTCAAGGAAGAAGAGCATGATGAACAAGGGTAGGGTAGCCTTACCACGAACTAGTAGAAGAATGGAAACAGACATTGGAGAAAGGGAAACCTTTCTGATATCTTGGCATAGAATGTGTTTTTGAAGATCTCTAGCGTGTTCCAGAGAGAATGGATTCTTTTTAATTCTTCTTTCCATTGTCTGTTTGAGTTAGAATCTATTTGAAGACAGAACTTTTAGTTTTATCAAAGGTAGAATTACCTACTAACGGAGAGAATTGTGAATCCCGTGCTAAGACCGCCTCTGGGCCATGCAAACAGAAAGTTGTAAGACGAGTGAACTGTGAAGCTTGCACGCTGAGGAAGGCTTTCATGTCATTGGAAGAACTTTGAAACTCCTCGGAACCTTCCATCCTCATGCCTTTATGGTCTTTCTCTGTGCTGAGTTCATACATGCTAAACTTTCAGTTCCATGAAATTGAAACCTTTTCCCTGTGCTCTTTGCTGGTGACCGTTAGGAGGCAACTTGTTCTTACTAGTGTCCAGCTCTGAGGTGTGAAATAATCCACTGAATTAGACAGGAAAGGCTAGTTCGAACTATAGTGATACTGGGGTGCTTGTAGGTATTTCCTAGATACGGCCAGACAAGGACATGCATGGACACTGAATTTTGGACTCATAGATTGCATAAGTTACTGCTGTCAGGAAATATATCCTAGCAATTGTAGTGTTTTGCCTTTAAACAATTATTAAACATTACACTTAACTTGGCTAGATTTAATGCTTCTTCATTGACAGAATGTTTAGTGGGATCATGAACCGTTAATAGCTACCATCTTGGGGTGCTGTGCTGTGCCAGGAATCATGTAAAACATTTCACGCATCTCATCTCAGTCTGTGCAGCACTCCATCGAGGATTAGGATCCTGTTCCCAAAATATATTAGGAACCACTGAGATGCCAAGGCCAGCTCGCTCAGGGTCAGAGCTAGAAGAGAAAGGTCTGGGCTTGAGCCAGGCCTGCCTGCCATCATAGCGTTCACATAACAAGGATGATACCCTTGGGAAGTACTAAGGTCCAGCATCATCGAACACTTCTACTCGTTTGTGTGTAGACCTTGATTTCCCAGAATTCCATATAAAGTTCTTTTGGGCTTGGGATCCTTAACTCCTTATCTTTCAGGTGAGTCACAAATGCTCCCATCTGATACAGTGAGAGTTAGTGGAAGCTGTTGGGCCAGTTGGCCATTTAAAAAAAAAAGCTAAGCCTCCAAGAGCTCCCTGTAGTACCATTCCAACTACCTTAGGGAAAGATAAAGCTGGATACAAAATAGACAGGTGATTGCCTCGGTCACAGGGGAGGAGGGGAGAACAGTGGCATACCAGGGTTGTCAGGATCCTGTTCTACATGGTGCCACATACACGACAGAAAACGTTTGTCCAAACCTGTAGATGGCATACCGCAGAGTGGAACCTTCATGGAAATGAGGGACTTTAGTTAATAATAATGCTTCAATACTGGCTCATCCCTCTAACAAATGATGACACTAATGCAAGGTATGAATGATGGAGGAAGCTGAGGGCCAGAGCTGGAAGATATACAAGAACTCTGTGCTTCTCCCTTAATCTTTCTATAAATCCCAAACTGAAAAACAAAACACAACCTCTAAGCATCTTTTTCCAGTATCAGAGTATCCTTCAGTTTTGAAGTTTCTGACTCTAGACTCTAAAATACTAGTTGTGTTTCAAATTCTTCCTGGAAACCAGGCGATGGTGGCACACACATTTAATCCCAGCATTCAGGAGGCAGAGGCAGGCGGATCCCTATGAGTCTGAGGCCACCCTGGACTACAGGAGTGAGTTCCAGGACAACCAGGGCTACACAGAGAACCCCTGCCTTGAAAAACCAAAACAATAAAATCCTTCCCGCTCTCTCCTCAGCCCTGTTTTTCTGTTCCCTCTGTGGGTAAGCCTGTCCTTATCTATTCTCTTTTTCCAGCTGTCAGGACGCAGGCTGTGGCATGTGGTCTGCCCACTCTCAGCCTGTCCTGCATGCTGCTGTCAGATGACTCCTCTACAACCTAGCCCCCATTGGATCTATCTCCAGTCCACATACTTTGTGTATGCCCCTCTCACGTCTCATTTTCCCTACTAGCTTATACACCATGAGGAGAAGCAGTTGTTTGCTGACATCAGAATTGTTTTATCCATAGCATATTACAGTAACTCCGTTGACGTTGGTTCTCATGATCGTTCATTGATTTGTTTTTTGTTTGTTTGTTTTTGTTTTTTTTTTCATTGTGCTGACCTCCCCCTCCCACCCACCTGGATTACAAGTTATCCGATGGTTAAGGCCAAGCTTTCTCTCCACCTTGGTTTCTGAGTCATTCATAGTGCTTAGAGCATGGCAGGCCCTTGAGGAATGCTCTCGATGACGTGTTATCTGTGTCCGTCTCTTTAGCCAGAGCTCCGACATTGGAGAAATGGCTGAGGGACCTATTGTGTGTGAGCCACAGTTGTGTAACTGAGCTGCTTCTGACATGGGACTACTGCGAGATTGCTATTTGACCATTGACACACTTACTGGGATTTTTAACCCCTCCTTTGGCTGTTCTCTGTCTTGAGTTAACAGTTTCCATTGGTATTCATCTCTAACCAGTCCATTTTGAGTCGCTCAAATGTCTATTCATGTGTTCTTCCAAAATAAATTCTAAGTCTGCAATGACCTGATGCTTTTTCCTATCTGTCCTTTTAGATTCAGGGTGACATTTAAATGACAGTGTGGCTGTGATTGCAGATCATACATTCCTGGACAATTGAGGAATCTTGTGACAGATTTGTTAAACAGTTTTTCTCCTGAGGTTTGCTGTCAATGTTTTGTTGTTAGGCCACTTGTGGCTAAATTCCACCAAAGGCTTTCAAACAAGAGAGAGGGCGAGTGAAGTAGAGACACTTAGGACCCACAGGTCTCACCTCTGAGGTAGCAGTTTGGCTTAAGGAAAAAATAGTGGACTTTAAAGAGTGTGGCTTCATCTCTTTCTCACCCATGTCTTCATGAAACATGTGTCTGTAGAAGCAAATTTGTTTCTTGGATACTTCAAAAATTGCCTGAGCAAAGCACATTTACCAAGCTGGATTTCAGCTTGAGAGATGGCCAGATGTGAATGGCAGGGCTCCAAATGCTAAATGTGCCGTTCTCTGAAAAGAAGAAAGTAGTTTTTGTTTTGTTTTGTTTCTTTAACAATAAAGGCCAGAGTAGATACCAGCAGGAAAATCTGAACAGAAGTCAATTTAGAGCCTTCCAAGTCTTCACAGAGAAGCAGGGCTAATCTTTGTAAAAGGTGCTGGAATTTCATGGCAATGTACGGAAAATAGGCTTGGGATTTTAATCGACTGTAAAATGAATCTGAATCCATAAGACAGTGTGGTTGCAATCCAGTCATTTTAATATGTTCCATTGTTTGGAGGGAAAATAAAACATCTTCTGAGGATGTCTGGTGCTACAAATTGTCAAAATGGTGAAAACCCCAAATCCATGGCACTGTAAGCTGTGTATCTGGCATCTAACAATGTAGCAGATAGAATTATTTCAGTTCCATGTTGGGTTATATCTCAATGAAAAGTTATTAATTTTCCAGGTGAATAGAAACCTATTCAACAAAGGTTTGTGATGAGCTCCATAGAAAAGGGACTTGTGTGTGTCGGGAGATGCAAAGTTGAGCAAAGCATATCTAGTGTTTTGAGATAGGCTCAAGGGAGGGGGCGGGGCATGCTGTGAAGTCTTTGAATGTTTACAAATAGATTTCCCCCGCTGAAAGTACTAGTGATTTACAGAGAAGAAAACACACTGTGTGGTGATGCTTGGGATCTGGTTGCTCTCTGAAGCAATGTTGCCATCTTAAAATGCTGTTCCCAGCATTGAAAAACATTATATTTTAAAAATTGACAAAGGCATTCCTGTTTGGAGAGGGGCAAGGAGAGAGAAGAAGAGAAGGGGGAGGGGAGGGGAGAGGAGAGGACAGTGGAGGGAGAAAGGGGGGAGGGAGAGGAGAGGAGAGGAGAGGAGAGATTCTGTGGCCCCTTCTCTGTCAACGTGATCTCCAAGGCAACCACATATTAAGGAAACAGTTGATAAGAAAGGTAGAGAGAATCCGAAGCCAGAGTCAAGTAATAATGGTCAGTAATGCCTCTGGCAATTTTCATAATCCACCAAGGAAGATGGAAGATGTTTCCTTTTCTGACTTTGTATGCATGTCACTAGATGCACAGACATAATGCACATACCTCCATGTGACATGACGTCAGGGAAGTGGGTATAAACTCAGACTCCTAATGAACTGGCTCTCAGTTACTGTGAATTCTGTTCCTTCCTAACTGTGTTCGATTCACGACTAGGCAGAAGATACAACATGTAAGTAACAAATACGTTGCTGTGAGTAACTGTTGGCTTGGTTTCACATTCTAATGTATAATGTTTTGGGAATTACAGAATCTGGTTGACGAGGGGAAGCAGAGATTTCTCATTGCCTCTGTTTATGGGAGGGGTTGGCATCTGAAGAGGAAATCCTTGGGTAGCAGGAACTAGAAGTTAGGTGCACACAATTGAATTGTGGGATTGCAGTTTGCTCAGCTAGAAACTAAGGTGCACTAGAGGTAAGGTGAAGAGGTCAGGTACCATTTGAGAAAGGGGACCGGCGGGAGGAGGGAAGAGGGTGATGTGATGAAGCATATGTTATTCAATTACTACACTGATTAGAAAGAGGTTTTAAAAACTGATCGTCTCTTCATACAGAAAGGAGAAGTTGCTGAGTTGATAGGAATCTTATTCTTGAGTCTTTCTAGAATGTATACTTCAAAGATTACCTTGTATCTCACATTTATGTGTGTGTATGTGTCTACACAATTATCATTAGTTAATTAAAAATAAATTTATAAATTTCAGAACCTTATCAAATGCCCCAGTTTTACAGTAGGACTCACTAAAATCCTAAAGTAATAACTCCTTCTCAGAAGACAGCAGAAGTAGAAGCAGCATGTACACAGGGCAAGTTTGGACATCATCCTTGGCATACGTCAGAGTGTGGTGTCTCTACTGCTGATGTTTGGTGGCAACTGGGCAGGGGTTGTTTCCCCAGGCCCCTGTAGAGATCACAGCGCTCTCTCTCTCTCTCTCTCTCTCTCTCTCTCTCTCTCTCTCTCTCTCTCTCTCTCTCTCTCTCTCTCAGAAACCATTGATGGAGTGGCTGGAACCACAAAGAGGAGGGTCGTTGCAAATTTTCACTTCACAATATTTAGGGGAATATTAAAAATACACTAAGGAAGCTTTATAAATTCAGTCAAAAATGACATTATAGTCCAGAGGCACTGGATTGTTTTATGTGTGTTTAAATCTGTATGAATCAGAAAATTCCAATTGGAAATTTATCATGTTAAATTAAAATCCATTCCTAGAGCAAAGAAAGCAAGACATGAGTCTGCCATCCCAAGGGAACCCAGCACAGACCTGAATTTCAGATATCTTTTTATTATTGTTAGGCCTATATTCATTAACTCACTTTTTGGTATCAAATCCTACAAGTATTAACATTTGCATTTATAGTACTCAGAACTGTTACATCATTCCTCAAATCTCCCTGTATGTCAAACAACTCTGTCCATGGCAGCTACTGATCTATAGTTTTAGGTTTCTTTCTTTTTGTCTTTCTTTCTTTCTTTCTTTCTTTCTTTCTTTCTTTCTTTCTTTCTTTCTTTCTTTCTTTCTTGGGATTTCACATGAATGGGATTATGAATCACATGAACTTTTAAGACTGGCTTTTTTATTTATCACATTGCACTGGAAGCATATCCATATTGTATGTGGTGATAATTTATTCCCTTTTATACTACTGCATAATATTCCATAAGAAAGAAGCTATTGTAGTGTGTTGGGAAAGCCATGGGGTATTTTTAGGTGTTGATGGTTAGAAATTGAGCTATTCCATGCATTCATGTGCAGTTTTTTAATGGATATTGCTTTCTATTTATACAGAATCACTCTCTAGGCATGACTGCTGGGTCATGGGTAAGTAAGTGTATGGTTAAGGGTGGTAGGAACTTGTCAACCCTTTTCTGTGATGGTTGCCTCCTGGCTGTTTTTCACTTCTCAGTTCTTGATGTCCACAGTTGTTCTGTGCATGTTTTTCTGGGTGGTTCTGGTAGATGGCTGGTTATAGCTCTGAGGACTTGTTAGCACGTTTCCTTCACAGCAGGTCTTTTCATGTGCACCTTGAGTAAGGGGTCTACTGAAATATTTAGCTCATTGTTTAAAAAGCCTAGCTTCAATGTTACTGAGTTTTGCAGTTCTCCAGATCTTTGGATATGGGTCCTTTGTTGGAGTACATGTCTTGAATTTTTGATACAGTCCAGTTTGTCAAGTTTTCCCCTGTTATGGTCGGCTTTTGGTATCATATCTAAAATCTATTTACCTGATCCAAGGTCATGAAGATTGCATCGCCATTTTCCTCCAAAAACTTTTGTAGTTTTTTGTCTTACACTTGTATCAGCTTGAGTTATTTTATTTTGGAGACAGAGTTTTGCTATATAGCCGTGGCTGGACTTGAACCCCCAGTTCTCCTGCCTCAGCTTCCCAAGCACTAGGATTATTGATGTACACTGTGACATCTGGCAAGTTAATTTTTGGACATGATCTAAGATACCGGTTGAGTGCTGTGTGTGGACTTGTAACCACACCAGCACCGTTGTGGGAAAGGCTGGCCTTTCTTCCTGGAGTTACCTTATTACCTCTGTCACACTCAGTTGACTGTATCTGGACTCTGTCCTTCCCCACTGACCTAGGTCTCTACTCTCTCACCGAGGCTCTGCTAAGTCTTAAAATTAGGTCATGCATCCTTTAACTAAACATAATAATAATCATTTAATTTTTTTTCCTATTGGCTTGTCTTTCTATGACATCTGTACTGGGCTTACCTGTTCCCTCTAAAGAATTCCTCTGGGATTTTAACTACCATCATGTTAAATCCACGAGCCAGTTTGAGGGGACCCAATGTCTTAACTGTGGTAAGTCCTGTAGTCTGTGAACATGACGGGTCTGTCATCAAGCATTTTTTTATTTCCTAACAAAGCTGTTTGTGAAGAGCTGATATGAGGGCCTCTTTCTTCTCGTTTGTCCCTGTGGCAGGGTTACTAAGAAAGTCAAACATCTCTTGCCCAGGACCTTAGTGACCATGTGGACCACTTCCATGGATCAGGACAGCTCCCCATCAGTCATAACTCTCATCACGGTTTCCTATTTTCCTCCTCCTCCTCCTCGTTTTCAGCTACGGATTCTGTTTGGTGAAAGGCAGGCAAAATCTAATTTGTAACGGCTAGAACTGGTTGTCCACTTAAACAATAGAGAACTGAGTCACAAATTCTGTCTTCATAAAACTCCTCCATACTTTGGAAAATGACTCATTTTTAGGCAGCATCTGCTGTTGCTGCCTGCCAGGAAGTGATCTAACTCGGATGAGGTTGATGGTTTGAAGAAGTTCCGCAGCCCCTTGTAGAGAAGTCATTCTGAGCTGGCAGCCATCGTGTGCTTGTGTGTGTGCCAGACTTATCAGCCCATCGGCACACATCATCGGCACACATCAGGGGTAGCCTTTTGGAATGTTCTAGTTCGGTCGTTCTCCAAGGTTAGCTGCTTCAAAAATCACCTGGAGAGCTGACGAAACACGAGCTGCCATGGACCAGTCCCAGAACTTCTGGTTCCCTAGGTCTGGGATGGTCTGAAACTATATTTCTAGCAGTTCAAAGGGGTTGCTAGTTGGAGCTACTTGAAGACCCCTTCTTATAATTTGTTTATGTCACAGGTAGGAATCAATAGTCTTAAAAACATGTCAGTAAAACCATCCTTGCAGGTTTTGTTCTCAGGTTCCCATGTGGAAGCAGGAACTCCTCTAGAGAGAGCCCCACCCATCATCCAAGCAGAGGGGGAAAAAGGAAGTTGGGTCGCATTGCCTTCTGCAGCCTTCTGTCATACAACTGGGATGGAAACGGGTCCTTGGAAATTCAATAGCTTCTTATTCTTATAAAATTGAGTCTCTTTTTTAACTCAAGCAGATCCAGGATGCTTGAGTTTCTGTAATGAGTATGTGCTGAATTTTATAGAGAAAGCGAACTCAGCCTGGATGCAGGAAGCATTCGGCACTCAAAAGGGATTTGCAGAATGATTGTGTATGACTCATTCTAAAATGCTTACCACTAGCCAAGTATGGCCAGTAGGTAAAGGTGTCCTGCCTAGCCTGATAGCCTGAGTTTGACCTTTTTGACCCAAAAAGGAGAGAAGTGACTTCTCCAAATTGTCCTCTGACCTCTACCTGTGTGCCATGGCACACATGAGGGAAAACGTGTGTGTGTGTGTGTGTGTGTGTGTGTGTGTGTGTGTGTGTGTGTAGGTGCCTGTGGAGGCCAGAAGAGGGCGTCTGAATCCCTGTGTGTGTGTGTGTGTGTGTGTGTGTGTGTGTGTGTGTGTGTGTGTAGGTGCCTGTGGAGGCCAGAAGAGGGCGTCTGAATCCCTGTAGCTAGAGTTACAGTTATGAACTACCTGAAGTGGGTGCTGGGAACCAAACTCGGGTCTTCTAAAAGAGCAGCAAGTGCTCTTAACTGCTAAGCCATCTCTCTAGCCTTTAATAAGCCATTTTTTAAAATGTAACAAAACAAAACGCTTACCACCGATGGAAAGCTTTATTCCTATGTGTCTTAAAGGAGCAGAAATGGTGGGGTAGAGTGGCAAGGTGCATTGTTAGCCAAGTAAATCTGTGTTCTGTGCGCTGTGGACACTCAGTAGCAGATTCAGAAGATTCAGTTACTTTATTGATGAGTTTATTTACCCGGGAAACTGAGTATTTTGGGAATAGGTTATCATTTTCCAGTTGTCTCTATGTGTCTGTCTGCTGCCCACCATGTGAATGATGTCTTCTTGTCATACCATTTGCCCTTATGACTGACGGCAAAGGTGGAGGAAACATAATTAGCCCCCCCCCCCCCCCCCCTCTCTCTCTCTCTCTCTCTCTCTCTCTCGGCAGACTTTCTCTATGTAGCTACCTTGACTGTCCTGGAACTCACTCTGTAGACCAGGCTGGCATGAAACTCAAAGAAATCCTCCTGCCTCTGCCTCTCGAGTGCTGGGATTCAAGGTGTGCACCACCACCACCCAGCTCTCTGTATTTCTTTTCCATGTCAGTTTCATGGCAAGTATGTCTGTGGCCCAAGATCTGGGCTCAGCTCCCTGGTGTTCTTGGCTGCCCATGCTGAAACACGGATTGGGTATGCCTTCAGTGTATGCTGCCTGGCTTTTGTCTGCAGAAGTCCAGTGGCCAAGGATGGCAGCATAGGAGGTGGAGATGGGGCATGATGCAAGTGTAGTCAGTGGGGTGACTTTCTAACCTCTTTCTGCCCCATCAACTGTGCAGAGATGTCAATCATGTGTCCTGAACAGGATGGGGAATTGTCATTCAATTCTGGAGCACCCTCTTCTAAAGAGCTTTGAAGAGAAGAGAGTCTATGCACTAACTAGCAAAGAGCCCCTGACCGTTGGTCCTATTTCTGTGAATTGGGTTAAGTTGAGATGACTAGGGAAAAGCAATGGTGGGAGTAGAGGAAGCAGCAGGATTTTCCAGACTTGGGACGTCCTGGGGTTGGTTGGTTTGTTTGTTTGTTTGTTTAATTGATTGATTAGAAAGATAGGGTGAGTCAGATCCCAAGTGCCCTTTGCCCTATGACATTTTACCTACAAAAATCAGTAAGTCTTAAACTCAGGTAGGAATGTCTACAGGATCTAATCTCTTGAGGAGTCTGTGAATATGGGGTATGTACTTTCAGATGAGTGTGCATCTTTTAGAGTCACTCACTCCAAGTAAAACATAGGACATTCCACCTTCAAATTCATTTTGAGGGCCAGGAGACTCATTCTTGTTCTTGAAATATAGGGACTTAGTAAGCCTTTGGTCTTAGATTAAATGTTGTCCCTTACCCAGCAGCCTGGCTTCCAATCTGTGCCCAAAGGCCTATGGACTATGACCTGCTTAACTGCACTTGACCATCCAGAATCTGGGATCCTTGGGAAGGCCTCTACTGCTGTAATTCTTCCAAGGCACTCTGTATTCAAAAAATCAGCTAATACCAACCCAGTGACGCACAAACAAAAACTCTGTGATTGTGGAAAACATAATCCGAAGTGGTGCTGATTGGTCAAGCAACATGCCTGGGCATAAAAGGGTACATGATTTCTCACTTTGCTTTTAACGTGAAGCCACAAAGAATTTCTTTGTTAAAACTCAGAACACAGAGTTGAATAAGCCCAAGGAACAAATGATATCATGGTTTATTTGAATCAACTGAGAAATATTCTTATGTTAAAGCAATTCTTTAACATTCTAACCAGGGCATGCCATTCTTGAGTGGATTGAATGAGAGATTCATTTGCAGAGAAAGTGAGCAAAAATAGCCTCATTAAAGATTGAGGGATGATTTTATAATGTAGCACTCATTATTTCAAATCTGAAGTATGTTTTTTATTTTTACTAATCTCGTCTGTGTTGATGGTACCATCAAGACAATGCCCCCTGGAATCTCACTAGAACCTATCACAGATGCACGCCTTGAGCCAGTACCGACAGTGAGAAAGCACTCCCTTCATCTCTTCTCCTTTCTGAGTAACCCAGGCCTATGCATTATGCATCCGAGGCTGGTGTGTTGTGTAAGCACTCCCATAGGGCTGTGTAACACTGCAGGTTTGGATCTGAGGTGGGGACCATGTCTTGGCAGTTTCCAATGGAAGAAGGATGGTTACCTGATATTCAGTGAGTCTTGGTTGAAGCTTGACGGCCCTTTCTGGGTTAATTTACTGTTGTTTTATGATACTCTGATTTTTCACTCATGCTATTGTTTGCTGTTGGAAATCGTTTCATGCTGGCAGGCAGTTTCTTAAGTGATTCTTGGGTTTCTGAAAAATGGAGTACCCACCATTCTTCGTGACAGCAAAATGATATGTTGAATTACTGTCTCTCATACTTAAAACGAACTCGGGGCTTACAATCTGGAGGTATATAAATTTATAAGCACTGCTTAATAGGAGACAGTCCACTTGTTGATTTACTGCTTGGATTCTCAGTGGCTTAAACATTCTGTGTCGGGATATTTTAATGGAGTTTGAAGATGAGAGACAGGCTGGAAAGCACATTAGGAAGCAGCAGGCTTGGTGGGGAGATGGAAAAGCACATGGGTTAGGAGGCAGGACAGGAGTTCATATAATTTCTATGCAGCCAGCAAACAGAGAAGTCTATGGAACACCTTTGAAAAAATGTTTTTAAATGTATCAAATAATGCAGGTATGATGGTGCCTGCCTGTAATCCCAGTACTTAGGAGTCTGAAGTAGGAGGATCAAGAGTTTAAGGTCAGCCTGGATTTAAAGAACAAAAGACATAATAAATATGTAAAGTAAGATAAATGAACTAGAGTGGGAGCCCAAGATGTTGAAAAAATTATCAGACTAAGGAGGCCAACATCATGGATTAGTGTACACAATGCTAAAAATGGCTATTGAGGAATCTTATGACTACTATAATAATGTAATAATGACCATAAATAATATTTTTAAATTGTCCCTAACTATAAAGTGACACAAAACATAATTAGTCTAATGGTGATGAAATCATAGGCATTCACCAATTATATACTGTGCTCAGTTGCCAACATTGATAATTGAATGAAAATGCTATTATTTTAGCTAAAGTTAATGAAATGTGATAAAATGTAATTATTTTCCTATCCTAGTCTGTGACTAAGTACGCATAGGTCTTGGATTAAGACCTTCCCCCACCCCCGAGTTGGAGAAATTTGGCTAGAATATTAACTTGGCCTTGTTACATGACATTGAATGAGTTAAGGTTTTAAAAAACCTTTCCCATCAAAAAAGGGCAGGGAGTGGTAGGGAGATGTCTCAATGGCAAAAAGTACATGAGAGTTTGGTGCCAAGCACCCATGTTGGGCAGCTTACAACTCCTTGTAACTCCAGTTCCTGAGGACCTAGCCCCTGGGTGCACATACCTACTCAGAGATATACACGTAATTAAAAGTAAAACAAATATTTACAAAGTCTTCCCCATCCACCCTGTTGCTGACGATGCTCTATTAGCAGGGTTTTTGGAAGACCATGGAACACACTGCCTTGCTGGTCTCCTTGTGTGGAGACAGTGACTAGGGGACACATAGCTCCTCTAACTGGCTTTCTTTTAGCATTTGTTGTATTTGGTGAGAGGTGGGGGACAGAGATACTTAGTACCAGAGCCCAAATCTCCTCTTCCTCTACATTATTATAAGAGCTGTTGAGGAATAGAACAGATGGGGCTAATGTGGGGAAGAGAAAGCATTGGGAAACATGCAAGCAGGAATTTATTAATCTCTTCTTGTCCATCCAAAGTCTTTTTGTCTTAGTTAGGATTTCTATTGCTGTGAAGGGACACCATGATCCTGGCAGCTCCTATCAAGGAAAATATTTAATTGGGACTGGCTTACAGTTCAGAGGTTTAGTCCATTGTCATCATGGCAGGAAGCACGGTTGCATGCAGGCAGACATGGTGCTAGAGAAGGAGCTGAGAGTTCTTACATCTTGACCCATAGGCAACAGGAAGTGGTCTGGGACATTGGGTGTGGCTTGAGCATATATGAGACCTCAAAGCCCACCCCACAGTGACACATTTCCTCCAACAAGGCCATGCCCACTCTAACAAAGCCACACCAGCTAATAGTGCCACTCCCTATGTGTTTATGGGGGCTATTTACATTCAAACTACCACACTTTTCTTGCAAAGAAATAACCTTTTGCTCAGTGTCAAGGTTTCGGCACTAATTAGAAATGGCATTGCCACCTAGACCCTTTGGGCACAAAGCTTTTATTCTGTTGTTTCATTTGAAGAGTAGGTCCCTGAGAGCTGAATGGATGCAAGGTATGCTTTAGCTGTTCCTTGAAGGGGAAGGACCACCACCTTCTCAGATCACTACACACTGAAGAACCCACCAAAGTCTGGTTAATACATAACTGTGGCCCAGATTTATGACTTGACTTTGGAGGAAACTCCAAAGAGTGGATATCCTGGTTCTGTTTGAGTATTTCCTTAGGCAAACATACCTACATAAGACTATCTTCTTTTTCTGGTTGGCCACTGAACAGTGTAGACTCAGGGCTGGGCAAGCCTTCCTTCATCTCTGATGGATTTAAAGGCAGTCTGCTGTCAGTGATTCATCTCCTTGGTGTGGGTGTGAAGTCAGCGAAGCAATGGAGTCTCAGGATTTCCTTGTCCCTTGGGGTCAGGGCTCGTATTTCATTTAGTGTCTCCTTTTCATCAAAACCATATTTGTCCTCTCATTTACTTCCCAGTGTCTGGCCAAGTTAGTGATGTTTATGAAAACAGCCTGGCAGGCACTCCAGCCAGATAAGAAAGGAGAACATTGACTTTGTAGAAGGAAGCTGAGCGGTGGAACAGACAGAGACAGTGTCTAAACAGCACCGAAAAGGTGTGTTACTCGCTTCCTGTCTCCAAAGGTCTGCTTGCATCAGGAGCCACTTGGGGACCTGAAGGGCTTCCCCATCCCTCCCAAAGACTCTGTCAGCCCAGCACCCCTGAAAACACTCAAAGACCATATATCCTGCTCTTCATGGATACTCTTGAATGCAGAAGCATGTGGAATAAAACAAAGATTGCAAGCCATTCCCTGGTTAAGATGGCAAGAGTAATTTACAGTTACCAAATATGCTGATCTTCAACACAAAATGACTTCTGGAGTCACCAAGGTGAGGTCTGTAATAGTCACACTGTTGTTTGAGGAGACAGGGAGGCCTGCCTCTGCCCTCTTTGCCGTTGCTGTGGTCATCTTCCAAGGCTTTTGGACGACTGTGTAGGTGGTAAGCTCTGTAACCAAGGAAAGAGAAGACGCGGCTTGTCTGTGTTTCTTCACTGTTTACAGTTGTTTTGCCCTTCTTTCCCTCATCTACCCTTCTCAGTACCTCAGCTCCATCATCTATTCACTTTACAACCAATGTCTTCGTTTCATGGTTTCCTTCCTTCTGACCCAAACTGTCCACTCAAAAGAAGGAGTGAATATTCCTCGAATGCTGGACTCTGACATCATCCTTTTGTTTATTTTATTTACTTTATTGTTTTGGATTTTGGTTTCTCTCTGTAGTCCTGGCTGCCCTGGAACTCAGAAGCCTGCCTGTCTCTGCCTCCCAAGTGCTCTTGTTTAAAGATTTCCCATTTGCTTCTCCACCTGTCTGGCCCTCTTGATCTGGATGTCTACCTTATGCTCTGTTTCTGCATCATTAACCTTTGACCCCATTAAGACATTTTGATTGGTTTGGGCAGTAGTGGAGGTAGAAGCCAGGGGCTTGTGTTGGACTATATCCCAGGCCTTGTTTGTATTTTGAGACAGGGTTTCACTAATATGCCCAGGCTGGTCTCAAACTTAAAAACTTCCTGCCACAGCCTTTAGAGCGGCTGGGAGTAGCAGGGTACACCACCAGGCCTCAGTGAAGGTAATTTTTTTCAGGTTCCCCTCGTGTGGCTTTCTGCCCTCTCGTTTGTGACGTTTTCTTCTTGGCCAACTTCCGGATCTGCTCTAGGGCCCACACTATCTCCCTGCCGCCCTGATTCTTCCACTCTCCTCCACAGCTCAGTCATGGTACATGCTTGGCTTTGTATTGATCGTTCATAACTTCACACAGCTGGTTTCTTCGGCAGGCTAAAGCTCCTTAATAGATTATAATTGTGTTAGATATAGATTGTAATTTGTAATGCAAAACGTCAGCACACAATAAATGTTCAATAAATAGGTAGTCCTGATATCTCATCAGCCAGTCAGGGGACCCTTTCCCTGTTGACAAGCGTCCAGAAGGTCAGTCCAGGGCCATTACTGGCTACAGTGGTTTATTTTCATAAGCTCTGAAGCCTAGAATGTGCCACATAGACTACACGGATACCATGGCAAGCTCTTGCCTTTTAGTGTTGTGTCTTCTTCATAAATGACCTCTTAAGAACTGAACAGTAAGTGAGACAGTTGATCAGCTTGAACTGTTTGGGAGGTACCCAGGCAGTGGGACCGGGACCTGTCCTTAGTGCATGAGCTGGCTGTTTGGAACCTGGGGCCTATGAAGGGGCACTACACAGCCTGGGAGGAGGGGACTGGACCTGCCTGGACTGAATCTACCAGGTTGAGCTGAATCCCCAGGGGAGTCCTTTCCCTGAAGGAGATGGGAATGGGGGGGTGGGCTGGAGGGAGCGGGGGGGGGGGAGTGAGGACAGGGGAATCCGTGGCTGATATGTAATATTAAATCAAATTTTATATATATATATATATATATATATATATATATATATATATATATATATAAACTAAAATCAGGATGCATAGTCTAAAAAAAAGAAAAAGAAAAAGAACTGAATAGTATTCTATAAACCTAGGAGTAAAATCTGGTTGGTGACATTCTAAAGTCCAAATTTGGCTTGTTTGAGAAGCAAGAAGAAAGCACAAACAATACACAATCAAAAGACATTGGATGAGGGGGCGCTGGAGAGTGGCAGAGGTTTAGAGCACTTGTTGCTCTTGAATAGGACTTGGGTTCTATTCCCAGCACCCCATAGTAGCATACAACCATCTGTAAGTCTAGTTCTAGGGGATCCACCACCTTCTTCTGACCCCCTTGGGCACTAGACACATATATATATATGTGTGTCGGTATACAATCATATATGTAAAATAAAATAAATCTTTTTAAAAAGGCATTGGGGGACTGGAGAGATAGCTCACTGGTTAAGAGCACTGGCTACTCTTTCAGACGACCTGGGTTCAATTCCCAACAGCTATATGGCAGCTCACAACTGTCTGTCTGTAACTCCAGTTCTAGGGGATCTGATGTGCTCTTCTGGCCTCCACAGGTACTAGGCATGCAAGTGGTGTATGGACATACATGCTGGTAAACACTTTTTCTTTTGGTTTTTCAAGACAGGGTTTCTCTGTGTAATTTTGGTCCCTGTCCTGGATCTCACTCTGTAGAGCAGGCTGGCCTCAAACTCACAGAGATCCGCCTGGCTCTTCCTCCCAAGTGCTGGGATTAAAGGCGAGCGCCACCGCCACCCGGTGGCAAAACACTCTTGCACAAAATAAAATAGTAACACTTTTTTAGTAAGGCATTGCTTGGAGGACAGCTTTGGCAGTGGTGCTGGCGGAGATTTAGCCAGCAGTAGGGCACTAATGGAGTTCATGGATCAGGCAAAGGAGAATGACAAGTTGAAGAGAATGAGTAACACCAGGACAGCCTTTTTAAGGTGTGGCTACAGTGTGGAAAGATGCTTGGAGGAGGTGGGAATGTTGGAAGAAAAGTGTGAGTGCTCTCTGATTCTTTTGTTTTTTGTGAAGCTGGTTTGATCAGCGACTTGCATACAAATAAGGGACATTATGCATTAGTTTTCTTTAAATTCGTTAAGTGATATTTTCACGGATGCTCACATTGTTAGGAAGAGCGTACACACAGGAGAGATTTTTATTTGTTATTAGGCAAGCTCATATATGTGTATGATGCGTCCTGTTTATTCTCCTCTGCACCCTTTGTCTCTCTCATCTCTATCCACCCCTCCTCTCCCTCCTGTCCCTTTCCCAGATTCGTGAGTTTCAGTTTTGTGCTGTGACCCATTTAGTTTGACCAGGGCTGTCTGTGTGAGCATTAGCTTGGGGCTCTCCATTGCAGGCTGGTGGAGTACCAATGGGTAGGCACTGACACACCTTTCCCTGAATCCATCCATGGGGAGTAAGTAGTTCAGCCCTGAGGGGTGGGACCCTCCGAGTCCTTCCTCCATTCTTGCCTGGCCATTGATGGGGCCATTCTGGTGAAGGGCCCATCTAGTCATCCACTGTTGCTGAGAGCTGGTGATGATCGCAATGGCTGTGTATTGTACAGAAGATGCGTTTAGCAGCTCTTACCTTCCAGCTCTTATAATCTTTCAGATTCCTCTTTGGCATGTTCCCGAGCCTTGGAAGGGAAGGTACAAACGTCTTGTTGTAGGCTGTCCACTCGGCAGTCACCTATCCTCAGCACCTTGCTACAGCATGTTACCCGTTTTCTGTGTCTTTCTAAACATTCTCTATGTGTTTATATTCGTAAGTGTTCACAAAGTCTGCTTCTTAACATAAACCGTGCGGGTTGTAGTGAAAATCACCCCGCATCCACACTGTGCATCTCGGGGAACATGGGTCAGCATCTTTATTTCGTCACAGTTCCCTGAGAAGGGTGACACACAGAGGAACTGGAAAATCTTCTCACAACTTGTGCTGAGTGGCCGCCTGTGGTAGAGATTTGATTAAAGTTGACTGCTGACTCTCTCAAGGGATTCTCTTGGGGGCTTGGTAAAGATTCCCTAACCCGCTCCTCCTTCTCAACCCATGGAGTACAGTGGTCTGCCTCCAGTTCTGCCTCCTGAAGTCACATTGCTCCTCTAGGCAGCCCTAAAGGCCCAGCCCTAACACTACCCCTGTACTGGCTCATCCTTTTCTGTGGAGTACCAGGAGCATCAACCCATCTTCTCTACTAAGCTCTGAGAGCATGGAACAGGCCCAAGCAGCCGCCCCTTCCCATCATTCCTTGGCTGCCAAGGCAGCTAGCTACCCATCCTCTTATATTTCAGAATTCCAGAGAAGTCCAACACTAGCTCTGTGTCTCCCTATATGTGGAGGACTCAGCTGGAAGTCCTAACCGATCCAATTACAACTCCCCCCATGAGGTAAGACACCGATGTGCCCATTTGCCCTCCCTCACCTTTTCTTCTGGGCCTTCACTGCAGGGAAGAAGCTAAAGCCTGGCTTTCCATTTTCTCACTTTTGCACGTTTTCCAGGGAAGGCTGTGTGATAACCCTGGTATCTAGGTCACTAGGCTCTTGTGGTGTCCCCAAGGCTTCCAGTGTAGCACCTGGCCACCAGTGTTTTTAAACTTGTGAGATTCGTGGATCATAGGGGTCATAAAGTGGAAAAAAGTCACCAATAGGGTTTTATGCATATGCCACACAGACACCAGTACCTCAGAAGGTTGCTGTTTAAGTTTCTGGCTAGTCTTCCAAAGAACAGAATTCTACATGCATCTCACTATATTGTCATACTCTTCATTTCCAAAGTAGCTCTTCAGGTATTTCCTAAGCATTTTAATCTTTGCTCTTTATGTGTAAATTACCTGTTAATATCATTTGCCCTTTTTTAAAAAATGACTTTAGTGCTTTGTGGTATTTTACATTTCCTGAAAACTCTTCATTTGCTCTGTAGCTAATGTTGTCCCTGAGCCTGACGTGGTCTTTTGACTTTTAGAAATTGGGCTATATCAAACGCCCATAAGTAACCAACCCCCTTTTTTGGTTGTATCTGGCTTAAGGGCCTTCTTTCTCCAAAGTTATAAACATATTCCCCTATATATTCAAATATTTTTCTGTGTGTATATGTATGCATGCTGTGTGTGGACGGATGTGTGTTCACATTGTGTGTAATTGCTGGTGCACATGTATGTGGAGTGCACACATGGGTATATGCATATAGAGGCCAGAGGTTGATGTCAGGTGTCTTGATCATTCATCACTTTATATACTGAGGCAGGGTCTCTTGCTTGAACCTAGAGCTCAGAAATTAGGCTAGTGTAGCTGGCCAGCTTGCTCCAGGGATACTCGAGTCTCCAGAGTGCTGGGATGGTGGGTGAGCTGCCACAGCCTCTCGGCATTTAAATGGGTGCTGGGCATCTGGATGCTTCTTCGTACTTGGATGGCAAGCACTCATACAGTGAGTCAAGTCTCCAATGCCCTAGTGTTTTAACAGCTGAAATCTTCAGAGATTTAGCCTTCATCTCTCTGGGATATTTTGTGAACAGTGTAGACTCCAACTTAATTTTTTCCCCCAATAGTGAGTGTCTTGGCTCAGGTCTGCTCTGTAGGAAGCCAGCACTATGGATTCCAAGAGGAATCCAGGGGTGGTTGGCGGGGATGGGGTGGACTTCTCAGTCCACAGAGCCCCTCACAGGCATGGACACACAGAAACTCTTGACTTGTTTACTCAGAACATCTCAATAAAGCCAGGAATGGAGTCTTGTGTGTCAGTGGGCATCTGCAACTTGAGAGGACAGTTGTAGGAAGCATCTTTATAACTGGCCTTTATTTTTCTGAACAACAAAAGGTTTTCTGTATTTTTTTTTTTGTCTGAGTCTTTTATCTACTCTGCAAAGAGCACATGGGGTGCCCCGTTTTAAAGCAAGCTTCCCACTCATTCCCACTGTGCTTTCAGTGTGTTCCCCAAGTCTTTCTAAGTGACTGAAGCGCACTGTTTTCAGGGGTCAGTGAGGGTCGTGAAGACCTTTCACCTGATCTAGATGACCTTGAACTGACTTTCTCTTAGTCTCCCCATTGTTGCTCTGGGTTTCCTGGGTAAACTGAGGCATAGGTCCTCACAATTGGGAATGCAGCCCAAAGCCTGGTGTGAGTGAAAACAGAACCGTGAGCCCTTGAAGATGCTCTTGCGTTTCTTTTAGGACTGAGTGGGGATGATGTTAACTGCAATCCAGGAATTTTGCCTGATTTTATCTAAGGCCTTGGTGTTAGATTAAAATATATGTTCTTTGGACAGAGCTGATCATCCGTATAAAGGACAGATGCATGACATGTGCTAGAAATTGGAAGAGCCCCCTGAGGTGAGAAGGCTCATGTCAGAGGTGGTAGGTGTCACCGATGGGCTTTGAAATTATTATTAAAGAGAATTCATATTGAAGTTTCTTTTGAGATTATAACATAACTACGTCGTTACTCCCTTTCCTTCATTCCAACTCCCCACATATAATCATCTTCTTGCTCTCTTTTAATCTGTGGTCTCTGGTTTTTTTTTCATTATTGTTGATGGTGATGGTGGTGGTAGTGATGGTGTGTATGTGTTCCTAAATACATAAATACAAGCTTCTTAATCTGTATAATGTTACTTGCATGTATGTGTTTTTTCCGGACTGCCCGTTTGGTGTTGAATAACCAGTTGGTGTGCTCTACCCTGGGGAAGACTGTTTCCCCTGCTCTCACCATTCCTTAGTTGCTTGTAGTTCTTTGTGTAGGGTGAGTCCTCCTGAGCTTTCCCCTGTCCACATCACATTAGCATGTCCATTGGTGTCAGCCTTGTTCGGTCATGTTTAGGCAGCCTTGTTGGTGGCACTTCATGAGTGTAGCTTCTCCGATATTCCTAGGAGTCAGAATCTCACAGCAAACTGCCTGTTCCTCTGGCTCTTACGATCTTCCCACTCCATCTTCTGTACCAATCCCTGAACCATAAGTGCAGGGATTGTGTTCTTGATGTATGGGTTGGGACTGGACTTCACACTTTGCTTTTGATTGGTCGTGACTTTCTGTAATTATCTCCATCTATTGCAAAGAAGAATTTCCTTGACGAAGGATGGGGACTACACTTATCTGTGGGTATAAGGACAACTATTTAGAATGTAGTTAGTGATCATGCTAGTTTAGTAAAGTAGTGCTTGTAGGTTCTCTTCCAAGATCCATGACTTCACTAGCCCTGGTGAAACACCAGGCACGATTTCCCTCTTGTCGAGTAGGTCTGACGTCCAATTAGAGAGCTGTTAGTGCCAAGGAAGACGTGCTACTACTGCACCCTTTGGGTTGTTGTTCCTTGCTGGTCACTGTCATTGTTCACAGGCATCACAGCTGGTTAGGACTGTTGGTTGCTTCCTCCGTTGGAAGCTTGCATGCCACCTTCTGATACCATGCGAGCCAGTCCTCAGGGAGGGGACACTCGGATCTGAGGTGCATGATATCCTCTGAAATAGGAACTTACCTACCACCTCTGGAGGCAACCATGTGGGTGTCTCTTGAACAATCCTGATCAACAACTCCAAAGAGGGCTCCTTGTGCCTGGTGTTAGGGTTTTGTTAGATAGTTTGTGGCTCTGGGGGGGTGGGGAGCATTGTCAGCCTACATGGAAAAATTCCATTTATACTATATATGCTTATTTTTAGATAGCTAGTTAATAGTATGATTCCTTCTGGCTTCTTCAGACATCTTTACTATTATTTTACCCCCTCCCTCCATTCGTATTATCTCCCCCATTCCCTAATTAGAGCCCCTTATTTTTCCCACATAGATCACATTCCCTTTCAAAATACTATTAAATCTAAACTACACTACAAAAATGAAAAGAAGCAACATCATGTTTGGAAATCTTAAAACACTTGGAAATAATTAAAGTAGAAGCCATGATGAAAATTTAAAATTCCTGCTCCTAAAGGGAAACTACAAATCACAGTTGTGTGATAGAGTTGGGAAGGTGGATCAGTGTGCACAGCACTTGCCACACAAGAGTGAGGACCAGAGTTCGAGTCCCAGAACCATATGATGTGGTGGCCTGAGTGCAAGTTCAGCAGCACAGAGACATGCTCCCTAAAGCAAACTGGCCGGCCAAACCAGCTGAACCAGTTAGTCCAGTGAGAGACTCTGCCTCAGTGTACAGTAGAGAGTGATAGAGGAAGACATGCAAAGTTAACCTCAAATCTACACACACACACACACACACACACACACACACACACACACACACGTATGCACGCACACACACACATGCACACACTCATGGACAGGTTTGAAGCAGACTGAGAAGATCAGGTTTCTGTTAGACAAGAACTTAGGTTGTATGAAGATACAATATCAACAGGTATGAGTAGGTCCAGAAGAAAAGACTTGACACTTTGTGTGATGGTCCAGACGAGGGACATGCGGCCCCTACTAGATTGGAGAGTATAAAAGATATGGGCACCTGATCAGCGTGGGCTGATCGTTTGTATAGTATTTAAATATGATTGTCAAAGTCAGTTCTTGTAGACCCAACATATCATTCGCAAGGCTCATTGTGAAATGAAAGTGTATGATACCTCCATTCAGATGCTCAGATGTCAAGACCGGGAACAATGAGGGGCCTGAGCCTGGCTGGGGCTTTGTGGGAAGGGGCAAGGTTACTGCCCAGAAAGCTTCCTTCTTCCAGATATAAAACTTGACAACAACTCCTGGAGGTCTCTGGAGCAACCGTGTCACTACTAGGTACTACATTGTAGCTGCAAGTCCTTGTTTAACCCCATGGCTATGACCTGAGTTACAGAGTAAGCACTATGATTACATGAGGTGTACTGAGTGATGGGGAACTGAGAACCTTGTTTTATTCTTTCTTTTTTTTTTTTTTCACCAAATGTGCGTAATGAGAACATAAACTGGGGTACAGGAATGACATTATGTCAAACCTGTCCACTAAAACTGTTTCTTTCTTAACAAGAAGCCACTTAAGTAGGAATACTAACTTGGATAAAAAGTTTCCTGTTGAGCTGTGATAAAAAAACAAAACAAAAACAAAAACAAAAACAAAAAAAAAACCAAGCCAGGAGAGATGGCACATTGGCGCACACCCTTAATCCCAGCACGGGGAGGCAGAGGCAGGTAGATCTCTGTGAGTTCAAGGCCAGCCTGGTCTACAGAGTGAGTTCCAGGACAGCCAGACATGTGTAGTGGGACCCTGTCTCAAAAAGTGGCAACAAAAAGATGTTATTGATAACATGTGTGTGCACGTGCATGCCATGGCATGTATATAGAGGTCAGACGATGACTTTATGGAGTCTGTTGTCTCCGACGTTTACGTGGCTCAGGATCGGGTCACCAAACTTGCACAGCGAGTACTTTTTCTCACTGAGCCATCTTGTCAACCATGCTTTTTTTTAAAATAAAGATTCACTAACCAAACTTTTCATCGCTATTTGAATGTTAGGACTCATCTCTGTTTGTTTCATCCCTTTGGGGACATGATTCAGAAGACTACGTTTTTCAAGAGATGTATGAAATATAAAGTTTCTCCAGTCTAAGGTAGATATAACACATGCATGTTGCCTGCCGGTGTCACCGAGGAAAGACTAGCAGCTGGGGAATGTAATGGCTCTGGAGTAAGTTGACTTGGAGAGTCTCTGTCCTCATGTGGAGAGCAGACTGTAAGGACACCTTCGTTGCTCAGCAAACCTTGTCCTGTCTGCCATTTTCAATGACTGGGGCCCTGGTATTTGCATAGTGATTCAGCAGCCGGCCAGCTCTCTGCTTCGATAATTTAGTTAAGATAAGCTCCTGGTGTAAGCTTTTTTCAAAGGTTAACAGAGGCCGGATCTGAGTATCCTACTGTGCAGAGGTTCCTAGGGACTTGTGATTGTCTGAGACTCTCATATAGAGCTGGGTTATAATAGTGGAATTTCAGAGAGACCCACAGGGCCAGTTAGGGACAGTTGACATTAAACACTGCAAAATTCCAAAGTGCAGACAGCTTGGCAAGTTTGAGTTCTGGTGCATTCTGTTCAGAACTCGTTTTTTCCCCCTTCAATAGTGCTTTTGTCTTTCTGCTAAAGGTCAGACTGGAGTTGTCAAGTACTGGTGTTCCTTTCCCAGAGTTCCTAAGGAACGGAGTGGATGGGTTGATTCAGTGTTTATGTTTTCATCCACCTAGCGCGAGGCCAGATTTTATAGATTTAGCAATATAAATGAATGGTTTACATTTTTCAGCTCCTGGTGAGCAGATGTGGCTTCTGAAATCACTGTGAACACTCATCGCTATCTGTGCCCACTTGACTGATGGTCCTCCTCAGCAGCTGGGTCAGCACTGTGGGCAGAGCCAGGCTGTGTTTTCTTTTAGAGGGGAGCAGAGTTGGAATCCTGGGCTGCCATCTGGACCATGGGTGTTCCACTCAGAGGAAGTATCTTCTCTGACGTGGGTGCAGCCACTCCCTGGGAGAGCTGTTAGGTGAAGGAGCACATGGTGCCTGCCTCCTAATGCACATGGGGCGTGTGTTAACTTCCCCGGAGGCACGAAGCTTGGCCACAGAACTCTGTGAGTCAGGGCCCCCCAACCTTTCTCTTCTCAGACCGTGAGACTTGTTAAGACTCCCTGCCTCAGACAGAGACCACCAGCGACCCGCAGCTGACCTCTGACTTCCTCAAGCTACTGGACAGTCCTAATGGACTATCTTCAAAACACACAGCTTCGTCGGGGAGCATGCAGTGGACATGTATTTAGCCCTGCTGTTCATGTCAATAGTTTCTTACGCCTTGCTTGGTTTGTTGGTGTGACAGTATAAAAGGGGGTTGATCTTCTCTGGGCATAGCTTCCAGCTATGCTCTGCTTTGTCCTCTCTTTCCAGAATGACACACTGGGCGTATTATAAAACTCCTCAGCTCCCAGGTGTGGTGGATCGCGCCTGTTATCCCAGCACTCAGGAAGCTAAGATAGAAGGACAGCCGTGAGTTTGAGGCCAGCCTGAACTACAGAATCAGACGCTGTCTCCAAACAAACAAACTCCTCAGCTCACATCTCACTTAACTCTCCCCTACCCTTCTCTTCTGAGCTTTAGCTCTGGGGGGACGGGGGCAGAGAGGAGAGGATGGGGAACCAGAGCAAGAGGCAGGTAGACGTTTGATTCCCTGAGCGGTAGTGAGTGCCTCTCATCAGTCCCTGCTTCTGTAGGCTTCATTCTGAAGCCCATGTCACTGCTCAGAATGTGTGTATGACTCTCCTAGAACCCTTGGCTTTGGGCTTGGCAATATCTGTCCCTAGAACCCTTGGCTTTGGGCTTGGCAATATCTGTCCCTAGAACCCTTGGCTTTGGGCTTGGCGGTAGTTCTAATAAAGAAGAAGTCCCACTCAGCAGTCCCTTTTATATCCGTGGTGTTCTTTGTCTCTGCCTGGACTCAGTGCCTGGACTATGCCCCTGTGCACCCTGTCATCAGAGAGGGCAGGGCCAGGCTGCCACTCATGAGTACTTATGTCAAATTTGAATGCTGGCCCCAAATGTATTTACTTTAGGAAGATGTTCTGAGGATCACTATGGGCATTGTTTTAATCACCCATAAGGATAAGAGATTCATGTTTCTTCAGGTTTTCCTTGACTTCCACCTACTGACTCACTGCCAGGAACCTGGAGCTACAGAGGTGTGTTCTCTTGGGCGGACTGTTCCAGTTGCTAGGCCTTCCTTGTCCTTACCTAAGAAGCGGGCAACCCCAATGAACTTGGGTAGGTTTACTTTCAATAGCAGAGTGGACAACTGGGTGTGAATGGGGCTCAAGGAAGCTGTAGTCTCGTTCATTTATTCAGCAGATACAAGAAAGGAAAAGGGAAACAGGAGTGATGATCTCGTTATTGGCACTTAAGGCAAGCTACCTGGCAGCCGCGTGAAACCTAGGTGATACGGAGAGAGCAGCACTCCAACTGCCTGGCAGAGTGTCCAGGCTTGAGGTCCAGGCTCCGAGCAGGAAGGAAACAGGCCTGGAGGGTTTCAGTGACTCTGCGTCCTCAGCAACGTTGATTGTGTTCACCTTGTTTAAGTCAGCTCTGTCTATGCCTGTGGAGAGCTAGCTCAGTGTAGTTGTGATTCGCTCCTGGATTTCTCGGATTTAGTTTCCGCGTGTATCTTTTCGTGTACTTTTGTCAGGAAGAAAGCTACACTTTTCAAGAATGTGCTACAAAGAGCAGCTCTGCCCCTGTGAACTCATGACCAACCTGCACCCCTGTGAAGATGTGTGCATACGGGAGAGCGTAGGGGGAGCACATATTTGCACTTCCTTTTGAAATAATACAAACACTATTTCAGGTGTGTTTCATTCAGCATACAGTATTTAGCTGAGTCATAATTAGTTGAGAGCTAATAATGAACACTTGGAACCTGCACTCCCCAATTCTAAGGGAACCCCAAAAGTTGTGTTCTTTGCTTTGCATTCATGGGAAGGAGCTGTCACATGCAGCCCCCACCCAGCCCACTTCCCTCCCTCCAGGCCTGCCTCACCCCAGCAGGTATCTGTTTGCACATCCTACTGGGTAGATTTTCTGAGGCTAAAGTTAGTCTGGATTTACTCCAAATGATATAAATAATTTAGGTGATTAGATATGACGGATGCCTCTGCTCTGCGTTGATACTCAGCACCTCCACTGACAAGCTCTTCCCCATGAGCATCTGCAATCTTCTCATCTGCACACGCGCCTCCAGCAAGCCTTAAGCAGATCCTACTGGTTGAAAATCACTTTGCGTTTATTTCCTCTTTCCTAGAGTGTGAGCTCGTGTTTTAAATCTGTTTTCAGACATGGGCCGTTGTCCTACAAGAAGGTTCAGGGGGTGTCTGTGGACATGACCATAAGAAGGTTCAGGGGGTGTCTGTGGACATGACCATAGGAAGGTTCAGGGGGTGTCTGTGGACATGACCGATTGCCTATAGCAATAGGAGTTCGAGGTCTCCAGGTCTTCTTTAACTCCCTCTACTGAGTACTTGCCATGAACCTGAAACCGTCAGGATGACTCAGTGGCCCTTTCCTCAGTCGTCCCTACGTGTTATTCTCCTCCAGCGCGGATGCTCTTGGAATATCTACTTTTCCAATCTGTAAAGATACGTGTGTGAGAGTGTGTCCCTGTCCTTTCTGTGGCTTAAGAAATCCACGTCACTTGTGTCTGTTGGGAAAGAGCAATGCCTGTGAATGCATAGCTTGCGAATTGGCTCGATTCAGCTCTTGTGACTTCTACATAAGCAGTATGGGGAAATGTGAGGGAGGAGGCATTGTGCAACCCAAGCTGTCCCAGGGCACCCTCGCAGCATGATTTGTTATTGTACAGCGCTGCTTATGCTGTCGCTCAAGCCATATTTCCTGAAACCTAAGAAGCCAGAGTGGAGGAGAGGTCTCCTGTAACCAGCTCCTGTTCCCTGGAGCCTTCGTGTGACTGTCACATGGCCTCAGCCCTTCTCTGCGTGGTCACTAAGTACCTCCCTGAAGGGGAAACCAGCGAGTGACACTGAGACTTACCTGAGGGTGCTCAGAGAAGCACAGAGGTGACAGCAGACCCCAGTGCCATGTGTGGATAGCTTCTTCCTCTTCCTCCAGCCGCTCCCCAAGGGAGATCTCCTGCAGCTTTCTTCTCTGGAACTCTATTGGTCATTTGTCTGTGCAGCCAAGCTAGAAACCTTGCTGTCATGCACAAAGGCAACCCCCATAACTGTGCTCCCCAGGGTGTGGGCACAGCATAGCATTACAGTTATCTCAGCCAGTTTCTGTTTTCTTTTTTTTTGGGGGGGGGGGAGGGGCAGGGGGCGGTCATCCATCGTTTTTCTTTTTGTCTTTTTCCTCTTTTACATTTTTTTATTTACTCATGCACACATGCACGCACACTCACACACACACACACACACACACACACACACACACACAGAGACAGAGAAAGAGAGAGAGAGAGAGAGAGAGAGAGAGAGAGAGAGAGAGAGAAACTGAAGTGGAGGTCTAAGGACAACTTGTGGGAGTGGATCCTCTCCTTCCATCATGTGGTTCTGGGAGCGGGACCCAGGTTGTCAGCCTTGGCAGTGAGGGCCTTTATCAACTGAGCCATCTTGCTGGCCCTGTCTTCTATTAACTAAGCATACTGTCCAGCTGTAGAGCGGTCATTTTGAACTTCTTATGACATAGAGGTTTCTTTTCTGGCCCCTTCTTGGCCCTCTCTCAGAAAAGCCCCAGTTGTCTTTCCCCCACAAGGTGAGCAGAGAAGCCTTTCACCCATATGAGCTTCCATCTCCTCCATCTGTAAAAAGGTGCCCCAGGAACAAGTTTTCTCTTTCTGATGTCTGTTTAATGCAGGGCAATGATGACATCGTAGACAAGAGAAACAATGCCTCATTGTCTGGAAAGTCTCCACGGTGAGAATCCATGGCGGTTAGCCACTAAGGTGCCAGGTCCTGGTTGTGCTGTGCTGAGGGGCGGGTTGTGTTGTGCAGAGGGGTGGGCTCTACAGTCCATGGCTCTGCTTGCTTCCTCTTCCTGCTCTGGTGACTTCTCAACCCCAGGAAGCAACTGTTACGACCACAAAGCTGGCAGACAGTTAAAAAGCTGAGAGGAAAAAGCAATCCATCAATTACAGAAAATATTAGAATAATGTCCTAAGGTTTGAGGACTCCGTGGCTCGCAGGCTCTTGTAGACCAAACAGATCAGAGAGTCCATACTTCAGGAGCCAGGATGGATGGAGACACCAGGGCAGAGGCATGTAACAGAGAAGGCACTGTCCAGATGACTTTGGTCCTGGGAAGGTCCTCTGGGTAGCAGGGCTGTCATTAATTATTAATCTGTATATAAAATCAAGAAGTATAAACAAATGCACCCAGTGGTAAATGCTGCCCCCTGGTGAGCTGCTTGGGGTTGAGCTGGGTGAAGAGGCCCTTGTGAGGAAAAGTTAAGCATGAATGCCTGGAGAAGAGGACCTGGCTGGTTTTCCTCTAGTTCCCGTGGAACGGGAGCATTTCATTTCTTAGGCTTATTTTATATTTTATGTGCAGAGTGGGTGGCTGCTTTAATTAAGAACTGTAACGTTTTATTTGCATATCTACACATTTTATTAAATTTAAAAGGTCCAAAAGAAGTGCACACAGGGAAATTTAGGTTTTCTTGCCCAGTTCTCCCCATTAGTAACCACACCTCCCAGTTTCTTTTGTAGCCTACTAAGGATAATTTCTGAGTAGATAGCATAACTATGTTGATAGATACAGAATGACGCAATGACACACAGTTGGCTCTTCCTTTCTACAGGTTCTGTGCTTGCAAATCCAACCAACTGTGGCTCAAAAATAGTTTGGAGGAAAGATCCTCTAAACCAGTGGTTCTCAACCTATGGATCATGACCCCCTTGGGGGTCAAATGACCGTTTCAAGGGGGTCATGCATCAGATATCCCGCATATCAGATATTTACATTATGATTCAGAACAGTAACAAAATTACAGTTATGAAGTAGCAATGAAATAATTCTATGGTTGAGGGTCACCACATGAAGAACTGTATTAAAGGGTCACAGCATTAGGAAAATTGAGAGCCACATACAAACCTTTCTTCCTGTAGTTCCCTAAGCAATAAAATATAAACATTTCACACCATTTGTACTTATATTAGTTATTTTAAGTGTTCTAGAAATAATTGGAAGTATGGAAGAGGATGGACAATATGCATCCTTTTGCATACTTTTTATATAGGCAAATATTTATTTGTAAATATGCAAATATTTCATAGAAAGCAGAGGATCATCTATGGATTTGGGAATTTGGTGGTGTCCTGGAACTAATCCTTCATGGATACCAACAGACGACTGTGTATGAGTATAAAGCATTCACATTACATAATAGAATCACCTGTGTACACATGGTTCTATCCACACACTACTGTATATAAAACCATACAGTGACTATACTGTGGTGTAATGTAGTTGTGTACACAGTTAGCAACATGATTGAATAGTTCTCAGTAATGACAACTTCCTTCAGCCTTGTATTCTGCTTTTAAACAGAAGGGAATTGAGAGCCTGGCACCAAACAGAAGCAATGTCATGTAAGGCAACTGAGAACTGGAGAACGTCATGGAGAAGAGATGTCTGCTGCTTTGATAGCTCAGCATTTTACTGGACAACCTGAAAGCCATGCCTGGCCCTGCTGGAGGATGCCAGGGACAGAGGCTGAGCTGACCACACTCCTCAGGGTGTTGTCACTGGGTACAGTGGACACTGGTTTAATCTAGGCCCCTTAAAAGTGATTTCCTTAATAGAATAGTCCCCCGATATATGAAAAGTGTATCATCTAGGTTAGTTTGTCTTCTTGCAATGTTTCTTACATACATGCGTTTTTTGCTTATGCTAAAGGTTTGGCTAATCTATTCATTAGGAAACTCCTGAATTTTACCAACTTAACTACCAATTGAGCCTTTTCATGATTTCATGATAATCTTATCAATAAAAACCAGGAGTCAGATATTGGGGTGAAAACCTGAAAGATCAGAGAAGCAGGGGAGCATCCACCAGTGACTTTCTACCTCTTCCATTCCTCTGACCAAAAGGGTGGAGAACGTGTCTCAGCCCCACCTTACCACTTCCTGTCCCTCTCTCTACAGTCCTCCAGATCTCTATGGTTGACTAGTGGCTAGCTTTGCCCTCTGACTCCAAGCAAGCTTTAATTGTCAGAACACAAACAAAATATGGCACAACATTTTCATATGTGGATTCAAATAACAAAACCTTCCAAATGTTATACTGTTTTCACTTTTACATCATCACCTTGCCATCCTTTTACTGTTACAAGTTTTACTGTTACAAGTGTGTAGCGTTTCACCCTATAGTGCAGTCCCTGTCATTGGACTTGGAAGTTGCTTGTTTTTTAAATGTCTTTGTGATTAATACCCTCAGACAGCTGGTTCTCAAAGATGCTCCATCTTGCTATAGGTTTTCTTCTATTATTTAGCCAGATTAGATGCCCAGTAGGGAATTACAGAGTGAAAGAGAACTCTGCCTATGGCCTGCGATGCCAGTGGCCGCATTCTACTTCTTGCGACATTCCCAGAGACAGTCACAAGCATCTATCTTCCATTTAAAACATCCCGGGTTTATTTTTAGTGCATTGTGCTCAGAGCTGTTGCCATAGGAATTGATCTATCAAGTGTCACGGTGGTCAGCAGAGCAACAGGGAACTCCTATTCTCTGTCTCCAGAACACGCTGTCGAGAGAGTACCATCTGCCACCTGCATTCTGTGTCCTTTCTCTTCAGCCATCCCACCTGGTGCCAGAGAAGCCCTGGCTCCATCTTCAGTGATCGGGGCTGGCAGGAGTGTGGGTGTGCAACCCTACTCGGTCTGGCTTTAACGAACTATGAACTTACTTACACATGTGAACAAATGTGGGACGAGAGGAAGAATCGTGGTTGGGTGCTGTCTCTTGTTCATAGGTTTCTGTGGAAGGAGAATTAAAAAGTGGCTTACTGCTTGTAGAGAGTGTGCATATTGGAGAAGAGGAGGAGGGAGGTGGGCGAGGAGAGGGGGCAGCATTTGCAAGAACATATGTTGGATTCTTTTCATTCTCCTCTTGGTGGCAATGATTGATGGCATCTAGTGAGTCCCCGTGTGTCACTTCCTTAGTACAGCTGGTAGTGGGGGTGGGGAAAATCAATAAGGGCTGGGGAGAGGACTTAGGGTGGAGCTAGAGGAGGAAGGGGATGTGACTGTGGCATTAAAAATCATTGCTCACAGTTGAGTATTTCAGCCCACCTGCCCAGAGCAGTTGTCTCTGTCCCTTAGACTCTGGAGGAATCTAGTCACAGCTCTTGTTTCGTTCCCCCTCGCCAAGAGAGGGTTAACTTTGAACATAAGCACCTGTAGTTAAAGGGGAGGAAGAGGAGAGAGAGAGAGAGAGAGAGAGAGAGAGAGAGAGAGAGAGAGAGAGAGAGAGAGAGAGAGATGGAGCTCCTGCCTGGTAACTTTCTTCCATGATGGAATGTGGCCTGGCTTTTGTGGTGGCCTTTTTTTTTTTTTTTTTTTTGACATTCCAGAATGACCGTGATGTAGTAACAAGCCCATGTTGAAGATTTAATTGGGAAGCAGATAGGTGACTGTCGAGAGGGACTCAGAGGTAGGGAGGAATTCGGACAAATTAGCTGACCATCTTAGAAGCATGCTGCATGTTGCTGTCCTTTTCCTGCCTTGCTTAGGGCAAAGAAGTGTGCAAAGGTACAAGAAGAGACATGGTGTTTGGGCAGCTGCTGTGCCTGGTGCCAGCAAACCCAGGTTAGGGAGGGTGGGCTGCATCGCATCCTGGGTTGCTGTTTACACTGTGTTTATGCCGTCCGTGGGCCAGGAAGCTGCTGCGATGCTTTTGCCTTTCTTCCTCTCTTTTCTTCTGCACCCAGTTCCGGTCATCTCACAGGATGGGAAGAGGTGTGCACGGCGAAGGCACCAGACGCCTCCGTCTCACTTGGAGCAAGTGTGAGGAAAGTCACGGGACACACTCAGACTTTGGAGCTTAGATTCTGAAACTCTGTGGGCAGTGTGTTTTCCTGTAGCACATCCTATGTCCCAGCAGTCTCCACCCAGAAGACTTTAGTGCGTACCTGTTGAGGGACCTATGGTCAGGTTGCTCCGTGGAGGACAGTGTGGTAGGTCCTTTGGAGCATCACACTTTTAGCCAAGTTCAGCTTCCTACTTTCTTTGTGTTTCTGGGGAACAATTGTCTCTTAAGCACCTGTTGCACGCTGGGTACTATTTTACAGGATGATCCCACATGTGGTATCATGACAGCTCTGTGACATGGCTGTATTATACCCAAATTTCTGAAAGGGGGCGATATAGCCAGGGAGACTGTTGCGACCCAAAATGATCATGACAAAATTGCAGAACCATGTTTGAAGCCAGGTTTTCAGGCACCCAAAGCCCAGTTCACATTTATACTTCACAGAGGTTTCTAGAACAGTGGTTCTCAACCTCCCTAATTCTGCAACCCTTTAATACAGATCCTCATGTTGTAGTGATTCCCCCAATCATAAAATTATTTTTGTTGCTACTTCATAATTTTGCTACTGTTATGAATCATAATGTAAATATCTGATATACAGGATATCTGATATGCAATCCCTGTGATAGGATCATTTAACCCCCAAAGGGGTCATGACCTACCGGTTGAGAAGCACAGTTCTAGAAGCATCAGCTAATCACAGATAGTGTGTTCAATTCAATGCTGTGGGTTTTTTTTTTTTGTTTTTTTTTTTTGTTTTGTTTTGTTTTTTTTTTTTTTGGTTTTTTTTTTTTTTTTGGTTTTTCGAGACAGGGTTTCTCTGTGTAGCTTTGCGCCTTTCCTGGAACTCACTTGGTAGTCCAGGCTGGCCTCGAACTCACAGAGATCCGCCTGGCTCTGCCTCCCGAGTGCTGGGATTAAAGGCGTGCGCCACCACCGCCCGGCTCAATGCTGTGTTAAAGTGCAAGAACACATGGCTTTAGGAGAGTGGAGTTTAGATCTGAGTCATTTAGACAGGGCTTCACTGTGAGTTTCTGTTTAAGCAGTGTTTACATCTAGGGAGTGAGCTTAAGCCCTGCTCACCACATTAATCTTAAATGATTTGTCAGAGCGGAGTGGAGTGTGGTGGAGATGTGTCCTGCAGAGGTGACAGCCTGAATTTAAATCATAGCCCCACTGATTACTGGGCTCTCTAAGCCTCTCTCTTCTTCTTGAGCTGGTATAAGAATGTGTCCTGCAAGTGCCAACTACTACCGGCACTACCGGCTAGGTGTTAGCCAATAGCTAAGTAACTGTGGATGGCAGTTATTTGCAAGTGGCATTACCCTGTTGTGAGTGGCTCATTCCAGAGAAAACCTGGCTGTCACAAACATATGCGAATATTTACATTGCCCTACTAAGTACTGGTGAAGCCTATGATTTGTGTGGCAACTGAATACAGAGGGAGGAGTGGATTCACTGGGGATGGGCAAGCTGTGGTAAAGGAGTAGTTTGGTGTCGTCATTTGCTAGCCTAATTGCTACTTGGAGTCTGTATGGCAGGGGCCGGCAGCCAGGCAGAGGAAGTTCCTAGGGTTTGAGAAGCTGCACTAGCTGCTGCTGGTGGTACTTCCATGCTCTGGGCACTGGAGCCAATAAACTCACAGCGATCCTATTGTTATCCTCCTGTTAGAGGTGAGGGAGCTGAGACTCGGGGGCTAGCCAGGGACACGTAACTCCTAAGTGGCAGAGCATGGGTCTAGCCTGATGGATCTTACTCTGGAGTTTGTGTTACGTGCCGCTCAAGACAAACAAGGACCTCACAGAGTCACACTCTAAGTGACGAAGGCCAACAAATAATCCAAAGCCCTTAATCAAAAATGTGAAACCTGACCGGGCGGTGGTGGCACACGCCTTTAATCCCAGCACTCGGGAGGCAGAGCCAGGCGGATCTCTGTGAGTTCGAGGCCAGCCTGGACTACCAAGTGAGTTCCAGGAAAGGCGCAAAGCTACACAGAGAAACCTTGTCTCAAAAAACCGTAAAAAAGAAAAAAAAAAATGTGAAACCCTCTACAATCCAAAACTTTTTGAGCTCTAGTGTAGTGAATGCCGCAAATGGAAAAGCCCCACTCATCCTCATTAGCCACAATTAAAATCCAGCCATGCTAGAAATCCATAGAATTACCTTCAAGCTGTATGTAGAGAGTATAGCAAAACATACATGGGTTTTGACCTTAAAACAGGGCTGGAGATCCAAGACTGTGCTGCCTGCGCATTTGGTTCTCCTGAGGGCTCTCTCCTTCTCTCCACATGATCTTCCTGAATTCCCCTTTTTGTTAGACACCAGACAGACTGGATCAGGACCCACCTTCAAGGCCTCCTTTTAATTTATCTCTTCAAAGGCTCTATCTCCAAATATCATCACACTTTGGGATACTAGAGTTTAAGGCTTTGACATATGATTTGGAAAAGATACTCTTAGATACTCTCAAGAACTGTGTTCTTTTCACATGCAGAAAGCATTAACCCATGGGGCCGAAGCATGGCTCAGTGGTGAAGAGTACTTACTGTTCTCACAGAGGACCTGGTTAGTTCCCAGCACCCACATGGCAGCTCACAACAGTTCCTAACTTCAGTTCCAGGGACTCCCATGCCCTCTTCTCACTTCCACAGACAACAGGCACATGAGTGATATACATACATACATACATACATACATACATGCCGGCAGAACACTCATTAGAAGTAAATACATTGACTCACGTCTGACCCTTCAAATTTGTTTGTCTTTGAGATGGGAACTCACTTATATAGTCCAGGCTAGTCCTAAACTCACAGCATTCCTCTGGGTCCAGCCTGCTGAACTGTGGCATTTTAGGGGTGAGCCACCATATGTAGTTCACTTAAGTCTTAAACCATTGTAAAAATCAGTTCTAAATCTCAAATCTTACCGAAATATCATCTGAATCAAGGGACCGTGAAACTTAGAAATGATTCATCTTGAGTCAAAAAAATAAAAAAAGAAAAGAAAAAGTTTCTCTTTAGCTGTGAACTTATGAAACCCAGTAAGTTATCTGTTTCAGAGTGCAGTTATGAGATGTGTGGAGGACGGGCGTTCCCTTTTCATGAAGGAGAAAGAAGGCAGAAGTCATGGATCCAAAGGAAGTCAAAACCTTGCAGGTGGCACAGCAGCACCTGTTCAAGGCCTGGGTGGCAGCTGAAACCGAGGGAGCATCGGCCTCATCCTCCAAGCCTTCATTTTTAGATTGTAGTGAGGGTGACGTCCAAGCTTCAAATCTGTTTACACTCAGAAGCTCTGATTGTCACAGGAGGGGGACAGCTTTTCTTTCATTCTTGTCCTGTCTGGCTCCTTTGGTTCAAGCTAGTCATGTTTCTGTTGGTATATTCTGCTCAGTTGATGTGCTGGTCATCTCTTCTATACAATGATTGTCCATGTCCAACCACCACATCGGTGTTCTTTCCAGAACATCCTAACATGTTTTGCAATATGGACAGGCTACAGTTGTTCCAAATCTTCAAATTCTCTTTAGTTTGGATTAACAATTCTTTCTTTCATGTTTTTTCCATTTCTTCTCCTTTTGTGCCTACTATAAATGAGGACCCAGCCTGTGCTTCCAATACTTAGCATTCTCCTCAACTGAACATTCATGGTCATAACACAGAAATGCCACCTTACACAAAATACCAGGATGTGGTTCTGCCACTTCATAATGAAGGCCACCTTTTATTCAGTATCCAACATCATTCTTCATGTCCATCTGAGACCTTAACTAAATCCCCTTGATACCTATGTTTCTACCAATGGTCTCTATTAACATCTAACTAAGCCAATGCTCCATGGAACATTATTGGGAAATGTTTGTCAAACTCAACAGATTCTGCTAAATCACTTCCCTAAAGTCTAGTCTATTCCTTATAGATATTAGAGTCATGTATTTATTCTTTTTTTAATTTAAATATGAGTTCACTATGTACACCAGCTTGGCCTCAATCTTGAGATCCTCCTGCCTCAGCCTTGAGAGTGCTGGGTTTGCGGGTATGTCCCACCACAACAGCACTGTTGATTCTTTTCATGGCATCTGTGTACCTATGTTTCAAAGAAAATAACTGGATTTATGTTACTTTCTTATAATGAACCAAGCAAGTTTTTAAGAGAGTAGGAAGGTGACCCATGGATGCCCCCTGAGTTCAGCTCTTTTCTTACACCCACATTCCTCTGAGCTAATAACGCTGACAGAATCGTGGAGACAATTTTACATTGACCAGCTGCTGATGGAAAGGTTTTCCATGGAACCTTAATTTTGTTATTTTTGATGTTTTTGCTTCCCGTGGGCACAAAAGGTAAAGAGTGACCAATTATTTTACATATAACAGCAAAGAAGAGAGCTTTTTATGTTCTTTCTAAAGAAAAATGTTCCACATGCTGCTTTTTCTGCTTCTTCTAAACAATAGGGAGGGAAATAGTCTTGAGACACTTGAAAGTTCATGGAAAAAAGGTACCTCATGAAGCAGGCAGGGTTTTTGCAGGGGAAAAAAAAAAGACATTTTGTGTTCTTGGCCAGCAGTTCTACCGTAGGGACATTTATTTCGTCCACTACTGCATGAGAGAGACCAAGATTTATAGGTCTCTGATTTCCTGAGTAGAGACCATAGCAAATGTCTCAGCCACTTCCATGTACTGCTCAAGGCAATGCACAGTGCAGAAGAAGGGACTCTTTGCCCCTGGATTTTTAGTAGGCTGCTTTTTGTTTGTTCTATTTCTTGGTTTCTTGTCTCTTGCAAGACAAAATGATAGATTTGGGGGTTTTGTTTGTTTGTTTGTTTTGTTTTGTTTTTCTGTCTTTTGATCTTAACCCACAGTTGGAAAACCTTTTCCTTTTTCCTCTCCTCATCTCCTGACTTGCCCCGCCCCACTCTTCTCAAACCTTCCTCTGCGCTTACCTACAATGTGCAATGGCTATGTATGAACCCCCGGAGCTGCTTCCAGCAACAAGGCTAACCCCAAAACCTCTGAAAGGTGACAGCCAGGTCCTCTTACTGCCCTCTTTCTTGCTCCTCTGTGCTAGGAAGTGACTCGGGGCTCCCCTGTGGGGCAGCAAACACAGGCAGTGCTGTGCGGTCTCCCAGCTTGAAGCAGGGTGATCCCCAGTAGCCCTGGGCGTTCCTAAGAAGTAGCTTCAACCTGTACGGTTTGTGGTGGTTGTTTTTGGTTTTGGTTTTAGTTTTTGTTGTTGTTGTTTTTTAAAAGACAGGGTCTCACTCTGTAGCCCTGGCTGCCCTAAAACTCACTGTAGAGATCCTCCTGCCTCTGCCTCCCTTCCTGAGTGCTGGGATTAAAGGCATGCACCACCATGCCTGGCTTCAACCTGCGTTTTGAGATGAGATGTTCACACATTACTGCTTTGGGCTGGTAAAAGTCGTCAATAGAAAGATCAGGAAAGCACAGGGAAGTCAGAGGCAGCGGAAAGGAGGTGGGCCAGTTCTAGTTTCAACCCTGTCGGTTTCTGAGCCAAATTCTATACCACTTCTCGATAGCACAAGAAGTCTTGGCAAATTGATTGTTTACCAGCTTTATGTACCATCCATCCATAAACCACAGCCATGATAGATCATTGCAGATGAACTGAGGATTTAGAAACAGACACTGCTCTTACAGACAATTGATCTGTCCAGAAGGTAGCAAGACAATTTGACAGAAGTAATCTTTTTAACATACGATGCTAAGATAACTATATCCACATCCAAGAGAATCATAGCCTCTCCTGTCACCATATATAACTAACTGCTTTAGAAAACAGGCATAAAGCCCTCAAAGATAAACATAGAGCCACTGTATACATTAGTTACTTGTCTCGTTGCTATGAGAAAAGTGCTATAAGGAGGGTTTGTTGGGGCTTAAACTTCCAGGAGATGTGTGTCATGGCAGGGGAGCTATGGTAGCAGAAGTAGGAGGTAGCTGGACACATTGTGTCACGATCAGGAAGCAGGGAATGCTTCTATCTCACTATTTCTTCCTTTTTGAATCAGTCTGAGACTGCAGCCCATGGAATGGACTGGGTGGGTTTTCCTTCCTCAATTAACCTGATCTAGATAATCCCTCATAAGCACGCTCAGAGATTTGTTTCTATGGTGATTCTTAACCCTATCAAGCTGTCAATCGAGATTAGCCATTATACCATATGACCTAACAATTCCACTTGAGTAGTAACACAAGAAAAATGAGACCATGTGTCCTGATGAAAACATGTTTAGTAATATTTTGTAGCAGTATTAGCTCATAATGGCCCAAACACGGCAAGATAAGAACCGTTGTCCACAAACTGAAGAGTACATAGATAAAATGCGATAGGTCCAACAATGGAATTACTCATCAAAGAAAGTTGAGAGAGGGTAGGGGAGCAAGGGATGAATCCAGGAAGGTAGAGGAAGAAGTGAAGGGTGAATGTGATCAAAATACATTGTATACACGTATAACATTCTCAAGGAATTAAAACATTGTATTAAAAAAATAAAACTTCGATGGAAGGGTTGTATGAGCCAGGCCTAGAGTGGGTGCCCATCATTTCCATCACCCTGTATGCCACATCCCAGTCCTAGCCTTTGAGTTGAACAATATGGTGTCTGTGCATGAAGTTCTCATCCACACACTTTAAAGAGTTAGATATCAAGGATATTTACCCCAAGATGGCATACACTCTTTAGAAATGTGCCTATCCCAGTTCCTACTTCATCATGAAGTATTTTAATACTTTTAGATGGCTATCAGGTACCCAGTCTGACTAGTGATTCTGTCAGCAAGCCTGCCGCTTGTCCCAGAAGAAGGGACTCATGTAGATTGGTCATATACTGACTGGTGGCTGTTTCCAAGCTGCATCCTGCCAGAAAAGCTACGAGATGCTGTGTAGGTTTGGGGCAGTTCCTGTTGGGCTCTCCTGTCAGATAGTCTCTCGGCTTCACATAGCCAGCCTCTGTCTTGTCCCATTTGCTCCCTCAAGAGGTGGCCTGGACCATCTACCATGCCTGTTACCAAATGTGACAAATGGAGACTGAGCAAGTAGATGAACCTGCAGGAACCTGTTCACTCCAACAGTGATTAGCCTTCTGAGCTTGTGCAGGGAGCATAGCAGCCCGCGTTTCTGAACCATGACACTCACCACTTCTGCTGTGGAAGAAGCTGAGAACATCTTCTTAACTGATGTGAACAAGCTGTGAGCCTGGACTGTGGGGTGCATTCTTCTGTTGGTGAGTTAGGGGAAGTTCAAAGAAGGAGACACACTAGCAGAAGTCCTTGGCCACTTTATCGAATTGCTTCACATTCCAACTATGTGTCCTTGGGGTCTAAGATTTCTCAGAACATTGTCAGGATCCAAGACAAATACCAAGACTCATCTGCCAATGGTGACCCCAGCTCTTCTTTCCAGACTGGACATGAAGACTGGGTAGTATTCCTTATGAAGCATGAAATCCAGGATTCAAACAGCACTTTACTTTTTACTTTTTACTTTGGGGTGATGTGATGCTTGGCAAAGCAGAGAGAAATTGTCATTAAATAAGCGTATGTTGGTTGTGTGAACAGGTTGCTTGGTATAGAAAGACTATAAAGAAAAAGATAAAACTAGCCCCTGCCTCTCTCTCTCTCTCTCTCTCTCTCTCTCTCTCTCTCTCTCTCTCTCTCTCTCTCTCTCCCCCCCCCTCCCTCCCCCCCCTCATTGTTTTGGAGCAGATTCTGATGTATCCCACGCTTACATTGAATTCTCTGTGTAGTCAAGGATGACTTTGAACTTCTGATCTTCCTGCCTTCACCTCCCAAATGCTGAGGTGACAGGCATTAACCACCCTACCCATTTGTACAGTGCTGCAGATCAAGAACAGGGCTTTG